>NW_027397072.1:27871175-28023150 GCF_003265705.2 Callorhinus ursinus | reverse complement strand
AAAAAAAAAGGAAAAAAAAAGATAAAAACAAAAACGGAACAATACAAAAAAAGCAAAATGTGATCAAATATGATCAGGCTAGTGCATAGATCAGTGCCACACACTAGATTTTGGGCGTATTTTGGTCTGTTAGAAAAAAGTGTCTCCTAAAATTTTAAAGGAAGAAAGACATATATGTACAAAATAAGGGTTGATACAATGAATGGATGGAAGATGACTGTAAAGATGAAAATTATAAAAGATTTTATAAAAGGACTTGGTAAGATAAGTTGTTTGAAAAAAGAAAGAAGATTTAAGAAAAAAAAAAAAGGAAAAAGGGAGAGAATGTGATCAGGCAGGAGACTAGAACAAAGCCATACACTAGTGATTTAGGGTATATTTTGATCTGTTAGAAGAAACTGTACCCCAAAATTTTAAAGAGAGAACAACTTATATATATATGCCAAAAATAAGGGTAACTACTATGAAGCGATAAAATATGACTCTAAAAATGAAAAATAAAAAATGTTTTTTTTTTTTAAAAAAAGGGATTGATAAGATGTTGGTTGAAAAAGGGAAAAAGAAAAATAAAAAAAAACAGTCAACAAAAATTAACTTTGATGAAATAATGGATCATGGTAAAAAAAAAAAAAAAAAGCCATGAATCTATGTGCAGTATTCCCCTAGCGCTGGAGTTCTCCCATTCTCCTTGATCGATCAACTTGGTCTTGGCTTGCTGGCTGTTTGTGCTGATCTTCTGGGGGAGGGGCCTGTTGCTGTGGTTTCCAAATGTCTTTGCCGGAGGCGGAATTGCCCTGCCCTTGTCGGTCCGGGCTAAGGAAGCTGCTCCGGTTTGTTCTCAGGAGCTTTTGTTCCCTGCAAGCTCTCGGTACAGCTTTGGAGGACCAGGGCAGAAATGGTGGCCTCCCAATCTCCACCCGGAGGAGCTGAGAACTCGGGGCCCCGCTCCGCAGTGTGTCCCCAGAGAAAAGGAGTCACTCCCGTGTCCCCGGTCTCCGGCCGCACTCCGTGCTCACCCGGCCTGTGACCGAGCGTTGCTATCTCTGGCACCCGACCCCGTGTGGCGTCTCCAAACCCAGCAGATCCCTGCAGTGCATTCCCGCACCACTCCTCCCCAGGAAGGAAGGGGAGTCTCCCCGGATCTGCTGCTTGTTGGGTCCCTGCTGGGGGAGCCGTGCCCCGACTGGGCCGCAGATCACAGTTTATGGCAACCCCGAGCTGAGAGCCCGCAACTCTGCTCCGTCTCTGCAGCTGGCTTCCCCGCTCCGATACCTGGGAGCTCTGGCGCACTCAGGCACCCCCGGTCTCTCCGTGACCCCAACGGTCCTGAGACCACACTGTCCCGGGAGGATTCCACCCCCCGCTTAGCCACTGCAGCGACGTCCCTCCGCCGAGCCAACTTCTAAAAGGTCCGATTTTGTGCTCCGCGGCTCTAGCACTTGCCAGAAGCGGCCGGCGGAGGCCCCTCCCCCACCGTCTGTCCTCCCGAATATCGCCTCGGATTCACTTCTCCGCACGCCCTACCTTCCAGTAAGTGGTCGCTTCTCTGTTCAGAGAGTTGTTGCTACTCTCCTGTTCGATCTCCTGTTGAGTTCGTAGGTGTTCAGAATGGTTTGATCCCTATTCAGCTGAATTCCTGAGACCAGACGAAATCTAGGGCTCCTACTCCTCCGCCATCCTGCTCCGCCCCTAATGTTGTTGTTTTGAAAATGACTGAATACACATTAGGAGTAAGAGCTTTGTAATGTTTACTCTGAAGCTAATTTGAGCATGAGGTGTATATTGCAAATTATAAACTGTATTCAGTGGAATTCTGTTCTAGAGGAAGAGCCTTCTCTGTGATTGATATTATGTGAAACACTGGGAATTCAACAGTGAACAGAGTTATTAATGTCCACTTTCTCCTGATTTTAATCTCCTGCCTTCCTTTAATTAACAACTACAAGAAATCTGTAGTTGAATGATTCTTTTTTTTTTATCTTTCCCCTCATCTAGACTGTTCTAGCAACTTACAACTCTCACCCCAGTCGGCCCTGAGATTTCCCTTCTTTCATGTTACCTCCACAGCTGTAATGCATGTAGTTTTAATTTGGAGAATGAACATCTTATTGAGACAGTTGTCTTACATGTCGCAACTTTTAATCATCTCAGTGATCCTACAAGGTAGGTATTATATTTCCCACTTTAAAGATAAAAAAAAAAAAGGCTTGCAGATATACTGTGTTATATACATCTAATGAGTGGTCCTGAGACCTGTTGGACTCCAAAGCCATCACTTTGCCTTACTCTCCCCACTGAGGGCATCAAGTCTTTATTAACAATATCCCCCAAAGAAGTTTGCTTCCTCTAATAAGAACTTGTTATTAATGACCCTAAGACTGGGATAGTTATGTGGTTCTACTCTGAATGTCTCTATGCTTTAATTAATTTAAATAATTAATATGCCTTTTTATTTCTACAGTCAGCATTCCAACATTGTGTGTGTGTTGCCGGGAGACAGGGAGGTTTATGTGTGTTTGTAAAGATTCAGACTCAATAAGTGGTATCTTGGATTAGGTTCATTAGAAGCAAACATTGAGTAGAAAATTCATATGTAGGTAATTTATTAAGGAAGTGTTCCCCAAGAGTAATCAGAAAGGGAATGAAGAAAGCAGGACAAAGAAGGTGAAGAGGCCATGCAAAAATGTGATTTCATGTGAAGGCCCAGCCGCATCAGCCTTAACCTCAGCCTGCTGGAGCCCAAGACTCGACAGTATAAATTACACATCACAGTTTGTCCTGACTGGAGGCACAGGAACTAGGCTTCCATCATTCATTGGCTAAGGGCCACTCCAGAGAGATATTAACTCCCAGCTGGGTGTGAACTCTCAGTGCAGCTCCAGTCGCCAGAAAGCAGTTCCCCAAAAGAATCTCTGACAAAAACTGTTAGAAGAAAAAGCCCACACAACCTGGGAGGGGAGGTAGAAGGATCTGAGGCAACCTGGGCAGAGCACAAATAATTGGTGAAAGGATAATAGGAGCTACAGTTATAAAGCTAAGAACCCCATATGAGTGAAATCATATTTGTCTTTCTCTGACTTATTTCACTTAACATTATACCTTCTAGGTTTATCCATATCATATGTGGAATTTAAGACACAAAACAAATAAAGAAAGAAAAAAAGAGAGACAAACAATAAACCAGACTCTCAAATACAGAAACAGGTGGTTGCCAGACGGCAGGGAGTGGGGGGATGGGTGAACTAGGTAAAGGGAATTAAGAGCACACTTATCTTGATGAGCACAGAGAAATGTATAGAGTGGCTGAATCATTATACGGTACAACTGAAACTAATATAGCACTGTATAATTATATCTGAACAAAAAAAGACATAAAATAAAATAAAGCTAAAAATCCCAAAGAATGAAACTGAGAGTCTGACTATAGGAATAAGAAAATGTTAATTACTATTGCAAACGGCTTGTTTACTGAGCATATGTTAGTTTACAAACGATGCTTTTCCTGTTTGAAAAGGATTTGAGAGTGCTGCAATTAAAGATGTATGCAAAGTGTGAGTATTAAAACAGAAATAGAAAATTTCAAACCTATAGCTATTGGGAAATGCAAAGTTAGTGTATTCCTAGGCTCCTGTAGTTACTGCATTTTTTAAAAGATTGACTGATTGATTGATTGATTGATTTAAGGGATTGAGAGAGAGCGAGAAACCACGAGTGAGAGGAAGGGGCGGGGGGGCGGGGAGAAGCAGGCTCCCCGCTGAGCAGGGAGTCCAACAAAGGGCTCAATCTCAGGACCCCAAGATCATGACCTGAGCTGAAGGCAGACGCTTAATCAACTGGGCCACCCCACTGCATTTTTTATGGTTAAATTTATGTTTGAGTTTCCTGATAATCATGGTAAGAATAGTGAAAGAAGGAAAAAGTAGAGGAGGGGGAGAGGGGGCTCAGAAGCCCCTGCCAAGTTTTTAGGAGAGATAAACTCTGATAAATCCAAATTCTAAAATCCCAATTTGCACATAGATACTTACACAAGAACAGGTGAACAATTAAATAAAGAATAAGTTCAACAGTCACTTTTTGTAAGAAACAGAAGTGCTCATCACATGACCAGTCCTCCTATGGATCTTCTACGTCATTAAAAGGTAATCCATGAGGGCGCCTGGGTGGCTCAGTCATTAAGCATCTGCCTTCGGCTCAGGTCATGATCCCAGGGTCCTGGGATCAAGCCCCGCGTGGGGCTCCCTTTTCGGCGGGAATCCTGCTTCTCCCTCTCCCACTCCCCTGCTTGTGCTCCCTCTCTTGTTGTGTCTCTCTCTGTCAAATAAATAAATAAAATCTTTTTTTAATTAAATAAATAAATAGTAATCCATGATCGGTATTTCATTTGTAGAAGGTAAAGGAATGCAGTTTTTTCTTGTTGTCTTATCTTGTTGCTATTGAGTTGTTAAAATTCCTTATATATTTTGGAGATTAACCCTTTCTCAGATATATGGTTTTCAAATATTTTCTCTGTAGGTTCCACGTGATAAATTGTCTTTTCATTTTGTTTCCTTTGCTATACAGAAGCTTTGTAGTTTTATGTAGTCCATTTGTCCATTTTTGTCTTTGTTGCCTATATTTTTGGTGTCATATCCAAGAAATCATTGTTAAGACCAATGTCAAGAAGTTTTTCCCAATGTTTTCTTTTAGGAGTTTTATAGATTCAGGTCTTATGTTCAAGTCTTTAATCCATTTTAAGTTGATTTTTGTGTATGTTGTAAGATAAAGGTCCAATTTCATTCTTATATAAATAAATATCAAGTTTTCCCAGTGCTGAAAACAGACTATCCTTTTGTTGAGGACATTGTCCGCTCCCCATGAATATTCTTGGCACCCTTGTTAAACATGTATGTGACAGTTTGCTTTTGGGCTCTCTATGCTGTTTTATTGGTATATATGTCTAATTTTATGCCAGTACCAAGCTATTTTATTTTATTTTTTAAAGATTTTATTTACTTATTTGACAGAGAGAGACAGTGAGAGCAGGAACACAAGCAGGGGGAGTGGGAGAGGGAGAAGCAGGCTTCCCGCTGAGCAGGGAGCCCGATGTGGGACTCAATCCCAGGACCCTGGGATCATGACCTGAGCCGAAGGCAGACGCTTAACGACTGAGCCACCCAGGTGCCCAGTACCAAGCTATTTTAATTACTGTAGCTTTGTAATATCTTTTGAAATCAGGAAGCACGATGCCTCTAGCTTTGTTCTTTCTCAAGGTTGTTTTGGCTATTCTGGGTCGTCTGTGGTTCCAGATGTTTAGGATTTTTCTATTTCTATAAAAAATGTCATTGGGATTTTTGATAGGGATTGCACAAATCTGTAGATCACTTTGGGTAATATGGACATTTTAACAATATTAATTCTGCTAGTCCATGAACACAAGATATCTTTCCATTTATTTGTGTCTGCTTTAATTTCTTTCATCAGTGTTTTACAGTTCTCAATGTACAAGTCTTCCTATGTATTTTATTCTTTTTGATGCCATTGTAAAGGGGATTGTTTTAATTTCTCATTCTGATAGTTTATTGTTAGCATATCAAAATGCAACTGATTTTTGCATATTGATTTGTATCCTGCAACTTTGCTAAATTTGCTTAATAGTTCTAGCAGGGTTTTTGTGGTTGTTGTTGAGTCTTCAGGATTTTCTACATAAAAGACCACATCATCTGCAAACATAATTTTGCTTCTTCTTTTCAAATGTGGATGCCTTTTATTTCTTTTTTCTTGCCTAATTGGTCTGTCTAGGACTTCTAGTACTACATGGGATGGAAGTGGTGAGAATGGGCATTACTACCTTGTTCCATATTTTAGAGGGAAAGACAGAGTTGAAATTTAAATCAGAGTTGTGGTTTTGCCACAAGAGACCATGCAGGTAAGGTAAAGCATTCAGCAAAATGGCAGTGTCAACATGACCTACATGGTCACGGTCCTAAGTGATCTGACTTTGCCAGCCTCTCAGACCTCATCTGGTTCTACTCTCCCAATGGATCCTTTAGTTCAGCCACTCTGGCCTGGGCTTCTTTCTGTCCTCGAAAGCTAAAGTTCTCCGCTGTAAGGTCTTGCATTTGTTATTTCTCTTTCTTCAATCTGTCCTCTTGTGACTGGTTCTTTCTTCATGCTGAGCCTCAGTTCAAGTTCCATTCTCAGAAAGGCCTTCCTGAACTACCCTTCCTCCTTATCACATTACCTTCTTTGTTTCTCTTTCAGCACTTGTCAGTATCTGAAATACATTCAGCCCTTCACATGCTTCATCTGTCTCCCCCAACACAAGAATATAAGCTCCTTGAAAGCAAGGACCATGGTAATATTCACTGTGGATCCAATACCTAGCGCCATGACTGCAATGTACTAGGCCTGGGATGAATGTTGGGTAAATGAATATGTTCATTCTTATTGTCTCTATTTTCAAGGATATTATGATCTGGTTGGGAGAACAGAGATATATACAACCAAAATAACATTTCTCAACTTTCATAGCTCACCTGGGAATTCTTACATGATTCTGTAAAGCAAAGCCTGATCGAGAAGAAATGCATTTATTTCCCCACCAATCCTTGGGATCCAACACAATGTGGTCCAAATTTGTTTTATACAACTTTCAACAAGAGAATTCTAACTAACATCTACTCACCTACCAGCATCTGCATATACACACACACACACACACACACACACACACACACACACACACACACGTGCTACCTTCTGTTACAATGGAGCCCCCTGTCCATGTAGATAAAAACTAAATAAACATTAGGGCAGCTGTATTCAGTATGCAGAATTCAGATTCTTCCTGCTCCAAGGCAAGTTAAAAGCAATACAATATTTTCCATTTTAGAAATCTATTTCATTCCACAATACTGTTCCCACAGATTGTTTTTTTAATGCCTTTATTTAGCCATTTTCCTGTTCTCAACTTCCGGCTCACATCCTGACATTTCCTTGATGTGTTAATTTTAACTGCAAATACCTAATCAGAATTTTAAGAATAATCATCAGTAGGTTGGCTAACTTTTCAGGAAGAAATACTAGCAGTGTTTTCAACGGGCCAGCAGGATGTCTCCAATTATAAAGATGGAAGAAATAAAAACAACAGGATGATAAAATCCACTGAGGGACAGATTGCATTTTATAGGAAAAGATGTAACTTCATTTAGCTTTGGTCTTTATGTCTTGCAAATGTGCTTAGCACTCCTACGTCCCATGGGTCTCTGCATCAATATTTATGTGCTAGAATATTTCATTGCCTCATAAACCAAGAGGTAACTGAGTACTTTTTACTCTCTGGGAAAAAATGTTATAGCAGGTAGTAGTTTCAGGCAGCTCCCCTTCTCACTGACACTTTTATGCATCTACTCTCAGTAAGACAGAAAGCTAAACAAGAAGCCTCGATTTTTTTCCTCTTGCTCTGTATATTAGATATGAACTGTATCTAATTTTTAGGTAAATGTGATTCAACTCCACCAAAATTTCAGCTATGAAAATCCAAGGACAATAATTTGACTTTCTGTTGTGTTTTAATATAAATTTCAAAAATCTTGGGCGCTTGGGTGGCTCAGTCGTTAAGCATCTGCCTTCGGCTCAGGTCATGATCCCAGGGTCCTGGGATCGAGTCTCACATCGGGCTCCCTGCTGGGCAGGAAGCCCGCTTCTCCCTCTCCTACTCCCCCGCTTGTGTTCCTGCTGGTCACTATCTTTCTGTCAAATAAGTAAATAAAATCTTTAAAAATAAATAAATAAAATAAAATAAATTTCAAAAATCTTTATAAGAGGAAATCTTAGTATTAAGTACCAAGTTCAAGTTTAAAGTTGACATTCCTTCAAAAAGAAATAGAAAAAACCTCTAAATAAATGATCCTTAAGACTTAAAAAAAATTATAAACAAATATTACTTTGAATATTCAAGAACAGTGAGTATTTCCCAAAGGAGAAGATACTCACCTCATGAAGACAAGTCTCATGTGGAGTTCCAGATTATAAGCCTCCTTTCCCAACTCTGAGGGGTCTGAGTCCTTAAATGTTTTCTATCTTAGTTTCCTGGATGCTCATCCTCTGGTTTCTACTCCAAAACTCTTCGCTCCATCAATATCATCCATCTGTATGTATGAAGAGTAGAATCCAGGCACCTAACCAGAGTGAACTCATTCATCTCTCTCTCTCTCTCTCTCTCTCCCTCCCTCCCTCCCTCCCTCCCTCCCTCCCCCGTCTCTTCCTCTTTTTCTCTTCCCCTCTCTCCTGCCTTTTCTTAATCTCTCTCTTACACACACATACACATAAAAAGAGTCTGTAGTGAAGTAAGTTTGAGAGGTGCAGATTTAAAGCAAAATAAATCTATTTAGAAAAATTCCAAAGCAGGGACGCCTGAGTGGCTCAGTCGTTAAGCGTCTGCCTTCAGCTCAGGTCATGGTCCCAGGGTCCTGGGATTGAGCCCCCCATCAGGCTCCCTGCTCAGCGGGAAGCCTGCTTCTCCCTCTCCCACTCCCCCTGCTTGTGTTCCCTCTCTCGCTGTCTCTCTCTGTCAAATAAAATCTTTAAAAATAAAGAAAAATTCCAAAGCATATAATATATTAGTATGTATTATGAACCTCCAAAAAGTGCTAGAAGATGTAGTCTTTTCCAAATATACTTGCCCAAAGATCTTTTTTAAAAAAAAAAAAAACACCTTTATTGACACAATTATCTATTGATCTCCTACTATATGCCTTGTGTTAGTTTTAATGAACGCACAGTAAGATGAATAATCAGATTTATTTTCCTAAAGAAGCTTCTAATTCAGGAAACAGTTCACATTCTCTATAACTGTGCTCCAATAAGGTGTCCACTAGCCACATATGGCTACTTTAAATTTGATTAAATAACTTTAAATAACATTAAAAAGTCTCAGTTCTTGAGTCTCACTAGTCATTTCAACTTCTCAATAGAAATATAGTGGTTAGTGGCCACCATAATGATGGTGCAGATATAGAACATTTCCATTGTTGCAGAATATTGTATTGGCCAGAGCTGCTCTGGAACATTATATTATTTTTATTAATTATATACTAATAAGCATAGTCATTCAATTTTTAGATAATTTCTCTTCTAGAGACTTCAAACTTTATCAGATCTTATCCAATCACAAGTCATTCTCTTATTACAGTTAAGAAATTTCACTCATGATTGGTATAAATTATTCCTACTTCTATTACTACTTTACTCTTGTCAGTGAATTGCTTCTGCATCCACTGTGCTACCTGAATTCAAGAGCATTGGCAGGAGTTAGCAATCAGACCATATTAGACCAACCATCCAGTGACTTTACAGCCAGAGGTTTCAGAGTCTGGAAAAGCCCCTAACGATGATTTATTCCAATTCTCTCAGTTTTAAAACTTAGAAATTAAAGCTGAGAGACATAGGAACTTGTCCTAGGACACAAAAGATGTTACACGGCAAAGCCCCTGAAACCCACCTAAGTCAATCATAGACTGCACACAACTCCCTAGGTCTTAAATATTGTCCTTCAGAAGGACTAAGTCATGGCAGAGCACACTACTGGCTAACAAGGGCAATTATACACAGCAGGGATTTTCCTATTGATATTCTTATGCTAATGGTATAAAATGGAGCTCTTCTCCCTGAGATTATTATCATTGGTGTTAAATTTAACTTTTACTGAAATTCAGTAGGTACTCTGAATGGCAAGCTCTGTAGAGAAATACTCATTGACACTATCTAAAAGTATGTGCGAATGTGTGTGTGTGTATCCATATATATGTAAAATCAGGAAAGACTACAGATCTTTATTTCTCAGTATTTGATTACATCATAATAAATAATTCACATTTTTATAGCACCCAACAGTTTCAGTGGCCTTTACACACATCATTTCATTAATATCACAGGCATTTTTTAAATGTGAGAAATCTGAGATTCAGAGAGATTAGAATTATTCAGTCCTGAGTCACATGACTGTTATACAGGAACTGGAACTCATATTCATTTTTTTTGTCTTTAAAATTGATGCACTTAATATTACATCATAGCTGCCTCCCTTACAAACATGCTAAAAATTCTTGTGCCCTGTCAGTGGGAAAGAAAAATGGTGCAAATGCTATGGAAAACACAATGGTGGTTCTTCAAACAATTAAAAATAGCAATTAAAAAAATTGCCATATGACTTTGGGGAGGGTATGTGCTACGGTGAGCGCTGTGAATTGTGCAAGACTGTTGAATCACAGATCTGTACTTCTGAAACAAATAACGCAACATATTTTAAGAAAAAAGGAAAAGAAGAAGATAACAGGAGAGGAAGAAAAGGGGAGTATGTCAGAGGGGGAGACGAACCATGAGAGATGATGGACTCTGAAAAACAAACTGAGGGTTCTAGAGGGTAGGGGGGTGGGGAGATGGGTCAGCCTGGTGATGGGTATTAAAGAGGGCACGTTCTGCATGGAGCACTGGGTGTTATGAACAAACAATCAATCATGGAACACTGCATCAAAAACTAATGATGTAATATATGGTGATTAACATAACAATAAAAAAATTTGAAAAAGAAGAAAAAAAAATTGCCATATGAGCCAACAATTTCGCTTCTGGGCATATACCCACAAGTATTGAAAGCAGAGTCTTAAAGAGACATTTGCACACCTATACTCATAGCAGTATTGTTTGCAATAGCTAAAATATGGAAATGACCCAACTATCCATCAATGAACAAAGGGACAAGCAGAGTGGTATAGCCATACAATGGAATATTATTCAGTCTTAAAAAGGAAGGAAATTCTGACATATGTTACAACATGGGTAAAACATGAGGACATTATGCGAAATGAAATAAGCCAGTAACAAAAAGACAAAAAGGGCGCCTGGGTGGCTCAGTTGGTTAAGCGACTGCCTTCGGCTCAGGTCATGATCCCGGAGTCCTGGGATCGAGTCCCGCATCGAGTCCCTGCTGAGCCGGGAGCCTGCTTCTCCCTCTGACCTTCTCTCCTCTCATGCTGTTTCTCTCTCTCTCTCTCAAATAAATAAAATCTTAAAAAAAAAAAAACTGGACGATTCCACTTACATGAAAGGAGAGAAAGGGTAGTTATTGTTAAATGGATATGGAATTTCAGTTTTACAAGATGAAAAGAGCTATGGAGATGGAGAGTGGTGATGGTTGTACAACATGATGAATGCATTTAATACCATTAAAATACACACTTAAAGTGGTTAAGATTGTAAATTTTATGTTATGTATATTTTACCACAATAAAAAAAAAAGGCAAAATCACTCCCATTGAGCATATCATTTATACTTCTTCCAAACTATTTTTGCAAGAAAATAAAGCATGTAAAATAACAAGGTACTTAATCTATATTCAGTATATCATTGGTATATTAGTAAATTTGGCAGGATCTCATAGTGTTCAGATCTTATCATCAAATTTGAGTCATTTCTTTTTCCATATAACCCACAAACTTCCTATCTGCAATGAATTTTGTCTTCAACAGGCTCAAATGTCATAGAACAATCCCATCTTCTGTTAAAGGGTAAGCCCACCAGAGTTCCTATCATTACATCTCAAGATATAATGGATTAAAGACCTGAGTTAAAGATTTTTTTCTACCTATAAAAATCATGGAAACTGCAGTTCTCTTGGACGGATATGTTTTTAACAGAAGCAAAACATTTGGCATGTTTGCCTCAAATTTTTGGCAGAAAATATCTTTGGACAATTTTTGAATGGAAAGTGTCTTTCATCTTAGCTAATACTATTAAATGTAGTTTATTCTCTGGCTAGCTGAAATCATATGTGCTGTTAATCAGGATTATGAAATAAATATCCAGAAAAATAGCCAAAGTCAGAAAAGCCTCAAGGGGCACAACTGAAAATTGAGTTGTATACACTGAAAAAGATAGAAATACCTCTGGGGACTTGAAAACAGAACATTAACAATTATTCAGAATGCTTTTTTTTTTTTTTTTTACCCCAAAGGAGATTCATGTGCACAGGTAAATTTTTACATGAAACTTGAGGTTACTGACTAGCAAATATTATGATAAAGAAAACCTTTCAGCCTCTTTGATCCAGAAGAAAGGGGGTAAGAGGCCTTCCATATAACAGATTAAGTTAGAGAGTTATAAAACCACCTTCTGCCATCAAAAAAAAAGAAATCTTGCCATTTGCCATGACATGGATAGAACTAGAGGGTATTATGCTAAGTGAAATAAGTCAGAAAAAGACAATTATCATATGATTTCACTCACATGTGGAATTCAAGAAACAAAACAGAGAAGAATAGAGGAAGGAAGGAAAAATAAAACAAGATGAAATTAGGGAGACAAACTGTAAGAGACTCCTAATCATAGAAAACAAACTGAGGGTTGCTGGAGGGGAGGGAGGGTGAAGGGGGTGGAGTAACTGGGCGATGGACATTAAGGAGGGCATGTGATGTAATGAGCACTGAATATTATTATATAAGGCTGATGAATCACTGAACTCTACCACTAAAACTAATAATACACTATATGTTAATTAATTGAATTTAAATTAAAAATATAATAAACAAACAAACAAAAAACCCACCTTCCTTGAAGGATATGAACCCTGCAGCCCCCAAGACAGAAAGAGCTGCTGATTTTGGATTGTGTACCTATATACGTTCCCCTCCTTTCCTAAGGCAAATACAGATCTCCAAGTGATTAAAAAGAGGAAGTTCTGCTCTCACATCCAATTTAGAGCGCTGGATAAAAAAAGAGAGTGAGAGAGAGAGAGAGAGGGCCTTTGGAAGAAAATCTGGGAAATCATAGGAAACATTCAAATAAAAATTTCATTGTTCTCTATTAGCATAGGTTCACAGAGGATTGCATTCCAATAATAGTTGATTTGGTAGAATTCCAGAATTAGACAATGCTACAGACTGAATGTCTTTTCCCCACAACCAAAATTCATATGCTGAAACCGAATCCCCAGTATGATGGTATTTGGAGGTGGGGCCTTTGGGAGGTGATTGAATCATGACAGCAGGGCCCTCATAAATAGGAGTAGTGCCCTTATAAAAGAGACTCCAGAAAGTTCCTTGTGAGAACACAGCAAAAAGAAGGCTATCTATGAACCAATAAACAGGCTCTCACCAATGAATCTGGTAGTATCTTAATTTTAGTCTCCCAGCCTCCAGAACTATGAGAAATAAATTTCTGTTGCATATAAGCCACCCAGCCTCTGATATTCTGTTAAAGCAGCCTGAATGGACTGAGACAAGTAAATTCAAGATCAGAAAAGATAACGTAAAAGAGTAGTTAAGAGCATGGGCTCAGGAATCAGATAGGGCTTTATTTCCCGATTCTGAGATTCCTCCATCTCTCTTCCAAATTGATGAAGCCAATAGAATTGAAGAAGACTGGCCTTTAGAAACCTCTCCTGAACTTTATGCTCTTTCCCCTTTCTGACTGACTGGACTGGATATAACTTCGGCAGCCATCTAATGGTATACTATGTTGGCAGAGTCCCTGAATGATGGCACAGCATCCATCAACATGGGCTCCTGAATGACCACAAGACAAAGAGCTGCACTGCTCACATATTCACCGGCCAGAGACTGCTACATGTGGGAGAGGCAAGGTCCTATTGTTCCAAGGGACTTTGTAGGCCGGTCCATTTATTACAGCAGTCAGCATTACCCTAACAAATACACCCACTTACATGTGTCACTACGTCAGGGAGAACGCCTTCCAAGCTCCCTACTACTTACATATCACCTTCAGGTATTTTCTAATTCTTTGTTTTAAGTTTTGCAATGCCTGAAAAAGTAGTTTTCTTTTATCTGCGATGTATCATGGGGAACAATAAAGAGTGTAAGATTAGAGCATGACTAGAATTTTATTGATGACCCAAGGCAAAATAAAATTCAGCCTGCTCTTTTGCGGCAATATTAGATCTGCTGCTCTTTCAGCAGTAAAATCTTGTTTTGTCAGCAGCTACTGAGAGCAGATATGACTCAGAGGACACATAAAAGCATACATGTAAGGTAACTACCTATTATGTTTAGAAAACCATTTTGCACAACTTAAGTGCACTCTAACATTTCATATTTTAAATAATCAAAATCACATTCAGAATGCAGAATCTCACAAACATTATGCTCTTCTATTTATGTCCTAATTGCGTGAGAAGAAAGGTATAAAAGGTACACAAAGACATGCAGAGAATCACAAATTTTAGATATCAAAGGGAACTTAAAGATTATAGAGTACAGCAGTTTCATCCATAGAGAAGGAAAGACAGACCTGGAAAGACTGTTAACAGTATCATTCCAACAGACGTGGTTCTGTGTTTTGTTTTGCTTTTCAAAGAATACACATTTTCCAGGTAGATCAACTCCCAGAGCTTTAGAATCATGGAATCATCTTTGTTTTGTCACATTATTCTTCAACCTATCCTCAAAAAGTGATATCAGATCATGATTTATTTTATAGTATTTGAGTTTGCAACAGTAACAGTTTTGAGACCTACCAGCATCTGGTACACAGATGGTACTCAATAAATATTGATTGGTTGAGGTTATGTCCATCAAGGTTCACGGCCTAAGCTAAGGCTTTTGCTATGGTTTCAGAGTCCAACTAGCTAGAATTCTTGTTTGAAAAAAAGAAAGCTTAAAAAAGAAGCAGACAGATTAATGTACACAGGCATGATATTTACTCTTAAATACCAAATACTTCCCAGGACCCAAACATGACTTTTTATAAATATAAAGCAATCACTGTGTATGTTTTGAACATATACAAGAGACTCTTGGATCAGCCATGACAGAATGGCAGGCGTAGGACTTATTCTCATTGTAAAAAGAAATATACAACTGAACAAAATATATAAAGCAACTATCCTGAGATACTGGACAACAGAGAATGTAGGCTGTGTTCCTCAAAAGAAAAGAAACATGTGAGGTGAGAGTTGCATGTGCTTCAGGATTCTACCTTTCCAAGCTGCAGCTAAAGAGACCAAACAAAGACTTTGCTTTTGGATAGAGGAAACAGCGTTAGAAATGCAACTAGCCAGAAAACAACAGAATAACATCTTTAAGGTATTATAAAACAAAAATTGTCCACTTAAGATTCTATATCCCATGAAAATATTGTTCAAAAATGAAGGGGCAATAAGTAGATTTTTAGAAGAACAAAAACAAGATCTGTTATTAGTAGATCTGCACTAGAAGAAACGTTACAGGATGGCCATCAGGCTGAGGCATAATTCTTCAGATGTCAACATGGATCTATAGCAGGGGTTGGCAAATTACAGACTGCAAGCCAAATCAAGCCAGCTACCTGTTTATAGATGGTTTGTGAACTAAGATGATTCTACATATTTAAATGGTGAGAAAAAAGTCAAAAGAAGAACAATATTTTGAAAGTTATTCAATGTTAGTATTCATAAATAAAGTTTATTAAAACAGAGCCATAATCATTAATTTACAAATTACCTATGGCTGCTTTCCCTCTATAATAGCAGATTTGAATAGCTGTGATACAGACTGTATTGTCTACAAACCCTTAAATATTTACACTCTGACCCTTTACAGAAAAAGTGTGCAGACCCTTGATGTATCAGGAGAAATGAAGAACACTAAAAATTGTAAATATGTGGTCAAATACCAAGAAAAAGCAAAAACAAACAAAAAAAAACTTCCTTATTTTTTAATTTGTTTAAAAGACTGTTTAAGGCAAAAGTAATAGAATTGGATTGTGAGATTTAAACATGTGTAGAAGTAAAAGATATTGCAACAATAGGAGAAATATTAGGAGGGGAGTAAAGAGAAGCATAGCCGTATAAGGTTCTTACATTATCATGAAGGGTTATGTCTTAGTTGGTTCAGGCTGCTATAATAAATACCATACACTGTGTGGCTTAAACAAGAAACATTTACTTCTCCCAGTTCTGGAGACTGGGAAGTACAAGATCAAGGTGCTGGCCAATTCAGTTCCTGGTGAGAGCCCTCTTCCTGGTTTGCAGATGACAACTTCTTGCTCTATCCCCATATGGTGAAGAGAAATCATCTCTCTAATGTCTCTTATCGCGAGGACACTAATCTCATCTGAGGGCTGAATTCCTTTCTAATTCAAATAGGATTTATGACTATAACTCAAGGTTGTTTTTCATGTTCTACATAGAGCTCTACAAAAAGTATTTTTGTTTAAGGTAGATAATCTATCAAAAACCTGGTCAGGCTATGACATAAATACCTAATATGGCTATGTAGGCATAAGGCCTGATTTTTTTTCACTAATCCAGAGATAGAATGATGCTATTTATGTTTTCTTAAAGTACATATGACTTGGTTTGGCTTGCTTTGGCTTGGTTTGCTTTGGCTTGCTTTCGTTTTGGTTTTAATCTAGTGTTGACATCTAGTCAGTTTGAGATTGGTAAGAATGAGGAGAGTCTTAGATGTCCAGAACCAAAGTCAGAGGTATTGATGATCAAAGTACTGATATGTGATTAAGGAGCCCAGGGAACCAGAAAAAAGCTGGAGGGCTGAAGCAATCAAGACACTGGTACAGAAGGCTGGGGAATAATCTGGGAGCAATGAATGAAAGGCTGAATCAGAGCCTAAAGGGTCTACCAGAACAAGAGAGAGGTTTGCCAGTCACTAAAGAATGCAAAAAAGTAAAAAGCCAGTCAAGAAAATAAATTGCACAGATCAAGCTCCATGCCCATGATGTGCATGGAACTGGAGGTTAAAAATAGAGAGTAGGGTCTAGATATTCAGGGATGGAGCCCAGGATGGCAGATGGAAAACCAGACCCAGATGCAAGAGTCACACAAGAGCAGGAGTCAAAAACCCATCCAAAGCAACTATATTTGGCAAGCAAAACCCAAACAGAACAGATTAGCCAGGACACTAAAGAATGGAATTATTGAGTTCCAACCTTGGAAAACAAATATAAATTATTCAGCTGGTAAGTATATGCTAGTGGTTATGTATGTGAACCTTTACCTACATCCATATATGGGCAACCTGGTTAACAGGGGAAAGAGCAGCAAGTTGAGCTTGAAACTGACTCAAAATCCTCTGAAATATACAATGTGCCCAGAAGCAGAACTAAGACCAGGTAAAACACAGAAATCAGGTAGAGAGGCTCACCTACTAGGAGCAAAGATGGCTCAAGAAAGGACCAGACATTTCTACCACAGAGACTGGGTTATTCCATGAGATTTAAAGGGACATTACATTTTATCTATCTTTTTTATGATTCAACTATTTATAAATATCAATACTGCTAAAAATCAGATGTCATGAAATACAGAAACAAGAACTACACCCAAAATAAAAATCACTGACAGTCTGATAACCCAATAAATGTGACTTTAAATATATACAAGGCCATATCAATTATCATAGCTCTGTCATTTAATAGGTATTTATGAAATGGAATGATATTTTCTATTTTTCCTGTGCAACAAGAGCCATTAAAAGAACGGTGATTGTGTCCAGATTTTATGAGGAATTTGTTTTCACAGAAGTGTTCAAATTGAAAATCTCTGGAGAGCAAGTGAGCATTGTCAGGCCCAACAGACAAGGTGAAGGAAGACAGGGATCAACCACAACTGTTGAATATGGTCTACACTGGAATGACACAGGTGGACTGGGTAATTGCCCTCAACCCTGCCTTTGTTATCTCTGCTTCTCTGAAAGGCTGACTTCACTGAGGACTCACAGTCCTTGAGCCCAAACAGACAGGGGAGATATGTGCTTAAATTGTTTAACTGCTTTCCCTCTCCTTTATCCCTGACTTTCTGGGCTCCTCTCTCAGGTCCCTTTCCCTAGTTCTGGAAAACTCTCATTACTACTCTTCTAAAACCCCTGATTGAGGACATAGGTATCTCTTGAGAGAGCTCCTCCCAAGAGTTGAATCCTGCCCCCAAATCCGGGGTAATACTAATTCTGCAGTTGGTCTAGATCTCTATTTGCTGCTTGCTTAGAGACAATATTGACCACTGTGTGGAGGGCTTCAGTTGTCCCTCACTGACCAGATGCTTTGATATTAACTGCTTGCTTCCTGTACCGATGCACCTCCACCCCATCACAAGTCTCAGCCACCTGATCAGCCACTTGCTGATCTACCTTAACACCCAGAGAGTACCCACACTGCCTCTTTTACAGAGCAGGTCCCTTTAGAATAATTTTGCTTCCACTTTCTGAGGTGAGCACGCACACCCTTAACTTAAACTCTTAATAAAGGTAACAATATGGGTGCTTGGGTGGCTCAGTTGGTTAAGCAACTGCCTTCGGCTCAGGTCATGATCCTGGAGTCCTGGGATTGGGTCCCACATCAGGCTCCCTGCTCAGCAGGGAGTCTGCTTCTCCCTCTGACCTTCCTCCCTCTCATGCTCTCTCTCTACCATTCTCTCTCTCAATAAATAAATTAAAATCTTTAAATAAATAAATAAATAAGGTTAACAATAATCCATGGAGCAGTTCCTAGTGTCAAGGTCCAAAGCCATGGGCTATATGAAAAGAAAGTTACTAAGACAACTCACTTGTGATTTCCTGATCTCCCCAGATATATTTATTAGGAAAACAGAGATGATACAAGAGAGGCCGGGAATGATTTTGTCTCATCTACAAACCACTGAGCAAACATTTCTGAGTGTTCAGAGGACAGCCAAGCTCATTACAGAGTAAAATATAAATGAACTACAGTTGATGGTAAAACTAATGAATTATGAAGTCACTTCCCCGTCATTTCCTTCAGGTGTCAAATGAAGAAGCTGGGTTAGGTCACCTCTGAGGCCTCCTTAAGCTCTAAAATATCCAAGATCTGTAAAGGATAGCTCAATTTAAATTGGCATTTTATGTTAAACATACAAAAACTTATTGACAATAGGATGTATTTTTGTGGGTACTACATAGAATCAGCATGGCTAAAACATGAGGTTTTAAAGGAAGATGGAGGCAGATGTTTAAAAATTGAGAAACCAAAACTTAGACTTAGTTTGTGGAGCACCCACAAGGTCTGAAGAGTAAGATACCTGAATCCACAAAACATCTGACAAATTCCTGTTTATCAGCCTATTTCCAGAGCCCAAAGTGTGGTGGAGGCTATAAATACAGTATTATATAAAAATGCACTATCATTTGGGAAATGATGCCATAGAATAAAAAAAAAAAATTAAGTGTCTTTTATCACTTTAAAATTTATGGCCATTATGCCATAAAAGCAACTGGGCAATGCCAGCAAGATGGTAAGAACACAGTGCTCCATCTCCCTGGTCATAACTGAATGGCCTCAATTTCCAGTCATTCACGTTTTCAGGAACATAGTTTTCCCTTTCAAAACGTTTTAATCGTTATGAATGACTTGTTTTCGATATAAATACCTAATGTGTTTTTCTATCAGATTAGTTCATGATGGAATAATGTACACCAATTTCATGCATAATTTGCACTTTTATAGCTGAAACATCAAGAAGAAATATTATCATTAAATGTTGATTCGTGAGGCAAAAAAAAAAAAGAAAAAATCATTTTTAATTCAAGCTCAGGCCCATACTTATCAGGCCACCAAGAATGGAGAATTCTGCACAGACAGCACACTGCTTGTCCAAGGGGTCTGCTCTTCCCCACAGGTCTCCACCCCTGCCTGCTGGCTGTTCCTTAGAGCAGAATCGCGAGGCATAGAACGTGGCTCCTTTGCTTGTAAGAATAGAAGCTGCACTGTAAAATGGGTTGGCAAACGATGACCCACAGGTCATTTGCATCCCACTGTTTGTTTTGGTATGGCTCTCAAGCTAAGAAGGGTTATTGCATTTTAAATGGCTGACAGAAAGAAAAAAGAGAAAAATACAAGATGTGTGAAAATTACACAAAATTCAAGTTCCAGTGTCCAGTAAATGAAGTGCGGACGTAGCCAGACGCACTTGTTCACACACTGTCTCTGGGCTGCTTAATGTATAACATAAAGTCAAAACGTTGCAACAGAAACCATACAGCCCATAAGCTCTATATACTGTCTGGCCCATGAGAGAAAAAGCTTGCCAACCTCTGCCCTAAAACATCTAGGAAATTGCCATGTTGCCCCATAGACAGCAACAATATTCCACTCAGCCACTGCAAATGTCTCCTGCTTCTCATGCCTAATGCGAAGTCAAATCTCAAGGTCAACACTCTCTTTAACACGAAAGTCCTCTACAAAAATACCTGTTTCTTTCTAAAACTTCTGCCACAGTTTTTCAGGCTCAGTCGCTTGCCTAAAACCAGTGTCTCTGCTTTTCTTCCTGTTCTTCTCTGTCCCCAAACTCAACCAGATTTCTTCATAGCACTTAAATGTGGTGAGGATTTATTTTCCATTTGTCTTTCTCTCCCACTAGAGAACAAACTCAGTGAGGCTGGGGTCTTATGTATTCTGTTCACCATCACGTAGTGCTCTTTTAAAAACACCCAGTACACTTACCACTAAATGGAAACTGCTTAACAAACACCAAAGGACTGGCTGACTGAATAAGCAAATAAGTTAAGACTAAAAGAACCAGGGAGAAAAAAGTTTAAAATGGATTTTTTGAAAGCACACTACACCCCCCCCAAAAAAAAGATCTAATTTGTCTGAAAACTAAGGCTGCAACTCACGAAACACTGACCATAGACCAGACACTATGCTCAGGCCTTCACCTCCTGGAGCTGCTGTAACAAATCACCACAAAATGAGTGGCTTAAAACAACAGAAATGTATCCTCCCACAGTTCTGGAGGCCAGAAGTCTGAAATCAAGACATTAATAGGGCCACACTCCTTCTAGAGTCTCTAGGGGAGGTTTCATTCCTTGTCTCTTCTGGCTTCTGGGAGCTACTGGCATCCTTGACTTGTGGCTACATCACTTCAACCTCTGTTTCTGTCTTCACATGGCCTGTGTCTTTTCCTCTTCTGTCTCTTAATAAGGACACTTGCCATTGGATTTAGGACACACCAGGTTAACCTAGGATGATCTCATTTCATGATCCTTAATCTGCATCCACATCTGCAAAGACCCTATTTGCAAATGAGGTCACAGTCGCAGGTTCCAGGGATAAGGACATTGACATATATTTTGGAGGCTACTATTCAATTCACTACACTTCACATCAGGATATTGGCACATTAGTGATTTCATCTAAGTTCTCCAAGAGCCTTTACTGTCGTTTCTCAGATAAGAAAATTCTCATCATAAAAGTGAAAAGGCTAGCATTTAAACTAAGTCTGTTGGGTTTTAAGACTATGCCCTTAACCATCATGGAATTTTACTGTCTACACAGCCATCAGGGCCTTTTCCTGAACCGCCCGACTTGCAGGTGGAATATACCGGAGTCCCAAGCCACCACAAAATCCCTCTGTTTCCCTTCACCTACTTAACACATCCAGCCGGTCCACCTGGAGTGCAAAAAACAAAACAAAAGAAAACAAAAAACAAAAGGCTATTTCACAGGTCACTAGGAAACTCCCTGTTGTCCTCAGGGCTAATCTGACACAATTAGCCACCTTCTCTAAAATTCAGTTCCTGTTTCTCTTAGTAAATTTTGCTAATGCTTCATGATATTCATGGCAAATTAAATCCACTGTGTGTCCATCACTGATGAGCAGTGTGTATGAGAAATTCTAAAGAGAACATTTTCTTTACTTCACTCCGGCTATCTTCTAGAAGTATAAATTACTTTTTTTTTTTTAATTGGGATGCAAATGACAGTGGGGCATCTCACATGGCGACAAGGAAGTAAGACATAAGGAAGGAATTCTTCTCTGGTCACTGTGAATTAGAACATGCCAGTGACCCTCAAGGGACTATAAACTGTGGGCATTTCTCCAAACTCGTTCAAATTGCTTGGCTCAAAACTCACATAAAGTTAGTTCCTTGTGAAAATCCCCCTCCTAGTGGCATGAGAGAATTAATGTACTTCCAAAAGTAAACAACTTGCTCCTTTCGTAGCTGAATCAGAACTGTTATATATCATGCCAACTCAGAGGGAACATACAGTCAAGGAAATGGAAGGGTCAAAAGCCAACCACCTGGAAATTTATGTCAGTTTTTAATGTTTACGCTCCTTCACCGCAAACAAATATCACACTTTAATACCACTGCACAATAAAGGAAAACCTTTGACTTGTGGGCTTGTGGAAAAAGCAGAATGAAAAAGCAGCATTCATGTGAGAGTCAAAACCTATCCTGCACTTTGGTAAAGAATGAAAAGGCTTTTATGCTATGTCTTTTTACCTCCGCTGGAGCTGGGGCTTAGACTGACTCTGTGGACAGGAAACTGACAATGATTGAGCAACTTCTCCTTACCTGATTGTTCCATAGTTTTTATATCATTGAATCTTCACAACCCACCCTTAAAAATAGGCAAAAGCCTTCATTTTAGAGTTGAAGACATTGAGGCTCAGAAAGCCTAATGACCTACCAAAGGTCAAGCAGTTAATTAGCAGCCATATAGGGTAAACCAAAGAGATTCCCAAACACCAAGCTTACCTAAATCAACTTTTTTTTCCTGCTCCTGCCAGTATATTCTAAACATATGCTTTTAAAATAATGAAATGCTAAATCTTGAAATCAAGTTATTATAGCATTCTGGTAAGTCTGCAAGTGTCATGCTGTTTTCGCTAAAGATGACCAGGATATGACATTGTCTCCTCCTATTTATTATGCCCAGCCAGCAGACTGACTGTCAAATACCCACTGCTGTGATCTGTTTAGCAAGGTCAGCTGCATGATTGCTATGAATAATTGGATGCCATTAATAATGGTCAGCTCCAGGATATAGGAAAGTAGTCAAGCATGATAATTGTATTTTGAATTCCAGCAGATTATCTCCTGGGGAGTAGGAAGAAAACTAGTATATGGGATACAGTTTTCCTATGGACATAGAGATAACTGCTTCCCTAGAGGTGAAGGGGACAAGCCAAGGGCTCTCTTAATAACATATGTGACAACTTCTGGAAAGAAATATGGAAGTGAACATTTTGCAATATGCAGCTAATATTGGGAGGCCTGACCATTACTAATTGTCTTCAGTACTTAACTCTCTTAGTCCTTCATTTAGATTATCACTAGAGCTTTACATATGGAGGGGGAGGTGTCCGTGTCTAAATTTGGAAGCACCAGTGAGGTCAGATCAATGGCTAATTAGGAAATCTAATCCAGTTGATAGTCATATGAAAGGTCAAGCATAAATCTTTTGCTGTTTAATGTGTATTAAATGTCCATAATATATTAAAGTCTGTCAATACTGTAGAACAATGATATGGAACAACATTATTATCTTTTCAAAAAAAATCTTATCAGAGAATGAAAGCTTTGAAAAAAACCTTCTAGAATACAAAAATAAAAATGAGAAACTAAAGAGAATGGAAAAAGTCACATTTTTATAATCATGTGAAAAGGAGAAGTTGAAAACAATTTTAGAGAAAGATAATAGATTAGGGTTTGGGTGGTAAATAAAGTAAAGAGCAAAAGAAAAAAATCATAGAGAAATATAATAATAGCAACAAGGCAGGTTTTATTTCAACACCCATCAACTGTCAGTTTCAGACGTCAATATGGAAACTTTCTTAAACTGGCTAGCCATGTGAGCGAACAAAATTAAACTCAATTAAACTTAAAACTTACCATAGCAGAAGTATAAGTAAAGGAAACGCAATGGGAACATGCAGTCATAATACAACTGCTGGAAACAGTAAGTATTCAGCATGTATTTCAATTCTTGTCAGCTTTTCCATTATCTGGAACTACTACAAGATGGATCATTTGACCATTTTTTTTTTTCAAGGGTATTCAGTATTTGCGGAAACGAAAAGACAAACAAATGGATCACAGACAAAATATACAAGGCAAAACTATAAAACTCTCATAAGAAACCATAGAGTAACTCTTCATGACCTTGGGTTAAGTCATGGTTTCTTAGATATGATACCAAAAGACAGGTAACAAAAGAAAAAGTGTATAAGTTGACTACATCAAAATTAAAAACTTTTGACCTGCAAATGATACCATCAAGAAAGTGAAAAGACAACCCACAGAATTGGAGAAAATATTTGCAAATCATATATGTGATAATGGATTCGTATCTCAGTACAAATAGCCGAAAAGCAGAAACAATCCAAATGTCCATTAACTGATGAATGGGTAAATAATGCGGAGTAGATCCATACAATGGAATATTACTCAGCCATAAAAAGGAATGGAATACTGATACACGCTACAACATGTTTGACCCTTCAAAACTACGCAAAGTGGAAGAAGCCAGTCAAAAAGACCACATGTTGTACAAATCCTTTTATGAGAAATGTCCAGAATAAAAAACTTATAGAGACAGACAGCAAATTAGGGGTTGCTTATGGCTAGGGGAAAGGAGACAGGAGGGAAAAGGTGACTTAATACTAATGAATATAAGGTTTCTTTTAGGGGGGATGAAAACGTTCTAAAATTAGTTCATGCTGATATTTGCCTGGCCCTATGAATGTACTAAAAAGACATTAAATTGTATACTTCGAACGAAGATGAATTTTAGCTATGTGAATTATATCTCAGTAAATTCAAAGCTGTTTAAAAAAAAAAAAACAGAAAAATACCAATAGGTATAGGTTGCTTCCCTAGTGACAAAATCATTTTATTTTTAGACTGGAGATCCAGAAAGGGAGAAGCAACTCCCATAAGTCCCACAGTGAGCCAGAAACTAAGTGGGATTCCTAAGATTTCTGCCTCAGAAGATCCCCCAGGCCTCAGTGCCACTGAAAATTTTCTTACCCTTTATGGTCTGTCTTTCTGAGGGGAGGAAGAGGGGATCTTTTCCCCTCAGTGACTGTAGCCTTACTGACTAATGCATTTATCCAGAAGAACTTTCATCAGCTAATGTACCCTGAGGATGCCATAACCTACAGGAAGTAGGCAGTATCAATCTAGCAGGTGTCTATGTTCTTAGATAATAGATCATTAGAATTTCTAAGGGGTCCCCAAACTTAGGCAAGGTCTAAATAGTTCCCTGAAAGGAGCATCAGATGGAAGCATGCAAGATTTTTAGGCATTAGAAAATTATATGAATAGGTGATGGTCAGTTTATAGAAATAAGGACCCAGAACCCAGATGTCCCAGTCTTAATTATGCCTCCAGGCAAAGTAGGAGACTGAAACCAGAGTATTGAGCGTCAACTCTTTGACTTTTGTCCTTCAATGAGTGCCTTCCTCCCCAAGGGAACATCTATTTCCTTCCAAAACTACCTTTAAACCCACATAAGCTAGGGCAGCAAAAAAGAAATGAAAGATCCTCATCCCAGCTGCAATATGTTCAGAACCTTCAAGCATCTTCTTTTAAAATCAGAAGATAAGAAAATGCCTTAGATATCAATGGCTTCCTCATTTGCACAATGGAGAAAGGGAACACCACTTAGAGAAGTCAGTGGAAATGTGGTACAATCCACCCAAGTAAGAAAGTGTATCAGAAGTGTGTGTGTGTGTGTGTGTGTGTGTGTGTGTGTGAGAGAGAGAGAGAGAGAGAGAGAGAGAGAAAAAGAAAGAGGGAGAGAGAGAGAGAGAGAGAGAAAGAAAGGGAGAGAAGGTGGTGAAAGGGTTCAGGGAGAGCTAAGGCTGAACGTTAGAGCCTGGGAACATTTTAAAAGTTTTCTAGAACAGATCAGAAATGATAGAGAAGTTCCTTATGCTTGAAGACAAAGCATACAAGAGATACAAGAATGGAAAGTTTTTGTTCTCACTACTGTGCTCCAGGTTTTAGAAGAAACTTAATAATTACAGAATTCAGGACTTTTTTTTGTTCTTATGCCCGGTATTTTATTTGTAATAAATTTTACAACTACTGAGTTCCTATTGCCCTTGTTTTCTTTTACTTCTGCTTGAATTATTTTTATTTCTTTTCATAAAATAAAAACGTATCTTGAAGAGAACACTGACAAACCTTGAGATGGAGTCAATTAACCAGTAACATATCCCTGCCAATCTTCCAACCACTACAAATTATCCTGCACATGAGGAGAAAAGGTGAGAACAGAGGTGGACAGAATATACAGCTCCATATTTTATTCATCTTTCCAGAATGGTGGAGATATTAACTAATTACCCCACACTATGCTGCTGTAGGATAAAAAAAGAGTAATCCAGCTGTGCCCTACCTTAAGAAAAACTAAAAATGACTTATAAAAGTAAAAATTTATCAAAATTATAGATAATGAAACAGAAAACATATTCATAGAAGAATTTGAGACAAGGTAACATTTGAAAAAGAATGCTTAGTACATTTACAATATGACTTCATTTCTTTTTTTTTAAGATTTTATTATTTTTATTTATTTATTTAGAGAGAGAGAGAGAGAATGCACAAGCAGGCTCCTTGCTGAGCAGGGAGCCCAATGTGGGACTCCACCCCAGGACCCCAGGATCATGACCTGAGCCGAAGGCAGACACTTAACTGACTGAGCCACCCAGGTGCCTAGTATAACTTCATTTCTAAAACTTGAATTACTCGTTAACCAAAAGCCATTATTAAAAAAATCCAAATTTATAAAGGCAGATGCATTAGGGGGCTAGCTGTTAAATTCATTAAAAATGTCTTTAAATAGCATGCCACCTCCACCTCCCACCTCCATGTACTAAAAATATGATTTGATTTGCCAGCAACTGATCAAATGCAAATTCAGGGAAACACAGAGATTGTTAGAGCTAAATAAGCCTGTATTTGTCTTGTTGTTTCTGTGGATAGATAGGAAAATTGAAGATCTGAGTAATTAAGCAGTCTTTCTGAGATTAAAGTTTATAATTAGGTTCTCCTAGTTCCTTATCTATAAAGTATCTGTACATAATAGTAATACACAAATAGACACCAATTGTGCATGCTAATGGAAGAAGCAGAGAAACATGACACTAAAGACTGGATATTTCCAAAATTATTTCATCTTAGCCTTTGGCTATATTTTATTTGCTTTATCCATACAAAGATAGGCATTGGAAATCTAATTTCTCATGCACATAAATTGACTTTCAGTAACATCAAGCAGAATGTCTATGAGAAGTAGATCAAGGAATAGAACCCCAACACATACTATAATCTGAAGGGAATTCTTCAGAAAATATCATGAAGGGGGTGCCTGGGTGGCTCAGTCGGTTAAGCGCCTGCCTTCGGCTCAAGTCCTGGGATCGAGCCCCACATCAGGCTCCCTGCTCAGTGGGGAGTCAGCTTCTCCATTTCCCTCTGCCTGCCGCTCCCCCTGCTGTGCTCTCTCTCTCTCTCACTATCTCTCTCTCTCTGTCAAATGAATAAATAAAAAATCTTTAAAAATAAAAAAGAAAATATCATGGAGGGTGACAAAAGGCAATTATCAGATTTTAAGTGATCAAAGCAAAATTAAATAAAAGATTTTAAGGACAGGGCACTATATACTAATGCTTTTCAAACAAATTTCATTTTAAAATTGAACCTCAATAAGTATCTGTACCTCCAGAATTCCTCTGATCAGCCTGAGACTGATTTTTTACAAGGACTAACGAAGAATTTATTGGCTAGCTTGCATTTCTGCTTTTGAAGGCAAAACATACGACAATAGACTTGCTCTATCTAGTCTACAAGGCCCCAGGTACTGCATAGCCCTGCAGGAGATCATGGCCAGGTATCCAGAAACCTGTGCAAGCAACATCGTCAGCTTCCGAAACAAACTTTAAAATACTACTCAAGGAGAGAAATGCATAATATAAACTCCATTAAGATGGATCATCAGAAGTCCAGAGAACTTGAACCTTATAATAATAGAGCTGTACGTCTAACCAACAAGAGAACAATGTAACCAATTTAAAACTGAATATATGGCCACATCCCAGAGAATTCCACGGCAGTCAAACACCGAGTTTCATAGAAGATTCTAATCTTGACTAAGAATTTTATCTTATTAATGCACTCCCTGTCTAGTAATCAAGTCTGACAAGGCCAGATAAAAGGGAATACATTTCTTGACAAAAGAGGAGCATGGGACTAAATAACACAAGTGGATAAAATTCCTTCTAACAATCTGTTTAAAGATTCCATTAAGGGGGCGCCTGGGTGGCTCAGTCGTTGGGCGTCTGCCTTCGGCTCAGGTCATGGTCCCAGGGTCCTGGGATCGAGCCCCGCATCGGGCTCCCTGCTCGGCAGGAAGCCTACTTCTCCCTCTCCCACACCCGCTGCTTCTGTTCCCTCTCTCACTCTCTCTCTCTGTCAAATAAATAAAATCTTAAAAAAAATAAAATAAAATAATAAAGATTCCATTAAGTAATGTTGGTTAGTTTTGATTCTTGATAATGGAGCTACATAGGAGTTCCACATGAATATGGAATGATTAAAAACAATGCTCTCAGACAATGAGTATTAATGCTGGTTATACTAGTGGAAAACAGACAAGGGACCTTTGGTGGAGCCAAAACACTGAGACTGAATATACATATGTGGTATTCTATGAGAAGGAAGTTATGGTTGAATGGATATTTTAAAAACAAAACAGTGCTGTGAATAGGGACAGCCATCCATGTAATTTTTGTCAAGAACATGGGCTGATTAAACCTGTTAGATATTGTGATAATACAAAAGGGAAGCTGGTGAGAAGATTCACTAGGCTCAAATGAATAATAAAACTGAAAATGAACAAAGATTATAACATCACTTCAACAAATGGAGCCAATAATAATGCTCTTTGTGTCCACAGCACCTTTTATCTTAACAGTTCAGAGCATTTCACAGAACCACCGAATCATGACTTTTACAGTTGAAAGTGACCACAAAGATAATCTACTGCAAACACACAGGCTTCTGTGTGTTCTACAGCATCTCCCACACACAATCACACAACCTATTTGATCCCTCCAGTAATTTCATTTCCTCCTGAGTACACCATCTCAGATCTACATTAACAAAAATCCAGAACATTCGTATTTGTCATTTTCTTTGCATGGAAGACTACAGCAAAGCTTCTCACCATGCAGGGCTGTGAGGTGGTAGGGCAAGAGAAGAGGAGAGTAAGAGAGGTCCAGCAAATGTTGTGAGGCAGAAAACAGGAAAGTGGTAACTGACTTTGCGGACCTTAAAAAGTTTGCAACCTAAATTCACCAGATGTCAGAGGGCTGGGAGCCAAAAGAAAGACCATTCTTACCTCAGGATCCTGGAAAGGCTCAGGAATTATGATCACTCTGAAAATGGGTACAGTTGGAGGTTATCAACCTGGGGGTGGGGGGTGTGGTGGATGCTAAAACTCTGTACAAGAAGAAGCCAGATCTCTGGAGCCCTTCCCCCATCTTGTATAGCTAAACAACAGTCCCACTTGGCAGGAAATGCACATATTCAAAACTGCATGGAGTATCTACTACACACCAGGCATTGTTCTGGGAACTGTGGCTATGGAAGTGAACAAAACACAAACACTTCAGCCCTCAGACAGCTTACATGGTAGAGAAAGGCAACATGCAGGAATAAATAAAGTAATGAATAATAAAGCAAAAAAAGTAATAATGGCAGATGGAGATAAATGACAGGGGAAAAAATAAGCAGGGAAAGTGGACAAGAAGGCAAAGGGGAAGAAGTTAATTTAAATAGGGTGGTGAGAAAAGGTTTTCCTGAAGGTGACAGTGGAGCAGCAACCTGAGGAAGTTGAGATGAGTATCTGGGGAAACTTTCAGGCAGTGGGAAGAGTAAATGCAAAGGCGTGATGAGGGAGTGTGTGACCTCACTCGGGGGGGGTTGGTGAGGCGACACTCCCCATGAGGAGACCAGGTTGGCTCAGGTAGGATGAGCAGGGTGGGTAATGACAGGAAACAGGGTCTAGAGGTAATAAAGGGGCAGGAGGAGACAAGAGAGTGGATCGTACGGCCTTTTAAGTTATTTTTAGGTTTGGACCTTTGCTCTGAGATAGATGGGATTCCACTGCAGAGTTCTGACAGAGGATGGAATGTACCCTGACTTACAATGGTTAGGGAATCCCCATTCAAAAAATCTTAATGCCATATAAGCCCATCAGTAGAAAAAGTCCCATCCCAATTATCACACATAGAGCTTCTGCCTTTGTCAGTCTGGGCTGCTATATGAAAAATACCATAGACAGCGTCGCTTAAACAACAGAAATTTATTTCTCATGGTTCTAGAGGCTGGGTAGTCCAAGACCAAGGTGCTGGTTGATTCAGTTCCTGGTGAGAACACACCTCCTGGTTTGCATATGGACACCTTCTTCCTGCCTGCTCACATAGCGAAGACAGAGAAAGAGAGCTTTCTGGTATGTCCTCTTATATAGGGGCACTAATCTCATTATGGGGCTCCACCCTCATAACCTGATTACCTCCCAAAGGCCCCATCTCTAAATAACATCACATTGGAGATTAAGGCTTCAACATATGAATTCAAGGTGGGGTCGGGACGACACAAACATGTACTCCATAGCAACTTCCAATTGGCCTTTTAGCCCCTCACTCTAAAATATGGACACCCAAGGATCTTTAAACATTTTTTAAAGCCTTTTAGATGAAAAAGATAAGCTGAAATAAATAAACTGGGGGGGGGGGAATCTCAGAAGAAATTGGAATAATCCGATGAGCAAAAACAAATTTTAAAAAAATTCAAAATAAATTTCATCAAAGAACCAAGCTGTAACATCTATGAAAGAAGAACAGGATGCTCCAACAAAGGAACAAAGTGTGTCCTGGAAATAAAAACTGAGAAGTAAAAGTTATAATTCAGTAAAACAGTGGAAAACAGTTGAAAGAATTTCCCAGCAAGTTAAAAAAAAAAAAAAAGGAATGGAAAATGACAGAGGAGTAATACGATAAGAAAAAATTAGTCATTCAGTCCAGAAGATCTAGCACTTGCCTAAAAACAAGGAAAATAGAGGGGAGAGCGTTATCAGACAAATAACAGAAGTTACAGCTTCTATCAGGTGTGAAGGACCAAGTTTCCATACTGAAAAGGCTCTCAGCTGCCAGTGAACAGAATGGAAAAGTAGGTATGGGGGGAAAAGAGCCACAAGCTCTTCTTCCCCAGGAGGAAGTCAACAAATAAAGTTAAATATTGAGAAGTCAAGAAATAGCAGTAGGAAAGGCATGTTATTTGGAAATCACATGGTAAATGCCAAGAGAAACAGTAAGCAGGAAGCAGATCACCCATTCTGGCAGTACCTCTGCCCTTATCCCATTTCTTCAGGGATATTTTAAACTTTATAGAAAGAATCCAGCACCAGAGTACACCTACCAATTTGGGGGCGGGTAGGCTAACCACCTAATCTCTCTACCTCAGGGACCTCCTACGGCAGAAAAATCTTAGCTCTTAACCTGAAGTCAGTGAATAGGATATAGGGCATCTGTGACCTTGAATGTTTAAAAAAAGAAATATTTATTTTTACTAACATCTGACTGAAATTTTGCGTGTTATTTAATTATGAAGAGGCAAAAAACCACAGTGAAATCAATGGTACCTGCTACTCTGTCACCAGTAGAAATCATAGACATTTTCATATCATATTACAGTCGGCCCTGATATCTCAAAGTATGTTCATGCCACTTTAATATAATGAAGTTATTAGACCCATCTAGATCTTATTCACTTAACAGTTCCTTAATATGTTAACTAAAAAGCATATATAATTGCCAAATCATGTTTGTTTTTTAATATGTGGATAGCATATGTCAATATAACTGGGTTTCTTTGTAACTTCATCTATTTCAATTTATGTTTCACCTGCCCTCCAAGATGAACATGATACATCGGGACACATGGTACCAAAAGGAGAAGAGGGAGAAGGAGAAAGAGATTAGGAGGCAAGCATCTGATGGACTTTGAGGGTATATTGCACAGGACCCTTCTATATGGGGCCCTGCAAAAGAAAGAAAGATATTCAGATATTTACAATGATGATCCTCATAAAACAGCATTCAAATAATTCTGTGCTGTGACCAGGAACCAGAGATCCCTACTAGAGGGTTGTGCCACCCTATGCAGCCAACTTCCAGAGAGGGCAACAGCCAAGACCTGGGCTCTCAGCATCATGGACACACGGGTGAACTGGCACAAAGGTACATATCTTGTCACTTTCCCCAACCCCTGCCATAATACACTTCATTGTTCATTTGCTATCTCTTTGCATTAAATTGGAATTATCTCCTCCATGTCCTCAAAACCTGCTACCATCTACAGCACTGCTTGACGGCCTCTCACTTGCTTCTTTTTTTTTTTTTAATCCTGCCTCCATTACTCCTTTGACCCCCCAGGTTTTCTGCCGCGTACCTCTGGTTTCTTATTCTCCCTGCTTCACCCATGAGTGATCCTTACAGCCATCAGTCACTCTGTGGGAGCATGCTATATTAACAGCTACAGATGTCCCAACCACACCACCTGCCCTGCAACAGGTGTCATCAGAGTACAGAGATGAGATGAAACAGGTGGAGGTGGCATAGCCCCTTCTGGAATCCTTTGGTGGGTGAGTCTGGCTCATCGCATCTATCGCAGGCAAGCAGTGAATATCTGCCAGCCTCCCATTCATACGCCAGCTTCAGGTCTCCCTCCCAACATAGCTTTTGAATTCTGATAACTGGAGGAGTTTATAAGCGACAATGAAATCAGTGCCCAGAAAATATAACTGGAAGAAGCTGAATTTGCAGGGAGAAAAGAGCACCTGTATGGAAAACATAAACTGCCTCCCTCGTTAGAAGGGAAGAAAGAAGGGTGGACAGAGGAGGAAAGGAAAAGGGTAAGTAAGAAAGGAAGCTGCAAATCACTTCTCATCCAGATTATCTGAACAATGGAGAAACAAGATAGGCAATGACAGACAAGTAGCCCGAGCTTCTTGACACACTAGACATGAGTTAGCTACAAGCAAAGCTTAAGTAGGTCTGTATTTCCACAAATATTCTAATTTTCTGGTACAGGAGTTCCTCAAAAACCAGTTTTAAATTGACCACAGAATATGTTACCCCTTCTGCCTCATAGGAAGATACTCATGATGAAGAGAGAAACAAAATTACAACTGTTAAAAGTGCTATGTGTACCCTGCAAAATGATTATTTACAAATGCCAATCAGACCTTGTTATTCTCCTGAGTAACACCTTCCAAGAAAGTCACAATGCACTTAAAATACACGCCAACGTCCTTTCCCCACTGTATCAGACCTTCTGTGACCTGGCCCCTGTTGACTTCTCCTGTCTGATCTTTGCCATTCCCCCCTCTTGCTCATGGCATCTAGCTATACTGGCCTTTCTGTTCCTCAAATTACATTTTCCCACCCAGAGGCTTTGTTTTCACTATTCCTCTGCTTGGACTTTCTAATTCCCCAATGTTTCCATCATTAACCCTGTCTGTAATAGTTCATTTTATGTGTCAGCTTGAATGGGATAAGGGATGTTTAGATACCTGGTTGACCATTATTTCTGTGTGTCTGTGAGAATGTTTTAGGAAGAGGTTAGCATTTGAATCAGTAGGCTAAGTAAAGATCATCTACACCAATGCAAGTGGGCATCATTTAATCCACTGAGGGCCTGAATAGAGCAGAAAGGCAGAGGAAGGGTAAATTTGCTCTCTTGTTCAAGCCAGGATATCCATCTTTTCTTGCCTTTTTGACATCAGTGCTCCTGGTTCTCAGGCCTTCAGACCTGGACTGGAGCTTACCCCATTGGTTCTCCTGGGTGTCAAGCCTTTGGGTTTGTACTGGAATTACGCCACCATTTTACTTTCCTGGGCCTCCAGCTTGCAGATGGCAGACTGCAGGATTTTACAAAAGCCTCCATAATCATGTGAGCCAGTCCTTCATAATATTTCCATAATCTTTCTTTTCTTTTTCTTTTCTTCTTTCTTTCTTTTCTTCTTTCTTTCTTTCTTTCTTTCTTTCTTTCTTTCTTTCTTTCTTTCTTTCTTTTTCTTTCTTTCTTCTTTCTTTCCTTTCTTCCTTCCTTCCATCCTTCCTTCCTATCCACCCATCTATCTATCCATCCATCGCTCCATCGCTCCATCCTATTGGTTCTATTTCTCTGGAGAACCCCGACTAACACACCTTCTCATCAATCAAGCTTTAGCTTCTATGTCATAATAGTAAAGAGACCTTCCCTAGAGCACCAAATTAATGCTACCCCATTCCCAAGCCCCCTCTATGCTTTTACCTCACTTTATTTTCTTCAGAGCACCAATCTTGCATGAAATTCTTGTTTCTTTGCTTACCTTCCTCTGTCTACTCCATACAAGCAAGGGCCTTATCAGTCTTCCACTGCCATTAGAAGACCACCCAGCACGTAACAAGCACAAAATATATATTTGTGTGGATTGAGTTAATGTTAAATGACTCTACTTGCTTAGGATGAGTTAATAGTATAACCTGTGTGCCAAGTTCTGATAGTTGGAGCTTAAACCTGACCTGACGGGCAAGCACATAATCACTCACAGTCCCAGAAGGAATCTCCTTTCTAGAGCTGCAATATACCAGTAACAAAATACCTTATTTTGTACCATTTAGTTAGGATCATCAGCCAAAGCCACCTACCATGGGAGAATGGGTGGGGAGAAACACAATAGAGTTAAATCATGAACTATGGTACAAATACATTAACTTGATCGGAAAAAAAATACTACTATTGCCATCTTACACACTAATTTCATGCACTAAGAGTCAGCAGGTATCATAAGTCAAATGTGACTTTGGAAGTTGGGCAGACTCAGGTTCACACCCTAACTCTTCTATCTCTGCTATAGACTGAATTGTGTCCCTCAAAATTCTTATGTTGAGGCCCTAATCCCCAATATAACTGTATTTGGAGATAGGACCTTTAAGAAGGTAACGAAGGTTATACAAGGAAATAAGGGTGGGGCCGCAATCCAATAGGACTGGTGTCCTTATAAGAAAAGAGACACCAGAGCTCTCTCTCCCCACATGTACACACAGAGGAAAGGTCATATAAGGACACAGTGAAAAGGCAGCTGTCTGCAAGCCAAGAAAAGATGTCCCCACAAACCAACACTGCTGCCACCTTGATCTCGGACTTCCAGCCCCCAGAACTGCAAGAAAACAAATTTCTGTTGTTTAAGTCACCCAGTCTGTGCTATTTTGCTACGGTAGTCCGAACAGACTAATGCAACCTATAAGCAGTGTGATCTTGCATCACTTATTAAACTTTCTAAGTCCAAAAGTCTATAAAACCAGGAATAGAAATCTCAGTTTGCAGGATTGTTGTGAGGCCTATCATGAGTTTTATGGAGAGTTTAAAAATAGGTACTCAGCAGTCATTGTGGAGCCCAACGTGATCTGCCAGCATATGAATCACCTGTTAGCATTCTACTGATCACTGAAGATATTTGTTTCTACTACGCCAAGTGAGTAACCAGTTAAAAAACTAGAATTGTTCATCAACACTCTAAAGGACATACAATTTAGTGGTAAAAGTAAATTCACTACAAAATAAATACATGGGAAGGAGGCTTTTAAATTCTGACCAACTGATTTGCCTTTATAGATATATCATGTATCAATTTGGAATACTCAAGAAATAAAATAAATAATCTTGTAAAAGGTATCCAGTAACCATCTGAATACCAGTGTCACTTTTTGATACTAAGTGTTATTCCCTTAGGTAACTCAGTTGCCTCTCTGGGCTTCAGTGTCCTCATATGTAAAAAAAAGGAGAAATTGGCCTACATTATTTAAAAAGCCCTTCTAGCTCTGAGTCTAGGGTTCTATGGGTCACCGTTCTTTGAAAGATAAGGCAACGGACACACTATCTGCAGTTATCTGCTTTAGGGATATTTCCAGTAGAAGACAGAGATCTGTAAAGATTCGTCTCTCCCCTCTCTTACCTGACCCTCCCCCCCAAATCCCACCTTCTGATCTGTTGCATACATTCACAGGTTAGTCACCCAGAGTTAGCAGTACAGTCTGGAGCAATGAAATCAGACAATATCTTTAAACATCCCCAACACTTTAGTCTCTCAGTAATACCACCTGCTCTAAAACTATAGCTTGAAAGGTGATATTAACATATAACTCTTGGGCTTGTGTTTATTCTCTCTGGTGGGAAATGTAAACTGTCAGGGCTGATCACAATCTTTCATGGCTCAGATCATCATCACTGCACCAGAAAACATGTTTTGATATAATTTAGCCCAGCCCTAAACACCCAGTGCAATTCAAGATTTGTATTATGTCAGGTCTGCATGCAAAAACCTTAGTGCCTGGGAAAGGCTTAGAGGACTTATGGGTGCTTACATCTCGATTCTGAGTGCACGACAAAAGAGAAGGGCTAGATTTGCTGTGTGTGTTCACTACAATACCCCAAAGGATGTGTTTTTCTCTTTTTAAAAGAAGAAGGTGTTAACTGGGTATTTTATTTTTTTCCTGAAAGGTTTGAACTTGCATATGAAGCGTTTGGTCAGACAACCAAAGGATTTGTGTCCCTTCTGATAAAACAAAGAATTGTGTTCTATGCCCTGCAGAACTCTCCAGTCTTCTCTTGATGTGATGATCTCAAGAGTATGACAACGTGAAAAAGCACATTTCATCCCTAACATTTTCCTATGGCTGAAGCTTCCAATGCCATGTCCAAAATAGTTACTCATATTTATTTTGTGTATTTTTCTCAAATCACTTCAATATTGTCCCTTTCGTTTCACCACAAATAAAACCCATTTTATATTACAATTATTGAAACAACATTTAAACTCAATACTGTAATCTTTGTCACGTATCTGTATAATTCAAAGGTTGTTCATTGAGAACATGCAAGTTTTATTTCCTCTCTTACAAAACGATATCATTCACTAGACACTTTCTCTTGAATGACTCTAAAGCAAGGGAAAGAATTCATTGGCATGAAAATATAACTACAGATACATAAATACACATATATGTATACACATATATACATTTATACACACATACATAAGTAAAAGACATCAAAGCGAATTCTGTTATTGAAAGTAATACTGTTCATTGTGCAAAATTTTAAACAGACTAGAAAAGTATAAAATAAAAAGTAAAATTTTATTCTCCTCCCCATTTTCTATCTCAATTCTCCAGAAATAACTAGTATAAATAATTTTTTGTGTATCCTTCCCGAATTTTTCTAAGCAAATACCAATGTGTGTATATATATGCATACATATATAAATATATATGTATAAAAAATGCATATATACATATTCATGTATGCGCACACATACTACACTTATCTTTATTAACTAGTGTTGATATTAATGCTAGAAGTCAATCCTATAAAATGATTTTTTAAGAACCCAGAAAAAAGGCCCTGCCATTTTTAGGTCATGGCTGAATCATATATAATAATAGCAGATATAGTAATAATGATAATAAAAACAATAATAATAGCAGATACTCATTATTTAGTATTTACTATTTACCAGTCCAGTGCCTGGCATTAACCACACTTATTACATACATTATCTCATTGAAACCTTATAATAACTCTATGAGATATGTGTTTTTCCCGGTTTTTCAGATAAAGAACTAAAGCTTAATGAAGTTAAATAACTTGTCCAAAATCAAACAGTTAGTGACCAGGCCAGGACTGCAGAAACAACAATCTTAATATTTCCACCTTTTTGTTAGACTTGTAACCTTGAAAACAAATTATAAATAAAATCTGCATTCTCTGGGAAGATATGAGAAGATGAGAAAATAAAGTATTTGCTAGTATAAAGGCAGAGGGAAAACAATTTTTTGCCCACATAGACATTTATTAAGTAGATTCAAAAAATGAGTTCTTCCATAAGTTCCAAGCGTTCTCCCTAGGGGGCAGCAGCATGTCAAATTTTAAAGCTTTGAAGAGAAAGCAACAGTTTGTCAACTTTGGTGACTCCCCCTTTGTAACTGTCCCTTTACCTGAACTCACATTTCCCTTTCCTCCTGCCCTACCACATTTCCTCATTCCTTGAGTTGAGAAAAGCCAGCAACCCTTGCTGACTTTCTTTCCCCACGCCAGCATCTTGTCCAGGTCTCCTTTGCCGGCAGTCAAGGTAGGGATCCTTGTCTCTCTCCACCCTACCCCCAGGCTCCCTCCTCACCAATCCCCCAACCCTCACCAGTTCATGAAATGTACTGTACATGACTCCATCCCATCTGCTGGGTAATCTGTGTACAAATTCAGGGCTGCTAAGGGGTCACCCATTCCTGAAGGAGAAGGCATTCATTACTTTGCATGTTTAAGTAGGCTCGTGAGATACATTGAGTTTAGCTTCAAAAGGTAAATAATTTGGAAGTCATCACTCCAGTCCTTACAACAAGAAAAAGTAAACAAATATCTCATCACGAAAAAGAAATGGTAATTACGTGCTGAAAGGGAGGTGTTAACTAATGCTATGATGATAATCATTTTATAATATGTAAGTATATCAAATCAACACATGGTACTTAAACTTACACAATGTTATATGTAAATTATACCTCAGTAAAACTGCAACTCTTCTTTGCCCTTTAGAGAAACAACATCATACGGTAAACTGCCACCCCCAAATCTGGAGAAGCAGACACATCCAGAGAGATGTAGCATCTGACGGTTGCTTACCTGCAGCAGAAGCTTCTGGATGCCACAAGTGGTAGGACCATTTACTTTAGTAATTTTTCCAAACTGCTGGAGGCTCAGTGGGGGCTATTATGACAGTGGGAAGTTCCTGGGGGACACAAAAATAAGGCTCATCTCCCCACTTTCAAGGGCTTTCCTTCCAGGAACCCCCACCAAGTTCTCCTGGTGAAGATCCAAGAAAGGTCCCCTCATGGCCCTGGCAGGGCAAAGGGAAGAATACCCACTGAGAAACCATTCCAGATTCTTCTCCATAACAAAAGCATACTCTGCAGGGGCAAAGACTTGGTTGGAGGGGGGAAAGATACTGAAATCTCCTCCCTTCTAGCAGAAGAAAATCCCTCCTACTCCAGCCTTTCAATCTCACCAAAAGAAGGGGAGGAAATCCATAGTCAACTGGAGACAGGGCTTCAAGGAAATAGGTTTGAAATCCTGCAGACGGACAGGAAGAATGGGGAGAACTGCTATAACCCTGAGGAGGGCCACAGATACTTGTGAAAGTCACAACTTGAAGGCACAGGCCCACGGTGAGACTGAGACTTTATCAGAAGTGTGAAGAACGATCCCTCTCGCCCACGTGCTACTAGCACCCCAGTAAGCCTCTGGTACAATGACAGTGAAGAGAGCTGAAAGAGCTGAAATCCAATCTCTTTCTCAGAAGCAATACAGACAGAAGCCCCAAAGCCAAGAGAGGAGCCAAAACAAGCACACCAGATGAATGTGAAGCCTCTGTTACCTATAATTGCAACAAATATTAAATATGGCTCAGCCCCTAGCCAGATGGACACAAGCCCTCACATTAAAGACCCATTTACCTCATAACTACTACCCATACAACAAATCTAGCTTTCAACAAAAAGTTACAATGACAAAAGGTGAGAAAAGACACACTGAAGAGACAAAGCATCAAAGCATCACAACCAGGCTCCGATATACACAGATGTTAGGATTATCAAACAAAGGCTTCAAAATAACTAAGGGCTTCAAAATATGTCAGAAGGTCTAATGGAAAAGGTAGACGAGAGACCAGATTGGTAATGTGAGCAGACAGGGGGACTCTGAAGAATGAACCAAAATGAAATGCTAGAAATCAGAAACAGAGTAAGACAAATGAAGAATGTTGTTAATGAGCTCATCACAAGACACAATACAGATAAGGAAAGAAGCAGCGAACTTGGGGACGCCTGGCTGGCTCAGTTGGTAGAGCACGTGACTCTTGATCTCTGGGTCATGAGTTCATGCTCCACCTTGGGCGTGGAGCCTAGTTTAAAAAAAAAAAAGAAGAAGAAAAGAAGAAGCAGTGAACTTGAAGACAGGTCAATGGAAATTTCCCAAGCAAAAATACAAAAAGAAAAGGGAATCAAAAAATAAAAATAAAAACAGGGCACCGGGGTGGCTCAGTTGGTTAAGCGACTGCCTTCGGCTCAGGTCATGATCCTGGAGTCCCAGGCTCGAGTCCCGCATCGGGCTCCCGGCTCAGCGGGGAGCCTGCTTCTCCCTCGGACCCTCTCCCCTCTCGTGCTGTTTCTCACTCTCTTTCTCTCTCTCTCAAATAAGATCTTTAAAAAACATAAAAATAAAAAAATAAAAACAAAACATCTAGGCACTGTGGTACAGAATCAAAAGGAATAACACATATGATTAGGATACCAGAGAACAGCAAATATAGCAGAAGAAATACTTGAAGTAACAATGACCAAGAACGTTCCAAAATTAAGGACAGACACCAAACCTCTCCCTAGGGAAGCTCCATGCTGCAGGGAGATGGACTACTTGTGTGTCCTTCACTTCCCCACATAAATCTCTTGGTCCCTGGTATTAAAACTGGTTTTAAGGGGAGGGGAAAAGGTGGCTGTATTAGTTTCTCATGACTACTGTCACAAATTAGCACAAACTCGGGGGCATAAAATAACAGAAATGTGTTAAAGTCCTAGAAGGCAGAAGTCTAAAATCAGGCAGGGCTGGTTCCTTCTATAGACTGTTGGGGAGAATCTGTTGTCTTGCCTTTTCTAGCTTTTGGAGGCCTCCTGCATTCCTTCTGGAAGCACTCCAGCCTCTAGCTTCTACCCCTACAGTTCCTACTTCTCTTCTGTGGTCAAATACCCCTCTCTTTTTTTCTCTCTATTCTAAGGACGAGTGTGATTACATTATCTCCTGAATAATCCAGGATAATTTCCCCATCTCAAGATCCTTACCTGAATCATAGCTGCAAAGTCCCTTTTACCATATAAGGAAATACTCACAGGTTCCAGAGGCACCTGGGTGGCTCAGTCAGTTAAGTGTCTGACTCTTGATTTCAGCTCAGGTCATGATCTCAGGGCCAGGAGATGAAGCCCCCGCCTCAGGCTCCTTGCTGCAGAGTGTGGAGCCTACTGAAGATTCTCTCTCTCTCCCTCTCCCTCTGCCCCTCAGAAATTAGTACCTGGATATCTCTGGAGGCCATTATTCACCCTATCAAAGCACCGTTTTGGGGTTTGGACAAAGCAGGGACAACAAAATGACCACAATATACTTCCATGAATCTGGCATTCACACACAGGACTGAAGATTATTATGACGCTTAATACTGAACTTCATACTAGCTACTAAGGACACCAAAGAGCTCTAAGAAAAATTTACTCAAAGTCTTCCAGTTAGACAAGATGCACACATAAGAAATGTTGGTAAACACTTGCCTCCTTTGTTTTACAAAATTAAAAAGTCAGCTGTCATAGCCCTCTTTCATTCTGATAAGTTCTACAGATACTAATTGCAAAACAGACGTTGTCTCACCAATTTCCAACATTAACTCATAGGCAAGGCTTTGATTATCTTCCAACTTGAAGGTTTATTTTTAAAAAGGGGGGGAAAGCAGCTTATTTTCCCATGGAGGTTGGCAAAGCCTGCATTCATTCAATGAAACAATGAAATTCGTGAACTTTTAAGAATTTATTTCAGAGCATGAAGATGTCTTTAACACACATTCCTGTCACCCTAGGTGACAGGCCCTGGTATTATTAGAAAGAGATCTGAGAAAAACTAAGGGAAGGTAGTTTCTTTGTACTAGGGAGAGAAGCAGAGGAATGGGAGGTGGTTGGGCTATATATAGATGGAAATGACATTTGTAACATTTTTAACAATCAGTACCATTGGCACCAACCCATAAGAATGAATGCCAGCTGAAAACAAGGCTTCCGCCCTTTACCGTGCATGTCTCTTGCTATCAGCACTGAACATGCAGCAAAATTATCATAAGAAAATAAACATGTTAGTACTCTTGGTTCAGTATTCTTTATATTTCTGGACTTCCTTTGGGTACTGCAGTTCATATAATTACTCTACAGTGTTTTTTAAAAATCACATTCATGGGCTGGGGCGCCTGGGTGGCTCAGTTGGTTAGGCGACTGCCTTCGGCTCAGGTCATGATCCTGGAGTCCGGGGATCAAGTCCGCATCGGGCTCCCTGCTCAGCAGGGAGTCTGCTTCTCCCTCGGACCCTCTTCCCTCTCATGCTTTCTATCTCTCATTCTCTCTCTCTCAAATAAATGACTAAAATCTTTAAAAAAAAATCACATTCATGGGGATGGGGAATAAGAAAGCTCCCAAAATAGCAACAGCAAAGAGGCAAAGCTTCCCTTTGGAGACAGGGATGGAGATGGGGATGGGAACTAAGATTCTGAGCATCAGGGTAGCCAGCAGCTGGGTCCTGTCCCATGGGAATAAAGGGTCTTCTCATCCACCTTTTCTAAATTGTAGATCTCTCCTCTCATTTGACCACTTCTTCCCTTCCCTCCTTCCTTCGCTTCCTTCCCCCTTTTTCCTCTCCCCCCTCCTTCTCTCTCTCTCTCTCTCACCAACTCCCCCCCACACACACCCCTCTCTCTCTTCCAGGACCTCCTTCACTCCCCACAGCTTCAACTCTATTTCCTAGATGGATGATTCCAAATTTACTATCCCAGTGGAACTCTCTCTCCAACATGAGTCCCATTTTGGAAATGTCCTGCCTTTGCATAAAGATACTTTCACATATTTTCTCAAATAGAGCCTTATAAAGTTATCTTATTAAAACCTTTGAAGTTGGCATTAAAACCTATGTTATCCCCTATGGATACACGAGGCTAGGATTCTCTGTTCTTTTCTTTTTCTGCTTGATCGCCACGAGCAACTGCCATTGTGCCTTTTTTGAAATAATGTAAACGATTTGGCTGATACAGAGAACCAAGAAAATAAACAGAAAATTATTAACACCTGATTTTTTGAATGATTTAACAAGTCAGTTTAGTTAAAATTACTAATTCAGTCTCTGCATGTGAACAAATTAAAGTGTGATAGAGCCTGTGATGAAAAACTAGTGTTTCAACGTATAGCACCTCACCAACTGCCCACCTCATTACATTAGCCCAGGCTAGAGCGCCACTCCTGTGAGCACTCAGAGCTAATAACACTATCACTATGTGCCCTGGTAAAACAGGACAGTGGCACTGCAAATAATAAATGCAGTCAGGCATTAGCTAATTGACAGGCAAAGACGAACTGGAAGTTTTAGGCAAAGACAGGCAAAGACGAACTGCAAACTTGGCCAGACCAATCTTGAAGCAACAACAAACTTTTCAGAGATCAATAATTTTCATTTTTTACCTTCCAGACTTCTGGTGGCTTGCTTCTAAAAGTGCCACTTCTAGAAATCTCTTTTGTAGAATGCTAATTCACATATAAAGTATGAGACTAGCCAGGTCTTTCTGCCCTGATCAACACCTCCAACCACATGGGGAAGCTGACAGGTATGGCACGGACTTCCAGTTCAGGTCCCAAGCATCAAGCCTGCATACCATGACCCACTAAATGCTGCCACTAAAACCTGGCACAAAAAGAAATTTATTTCTGTGCAGATGCCACGTCGAGCCTCATACTGGCAGGCAGCATGTGTTTCTGTTGGCTTGGTCTCCTCTGAGGCAGATTGTTCAAGTCATAGAGGGAGTGTTGATTTTATGACAGACCCAAATGAGCTACAGGGCCTACCCACCTAGCGCATTTAAAGCAGGTGGAGTGCCAGGTGAGAGACTTCTGTGGCACAAGTAAGGGGAAAAACCAAGGGCCCCCCAAGTCTTGGAACACACCCAGTTAGCCATAAAACAGACAGATCCTTAAACTAAAATGTTATACAGAAACATTATCATAGTTTATTCCTTATCTTCAAAAGAACTAAAAAGTGAAACAGAACATTATCACAAGAAGTTAATGTCTGCATCTGTGGGTGCTCCATGGTATGGTCATGAGTTACTAAATAATTAGATGTACATGATCATATGGCGATTGATAAAATCTACTGAGTGCCAATAACTTTATCAAGCGTTTTTCTGAATTTAATCCTCACAAAACCCTGTGACATAACTGGTTTTGCACTCATTTTAGAGATAAAGAAGCTGATGTTTGAAGGTCACATAGCTAACGATAGACTTTGTGTTTTTAACCTCTACACAATACTGCCTCTTAACCATGTTCAACTTTTTAGAAAAATAGAATACTAAATGTCATAAAAAACTACAGTAAGACTACAGCTGTATTTGCTCACTTTCAGGCAGCTTAATGCTCTCAATACTTTTCAAAGATGGTATCTACTTATCTCTACCAAGTGCATTGTCATCCCTAGATGGTTTATCCCTAGAAAAATACATTAATTTACAAGTTGCAGTTGGAAATGATATTAAGTACCTCTCCAAAAAATTCCTGTAAGTACAAATTAACTGTTATTCTAAACCCACTTGTTGCCTTCCTGCTCAAGAACCACAGACATGCCGAGAATATTTGTCCCATGCTTTCTATTCATGGGCTGGAAAACCCAATCCCATCCCCACTGACTGATCTTATTATTCTCAGGTACAGCAGAAGGGAAACATCCTCATTCTCTGGGCACTTTCCTTATGTGATTTCTGATTTCTGTGGATAGGAAAAGATGTGTGCAGAATTGCAACAGTCTAATTTCCATTTGCTTTTATTTTCCCAGTTCCATTTCCCACCCCATCTCTGCTTTAGATTTTTTGTTTTAATTTAGCCAAGTTGATAGACAAGTATTCTAGAGCGGAAGAAGAAGAAAAATAGATATGGAAGCCCCACCCCCTTTTTATAAGGAGATTGTAAAGAAAAGGAAAGTAGACATAAGTTCAACATTCTGCGAGTGTAAAGATAGTTTTAAATAAAATTTCTCTAGCCCAAGAGTAATAAGAAACAAAGTGAATTCAACATCATAATAATAACTAAGAGTGTGAAGGATTACCATGTGCTGAGTGGTCTAGATAGAATACTCACTAAATGCCCCAAACCTGTAAACTAGATAAGATTATCTCACTTGGGTTGGTGAGACTCCTTCACAAGCTTTCTGACTCTGTAGCATGTAGCCTACCCTATGAAGGGCTTTAGGCAGACCTCTCTTCCTACATTTATCACAGCATGGTGTGATTCATTATTTGTTCAACATTTATAGTGTGAATACACTGTGAGCTCCATTAAAGCAGAAACCGGACCTTCTTTATCTCCTTCTCCTCCGATCTTTTCAGAATTCCAGACCATGGTGCATGCCCAGTTAACGCCTCTCAAGCGCATACATTAAAGGTAGAGGAAGGGAAATACAGGAAATACAGAATTTCATTTGAGGAGCTTTAGAATTAGAAACATAGTCTGTTCTGTGGAAATGATAGAATTGTGGCCCTAAAACACCTCCAGTTCCTAGAAAAACTTGGAGTCTTAAAATACTTGCATTATCAAAAATTGTGTTTGAATATGTTTAACTTCTGGCTCACCAGTATATACCAAGGGCTGAGCACACAGTAGGGACTTAATGCACTCTGTTTTTAAATGAATATTAGAAAGAGACTAACAGAGAGAGGGTTCAGACTGCTGATATAAGCACAAGTGTTTTTTCATAGTTATAGAATCAAAACACCTCTGAGTGAATGCCTTTGCCTTTGCTACATCTAGCTGTGGCCCACACTGGAGTTCCTCTTCCAAGCCACCCATCAGGATAAGCCTTTTCCACTTCCTCATCACTCAGTGTTGTGAAAAGCAAAGTACAGTCCCATTCAAAGGGAGCACTCAACAGATCCACCAGACCCTTTCCTAGAGGAATAATATTAATTTCCAAGCAGGTTCAAGTTATAACCTGTGCTGGTCCTCAGAATGCCTCAGAATGTTTTCCTTGGCTGTTCAATCTTCTTGTAGCCAATTTTCATTGTTGGAAACTGGACCTACAAGACCAGTGTTTGTGTGCAGGTTTCAGATGATCCACCATTCCACACAATAACAAATTGCAGATTTCGTCCTTCAACCTGATACCATGTTAGGTCCTCTGCACTGATGCTATATCCCTATAGATAGAGGTAAAGAATTTATTCCCTCTCTTAGGAGATCAGTGAACCTGGGCTGGAGTCTAAGTTTCAGGCATACAGTAGCTAAAGGAAGGGCCCTGAGACTCTTCACAGGGCTCCATCTCACAACCCTGAGACCATGACCTGAGCCAAAATCAAGAGTTGGAGGCTTAACCAACTGAGCCACACAGGTGCCCCCAAACCCTGAGACTCTTCTTTATGGAAGCTGAAATATGCCAGCCCCAAACAGTAGGGAAAACAAAGCTCCAATCACTAGCAATGGCTACAGCACACAAATGTGAATGGTGGGAGAAATCTGCCCAAGGGTTCCACAAGACACAAAAAATGAGGGTAAGGGGGTAGCAATGGTGCTTCTTGCTAACTGTGCACAGCCAGGAGAATCCTGACTTTCTCAAATTAAGTAGAAAGACTTTTCAGGTTTTATCCAGGGTGGTGATGTTGCCTATATCATCTGCAGTCTTTTTCATCTGGGCTAGATAAGGTGAATTGATGACATGTGCAAAAACTTTGGGAATTCACCAAACTCCCTGGATTTAAAGTCAAAAATAAACCTTTTTAGGTAATAATTTTTCTGGATCTGAGAGAGAGCTGAGGCAGCTCTCTTCCTTAATTAAAACAGGAGGGAGTCAATGGAATATAAGTCTATGATGTACAAGCTTAACCAAGGTGTGTGGAGCTGAGCTAATTAAAAGACGTCCTTGTAAGAAAAATACTAAACAGGCTTAATTTGTTCAGATAGAGCCAATAAGCACTGATACAGAGTTCTTTTTAAGATAGCATATAAGTCACAATCTAATTTTGTGGTATATACAAATAGTTGTACACCATTCTTATCTGAGTAACATTATAAAGTATATGAAATACAATGGGCATATGAGGATCTGATTAAGTTAAAAATCATTCTTGTCAACCTAATTTTATAGTTTAATAACATCCTCATTAATAAATGCTGATTGATGGGGAAAATGTCTGAACTTAGTAAAATCTCTCAGTTACAAAGTATAAAGAACCATTACAAAAACAGGTACTTGCCAAGAAGAAAGTGTTAACAGGGTCTAAGTTGTAGATTACCTTGTATTTCAATAAATAGGTAAGAAAGGCATATAACCAACTTTATATCTGAATTTAAATGCTGCTCAAGTAGCACTTGCAAAGAAGTCATTGACTCTCTCTCATAAGGAAGGCTGGAGAGAGATGGAACAATTGTAGATTTCGTACTAGGTACCAGGCTCTGCCGTGTACTTGCCATCTAAAGTAAACCCCACATGCAGAATCATTTCATCATTCAACTATATTACCCAGATATTTGAGTACTTACATGTGCTGGGCTCTATTTTAAACACTGAAAATTCAACAGTGAATATAACAGACAAGATCTCTGATCTCATAGATATCTGTCAAGGGCAGATCGATTATAAACCAGTAAGCAAATAAGTCATTATTAATTTTCTATAGTAATAAGTGCTACAAAGACAACAAAAGAGTGAAAGAGAATAGAAAGGGACCAGGTTTTATCAAGGGCAGTGTTAGGTTGCCTCTATCATTCACCCTCTTTTCTACGCTGGTCAAATAAGATGAGTTGATGACACTGCCAAAATCCTTTAGAATTCACTGAAGTCCCTGGGTTGAAAGTCAGAATTAGTCTCTTTAAATAACGATTTTCTAGATCTGAGAGTCTGAGGCAGCTGCCTTTCTGAATTAGAACAGGATAGAGTTAGAACAGGTAGAGAATGGGCAAAGATGGGAAGTGCCACTTTATTAGGACTTCCAAAAATGCCTCTGAAAAAGTCACATTTGAGTTGAGGCAAGGAGAATGATATGCGCCTAACCAACACAAAAATTTAGGGAAACAGCATTTGAGGCAGAAGAGACGGTGGCAGAATGAGTGAAGGGGAGAAGAGCAAGGGATGAGACTGGTGAGCTAGCCAGAAGTTGATAACTGAAATCTTTGGGGGCACGGGAAAGCATCTGGATTTTTTCCAAGTGCAAAGGCAATATATTGAATAGTGCTAAGCAGGTTAGTCATATATCATCCATCAGCAGAAGCACTTTAGGACAAGGAAAGAAATGTTTTCAAACACTCAGAACACTAAGAAGTCACAAGGTGTCACTAGTATGTAGGAAGTTCTTGCTCTCTAGGTAAGGGTGGATTTAGTTTTAACACCTTTTCTTCACACGCACACACACTCATTCACACACATACGTCCTCCTCAAGCCTGATCTTTTACTTCATGACATCCTTTGTGGGAAGGAAAAACGTGGCTTTTAAGACAAGTAACACACAATTCAACAAATTCATTCTGAATAATTACTAAAATCATACTGTTCTGGGTTCCATGAGAAAAACGAAGTTAAATGTGACATGATCCCTGGGCTCTAGAGTTGTGGATTATAATTATTACTACTTGGTACTAATAAGTTTGTCATAGGGTACTTTGGCACTTGTTAGAAAACATTTTTCAGGTCATCCTTCTCTACTGAAATCTGAAAATTACACTGTTGTTCCGACATATGCTATACAAGAGTCACATTTTATTCTGTATAAATTTTGGCAAAAATATCACTGCATAATAGTGACAATAAGTGATACTTCAAAATCACATTCTTATTGCCTATCATTTTTCACTTGAAGTTTTTACTCAATTTAAAATTTACTAATGACATTAATTAAAGCTAGAGTACTCAGCAACTCTGGAAACATCTGCAGAATAAAATGGTGCATTTGTATTTTTAGAGCAGTTTTCCTGAACTCCAGACTTTGAGTGCGGTAGATTTCAGATGTGACAGTAGCTAACACAATATTCATTTTTCAAGCAGATACGTCAAATGAGTTTGTATTCTTCAAGACAGGGCTAATATTATACATAGGTCATACAAAGAGAGAGAATGAATGAACTGGGCATTTAAAATTAGTCCCATCAGATAGATATAGACTATATAATTCTTGAAACCATAACCCACATTTAGGAAATGAGACTAATGGTGCCCATTGAGAGATGGAGCCCAACAAGTTTAATAGGCTGAGGATAAAAGGGAAGAGGTGAGCATCCCAAAGAAGACTCTTCCTTGATTAAATCCTATGAGAAGTAGCAGAGATCTGTGGTTTGGAGGAGCTGCTATCCTTGGATGGACAGGCACTTCAATTTTGTGAAGAAAGTGAAGGGTACTTTCCCCAAAGACGGGCCCCTAGAATCCTTCCTCCAATTAGTGCACATATGCTCAATAAGGAAATTTTTTTGTTGTTAAAGAAAGCTTCTTAAGTCATAAATGAAGACTTAATAAAACAACAACAAATGGTCTAAACTGAAAATTGTGAGCTTCCTTCCTCTAGAAGCATCTGACCATCCAGACGCTTCAAATGGAGTCCTACGTGAATGACAGACAAACTGGCCTAGAAGATTTAGAAGGATCCTTCCCAATCAGCCATTCCAAGAACATGGATGAACGTCTACACTCTTTGTTGAGTGACAGAAGTCCCACTACTATTTAAATCCCAGCTCAGATTACTTTAGAGCCTTCATCATTAACAGCAACAAGAACATGTCATTAAAATATGCTGAGTTGTTTCCAAACTCCAATAGAAATAATTTGCTTTTACTGCCCTCTATACAATGCTCGTTTCTTTTCTACTCGTCTTCCAGTCCTGCTTCTCAAACAGACATGCTCTGTTCTTTCAACTACCTCTTGAGATGTGTCTGATATACTCCTGGCCACGTCATTGAGAATACCACTGTCCATGACCTACATCTCTTTTCTATCCTCATCTCTTCTATCACATTTGATACCAGGGGCTCCTCAACTACCCTCTCTTTACTTACAACACTCAAAGTTCATGAAGAGGGTGTTTCTGGATGAGTTTAACATTTGAATGGGTAAACAAAGTGAGCAGATTGCTGTCCCTAATTGGGTAGCCTTCATCCAATCAACTGAAGGCCTGAATAGACCAAAAAGGCTGAGTAAGAGGGAATATCTCTGGACTGTTTGAGCTGGCACATCAATCTTCTCCTGCCCATGAACTGGAACTTAGACCACTGGTTCTCCTAGGTCTCCAGCTTGGGACTTCTCAGCCTCCACAACTCTGTGAACCAACTTCTTATAATAAACCTCTCTGTCACTCTGTCTCTCACTCTCCCTTTCACTCTCTCTCTGCGTGTGTGTCCTATCGGTTCTGTTTCTCTAAAGAACCCTGACTGACATACTTCTCTCTCTTAGCTAAAAAGCTCCTAAAGAGCAGGAACCATCCCTTGTGATTCTCTGCCTTCTTTTCCCATGTCTAATGTCATGCTTTGCATGCTGTGGGTATTGTATAAAAGTTGCTAAATGAATCCCCAGAGAAAATAAAGTCTGTTGAAATCCTTTACTGAGAGTGTGATGTATTAGTATAAGCAATATTGCTTGTCATGCCCATTAGAGCTCCCAGCAAGCCAGGGCATTTCCTATGGACAAATAATTTGAGTGGCCCTGGTCACAGTGAAGAAGAGGAAGGGGAGAGTCTTTTGCCTCTGCAGAGGGCTGCTGAGTCAGTTCCACTAAGGAGGCTTCCCCTGTGTTTGCAATCACTTCAGTATTTCTAAAACAGCCAGGAAAGATGCAAAGGAGCAAAAACCAAATTGCCACTCATCATATCAGAATCAGAGAGAAAATTAAAGAGCTGGAGTTCCTGAGACTTTGTAGATTTCCATTTAAAGGATAAAAACTTCATTTTTTTTTTTTTTTAAGTACAAGAATGATGAAGGAAGGAGGAGACAAAGAATAGCTAGCATACCCTGGGCAAAGGCTCACTCCAGAAACTATTTAAAAAGCTACAGGCCTTGGGGCGCCTGGGTGACTCAGTCAGTTGAGCATCTGACTCTTGATTTTGGCTCAGGTCATGATCTCAGCGTCGTGGGATCCCGCCCCCCAACAGGCTCTGCGCTCAGTAGTGAGTCTGCTTGGGATTCTCGCCCTCCCTCTCCACCTGCCTCTCCCCCATTCATGTACACGTGTGCACGTGCATGTGCTCTCTCACTCTCTCTCAAATAAATAAATAAATCTTAAAAAAAAATGTTTTAAAGCTACAGGCCTTAATCAAAAGGGATAAAAAAGAACAGGCATGTTAAACTCTAAAGACAGCCTTGCTAAGGCATGTAACACTTCTCTCTCCATAAATACTGGAAACAGGGTTACTCAGCCACAGCCCAGGCCATTTTTCAGTCCAGTCTTTAGAATTCAAGGACAAGTAGGTAGCCAATAGACAAGCAGGTGCCCAGTGCCTGACCCTGGCACAATCAAAATTGTATTCATGCGATTGATTCAAAACCCAGGCTCTCAAACAACCTTCAGGGAGAGCCTGACCTGACCTCACTGGGACTCTGGAGAATTTTCCATTCCCATTTCCAAAATAATGCCATTGACCTCTATAAACAATAAGCAACTGGGATTCCAGGTTTAAAAAGAAACATCAAAACATCCTGGTACAAGTGCTGAACCTCTTGCTTCTTGGGAAATCAACCTAAAACTTAAATATAACCTGGAATTGGCACAAAGTATGTTTACAGTTTGAATGTCAATTAAATCTCTCCAAGTCCCACAGGTTCTTATCTACCAAGCAGTAAGCTCCAGTTTCTGTAACTCTATAAACATGTGCATTCTCTCAATAGTTAGATTGCCTCCTGTGAACATGTTACATCAGTAAGTGAGACCAATTGCCTATTTGTCTTCAGGTTATGGAGCCATCATTTAGCCTGAATGTACACACACATTTCCAAGTAAATTGACATGACTGTTTTCCATCATTTTTACCATTTCATTGAAAATGGGTTAAAACCTGATTGAGTATTGCCAATCTGAAAATCAAAGTCAAAATAAAGATCCAGAGAACTGAAAAGGTTGTTAACTGCTTCATGTAAAGGGCTTAACTGCTTAGTGTAAACCTATTACCTTAAATTAACCTCTCCATTGAATTCAAAAAGAAAAACTAGAAATAGTATCTCTGCATAGACACATAGGATTGTGCTGCCTCAACACCAAAGATGTTCCCACTGGTTGGAAAGATTTAAACATCCAATTAGTGGGGTGCCTTGGTGGCTCAGTTAATTAAGTGTCCAACTCTTGATCTTGGCTCAGATCATGATCTCAAGGTCATGAGGTGGAGCCCCAAATCAGGCTCCATGCTGCTGAGCGTGGAGCCTGCTTAAAATTCTCTCTCTCCCTCTCTTTCTGCCCCTCCCCCCTCCTTGTGCCCCTCCCATCCCCTCTTGCACATATGTGTGCGTGCTCAATCCCTCTCTCAAAAAAAAAAAAAACTATAATAAATAAATCACACCCAATTCGTACTAGGGATAGACTTCAGCACCAAGCCACAAGAAAGAATGCTAATATGTACCTGAGAAGTCTGTCCAGAAGGTCCCTACGATGCCAAGGCATGGTCCAAAGGTGGGGCATGACCCTATTCCAGTAGAAGTGTACACAGAGCATAAAGAAAGACAGTGTCCAAGTGTTAAACTCAATTTGAAAATATGTACTAAGAGGGGCACCTGGGTGGCTCATTTGGTTGAGTGACTGCCTTCGGCTCAGGTCATGATCCTGGAGTCCCCGGATCGAGTCCCACATCGGGCTCCCTGCTCGGCAGAGAGTCTGCTTCTCCTTCTGACCCTCCCCACATCTCATGTGCTTTCTCTCTCTCTCATTCTCTCTCTCTCAAATAAATAAAATCTTTAAAAAAAGAAAATATGTACTCAGAAAACCAAATCTGAAGCTCAAACATTAATCTGGGGCTCACCAGCATAAGAGATAAAACCAAAGGTAAAGTGTCTGGCAGATTCAAGAATGGACATTAGCAGCTAAGAGTAAAATATGTGCCCAAAACTTCTATGGCACATGGGGCTGGCAAAGCACAGTTTTAGCAATATGAATAGCATTTGGATAGATTTGTTTGGTTGAAAAGCACAGGATGAAAAAAAAAAAAGTATAACCTGGCTAAGAACCAGAAATAACTAACCCTGCCATATCTTTGATCTTCAAGTCTTAAATACATGTTATCCTAGGGTGAAAACACACTCCTGCCAAAACAATTTTGAAAAAGTGAACAAAGCTGAAGGACTCACATTTCTCAATTTCAAAACTTACTTACAATGTTACACTAATCAAGACAGTATAGTACTAGCATAATAATAGACAGGCAGATCAATGGAATAGAATTGAGAGCCCAGAAATAAACTCTCACATTTACAGTCAATTGATTTTTTCCCAAGGTGCCAAGACAACTCAATAGCAGAAAGAATAACCTTTTCAACAACTGATGCAAGAATAACTGAACATTCACATGCAAAAAAAAAAAAAAAGAAGTTAAGCCCTTACCTCACACCATAAACAAAACTAACTCAAAATGGATCCTCAACTAAAATATAAAACCTAAAACTATAAAACTCTTAGTAAATATATAAGGGCAAATCTTTATGAACTTGGACTAGGCAATGGTTTCTTGGATATGATATCAAAAGCCCAAGCAACAAAAGAGTAAAAATGATATAAGGGGGACTTCATCAAAATAAAAAAGTTTCGTGAGTCAAAAAAAACTTTACCATTAAAAAAGTGAAGAAACAAAAACAAAAAAAAACCCTACAAAATAAAAGAATATATCTACAAATCAAATATCTATACAGGACTTGTATACAGAATATATACAGGGACCCATATAACTCAATAACAAAATGACAACCCAATTTAAAAAATGGGTAAGGGGTGTAAGTCAAGATCTCTCCAAAAAAATGATATACAAATAGCCAGGGAACATATAGAAAATTGCACAACATTGTTAGTAATCAGGTAAATGCAACTGAAAACCACATGAGACAGAATCATAGCAGTGGATCACAGAATAGCCACACTTACTTCACAGTCCTGCCCCACATAGTGCAACAAGGCAGGAAGCACATGTCACTTACTAGCACAATGATGCATACACTGATCCTGTGTGGGTCCTGGTTCAGCTCCACCTGCCCTCAGGCAATCCCATCACAGCCCCAGTCAAGGCAGCAAGGGTTCACAAGCATCTAAAACTCTAGAGAGGGAGGCGGAGCAAGATGGCAGAGGAGTAGGAGACCTGGATTTCGTCTGGTCTCAGGAATTCAGCTGAATAGGGATCAAACCATTCTGAACACCTACGAACTCAACAGGAGATCGAAGAGGAGAATAGCAACAACTCTCTGAACAGAAAAGCGACCACTTTCTGGAAGGTAGGACGTGCGGAGAAGTGAATCCGAGGCGATATTCGGGAGGATAGACGGCAGGGGAGGGGGCCTCCATCGGCTGCTTCTGGCAAGTGCTAGAGCGGCGGAGCACAAAATCGGAACTTTTAGAAGCCGGCTCCGCTGAGGGACGTCGCTCCAGTGGCTAAGCTGGGGGTGGAACCCTCGCGGGACAGTGTGGTCTCAGGACCCTCGGGGTCACAGAAAGACCGGGGATGCCTTAGTGCGGCAGAGCTCCCAGGTATCGGAGCAGGGAAGCCGGCTGCAGAGACGGAGCCGAGGCGCGGGCTCTCAGCTCGGGGATGCCATAAACTGTGATCCGCGGCCCAGTCGGGCCACTGCTCCTCCAGCAGGGACCCAACAAGTGGCAGAGCCGGGGAGCCTCCCCTTCCTCCCCTGGGAGGAGCGACGCGGGAGAGCACCGCAGGGATCTGCTGGGTTTGGAGACTCCACACGGGGTCGGGAGCCAGAGATAGAAATGCTCGGTCGCAGGCCGGGTGAGCACAGAGTGCTGCCAGAGACTAGGGACACGGGAGTGACTGCTTTTCTCTGGGGGCGCACTGAGGAGCAGGGCCCCGAGTTCTCAGCTCCTCTGGGCAGAGATTGGGAGGCCACCATTTTCACCCTGGTCCTCCAAAGCTGTACGGAGAGCTTGCAGGGAACAAAAGCACCAGAGAGCAAACCTGAGCAGATTGCTTAGCCCAGACCGACAAGGGTGGGGCAATTCCGCCTCCGGCAAAGACATTTGGGAACCAAGGCAACAGGCCCCTCCCCCAGAAGATCAGCATGAACAGCCAGCAAGCCAAGACCAAGTTTACCGATCAAGGAGAACGGGAGAACTCCAGTGCTAGGGGAATACTGCACATAGAATTCCTGGCTTTTTACCATGATTCATTAGTTTTTCAAAGTTAATTTTTTAACTGTTTTTTTGAATTTTTCTTTTTCCCTTTTTCAACCAACATCTTACCAATCCTTTTTTTAAAAAAAAACATTTTTTACTTTTCATTTTTAGAATATTTTCCCCTTCATAGTAGTTACCCTTATTTTTGGCATATATTTCTAAGTTGTTCTCTCTTTAAAATTTGAGATACAGTTTCTTCTAAAAGATCAAAATATACCCTAAATCACTAGCGTATGACTTTGTTCTAGTCTCCTGCCTGATCACAGTCTCTCCCTTTTTTTTTTTAATCTTCTTTCTTTTTTCAAACAACTTCTTATCAATTCCTTTTATATATTCTTTTATAATTTTCATCTTTACAGTCATCTGCCATCCCTTCATTGTATCAACCCTTATTTTATACAAATATAAGTCTTTCTTCCTTTAAAATTTTAGCAGGCACTTTCTTCTAACAGACCAAAATACGCCCAAAATCTAGTGTGTGGCACTGATCTATGCACTAGCCTGATCATATCTGATCATATTCTGGTTTTTTGTTTTGTTTTGTTTTGTTCTGTTTTTGTTTGTTTTTATCTTTTTCTTTTTCTTCTTTTTTTATTTTTCTCTTTCTCTTTTCTCTCTTTACCTTTCTTTTCCCCTAGTTTCAGGTTTTTTCTGATTTGTATAGAGTATATTTGCTGGGACATTGTTAACCTGCTCGCAGTTTGTTCTCTCATTCATCTATTCTCCTCTGGACAAAATGACAAGACGAAAGAAATCACCTCAACAAAAAGAACAAGAGGTAGTACCGTCTGCCAGGGACCTACTCAATACGGACATTAGTACGATGTCGGACCTAGAGTTCAGAATCATGACTTTAAAGATACTACCTGGGCTTGAAAAAAGCGTGGAAGTTATTAGAGAAACCCTTTCTGGAGAAATAAAAGAACTAAAATCTAACCAAGTCGAAATCAAAAAGGCTATTCATGAGGTGCAATCAAAAATGGAGGCACTAACTGCTAGGATAAATGAGGCAGAAGAGAGAATAGGCGATATAGAAGACCAAATGATGGAAAATAAAGAGGCTGAGAAAAAGAGAGAGAAACAACTACAGGATCACGAGGGCAGTATTCGAGAGATAAGCGATACCATCAGACAAAACAACATTAGAATAATTGGGATCCCAGAAGAAGAAGAAAGAGAGAGAGGGGCAAAAGGTATATTGGAGCAAATTATAGCAGAGAACTTCCCTAATGTAGGGAAGGAAACAAGCATCAAAATCCAGGAGGCACAGAGAAGCCCTCTCAAAATCAACAAAAATAGGTCAACACCCCAACATATAATAGTAAAACTTACGAGTCTCAGAGACAAAGAGAAAATCCTGAAAGAAGCTCAGGAGAAGAGATATGTAACCTACAATGGTAGAAACATTAGATTGGCAACAGACCCATCCACAGAGACCTGGCAGGCCAGAAAGGACTGGCATGATATCTTCAGAGCACTAAATGAGAAAAATATGCAGCCAAGAATACTATATCCAGCTGGGCTATCATTGAAAATAGACGGAGAGATAAAAAGCTTCCAGGACAAACAAAAACTAAAGGAATTTGCAAACACAAAACCAGCCCTACAAGAAATATTGAAAGGGGTCCTCTAAGTAAAGAGAGAGCCTAAAAGCAGCATAGATCAGAAAGGAACACAGACAATATACAGTCACAGTCACCTTACAGGCAATACAATGGCACTAAATTCCTATCTTTCAATAGTTACCCTGAATGTAAATGGGCTAAATGCCCCAATCAAAAGACACAGGCTATCAGAATGGATTATAAAACAAGACCCATCGATATGCTGTCTGCAAGAGACTCATTTTAGACCCAAAGACACCCCCACATTGAAAGTGAGGGGGTGGAAAACAATTTGGCATCCTAATGGACAGCAAAAGAAAGCTGGGGTGGCAATCCTTATATCAGACAAATTAGATTTTAAAACAAAGGCTATAATAAGAGATGAGGAAGGACACTATATCCTACTTAAAGGGTCTATCCAACAAGAAGATCTAACAATTGTAAATATCTATGCCCCTAACATGGGAGCAGCCAATTATATAAGGCAATTAATAACAAAAGCAAAGAAACATATTGACAACAATACAATAATAGTGGGGGACTTTAACACCCCCCAGACTGAAATGGACAGATCATCTAAGCTAAAGATCAACAAGGAAATAAAGACTTTAAATGAAACACTGGACCAAATGGACTTCACAGACATATTCAGAACATTCCATCCCAAAGCAACGGAATACACATTCTTCTCTAGTGCCCATGGAACATTCTCCAGAATAGATCACATCCTAGGTCACAAATCAGGTCTCAACCGGTACCAAAAGATTGGGATGATTCCCTGCCTATTTTCAGACCACAATGCTTTGAAACTAGAACTCAATCACAAGAGGAAAGTCGGAAAGAACTCAAATACATGGAGGCTAAAAAGCATCCTACTAAAGAATGAATGGGTCAACCAGGAAATTAAAGAAGAATTTAAAAAATTCATGGAAACCAATGAAAATGAAAACACAACTGTTCAAAATCTTTGGGATACAGCAAAGGAAAGTATATAGCAATACAAGCCTTCCTCAAGAAACAAGAAAGGTCTCAAATACACAACCTAACCCTACAGCTAAAGGAGCTAGAAAAAAAAAAAACAGCAAATAAAGCCTAAACCCAGCAGGAGAAGAGAAATAATAAAGATCAGAGCAGAAATCAATGAAATAGAAACCAAAAGAACAGTAGAACAGATCAATGAAACTAGGAGCTGGTTCTTTGAAAGAATTAACAAGATGGATAAACCCCTGGCCAGACTTATCAAAAAGAAAAGAGAAAGGACCCAAATCAACAAAATCATGAATGAAAGAGGAGAGATCACAACCAACACCAAAGAAATACAAACAATTGTAAGAACATATTAGGAGCAACTCTATGCCAGCAAATTAGATAACCTGGAAGAAATGGATGCATTCCTAGAGATGTATCAACTACCAAAACTGAACCAGGAAGAAATAGAAAACCTGAACAGACCTATAACCACTAAGGAAATTGAAGCAGTCATCAAAAATCTCCCAACAAACAAAAGCCCAGGGCCAGATGGCTTCCCAGGCGAATTCTACCAAACATTTAAAGAAGAATTAATACCTATTCTCCTGAAACTGTTCCAAAAAAATAGAAATGGAAGGAAAACTTCCAAACTCATTTTATGAGGCTACCATTACCTTGATCCCCAAACCAGACAAAGACCCCATCAAAAAGGAGAATTACAGACCAATATCCTTGATGAACATGGATGCAAAAATTCTGACCAAAATACTAGCCAATAGGATCCAACAGTACATTAAAAGGATTATTCACCATGACCAAGTGGGATTTATCCCTGGGCTGCAAGGCTGGTTCAACATCCGCAAATCAATCAACGTGATACAATACATTAACAAAAGAAAGAACAAGAGTCAGATGATCCTCTCAATAGATGCAGAAAAAGCATTTGACAAAGTCAGCATCCTTTCTTGATCAAAACTCTACAGAGTATAGGGATAGAGGGTACATACCTCAATATCATAAAAGCCATCTATGAAAAACCCACAGCGAATATCATTCTCAATGAGGAAAAGCTGAGAGCTTTTCCCCTAAGGTCAGGAACGCGGCAGGAATGTCCACTCTCACCACTGCTATTCAACATAGTATTAGAAGTCCTAGCCACAGCAATCAGACAACAAAAAGAAATCAAAGGCATCCAAATCGGCAAAGAGGAAGTCAAACTCTCACTCTTTGCAGATGATATGATACTGTACGTGGAAAACCCAAAAGACTCCACCCCAAAACTGCTAGAACTCATACAGGAATTCAGTAAAGTAGCAGGCTATAAAATCAATGCACAGAAATCAGTGGCATTCCTATACACCAACAACAAGACAGAAGAGAGACAAATCAAGGAGTCTATCCCATTTACAACTGCACCCAAAACCATTAGATACCTAGGAATAAATCTAACCAAAGAGGCAAAGGATCTGTACTCAGAAAACTATAAAATAGTCATGAAAGAAATTGAAGAAGCACAAAGAAATGGAAAAACGTTCCATGCTCATGGATTGGAAGAACAAACATTGTGAAGATGTCAGTGCTACCTAGAGCAATCTACACATTCAATGCAATCCCCATCAAAATACTATCCACTTTTTTCAAGAAATGGAACAAATAATCCTAAAATTTGTATGGAACCAGAAGAGACCCCGAATAGCCAGAGGAATTTTGAAAAAGAAAAGCAAAGCTGGCGGCATCACAATTCCGGACTTCCAGCTCTATTACAAAGCTGTCATCATGAAGACAGTATGGTACTGGCACAAAAACAGACACAGAGATCAATGGAACAGAATAGAGAGCCCAGAAATGGACCCTCAACTCTATGGTCAACTCATCTTTGACAAAGCAGGAAAGAATGTCCAATGGAAAAAAGACAGTCTCCTCAACAAATGGTGTTGGGAAAATTGGACAGCCACATGAAGAAGAATGAAACTGGACCATTTCCTTACACCACACACAAAAATCGACTCCAAATGGTTGAAAGACCTAAACGTGAGACAGGAGTCCATCAAAATCCTAAAGGAGAACACAGGTAGCAACCTCTTCGACCTCAGCCGCAGCAACTTCTTCCCAGAAACATCGCCAAAGGCAAAGGAAGCCCGGGCAAAAATGAACTATTGGGACTTCATCAAGATAAAAAGCTTTTGCACAGCAAAAGAAACAGCCCACAAAACCAAAAGACAACCGACAGAATGGGAGAAAATATTTGCAAATGACATATCAGATAAAGGGCTAGTATCCAAAATCTATAAGGAACTTATCAAACTCAACACCCAAAGAACAAATAATCCAATCAAGAAATGGGCAGAGGACATGAACAGATACTTTTCCAAAGAAGACATCCAAATGGCCAACAGACACATGAAAAAGTGCTCAACATCGCTTGGCATCAGGGAAATCCAAATCAAAACCTCAATGAGATACCACCTCACACCCGTCAGAATGGCTAAAATTTACAAGTCAGGAAACGACAGATGTTGGCGGGGATGCGGAGAAAGGGGAACCCTCCTACACTGTTGGTGGGAATGCAAGCTGGTGCAACCCCTCTGGAAAACAGTATGGAGGTTCCTCAAACAGTTGAAAATAGAGCTACCATACAATCCAGAAATTGCACTACTGGGTATTTACCCCAGAGATACAAATGTAGGGACCCGAAGGGGTACGTGCACCCCAATGTTTATAGCAGCAATGTCCACAATAGCCAAACTGTGGAAAGAGCCAAGATGTCCATCGACAGATGAATGGATAAAGAAGATGTGGTATGTATACACAATGGAATATTATGCAGCCATCAAAAGGAATGAGATCTTGCCATTTGCAACGACGTGGATGGAACTGCAGGGTGTTATGCTGAGTGAAATAAGTCAATCAGAGAAAGATATGTATCATATGACCTCACTGATATGAGGAATTCTTAATCTCAGAAAACAAACTGAGAGTTGCTGGAATGGTGGGGGGTGGGAGGGATGGGGTGGCTGGGTGATAGACATTGGGGAGGGTATGTGCTATGGTGAGCGCTGTGAACTGTGCAAGACTGTTGAATCACAGATCTGTACTTCTGAAGAATGAAGAAGAGTAAGTCGGAAGGGGAGATGAACCATGGAGACATGGACCCTGAAAAACAAACTGAGGGTTCTAGAGGGGAGGGGGTGGGGGGATGCGTTAGCCTGGTGATGGGTATTAAAGAGGGCACGTTCTGCGTGGAGCACTGGGTGTTATGCACAAACAATGAATCATGGAACACTACATCAAAAACTAATGATGTAATGTATGGTGATTAACATAACAATAAAAAATTAAAAATATATATATACAATATAGAATCCTTGTTTTACATCTGAAATAATATAATACTGTATGTCAATTATACCTCAATAAAAAAATAAAAGGCCTTCTGTAAGGAAAAAAAAAAAAACCTCTAGAGAGAGAAATCTTCTTCTCCAGTTGGAGGAGATATGGTCCCAAAATGATGGCACCCTGTTGCTTAAGGGTGAGTGTGAGAAGCCAGACTCTGCTGTCTGCCCTCCTCCTGCTTAGCCTAAAATGCAGCTGCAGTCCCAGGAAACATGCAGAAGAACAGGATATCTAATGTTCCAGGTAACTAGCCAAACGACTGAAAAAAAGAAGCCTCAGGAAGCCAGTAAGGACCAGAGAGGTCACAGAGAGGTAGGAGCTCCAGAAAGCAACCCATGAAGTTGTTCATGAATGCTATACTCATACGTGCATACGTGATTCTGCATATGTGATTCTGATCCTAATTAGCATACCAAAGACTGAGAACTGAACTGAGAGACCCTCTGCCCAAATCCCACACTGGCCACTCAGTAGGTAGTGCACACACAGAATAGATCCAGAAAACACTGCAGAAGCTTTGAAAACAGAATGGACATTGAAACCACAAGCCACTGAAACCTATTCGGAACTTGCATCTTGAACTGAACTGGATTCATTACATGCTAAAACAAAAATTACAACATTCTCAGTAGGATTTATGCAAGATCAGAGTCTCATAACATAATACTTCAATGTTCAGGATACAATCCAAAATTACTCTGCATATGAAAAACCAGAAAAATCCAACCAGCAAGAGAAAAAAAAAGTCGGCAGGCACCAATGCCAAGATGACACAAAAATCCTATACAAATATGAGCAAATAGAATCAAGCAACATAAAAAAGCAAATAAGTACCCCCAACAAAATAGAGGACATTTCAGGAATGCACGGCTAGTTTAAAATGTGAAAATAAAGCAGCATGATCCACCACATAAACAGTCTAAAGAAGAAAACTGTATGAGCACATCAATTGAAACAGAAAGCATTTGACAGAATTCAATATCCATCCATGAGAAACACTCTCTACAACGCAGAAATAGAAGAGAATTTACTCAATCTAATAAGAGGGCATCTATAAAAACCAACAACAAAAACAAACAAAATACCTATAGATAACATCATACTTAAAAATGAAGGACTGAATGCTTTGCTCTAAGATCAGGTATAAGGCGAAGATGACCGCTCTATTCACTCCTACTCAATATCATACTGGAACCCTTAGCCAAAGTAATAAAACAGGAAAATAAATAAAAGACATACAAAATTATAAAGGAAGAAATAAAACTGTTCTTATTCAAGGTGACATGAAACTCTACATAGAAAATACCAACTGTACAAAATAAAATAAAATAAAAAAGGATTGAAGTACCAATGAGTGAGTTTAGCAAGGCTGTAGGATACAAGGTCAGAACACAAAACTTAATCTTGTTTCTATGCTAGCAATGAACAACTGAAAACTTAATATTTAAAAGCAATATCATTTACAACAGCCCCCCTAAAAAATGTAATACTTGGGCATAAATCTAAAAGGCATATATTCAATCTATATGCTGAAAACTGTAAAACACTGATAAAAAAAAATCAAAGGAGGCCCAAATAAGTGAAGAAGCATACTTGTTCATGAATTGGAAGTTTCAACATAGCTAAAGTGTCAATTCCCACCAAAATGACCTGCAGATTCATTTAATGCTATTCCAATCAAAATCCATGCAGAAAATTTAATAATTCAGAGAAGCTGGTTCTAAAGTTTATATGGAAATGTAAATATAATAATTAACTGCTGGTGGGAATGTAAGATGATACACCCATTTTGAAAAGAGTTTTGTAGTTACTTAAAAAGTTGAATATTAACTTACTTTACAATATGACAATTCCATGCTTATGGAACTACCAAAAAGAGATAACTTATGTTTATGTGAAGACTTGTATACAGATGTTCATAGCAGCATTATACATTACAGCCAAAAACTGAAAACAGTCCCAGTGTTCATCAAGTGCTGAATTGATAGACAAAAAGTGGTATATCCATATAATGCAATATTATTCAAAAATAAAAATGAACCAACTACTGGTACATATTAAAATATGAATGAATCTTAACAGCATTTTGTTAAGTGAAAGAAACCCAGATGCAAAAGAACAAATATTGTATGATTCTATTTATACTAAATGTCCAGGAAAGTCAAATTTACAGATATAGAAAGCAGGTAGGTGGTTTCTCGGGGTGGTTGTAGGAGGGAGATTGACTACAAATGGATAGGAGGGGATTTTTTGAGGCAATAGGAAGTGTTCTAAAACAAGATTGCAGGTGACGGTTGCACAATTCTACAAATTTACTGGTAATGACTGAACCATATACTTACCATGAATTGATTTACAGAATGAAAATTATGCTTCAATAAAGTTATAGGGAAAAAAACAGCAAGGAGTAAGCTACAGGGAGTTATAGAGGAACCGAAATTGGCAATATATTGATAACTATTGAAACTAGGTATTGGGTAATGAGGGTCATTATACTATCTTTTCTTCTTTCATTTATGTTTGAAATTAGGATACTGATAAACATAAATATCAGGACATTTCATGCTCATAAATAGTCCTTTAGATAATTAAAGTTGTTATGTAGATTTTCATCCAACAAAGCTCACACTGGGTCTGTTTTCCTAAACATTTTGATGTCTGCAAGATAATTTATGTAATATGATATTAATGACAGCAGAACTTCCTAAGGAAATCTTAGATTCTACTAATGGATGAATGTTGGCAAGTTCTATCTACAAAAAGCTTGCCAAACAGGGACATTAAGTTATTTGAGATTTTCTCACTAGGCTGAAGTTATGGCAAACAACTTCAGCATTTTAGCACCTTCTTTTGCTAACTAGACTCAACACTTCCAAAAATGTCCTTTTTGGACTTTTCAACTCTTCTAAGAGTTGACATTTTTTGGAGTTTTTGCATTTAAGGTTATCCCTACTTTACTGGAGAAAAACTAAGGTGGTATTAAATCCATGGAATTTGGATTCAGAACTGGGTTAGATCAAGTTCCAAAACCTACCAGGTATTTACCTTCAGCAAATTAATTTGCCTCTTCATCTATAATACTAAATACATATAATATAGTATATATATATATAGTATATAAATATTTATATATATAGTATATAAATACTATAATACATAATAAATCTGACCATGTGCCTAAAGCACTTAGGCTACATAAAGCACTTTATAACCCAGCACATAGTAGGTACTGAGTAATGATAGTTATAAAAATATCTAAGTCATTTTTGAAATGAGAAGTACACCTCATGATAAAATGCAATAACTATTGTAAGAATCTTAGTAGAGAATATGAGATGTCCAGAGATCTTCAAATCCAACTTTACTGATGAGGATGCTAAAGTCCAAGGACAAGTGTCCCAAAACTTAGAAACTGAATCTGGACTAGAGTCTGAGTCTCTTGACTCTTAAAGGCAGTTTAGGAAAACGATTAAACGTCCCTTTTTAATCAGATACCTTGGGTTTGGTTTCTAGCTTTGCCACTTACCACTTTAACTTCTTTATGCCTAGTTTCCTCTTCTATAAGATAGGAATAATAATATTAGCTATCTCAAAGGCTTATTATGATGATTAAATAAAATAAGGCATATGGAGGGCTTAGAATATAAGGGCCCAATAAATGTTAACTATGTATTATATTTTCTGAACTCTAAGATTTATTTTTTATGTTTTACCTAAAGTCAGTGTCTTAACTTGACATTTGTTAATTTTAGTATTTCCTTCTTCCCAAAAAAGTTATTATGAATTCTACTTTTTATAACTCATGGTTACTTAGACTCTAGAAGATATCAGGTTATCAGTGTTACTGGGTTCTGTTTGCTCCACACTTTAGTATATCCAAGAAGTTATTAGGATCATAAGGCAAGTTGAAGGTTGGGACCATATCTTGCTTGTGTTTGGAATCCCAATACCTAGCACTAAAGAGCTGTTCAGTAAGTATATAATTTATGAAAGAAAGAAGAAAGGAAGGAAGGATGAAGGGAACGGGGGAGGGAGAGAGGGAGGAAGGAAAAACAGGAGAATGAAAAGGTGAAGAAAAACAATACAATGGGAAGAACTGAGAAGAATTGAGAAGATCTGAATTCAAATCTCAGAATTGCCACATGTTGTTAGATGATATTAGATAACATCTAAACCACTTTTTTTTTTAACCTTTAGACAAGAATGATGATACTCTATAGCAGGGTTGAACTGAGGATTAAATGACATGATAACTGTGACAGACTCAACCGTCTACTTCCCATCTCCACTTGGATGTCTACCTTGAATTTAGTCTCTCCAAAGTTGAACTCTGATTCAAGTCCCCAACTCATTGAACAGCACCTCCATCCCCTCATTATTCAAACCAAAACCCTTGGCATATACCTTGACTCCTCTTTTTTCCTTACCAACTATATCCAATCCACTTGCAAGTGTTCTCAGTTCTGCTTTACAAATATATCCCAAATGCTAGCATTTTCCACCACCTCTACTGCTACCCACATAGCCCCAACCACTGCCACCTGGTGTCCCTCCACCTTGTCTCCTTGCTTCTATGTTTGCCTTTTCATTCGAACTCCAAAAAGTAGTAGGAGTGATTCTTTTAAAAGAACCTGATGAAAATGTAAATCAGATCGAGTAATTCCTCTGATCTAAATTTTCACTGGCTTCCCAACCTAGTAAGAATAAAACCCAAAGTTCTTAAAGTTCTGTTGTCCTTTCCCACAACCTTTGTAAGACCTCATGTCTATCACCCTCTTGTGAGCTCCAGCCACTGGCCTCCTTGCTGTCACTCTGTCTGCCACTTGCCCTGAGATTCCCAGGATGAAGGTTGGTTGAGACCTGAAACGAATATAATTATGACAGGGAATGTTCTCTTTTCTTTTTCTGTTTTAAAGATTTTATTTATTTATTAGAGAGAAAAAGAGTGCACATGGGAGCAGGGGGTAGAGCAGACAGAAAGGGAGGGGAAAGAATCCCAAAACAGACTGCATGCTGAGCGTGGAGCCCAATGCAGGGCTCCATCCCAGGACCCTGAGGTCATGACCTGAGCTGAAACCAAGAGTTGGATGCTCCACCCACTGAGCCACCCAGGTGCCCTCACAGGAAATGTACTTTTAGAAAGAAATAAAACTTCAAATACAAAATTGTTATATTTTCTTTTTTTTAGAATGAGAACAGAAATTATAGCACATTATTGGAGCTCTGGAGATTACTTTGGAGTTAACTGTTCACTTCGTTTGGAGATATCTTCAGCATTTTAACAGAAATGCTTATATAGATATGCTTCCCTCCCCATACTTATACTCTACATGCCCAGCAGCTCCCATTACTCATAGAGACCCATACCAGTGAAAGCTCCTGAAGCTTAAGCTTCATTTGCTTCACATGAAGTCTAGCTCTGCCCATGGCTCCCTCTAGTCTCTGCAGGAAAGCCACCATCCTATTTCACTTACTATCCTCCTACCTGTTTCCCATTTTTCATGGCATCTACACATTCTGACAGCCCCTGAGATGTTAGGTATTTGTTACCATTGCTTATTGTCTGTCTCCCCAACTATACTGTACTGGAATATGAACTCTAGTATAAGGGTAGGGCTTGTTTTGTCCTTTATGTCATTGGTGTCTAGAACAGTGACATTTAGTAGGTTCTCACAAAAATAACCATTGATTGAGTAAATGAGTGGATGAATAAATGAAAATTAGATTGAAATAGTATATTACAGCTTGAATTAATTTTTTGCCTGAAGTATTTTTCCTTTTGTGGAACAGGTTATCTGTCATAAATTTCTGGAAACAAAAATGGTATCGCCACAAATAAGTCTATTTCTGAGATTTTGAAATAATTTAACATTGATGTTGTAAGCAAAATAATTGCAAATTTAATGAATCTCTTCAAAGCAGATAATCTTAGCAGTCATCTGATATCTTTTCACAGTACAAATATTATGATGGCTGAAACTGCAGACATTATGATGATTGAAAATACACTGATTAACTTATGTTTCAGCATTCTGCATACTAAATTTACTGTGTTGGGTAATGTAGCTATAGAATGATGAATAAATACAATTCAGGAACCATGGTAAGCTTCAAAGCGATCAGTGTGGGAGGAAAAATAAAAATGCTATTTATTTTCACAATCTATATCCTATCAACTCTCGGATAGAAAAGAATTTTTAATTCATTTAAAAAACCCTAGAATAATCAAAAGCCACTTGAGCAATTGATGATCCAGGAACCAACAAGTTCTTATTAATGATGCCTCCTCATTACAATAAAGCAAACTGTTGTTATAATTATTTATCTTCATCATTTATCTGGCTTCCCTGTGGATAACCCATGGATAGCTGCATAAATGTAGCAGATGTGGAGAAATAGTGGTTATTAGGGCAGACTGCAGATTGAACAGTCAACAAATGCCTTCAAGATATGGTTTAACTATAATTATCTCGTACGCCCGTTTGGGGATTCATCAGGTTTCTGTGCTTCAAGCTTCCCTATGTCCACTGTGCCTAGATCCATTCGCTATTTTCTGGGAAGGCACTTCTCTGACCCCTCCCTTTTCTTATCAAGGCCAATCCCCCAGATCCCCTGATTCTGAATTTCTCCCCACCCATATACCTAGCAACACCTTCAGGAACTTTGTTCCTCGTACACACGTCCCTTATAACCATCAGCTTACACTATTAACCAGATGTCTAGCTGTTTAGAAGAGAGGGTGAGAGACTAATTAAACACCGGAAATTAAGTTGAGAAATCTGGAAAGGAAGTAGCTCCGTGACTTATGCTCGTCCTTTGTTCTTTTCTCCTTCTTTCTCAGAATATATTGGTTGTTGCTGAACTGGGTCAAATTCCAAAGGACTAGGCATTAGCACTAACAGGTCACTTAAGGTTGGAATTTTTAAATTAGTACACTTCTGTATTAGCATATCACTAAAATAGTAGCGCCCAGACAGCTACTTTCCTGATGACAAGAAGTTATTATCCCACTTCAACTAGACAGGCTTTCCACTGGATCTTGAAAGTGTAAGTCATAGGCTAAATGTCAATTCTAAAAACTCAATTACAAGCTAAAGCTTAGGTAAGAATGATTTTCAGAAAATAATAATACAGGCCTTAGCCTGAACCCCCTCTGGGGCTTTGCAGGGTACATCTCTGTGCTGTCCTTACCAGAGAGGATTCAAAATGATCCCCCTGCATTCTGGATTTAGTTCGTTCTGGCTTGACTGCTCCAGTATCTTATCTGTTTGTTTTGGGATACATGGAAAAGACTGTCCACATATGAATGAAAAGAAGATCTAGATTCTATATACCAAACCTTGATGGCATCCCCCTCCCCTCCCAAAAAATATAGGTCTCCATCCTCAAAATGTCAAAGTTAGATGACTGAATAAACAAAACTTCCAGACATATGATTGAAATTCTCACATTCAGCATCCTGTATAGTTAGTTTCAATCAGTGAACAGCAATTGTTGTGGGCTTAATAATGTGCCCCCAAAATTCATGTCCACCCAGAACCCCAGAATGTGACTTTCTTTGGAAACAGGGTCTTTGCAGATGTAACTGGTTAAGATAAGAGGACACTGGATTAGGGTGGGCTCTAAATCCAATGACTGGTGTCTGCTTAAGAGGAGAAAACACACAGAGAGACTCAGAGGAGAATGCCATGTGAAAACTGAGGCAGAGATTGGAGTGATGTGTCTACAAACCAATGAATGCCAAAGATTGCCAGTAACCACCAGAAGCTACAAAATGGGGGGAAATATCCTTGCCTGGAGCCTTTGGAGGGAGCATGGTCCTGCCAACACCTTGAGTTCAGACTTCTAGCCTCCAGAATTGTGAGAGGATAAATTTCTGTTGGATTAAGGCATCTAGTTTGTGGCAATTTGTTATGGCAACCCCAGGAAACTAATACAGCAAAAACATGGAAGATTACAGAGAAGTTCCCAGGCTGATTTTGGGAGGATTCTTCCTTGAGAATAGAGTCTATAAAACAAATATAAACGATGGGATAAGTCCACATCAACTGGAAATAGTTGTCTTCTCCTTGGGGTGGGAAAAATGTAAAGACTGACTCTATTTGGAGAAGTTTCTAGATACCACTTGTATTCATAGCTGTATTTGCCTTCACTTAATTCTCTCCCTTTTCTCTCTCTCTCTTTTTTTTTTTATTTAGAGAAAATAAGGTTGTGCTACTAATTATTATTTTTTCAAATGGAGACATTTTTGTTTGTTTTCAAGGTTTTGTTTTTAGCTTCAGGCAATAGTCTGTGATTGTGAGGCTATAATCTGGTGCTCAAATCAGTCAGACTGAGAGCTTGTCACAGGTTGGAATTTCCTGGGTAACATTGCAAAATGTTCCAGGAAGTCAAGAGTTAACCAGAATGAAATAAATCACAAAACAATCCCCCAAAAATAGGGTGGAAAAACTTGAGGGAAACATAATTAAGTCAAATTTGCAATTTTGTTTACATATAAATTAGAAAGCGTGAAATTGAGTGCTGCTGGCCAAAGGTTAAGGAATTTGTATCCAATTTGTAACTTGCAGTTGGCAGCAAACAGGAAAAAACAAAGACAAAAATTCAGCCTTTAAGATCCTCCCTGCATATCTGCCCAGAGAAGTTTGTTCACTGACTAATGGCCCTCTTCCAATGTTCTGCACATCCTGCTCCAGAACCCTAAGCACAACCACAAGTTTTAAGTTGCTTTAGCTACAGAAAATGGATGCAACTTGTTCTGAGATTGGCTTCTCACAGAGACAGAAAGGGGGAGAATTATGTTGTTTTTATTCATGCCGAGCTTTTTTAATGCCAGAGTACTGAATGAAGCTTTCAACGGAAAAAAGGTAACAAAGAAAAAAGAATCAATAGTAAAAGCCAGCTAATGGCTAACAACTGTAAGTGTGTGATGTACACAATACACATCTGCAGGAGGGGGAAGGAAGGAGGTTGAAATGTTGAGCAAAAGAGCTCTGCTCAGTTAAAGGAATGGTAAGTAAGACTTTAAAATGAAATGGCCAAGAAGAGTGCCTATTCAAGCCACTCTCTGCACTGACCTCTCACATTCCCTTCTTCTGGGTCCTTCCTGAAAAATGGAGCTATGGATTCTTTCTGAGCTTCTCTTGGAGGAGGGAAAATAGGGGCTGCTTTTAGCATGTTTCCCTATAATGGAAGAATGCTGGGGAAATGTGTTTTCTTGCTGCACATGGACGGCAATTCATGTTTGGACGAGCTTCGTCTCTCCATGTCTGCGTGCTCTGAGTCGGAGCTGCAAACAGCTCTGTGAACAAAGCTGGGAGGACACCATGCCGTCGTGTACCTTTGATCTGTGAGCCAAGCAGAGTCCGTGAGAGCGCAGTTCCCGCAGGACCTACATGAAAAGCCTAAGAGACACTAACTGGCAAAGTGTACGTTGAGACTGTTAAAAGATCAACTGAGACATATTAAACATTTTACGAGTCTGTTGAAGCAAAAATCGATTGAAATTGGGCAGCACCAAACCAGAAGTAGTGGGGTATGTATGCTCCGCCAATAGGACACCTGGGAAAGACTTCTATAGAGAAAAGGCGGGAGCAAAGCAAGGAGGTTACTATTGGCTGTAGCTTAAAGCTTATTTGTGATTGGTTGTCCTTAGGTTTCAATTTCATAACTTGAGGCATTTACAAGCTTAGATTTTGGTTTGCTTCCTAGATGGCCACAGAACTAGAGCCACCTCAGTCTAATGGCCTCTGTGTTTAATTAATTTTAGTTATAGATAACGGAAAGTGAAAAAAGTTAAGTAAAAAAAGGATGGAATTTGGAAGGAAAAGACAGGCATTCACATCCTGGCTCTGCCTCTCAGCCCTCACTTGGGGTCATTGGGCTCACCCTTCACCTTCTAAATTCCCCAGACTCTTCCCTTGAAGATGGGAACAGTGCAATCAATCTCACAGAGCAACCATGAGGATTAAATGCAGGAGCATCTTCTAAATTACATTTTCGTTATTATAATAAGCGAAAAAAGCCCTAGCCTATAGTGGGAGAACCACTGCTTTGTTCAAACAATTTCATTATGACTGTGAAAGTGTGAACAGCAGAGAAGACAAGATTTGTTTTTGCTTTGTGTGACCTCGCAGGGTATTTTTAAACTTTAAAACGAATAGGTCATCAACATTTTAACATTGAGCTGTTTTATACACACACTGGACTTCCTGTCTTCTCCAGCAGCTAAGGCCAAACCGCCCGCACAGCAATAACCACCAGAACCGAGCAGCAGTTCTGCCCCTTTTGGATAGGACATGTGCTCTCCCCTTCCATACAGGCACCCAACGTCCTGTTCTCTCCCAAGACACGTGGAAGGTTGCGTAAGTGTCACTTTTTCCAAGACCTGCTTGGTAGTTTTTCTTATACCTGCCTACTTTGTTCCGTACCGTAGACTGAATATTGGCTCCCCAAAGATGTCCCTGTCTTAAATTCCAAAACCTGTGACTGTGTTACTTTACATGGCAAGAGGGACTTTGCAGATGTGATGAAGTTAAAAGACTCTTAAAATGGAGAGATTATTCTGGGTTATTCATGTGGGCTCAATGTAATTGCAAGGGTCCTTGTAAGAGGGAGGCACTTACCTACCTGTCAAGGCCCAAAGCCCTGGGTACACAAGGACACTCTTACCAGAAAGGATATTCCAGGGCTTAGAAGTTATCTTCCAGAAGCTGGTCAACAGCCAGTCTTTTTTTTTTTTTTTTTGGAATATGTAGCCCCTTTACTGCACAGACCACCACCCTGGCCCTAGGCCTAGGCCTAGGCTCTCTCAGAGCAAAATGCTCCTGCTTGAACAACTACATGTAGTATAGTATTTACATAACTGATACAGCAATAGTATCAATATGAATATGCCTAACATTTGGGGAATCCAGTGTGGATTAGGAATAGATTTAAAGAAACAACTCATCCAGGCTATAAAGCTATTGCATACATTTTTATATTTTTGTGCTAATTTGACTAGTAGACTCCCCGCCTTTGATCTACCGATGTTTATACCTTATGATAAACTTGTACTAAACTATTTAGTATAGAAATTAGCTAATGGTTAGATAAATCTAGTTCCTCTCCAGGCCAGTCATTTTCCATGGGTATTATACCCTAAGGCTGCTCTAAGTGAACCTCCTAATACATTTGATCATCAGTTATCAGTATTACCAGATAAGTGATTTATTTACATAAGGTCACTGAATTTCACCAATAATCCCAGTGTTACACCTTATCACAGTATGGTCACGGTATAATTCTATTTCATTACAGAACAAATTAGGAAGAATTACAGAGATTATCACCATGCCTTATCAGAACTGGCCATTACCCATATACCACATACTATTATAGACAGGAATTGTTAGAGTTAGCCACAGCTGGGTTATTCTTGGGCTGTAAGTCCACTGGAAACAAAGTTAGCACCCTATTTCAGTTCACACTCAAACTGAAACTGGTTTATACTATGTGCTGACCTCCCTCTGAAGATGTGGATCACTCAGAATAGTTCCAATACTACTCGGCTAAATGTACTACAGGATGTGTCTTATTCTGATGTCTTCTTAGGGCCAGGACAGCCATAATGCACATAGGACAAAATTACAAATGCCCTCAGAGAACTTCCTTAGATTTGAAGGACCTTAAGATCCCCACAGCTGTGCTCCTTGAGCCTCAACAGTTAGGATGAGGGCCACTGCCCATGGCTCCTTTGTCCTCTAACTGCATTAAAACAGAGAAGAGGCCCTAACAGGTCAGAGCACAAGCCCTTTCCCAACACAGTGGAAATCATCCAGCATTATTTTTGAGTCTGCTTATCCCACTTCATTAAACTTCATCATCTTTCCAGGCTGACTCCCATCCCTTGCTTTCCTCCTGGCACAGAATTTCCCCTAATTTGTTTATTCTAATTAACAAATCTTTTCCTCTGAATGATGTTCCTCAGCAAAGGTGAATTTAGCTTGTTCCATGATACCCATATAGGCATCTGTCTCCCCTAAAACCCTTTCCTGCCATGTGGGCCAGTGTGAAATCCGCCATGCATTTTGTTACCATTGTGTACGAATGGCCTGAGTGCAATCAGGATACAGGTTCTGTACCCCAAAATGTTGGGCCACCCATACTAAGGTTAGATGAGTAGTAGTCGCACCTAGATTTAGTTTACTTTACTGTGACTACACCATAAAGCCTTCTTCATCTCAGGGTGGGACTGTTCCCCAGGGAAATGTGGACCTTCATGTAATGCCTGCTGCTATAATCCCATCAGAAACCATGATCTCTTTCTATTCTATTTAATAGCTTTCCATCCACAAAAACAAGGGCAATATGTATTTGTGGATAGCACACTGTGGCAGGTCAGGCATACCACTGCTATACTTTTTTTCCATCATAACCAGCAAACTTTCTAAGCACTTTATCATCGAGTTTATAGTTACACGGTAATCAGTCTGCCAAGAGCTGTATACCACAGGGTTTGATGGCCTGGTAGGGAGTAGTTCCTGGAAATTCCCTCCCAAATGTTATCCTTTGTAGTAGTTGTAACCTGAAATGACAGTCAATGGACACTAGCATATTACTAGAGTTCCACTGAGTAACTAACAGTGGATCCAGTTCATCACCGTATTTTATGACCAAAGTATTTCCCAGAGCAATACCACTCAGGTTTTCAGGGTTTCATTTGGCCTTGTCAAAAGGTAGTTTCAAAAAGCAGGAGTGATCTCAGCAAATATATGACTCCATCCTTTCAGGTACCTGGTATAACTGTGCTGAGAGAAAGTATTATTCTCTTACTTCAAGCCTCTCTCAAAGGACCAATGTTATACTGGATTTCCCTTGTTTCATAACACGTGTATTCATTCCTTTACTTTCAGCTACTATTTCTCTTTCTCTCCATTTGTCATTAATTTTTACCAAAACTTTTCCACCTTTGGAACGGATGTTAGGTTCAACCACTGTGCTGGTCCAGATTACCAGTAGCAATCCAGTCTCCCCCTCCATTCGCTCCCATCCGTACAGGGTAGGAATACATAGTAGGTACAGAACTATTTCATAGTACATAGGTCCAGGGCTGTCTCAACCACTGAGCAATAAAGCTGCATTTACTGTCAACCCTGATTTTTCCAGGTGGGATATAGGCACAATCCATGCCATCAGGCCTCTAGAAATTTGGGCATAAAGGTTTAAAGGCACCATTACAGTTTCTTGCATAGGGATCATCCCTGCTTCTGGCAGAGGTACTTTCAGTCCTGGTCCCAGTATCATTACATTAGGTAGGGGGAAAAAAAAAAGCTGAGGTGATATGAGGAAGAACTATATGGTTGTACCAGGATATTTCCCACCCACTTCCACAAATCACACACAAAAAAGTGGAGGAATCTAACTAGACAAACTTACATGCTTTTTGCTTGATAATACTAAACAGAAAAGTGTTCCACAATCATACAGAAATATCCATCCCACTAATACATTCAGGGGAAAGAGACATAATCACTTCACATAAAGCCCATTCAAACGTTCCGATTTTCATCCAAAATTTTACCTACATCAACCTTGTGTCCCCATATCTTTCCAGTCTAACTGTAGCTCTTGTTAGGATTTCACAACAGGTTTTAGAATCATAGTGCATTTGACTCCCATATGAAGGAGTCCTAGAAAAGTTTCTTCTCCAGTCCCTGGCCATTTTCCCCACATATTGTGCATATAGCCTTCAGTCCCCTCCCAGGTGATGAACTAAAAGACCCTCGCTCTTTTATCAGTCCTCATCCTGATTAAGTTGCCAGACCATCACCCTCAGCAATTAGAAGTCAGTTTTTTCATTGTCATCTTTGCCTCCTAACACTTCAAATTCTTCCAAACTAGGACAAATACCACATATGTATTTGGGGCCCTTCAATGCTGAGGAACATCAACGGCCCCCAACAGCCCACCCAACCTCCCCTGGTGCTGCATTGAGACTTGTTTCAACCTCATCAATGTCTACTTCATTTGTCCTATTTATTAATAACCTTCTAACAGTTTCTACCCTACTGAGGTGAGTCCCTGAATCTCATTGTCTTTCCCCCATTCTTTTGTGAATCATTCTCATTTTCTTAGCATTTGTAAGACCCGTAAGGGGAAGTTGAGACAAATCTGATGAGGCCTCCCAAACCACTGCTTGATTTTATGGCAGTAAGTATACATGGGGTGCCCATGCAAAAGGAGCTCCCTCAATCACAGCATTTACCACGACCTGGTCGAAAGGTGTATTAAGTGGATGAACACCTTAATCATCGTAGTGTCAGTCCAGCATGGCTTGTATACAAAGCATATCAGACATTTCATCTGGGGAGTTCATTTAGCATTTAAAGGAAGAGAAAGATAATCTCCCTTCTCAGAGTAAACAAACATGACATTATCCAGTCCCCCAGGCTAGTTATCCTCTCTGAAATAACCTTCTATGTGTCTGGATTACATACAGCCATCATAATTGTTCAATATGAGCTGTGCATCCTGTATTGACCAAGACATGCATTTGAAACTAAGGATACTGCCCCTAAATTGGCCATTCTTGCATTCATTTCAGTAAAGGTTCTTTAGGCAGCTGATGATAGCAATCCAGAAGATAAAACAACTCCTTCGCATCAAACCTCTTGCTTTTAGTAATTTCTTGGTTTTGTCCTCTGCTACCTGGATTCTCTTCTTGGTGAAGAGAGGTCATAAAGTTTCTAACTATTTTCGCAGCATAACTTATCTCTTTGGTGGTGGCCCTGAGGCTAGAGCTATACTCTGAACTGACTGAAATCCAAGCTAGGTCCAGCATCAGGATCTACTCTAACACTCTCCTTTACTTTCATTTTAGCTATTACAGATAATGATAACCAAGAGATTGTATATTTAACTTGTTTCTTGTTATTCTGCATTTCCTGAGGTAGCCAGTGAACCACCTCCTCAGGAATTGGATTTATTATTTCTAAATTTGACTGGCGAGTTTTACACGTAGTAACTGATGATAGCACAGCTGCTATTTCATACCATGGGTGACCGGGCAGCCGTATAGGAACCAAACGTCTGTCAGCCCCTACCCTCTCACTCTTCCTTATCCCAAACTATGTTTCCATCATGTTTCAGTGAGTCAAGGTCAGTCTAGCCAATCCCAGTTCTGACACAAAACTATATCAGGGGTTCCCCAAGACCACCTTCAGGTTCATGGATTCACTAGAACAAGTCATAGAACTCACAGAAGCTCTTATACTCATGATTATGGCTTGTTAAGGTAAAAGAATACCAATTAAAATTAGCCAAAACAAAGGCATCAGGAAAGACCAGGTGTGAGCTTCCAGTTAACCTCTCCCAGTGAATCCAAATGGACAGTGCCTAATTCTTCCAGCAATGATGTGTCACAACATGTGCAAAGTATTGCCGACCAAGAACTTCACCTGACCCCTGGTGTCCAGAGTTTTTATTAGAGGTCAGTCAGTAGACATAGAATGTCTGTGTGGCTGAGCACCTTACCTACTCAATTTCCAATCTCCTTGAAGGTCAAATAGATACAGCATGGACCAGAGTTCCAGGTGAACAAAAACAGGCATCTACCATAAATCACATTCTTAGCATGAACTATCTGGTGTGGACAAAGGCCTCAGGTATATAAAGACATTCTTATCAAGCAGACTTGCGGGCGCCTGGGTGGCTCAGTTGGTTAAGCGACTGCCTTCGGCTCAGGTCATGATCCTGGAGTCCCGCGATCGAGTCCCACATCGGGCTCCCTGCTCAGCAGGGAGTCTGCTTCTCCCTCTGACCCTCTTCCCTCTCGTGCTCTCTATCTCTCATTCTCTCTCTCTCAAATAAATAAATAAAATCTTAAAAAAAAAAAAAGCAGACTTGCAAGGCCTAGAGATTATCTCCCAGGAAAGGATTAAGGGCCAGTACTTTTTTTGGAATGGGCAAGGTTTGAGCAAACCAAACCTGCTAAGCTAACACTTGACTGCACATCTTCTTTAACTTCTAGTTAAGGTTTTCTTGAAAAAAAAAACATATATTTCCCAAATATCCAATAATCAAACACAGACACACACACACAAATGATAGTGTGATTTCTATTCCCTCATAGATATCACACTGTATATGAAAATGTTGTCTGTGACACCTGAAGGAAAAGAGACCTTTATTTGTGACCTACCTAGACAGGTATAAACATTCATGCTGAAATTGAAAATTTCCTAATAAAAATCAGTAACAATGATTTTAAACATTTTCCATATTTGAACCAATATAGAGATTTAAACTGTTATTGACACCATTATGTAAATTGAAGAACATCTTGTTGCTATTGATAAATTCATAATTGCTTGTCAATTCATACAGTACTTATTCAATTAAATGTTAATAATACTGAGTTGACAAAATAGTGAAGTTATTTAACTTTGATATACATAGTTTTGAAACTGATGTGCTTTTTCTTCAAAATCAAATCAATTCTTCTAAAAAAGATGAACTTGGTTAACTAAGTGTGAATACCAAAAGAAAATCATTTTTGATACTCAATTATTGGAAAACTTTTAAGAATGTTTGAAACAACTCAGTATGTGATTCTACTTTTTCAAATGTTTCCCAGGATGGGATAGGAGGGGAATTCAAATTACCAGTAGTCTTTTATATCCTAAACTATGTGGTAGATACAGGAATGTTCATTTTATAATTCTCTATAGTTCCTAAATTTCTGAAAAAAAGTATATAATATTTTTAGTGTCCATACAATGCTTTCATATAAATTATTTCATTTGAAATGTAGGATAAACCTATGAGATAGTGAAAGTAATTGTCATTAACATTTTTACTTTATAAATGAAGAAATTGAAGCTCAATAAATATGCCACAAGTAGTAAATAAAGAGGCAGGGTCAAAACTAGCTGCTTGGGGTCCAAGTCACCACACTTCCTTCTATATGGTAATATGTGGTCAGTGAGAATGTAATCAGTTTAGAGTCAAAGCTAAAACCACCCCCAGTTTATCCTTTTCTTCCTTCATGTTAAAATTGCATTAAATAAAATTGAAATCAAAAAATACTGAGTTGCTGCTGCTATGTCCAAGGTTATGAAAGGTTTTCTTCCTAGTTTTCTGAAACTTTATATATTATCAAGTCCTCTCTAGTATCACAAGATCAATGTAGAAGGTATCAGTGATTATTCAAAACCATAGAATCAATTTTTTTCTCTCTAGAAATAAAAACTCTCTACAGCTACTCAACTGAAAAGCAGTAAGGGCATCAGAAAATCTGGGCAATCAGAAACCGAAATTGTATTCTTCACTCTGGCACTGGGCTTATGTTAGACTTTATTAGGTCACTTTGTATAACTGTATATTACTCTATCCAGTTGAGATAAAAAATAGACAATTGACAATTTAAAATGCAAATTGTCATTGCAATTTTAAAATGTCATGCAAATTTAAAATGTCAAAAGACACTGCATGATAATGAAGCACTATTAATGTATCTTGCACAGCTTGTTGCATTGTTGCAGTTAGCACCTATTTGGTTTGCTGATCACAAAACAGGATTATAAAGAGTTAATCTGCACTATCATTTAATAAACCTTAACAAACATCTCTCAAGTTATACTTCTATAATGATCACCAATCATCAGATCAGACAGTATAGTATGGTAGTTAATAGTGTGGGCTATACTGAACTTGATTCCTGATCTATAAAATGAGAATAATACTAATTACTTTTTTTTTTAAAGATTCTATTTGAGAGAGAGAGAGAAAGGGAGAGAACACAAGTCGGGGGAGGGGGACCAGAGGGAGGAGGGAAGCAGACTCCCCACTGCCCGACACCGGGGCTCCATCCCAAGACCCTGAGATCATGACCTGAGTCAAAGGCAGACGCTTAATCAACTGAGCCATCCAGGTGCTCCACTAACTACTTCTTAGAAGATTTTATATCTCACACACACACACACACTCTCTCTCTCTCTCTCTTAGCATACTATTGGTTGGCCCAAATAAAAGTTGGCTGTTTTCATTATTATATACATAATCACCATATTAATTGACACTCTTATTGGACCATTTACCTGTTCCTGTCAGATTCTGGATTTTGAGGGTAGTGATTATAAACTGTCATCCCTGCACCACTTTTCTAGAAAAATTACAACTCATCCACATGACAGCAACAAAACCTGCCATGTTTCTATAATGTCTGTGCCATTTGCCACAGTTAATTGGTCCGGGGGTTAACACCTGACACAATCTGGTTTGATTATTTACTCCTGAAAATTGTGGACCTTGAAAGGAGAGAAAGGGGAAAAATGAAGTGAGAGAAGAGAGGAAAAAATACAAGAGTAAACAAAAAGGCTAGTATCTTTCTCAGTCCCTGTACCTGTAACATATAAGACTAAGATCATCTTGGTGTCCATGCTCCCTGTCCTGTGTACCCGATGCTGGAGAGGGAGAAAAATAGGGCAGAAAGAAGTACAGAAAAGAGATGCGGAAAAAGGCAGTAGCTATCAGGTTCCTACTTCAGAGGGCAGCTGCATTCATCTTGGATATTATGAGACATCCAAGCATCATCCTCTTTTACTTAGCTTAGCTAAAGTTTGACTATGTAACCAAAAAAAAAAAAAAAAAAGTCCTCATACCCACTTTTCATCCTGTTTCTCAATCTCTAATGGGAATACAGTCTGTCCCCTAAGTGAACCCCACACATCCTCCTGAAGTCTCCTGTCGCATCCTGTTAATTCCTGGCCTCCTACCACTCAAGGACAGATTCCTGCCCTCTGACTCCTACGCCTATCATTCCGTGCACCAACCACTCTTTCTGATCCCCCTGACATCGGGGGGGGGATGGGGAACGGCTGGGAAGAACAAATGAGAAACGGCTGAAGCCACAAATGCAACAAGCTGGAGGAAGCAGGCCAAGAACAACCATCTCCAGTAAATACATGTCAAAGCGCAAAGCAGGTCAGAGCATGTGGCCACCTGCAGTCCAGAATGAGCTCCTGATCTGGGCTACCACAGCAAAGCAAAGGGAAAAGGAAAGGATGAAGTCTGAGTAGGTAGGCATCAGAAGAGGCAAAGAGAGTGAGTGAACACAGAAAAGCTTCCGAGGCCAAGAAAGAGACCAGAATGATGACTGCTGTACTCCATCTCAATCAGAAAAGAGATTCCCCTGTGGGTCTCTGACTTCTTCTAGTTGGAATGGAAACTTGTGGGCCTCAGGTTGTCTCCAGACTGCAAGTAATACGAATACAGGGCAGAAAGCAAGCAGGAAGCTGCTCAAGGCTAAGCGTACTGCACTCATGGGCTAGTTCTCACCTGACTTTTTTGGATATATAAACTTTTTAAATACCAAAGTCCTCACTGTTTAACTAGAGACAATTTAAAAAGCTGTATACTTTCTAAAGTAGGGACTGACTAGGAGGTGAAGATACAAAAACAAATCAGACAATCCCTGGAATTGAGTAAAGGGCATAGAGTCACTCTGGCATCATTTGATTAGCCTGACCTACCTTCTAACTGCCTTATCTGCAGCAAGGTGCCTAACCTCGATGAAGCTTTGTGTTCTCTCCTATCAAATGAAGATAATACTACTGACTTTCAGGGTTAATATAAAGATCAGAATAATGTACATAAAATGTCTAGAAAGTGGCAGATGCCAAATTAATGGTACTTATTATTAGCATGTCTACTGGTAAGCCCTATAAATGCTATGGAGTTAAAAAAAAATCAAACTGAAAACTTACAGGTTATATTTATCAAAATCATCCACCATCCTCTCCATCCAGTTGAAAAGTAGAAGGTACTTCTGTATTTTTAGAAAGAAATACTTCTTCATTTTAGCCCGTTAGCACTGTAGACCTAGGTCTTCTGAGAGTAATCAGTATTCAGTGGTTATAATGCTAGAAACTTGCTACAGATGTTCCTTGTGTTCATCAGTGCAAGGTGCCTGAAATTTGAGTTTTAATGCCTAATAGAATTTAGCCTCGGGGAATCAGAAATTGGCTGGACCTGATCCCTTAAAAAGCACTACTGCATTTAAATAGACTCACTGCTCGGCATTGCCTTAGCTTCCAATAAAAATAATCTTCTAAAAAACTCATTGTACACAGGAGATTAACCACACTCAGAAGTCACCTTCGAGTTAGGTACCTACCTTTACTTTCTGATAATCAGTTCTTCACAAAGAACCCAGAAAATGTGGGACAATCATGGAAACTATAGTCATCAGGTATAAAGTCTCCAGAATATGCAGCACAAAGTGTTATTCTCTGACTGAAAGTTAATTTGAAGCAGTGTATGCGGCCTGGCAGAGAGGACTTCAGATTAGGAGTTAGGACACAAAGGATTTGGTTCCAGCTGAGCTATTAACTTATGATGAGTCGGTAGACATGCCTCTTTATGATCCCCAACCCCTGACCCAGTTTCTAATCCTATCAAATGAAGAGGGCAGACTACCAGAGAGGACAAACGGGTATCTCATCAACTCTACCTAACAACTGTGATCACTGCAGTAACTGTGTTTAGAGGACAGCATGGACTTGCCAAGTTGGAGAATCATACTTTCATTCAGTCTTTTTTTTTAATATTTTCCCACATTTCCCTCATTAGGTATTATTTTTATAGTCACATATATACACCAAAAACATGCAGAGAGACAGCAACTTTAGTTTGACTAACTGTAGTTCATCCACCAAGATTCCTATTTCCTCCCTCAAAAAGTTTTTTTGCCTCGTCGACCCCCACCTTCTCCCCACAGGCATTCCTAATTCTTTCTTATCTCTCAGAGAAAGTTCTCTTCTGGCTCTCTCCAAGCATAAGCTCTGTCACTGACAGAACAAGGTCTGTGTCATAATAATCTTGATAAGTGTCCCACAGCGCACCACAGTGAGTGGGAATGAGGATTAAGAAAAGGAATAGATGGGTATGTGCGTCAATGAACAAAAGAGTGAAGACCTTCAGGGCTCTCGTGGGTGGGAGACCCAATCATCAGTCAACTTGATCCATTATATTAAACAAAAGGCTCTTCTCTGTTTCCTAAAATTGTAGTTGTACGTTTAGGTAAAACATTCAGAAAAAACTAAGTACACAAATCTCTTTTTAAAAGATAAGCGGCCAAGTTTCTTCACTTCTCCAAGTTACCAGAGGGTACACATACTCTTTGTTTCTCACATCTAGACCATACAAGTTGAATTTTCCAATGGTAAAGAGAGTTGGATGGCAGTGATGGATGACAAGCCATATGATAATAAGTCATCTTCCATCTAAACACCAAGTCTCATGTAATTAAAATTTCTTTCCAATATCCTTTCTTTTCTTCTTTCTAGTGTTCACCAATTTCAATTTTCCCAAGCATTACTACTTTTCCCAGCATACAATAGGTACTATTCATCAAAGATGACACATTCACTTAAATGGTTCAAAGGAGCTTTAAACACCCTCTAGATGGCGCTCACCCTAATGTGAGAAATAGTCCTGTGGAAGATTATCCTGTGTGTCCGGCTCCTGTGTACATGTTGGTTCCTTTTTAAACTGTCCAAATTTCTGTTTCCTTTTCCCTTGTCAAAAGTGCATCCAAGAAAAAGCAATCGGGAGCAAAGAAAAGGCCAAATTTCTTCCACACTTTCCTTGGGTAAGATTTTTTAATGTTTCATTTGCTGAAATGTGGCTTCACTATTGGCTTTTGTTGGAATTTGTTTGATTGATTTCTGTAGCTCTCAGTACAGCTAAAAGGTCATAAATGTGTATGTAAAAGACCCCAAAGAAATTTCCATTGAGGCCTACCAGAGCAAGATTAAGGGGCAGGCCAGTCAGGCAGCTGACCAGGGCACCGATCAATAAGAGGCATTAAAACATCACTGGAAATGTAATTAAATGGAGAAACTTGCATTTACCAGAAGTCCTCTCAGGAAGACTATAAGTTGTTGGAAAGAATTTCTGATAAGCCACTTCGGATGGGACTTGAGACCTCCAGAAACCTACAAATTCAGTATTACCACTGAATTCTGATGTGTCCAGTCAGCAGCACAATTGTGCTTTGCTGAGCATGATGTGAATGTTTGGGGCCAGAGCTGACCATGGAGGAGAGGCTGAGGGCCACCACCAGAGAATCTCCTCCTGCTTCTTTTATACATTCTTTGCCTTCCCTCCAAATAAATAATGAATGACTTCTTGAAGAACACTATTTCCAAGGGACATCAAATTATTGACCTATCTGTGGTACTCATCCATCCTGCTCAGGGGAACATCCATAGGCAGATGACTCTAAGCCTCAAAACATTAGCTGTTTGTCAAAAGGTGGGACAGGGAACAGCATTCTTCAGAGTCTCAAAAAGCAGTAAGAATGCTTCGAGCAGCAAGTGCAGACTCCCAGGAATGAGGCTATTCAAGGGACCACAAGTGACACAGCAATGGGTTTCAGATAGATAAACAGCTTGGCAACCTGAGAACCTTTGTTTCCAGATTGTTTTCATGGAGTGATCTGGGATGTAGCAAACCCAGAGATGCCCCAAGTGGGGCCGCCCTCTGACCCATGCATCTGGAAAGGCTGAAGGCATCCTTCCAACAGTCAGCAGAGGTTAAGCGACTTGCACCCAATCCAATCCCTGCTATTTCCTGGCTGTTTGGCCCACAGCTTCAGTGAGGTTGCTCATGGTAAAGAGACTAAGCAATCCAACAGGATACTTTTTTAAAAAAAAAACACCTCTGACTATGTGGGGTTTTTTTTCTGCCCAGTGAAAACTATCAAAGCCTAAGAGATAATGGGAGACTTTAACCCACAACAAGGCCACAACGCTTGGGGTTGTGATCTCATCAGCTAAGCCCTCAAAGAAATAATTTTGCTGATCAGAGCTTTAACGTTATAACCTCACAATGCTTTGTTCTCTCCTCCTCCCACCTTTTTTCCCTTGGCTGCCAGGAAGTCCTGATCAAAATTTAATTTTCAATTGCTGTGACAACAGTAACCTACATTTTGACACATATATTTCTCCCCACTTGTATAATTTACCGTTATTGTTGTTAACCCTTCTTTCTGCTTAAGAGTGGTATTGTAAATGTGCCTTTTACTTGTAAACTTCTCAAATCCTTTATGGAAGAAAATAAGGAATACACCATAAATTATAAATAGAAAAAGAACCTATTTTATCACTCATCATTTATAATTAATGTATACTCCCTTCTGGATTTCTCATTGGGAAATAAGAAATTTTGCTATTATTGATATGCTAGATCAGAGAAGTTTAGAATATCCAGGTCTTTTTTAATCATTTATTGATATAATGAGGGATCCATATCTGATACTCTCCAACAGTGAAGAATCCTAGAATGCGCAAATGAGGTACAACTTAAGTCTGAGAGAGGAAATTTGAGGATGAATAAGGAATACTCTAGGAAGCTAGGAAGATGGTGGAGCAAGAGGACCCTAGGCTTACCTCGTCCCCACGGTACAACTAGATAACACTCACATCAGTGTAAATAACCCAGAAAATGACCCAAAGATTGGCAGAACAAACCCATAACTAACAGTAGAGAAGAGGCCACATCAAAGAGGACAGGAAGAACTGAAATGCAGTAGGGAGCAAAATGGACCGTGGCTGTCTCAGGGGGATGACAGAGCACGGGGCACAGAGAACAGGGACAAACAGACTATCATGCCAGGGAGCCTGCCTGGGGGAAGACAAATCCCCGTATCATGTGGCCTTGAAAGCAAGAGGGCCTGAATTTCATGAGTTCTCGCAATGAGTTGTACTTAAAACCTGGAATTTTAAAAAATTAGCAGGCTCCACTCTGGGAGAGCCCAGAGGACTAGAGGAAGTTGAGTCCCCACCCTTAAATAGCACAACAAACAGTCCTGGAGATACAGCAAAGAAACAGCAGTTTGAAAAATGCCTGGGGCACATGAAACAGAGAGTAGTTTACTCATTTCAGAATGTGTCCCAGAGGTGCAGGGATTTGTAGGAAGACCCCTCCATGTACAAAGGAGTTGGCAAGTGCCATCTCCCTACCCCACCCCAGCATAAACACATGGTCACTTGTGGGAACCAGCAAGGCCCTGACACTACCTAACTTGCTTACAAAAAAACCTAATAATCCAATTTAAAAATGGGCAGAAGACATGAACAGACATTTCTCAAAGAAGACATGCAGATGGCCAACAGACACATGAAAAGATGCTCAATATCACGCATCACCAGGGAAATGCAAATCAAAACCACAATGAGATATCACCTCGCCCCTGTCAGAATGGCTAAAATCATTAACATAACAATAAAAAATTAAAAAAAAAAGAATGGCTAAAATCAACAACACAAGAAACAAGTGTCAGTGAAGATGTGGAGAAAAAGGAACCCTCGTGTACTGTTGGTGGGAACGCAAACTGGTGCAGCCGCTATGGAAAACAGTGTGACGTTCCCTCAAAAAATTAAAAACAGAACTATACTACGACCCAGTAATCACACTACTGGCTATTTACCCAAAGAATACAAAAACACTAATTCAAAGGGATACATGTACCCCTATGTTTATTGCAGCAATGTTTACAATAGCCAAGATATGGAAGCAGCCCATGTCCATCGACAGATGAATGGATAAAGAAGATGCCATAAAAAAGAATGAAATCTTGCCATTTGCAACAACATGGACGAATCTACAGAGTATAATGCTGAGTGAAAGAAGCCAGCCAAAGATTAAAACAAATGCCATATGGCTTCATTCATACGTGGAATTTAAGAAACAAAACAAATGAACAAAGAGGAAAAAAAGGTAACAGACCAAAAAACAGACTTTTAACTCTAGAGAACAATCAGATGGTCACCAGAGGAGAGGTAGGTAGGAGGTCGGGCGAAATAGGTGAAGGGGATTAAGAGTACATTTATCTTGATAAACACTGAGTAATATATGGAACTGCTGAATCACTACATTGTACACCTAAAACGAATACAACACTGTATATTAACTACACTGGAATTTTAAAAAATTAAAAAAATATGTTTTTTAAAAGGGAGTACTATTTACAAAACAGATAGTATTTTTTATTATATTACCTCTAAGATATGATTCATAATCTTACTTGGTCATGGTGAATGATCTCTTTAATATGATTTACTAATATTTTGTTGACAAAATTAAACATCCATTCATGATAACAACTCTCAAAAAACTGGGGTTAGAGGGAATATACATCAACATGATAAAGGCCAATATGAAAAACCCACAGCTAACATTATACTCAATGGTGAAAAACCAAGAGCTTTTTCTCTAAGACCAGGAATAAGACAAGGATGTCCACTCTTGCCACTTTTATTCGACATAGTACTGGAAGTCCTACCTACAGCAATCAGATAAGAAAAAGATATGAGGCATCCGTATTGGTAAAGAAGTTATACTGTCACTATTTGCAGATGTCATTATACTATACATATAAAATGTATAGTATAAGACGCCACCAAAACACTGCTGGAAGTAACTGAATTCAGTAAAGCTGCACAACACAAAATTAATACACAGAAACCACTTGCATTTCCATACACTAATAACAAAGTAGCAGAAAGAGAAATTAAGAAAACAATGCCATTTACTGTTGTACCAAAAAGAATGAAATAACTGGGAATAAACTTAACCAAAGAGGTGAAAGATCTATACTACAAAAACTATAAAACATTGATGAAAGAAACTGAAGATGATACAAACAAATGTAAAGATATTCCATGCTCATGAATTGGAAAGATTAATATTATTAAAATGTTAACATTAGGGTACCTGGATGGCTCAGTCAGTTAAGTGTCTGCCTTCAGCTCAGGTCATGATCCTCGGGTCCTCAGATAGAGCCCTGCATCAGGCTCCTTGCTCGGCGGGGAGTCTGTTTCTCCCTCTCCCTCTGCCCCTCTGCCTGCTTGTGCTCTCTCTCTCTCTCTCTCTCTCTCTCTGAAATAGATAACAAAATATTTTTAGGGGCGCCTGGGTGGCTCAGTTGTTAAGCATCTGCCTTCGGCTCAGGTCATGATCTCAGGGTCCTGGGATCGAGCCCCGCATCGGGCTCCCTGCTCGGCGGGAAGCCTGCTTCTCCCTCTCCCACTCCCCCTGCTTGTGTTCCCTCTCTCGCTGTCTCTCTCTCTCTCTGTCAAATAAATAAATAAAAAATCTAAAAATATATGTTTATATATTTTTAAAAAGAAAAGTTCACATAGTTCACATTATCCAAAGGAATCTATATTCAATGAAATCCCTATCAAAATATAACAGCATTTTTCACAAAATTAGAATAATACCAAAATTTGTATGGAGCCACAAAAGGCCCTGAACAGCAAAAGCAATCTTGAAAAAGAGTAACAAAACTGGAGGTACCAAATCCCAGATTTCAAGATACACTACAAAGCTGTAGTAATCAAAATAGTATGGGACTGGCACAAAAACAGACACATAGATCAGTGGAACAGAATAGAGACTCCAGAAATAAACCCACAATTATATGGTCAATTAATCTATGACAAAGGAGGCAAGAATATACAATGGAGAAAAGACAGTCTGTTCAATAAATGGTGCTGTGCTGGGAAGAGATTGCAAAGAAATAAAACTGGGGGGCACCCAGCTGACTCAGTCGGTAGAGCCTGTGACTCTTGATCTTGGGTTTGTAAGTTTGAGCCCCACGTTGGGTGTAGAGATTCCTTAAAAATAAGATCTTTATAGGGGTGCCTGGGTGATGCAGTTGGTTAAGCCTCTGACTTGGTTTCAGCTCAGGTCATGATCTTACAGTCATGAGATTGAGCTCCGCATAGGACTCTGCTCTCAGCAGAGAATCTGCTTGAGATTCTTTTTTCTCCCTCTCCCTCTGTCCCTCCCCCTGCACCCTCTCTCTCTCTCAAATAAAATACAAAAAAAATTAATAAGATCTTTATATATAAAGAATGAAACTGGGTCACCTATTAAAATCGTATACAAAAATAAACTATAAATGGATTAAAGACCTAAATGTGAGACCTGAAACCATAAAAATCATAGAAGAGAACACAGGCAGTAATTTCTCTGATATTGGCTGTAACAACATTTTTCTAGATATGTCTCCTAAAACAAGGGAAACAAAAGCAAAAATAAACTATCGGGACTTCATCAAAATAAAAAGCTTCTGTACAGCAAAGAAAACCATCAACAAAAGAAAAAGACAACCTACTGAATGGGAGAAGATATTTGCAAATGATATATCCATTAAGGGAAAAATGTCAAAAACATATAAAGAACTTAACACCAAAAAAAAAAAAAGTCCAATCAAACAATGAGCAGAAGACCTAACTCGGCATTTTTTCCAGATACACAGATGTCCAACAAATACATACAAAGATGCTCAATATCACTCATCATCAGTGAAATGCAAATCAAAAAACCACAATGAGACATCAGCTTACACCTCTCAAAATGGCTAAAATCAAAACCACAAGAAATAACAAGTGTTGATGGGGTTGTGGAGAAAAAGGAACCCTCATTCACTGTTGGTAGGAATATAAATTCGAACAGCCACTGTTAAAAACAGTATGGAGGTTCCTCAAAAAATTAAAAATAGAAATACCGTATGATCCAATAATTCCACTACTGGGTATTTATCCAAAGAAAATGAAAACACTAATTTGAAAAGATATATGCATTCCTATGTTTATGACAATGTTATTTACAATAGCTAAGTATGAAAGCAATCTAGGTGTCTATTAATAGATGAACGGATAAGGAAGACATGGTACATATATATACATACATATATACACACACACACGTATATACAATGTGTATACAGTATGTACACACACACACACTGGAATGTTATGCAGCTACAAGAAAGGATGAAATCATGCCATTTGAGACAACATGGATGGGCCTACAGAGTATTATGCTAAGTGAAATAAGTCTGACTAAAAAAGACAAATACCATATGATTTCACTCATAAGTGGAATCTGAAAAACAAACAAACAACCCAAATGAATAAAGAAACAAAAAGCAGAACTGGACATGTAAATACAGAGAGCAAACTGATGGTTGCCAGAGAGGCAGAGGATGGGGGTTAGGCAAAATGGGTGAAGGAGGGTGGAAGATAGAGGCTTCCAGTTATGGAATGAATAAGTCACAGAAATAAAAGGCAAAGTATAAGGAATATAGTCAATGATATTGTAATGTATTGGGACAGAGGGTAGCTACACTTGTGGTGAGCATAGCACTGTGTATAAACTTGTCGAATCACTATGTTCTATACCTTAAACTAATGTAACATTGTGTGTCAACTACACTCAAATAAAAAAAAAGATATGACTCATAATAAAAAATCCAACAGGCTCAAGAAAGATTTAGAGAAACTTCAGGATGGGATAATACAGTCGTAACAGACTAATAAGGAAGACCAGAGATGTTTTTCTGAGGTGTCACAAACACTTGGAAGTTAACATCTCACAGGATAAACATGATTTCTATATTGCATTCTCTGTGTCACTTCCAGAGGAGAAATATTGAACCATAAGATCCAAGGATGAAACCGAGAATCTGTTTCATGTCCTGACACTGAATGAAGTCTTGGCTATGTGCTATGTCAACTCCCAAGTTTTGTTCTGTGAAGCACTAGGGTTCAAGAAGATGGTAATAGAGGTAGGTACCCTGAAAGGTGATTCCCTTGTCTGGTAAGTTTGGAAAATGCTCTATACCGCGATCTCATTCTTTGAGATTCAAAATACTCATTAACTTATGAAAGTCTTTAAGGAAATCCTGCAGTCAAGAAAGTTGGTTCACTTTGCTTAATCTGACTTTTCCAAAGCCTTTTTTGAGCAAGAAAGGCTGTTTCCATGGGATCCCTATAAACATTCTGCACTCCAAATTTATGAAACGACTGTAACAGGTAGCCCACCCTGCTCCCTCATTGAACTGAATTTAGGAATACCAGGGACTCTGCAGTTTTGCCAACCATGTCTCCAGAACCCTACAGGGAGCATGAGTCCTGCCAGCCAAGAAAGAATAAGTGCCTGGAGAGGCAATGACTATATTAGCGTATCTTTCTGAACTACTGCAACAGCAGGGAACCTGCTAGTGTTCCAATTCACAGATAAGGAAACTGAGGTTCAGAAGAGTTAAGATCACACGTGGCAGAGCTGGGTTTTAAAGGCAGATCTGTTGGACCACAAAGACCATGCTTTTAATCCCCGAAGGAGGGAACACTGGAGAGTTTCAGAAATCCATCTCAATGAGTGGGGTGTACACACAACACCCATATTTCTCAGTGGTAATAAAAAGGTGCTACATGTGCTGTAAGTGGTTGGCACTATTTATCCATTCAACCCTTAGGGAAGGGAAATTGTAATAGCCAGGCAAACCCCCATTCCCCACACACCACAGTTACTCTGCTGACTAATCTACTTACAATTTATGGATCTAATGATTCCCTTTCAAAATCCCCCCACCCCCAGACTTTCTTTATAGGTGCTAATCCCTTTATAAGGGTAATCCTTCCCCCACTTCATTCCCAGGAAATTCATTCTTTCAAATGCAGCTCTAAAGTCACTTCCTCTGTGAAGGCTTCCTTAACGGCTCCCCCCAACCCCGCCCATCCCCATTCCCACCACCCCACTTCCACCCCACCCCACACTGACATTCACCCATAATCTCCTCTAGTCCCAGAGCAGGCTGTACATACCCAAATATTGCCTCACTCTGGTTGCGGAACCATTGCTTATTTATATATCTGCCTTCCACTTTACACCGGTCCTGCTATATCTATTTCTGTGTCTCGGCACTGAACATGGGGCCTGACAAGTTGGAAGGCACTTTAAAAATATTCCTTGAACAAAAGCACTCATACATGTGTCAATAATCATATAGCTTCCACGGCTATGCAAAGTAATCTGGGAGCACTGTAGGGTTAAAAAGGTAAAAAACAGAAGGGAAAATCAATCCTCCTTTGAATAAATATTATAACCGTCCTAATGATTCATATAATGGGATACTATATAACAGCAGTTAAAAGGAATGAATTAGAGCTACAAGTTAAAAGGAATGAACTAGAGCTACAAGTATTGAACGTCCCAGCCCTGGCGCCCCCAGGCATCTGATGTTGCTTCAGGAGATGCCTCCACATGGCCCTGTGCATATAGTATCTTCTCTCCATGCAGTGCCCTGTGCAGCAGTAAAGGGCTTCTTCTTTGGGCAGAGGCAGCCCAGATGGACCAGAATGGGGCAAGCAAGTGGCACCTTTGCCTAAAGAAATCAACTCACCCTCTCCAGCTGAGAGGCAAGCAGGACACCTGGCTCAGAAGCAAGACTCACTTCGTAGGGGTCTCAGCTCTTTCAGATTCATCTGCACAGTGACTAAACTGCACTGACCAGTGAGACTTTGTGCTTCTCCTAGCTCTGGAACCAGACCTCACTGCCTCTCTTTCTCCTCCAAATCAAATGGGAGGTGGGAGGGGCCAAACTCACCTGAGATTTACTTATCTCTAGGTATGAGGTATCTGTTTTCTTGGGGCTAGAGTCCCCACGTACACACACACAAAGAGGGAGACAGAGAGGGAGGAAGAGAGGAATGGAGGGTGGGAAGCAGGGAGAGAGGGAGGGAAGGGAAGGAAGGATGGGAGGGAAGGAAGGAGAGAATGAGGGGGGTGAAGGAGGATAACAGGATACATTCACTTCTTCCTAGCACCCTGCTCCTCCTCTGGTCCCTAACCTTCACCCTGCCCCTTCTCCCTATCCTCCCACTAGGAAGCCCCCAAGATGCCACTTAAAACATCTACAACCTCCAGCCCAATACACCTGGTTGGCCCCCCAGGAAAGGGGGACAATCTTTAGAACTTTCAACTTCTTTCAGGCTTAAAACTTTGTTTTACCTTCACAAAAGTGTTTTTTAAAACATCTTATAATGTTTTCACATTATAATTTGGTAATAATACCAAAACAAAAATTTAATATTCCCCACTAAAATAAAAAATTGATACTTATTTAACCAAACCTCCCTAAAAATCAATACTCAAAAACATATGACTAAATCAAATTCAGTGGAAAAATCTTCAGTTCATTTTATATCACAAATCAAAATACAATTTCTAGTAGTCACAGGTGACATTAATTACTCTAAATCACAACTATGTGATCTATCATGTTTCCTGAGCACTTATTTCACACCAGGGCTTGTGGGAATTGTTACAAACACTCAAAGCCCTCAAAAATTTGTTGGTCCATACGTTATGAATGACTCACTTCATACAGTTTATAGCTTTTAAATATATTTGACACCTACAGAGATAGTATCATTTGAACTTACAAACGGAAATTAGCTATTTGCTTTGATTGCATTGGATTGGATGGTACCGTAATTATGTCTTTCACATTTTTGTTATGATTACTTTCCTGACCTGTACTGAACAGAGCCCACAGTCAGGAGATTAGCAGTGAATCCAGAATGTGCTTCAAATTGATTAAAGAAATGTAATTGCCACTTACAAGAAGGCAGAAGTCTTTGCAGCTACAAATATCAGTAAGTGTGTGGCCACCAATCACTAACCATTATGCAAATTATGAAGGTCATGGATAGAGAAATATGCAAGAATGGCAGAAATACTTGATCTGCTGAAGATTTGGTAAAACAGAGATCAAACATATCCGGGAATATAAGCATGAAACATTTTCTCCTGCTCAGAATTTTGTAGTTTTGGAGTCAACAGCATATTATTGTCAAATATTGTCCAATAACCAGCAACTCAACATTAATGACCAGTATCTCTTATTTAGAAATCCATGTGTAGATATAATTTATATAAAAATACAGAATTCCTCTAGATATAATGACCAGAGTCATGCATTATATCCCTGAAAAGATGAGATGCCCGAAATGACAAAACATTACCTTCTTATAACAAGAATGTTCACCTCTTCTTTGGGAAGATGACCAAACCCAACAGTTATAATTTTTTAGGAGAACCTTGTATGTTCCTCCCCACTTGATTGAAGAAAACCTACAACATCCTGGTAGATGATTTTCTAATGTCTGCTTAAATAAATCATGGTGGGGAGTGCAGCATTTCAAAGTAGCCTCACTGCTCTTCCTCAAGTTGCAGTAAATTGTTATGGTGAAGTATTTGAAATTTAGAGCCAGAAAAACCGAGATAGGAATCTCATACTAGTAGTGTGACCTTAGACACAATTCTTAGCCTCTTTAAGTCTCAGTTTCATAATCTGTAAAAGGAGATAATAATATCCTTTCAAAGAATTGCTATCAGGATTAAGAAAGTATATAAAGCACTAAACAATGAGCGAAAATAAGTGTATAATTGATATCGTTAACTGATAATCCTAGCGTGTGTTTGGTCATGTTCTTATATTATGTGACTATTCTGGGGCATTATCTCTGTTGACCACAGCTCCTTGAAACTCTCTCTTGCCTTGTTTTCTACTATGTTGCTGTAGGGGAGGAAAATATTTTTCTCTACCTACCTTAGGGTCTCAGCTAGGACTCTGTGACAAAAGACAGAGTAATAAGAGAAAGGCATACAAATTTATTTAAGCTTTACATGACATGGGGGCCCTCATAAGGAACTGGAGACCCAAAGAAATGCCAAACCTAAGTGCTTTATATATGTGGTTAAACAAAGAGAGGCAAATGTGGGAAAGTAACCAAAGTATATGGACAGACTGAAGGAAGATAATAGTTATTTTGACAAAGTCTCTTGCCCTTGACTACTATCTCTGATAATAGGAATGTTTCTTTCCTCCTGATATAGGGAGGGTATCTTTCACGTGGGAGTTATATCTCCTGCTTCTGGAATAAAAGGAGAGGTCAGAGTGGCCTTCTTGCGCCTGTTTTTCAAGGGCCTTCAGCTCAAAAATAATCCTTATACTAAAGTGACATATTTTGGGGTGTCCTATTCTGCCACCCTTCATTGCTCTCTCCTGGTTCCCCACCTATACTCATCAGTCCTCTGTCTCTCTCCCTTGTTAGTTTCTTTTTCTCCACCTCCACATAAATGTCGGAAAAATTGACCATGATAGAAAGAAAAGATTTACAATAGCCACCACTCCATCCCTGCTCCTGTAAGGAGTGAGGACTTTTACTTCCTAGGTCATTTCCTGTTTCTTCATATTATATGTGGAAGCAAAGTAAGGGGTAAAGAAAATAAATCTAAAAAATTCATATAGAATCACATTGATTTATAAGAAAAATAAATAAGAAAAAAAATGGGTCAAAGCCTTAAAGAGACAATTCATTAACTGACACATGTACTAAAGTCGTTGTAATTGTTAATTTTTTCAATAGTCAAACTTTTTAGTAATCGAGAAAATGCAAATCAAGATATATATATAGTGTATTAATATTATACTAATGTATGTATATACATACATACGTAGTGTGCATATGTATTTGAATATAAGCCAAGGTAAAGTGAAAATATCATTTCCATGGGGCACCTGGGTGGCTCAGTTGGTTAAGTGTCAGTCTTTGGCTCAGGTCATGATCCCAGGGTCCTGGGACCCAGCCCCGCATTGGGCTCCCTGCTTGGTACGGCAGGCAGCCTGCTTCTCCCTCTCCCCCTCCCTCTGCTTGTGCTCTCTCTCTCTGTTAAAGAAATAAATAAAATCTTTTAAAAAAAAGAAAAAGAAAATATCATTTCCACTAGTGGGAATATAATTCTGGAAGGGAACTGTAGTAAATGTATGAAGGACCTTAATATTAATAGTCTTACTCTGCCTATAATTTCATTTCTGAGAAATCTATCCAGAAAATCTACATATAACAATACGAATTAAGTCTTGCACAAATATATGAATTGCAGTATTACTTATTATGGCAAAACTTGAAAATAACTTAAGCATCCAACAATAAAGGATTAAGTATTCCTGGCATGATAGAACCATAGATAATCATTCTAATTAAGTATTATTATAAAGGAATCTGAAATAATAAAGATTATTCTCAAAATACCATTAATTTTTTAAAATGATACCAAACCATATTTCCCAAATATATAAAAACTGCATATATTGTATGTAAATTCATATTTTTAAAGAGCTATACACCACAAATGTTCATAGTAGTAGGAATCAAAGGAAATTTAGGGTTTTTTCTCTTTTTTTCTCTTCCTACATTTCATTACATTCCAGTTTTTACAAATGTGTGTATAATTTTGGTGGTTAGAAAAATAAAAGTGCTCATTTTGTGCAAAAAGAGCCAAGTGTCCTTTCCCCAGAGCCCCTTTTTCCTCCACACCATGCCTCTTCACCCTGTGTGAACACCAGGTCCTTAACAGCCTTCCCCCTGCTACTCCCTCTGCCTTGTGAGAGCTAAAATGGTAAAATATTAATCAGGTGTTCTGCTTTTAGCACAATAAAATTCTGAGCAGCTCTCCAAAGAGTTGAATTGTATTATCACTGGTACATGTTGCTGTTTGGCCTGTTTTATAATCTGAGCAATCTATTGGCAGGCTGTGAGGCCCACCAACTCTTCCCACAAGGACATCCTCTGTTTCTCTCTCCTTTCATCCTCACTCCCTTTCTCTACTGAGCTCCACTCTTAGATATTTGAATAGTCACCTGAACACCTTCTTCACTTACTTCCTTACTATGCCAGTTCACTGTTCTCTTGTCAACTATTATCGATTCATTCACTTCTTCAGTTATTGGGCTTTAATACATTTTTTATTAGGGGATATCATATGCAAGACACAAAGATACAAAAAAATTAAAACCCACACTTCTTGCCTTAGAGTATACAGGCTGGTGGGAAGTCAAACAAACAAGCAAACCATCACAATATTCTTACATGATTGCTTTCATGGAGGACTGCGGGAACTTCAGGTTGAACACAGAAGCTTTCCTTTAATGGGGAGTCAGGAAAAGATTTGCAATTGAAGTCACATCTCAAGTGACTTTAAAGAAAGGAGTGTGAAAGGGAGGTGATCTGTCTCCCAACAAAAGAAACAGCAGGTCTGAAAACAAGTACATGGAGACTGAATGAGAAGTACAATGGAGGCGAGGGGGGTGGGGAGGTGAGGGTGGGGGGAGGTGGGACGGGGAAAACCACTGGGAGGTAAGATTCAGTGGCATTATCCTTTTCTAGACCTTAATCCCACCCGATCTCACCAGTGGTCTGGGGTAGCCAGAATATGCCACCTGAAAGCTGGGCCATCCCAACACCAAAGAAATGAGGCCCGCAGTAGAGAGCAGGCTGCCTCAAGTTCACCACCCATAGACAGCCTTGGATATCCCGCTCCCACTTACCCACCCACCTGCTACATAATAATAATGCCCATATAATTATTTTCCAGACTCTGCTGAATCCTTTTTAATGTGTATTTGTAAGCTTTTCTCTTATTACTCTGTCTTTTGTCAGAGTCCTAGCTGAGAACCTAAGGTAGGTAGAGGAAAATATTTTCCTCCCCTGCAGCAATGTAGTGGAAAACAAGGAAGAGAGAATTTCAAGAAGGAGCTGTGGTCAACAGAGATAATATGCAAATGACCATTATCCCCAGTTTTATTCTACTCTAGTCCTGGAATATGCTTCTCTAAGTCCACTGACCCACAATTTTAGTAATTTACAAAGCTCTAGTTTTTAAATCCTGACTCCTTATCCCCAGCTGCAGAAGTTACATGTTATCTCTAAATTTCAATTTCTTCACCTGTAAAATAGAGATAATAATATCACCTACATTGGGGGCTTATTGTAAGACACTTTTTAAAAAATAGTAGCAATGAGTAGAACTTAAAAAGTTCTGAATAAAAGCTAACTATAACTGTTAATATTACGATTATTATTATCACTACTCAACACCTTCTTCAGAAAAACTAACCCTCACAAACTGTAACATTGGAAATATTAAAAAATGCTGCTCACTTGTTTCTGTTGTTAAGATTTTCATTCACTCAGTTTTTCACCCACAACCCACCTAAACCCAGTATCTAAGTTTGCTCCATACACCTGAAAATTAATGAGTTAATCCTTGATTCTTCTTCCTTCCTCACACCATATATGCTCTTCACCATGTGTATGATCTCATCTTAGTATTTCTCCTCTGACTCAAGATTTAATCTAAAATTTTCTAGATTAGCATTTCTGCCAAATATATGTATCATCTATTTTCCAAATTTTGGAGTTATACCTGTAATCTTCCTAGAAAACACATAAAATCTGGGGTTATACATCATAGTTAAGCAATCAAACCAAATTAAACTAGACACTGTAAATGCTGGGGATGGTCTTGTTCTATTTCAAATATCTGTTCATATCATGGAAATAAAAGAGAATAAGTGAAATGGATGTCATATGGCCACTTGAATACTGCTGCTACATCTTGAATTTTCAATCAACAATGAGAACAATTCAACCTCTTATATATAGACATTATCTATAGAGGTGTTTTCTTTTTTTTAAAGTGAAACTTGATCGACTGAGAGAGAGAGTGTGTGTGCTGGCGTGCAAGCAGGGGAGGTGGGGCAGAGGGAGAAGGAGAGAATGAATCTTAAGTGGACTCCATGCCTAGCACGGAACCTGCCCTGGGGCTTGATCTCAGGACCCTGAGCTCATAACCTGAGCCGAAATCAGGAGTCAGACACTTAACCAACTGAGCCACCCAGGCCCCCCTAGGGGTGCTTTCTCAAGTGATTTAAATAAATATTCTCATGGTCAGAACTCTTCTCTAAAATTTATTTTCCAGATAAGTAGATAGTAATGGAGACGCAGATGTGACAAAATTTGAGGATCTTTACACCACTATGTCTATCGCACCTGTCAGAATATACCACCACCATTGTGTTCAGCCGCCAGCTATCAAAAAGCCACATCCAGTTTTCTGTACTGAACAGATTACAGACTTGGTTATTGAACTAAAAATATTTGAATATAAATAGGTAGTTTAAATGCACATTTTTATTCCTCCAATGTTCAGTCACTGGCAAAAACAAAGAATAAATTAAATAGCTTTGAAATAATATAGTCTTCATCAATTATGTAACAAAACTCAGTATGAGCTGTCTAGTTGAATGACTTACGTAGAGGTGATATAAATTAAGCAAACTACAAATAGATCCCTTTTCACTTAGCCACTGGCTCTATCTAATGTTGGCGAGAAAGGCAGTAATAATATTTTTATTTATAATAGAAATGATGCAATGAATACTTAGCAGTCATGATTTTCATAACCTTTAAAATTTGGCTTCTAGAATACAGGACCCCTGGTCTTATAGGACTTGGGTACCTCTCTAGCATACCTGGGAGGATTCCTTAGGAAAGGCCACTGTGTGAATACATTGAAATGAATACATTAGTAAGGCTTTTATTAGTAAAAGTTAGACTTCTACTAATACATTAGTAAGTTAGACCTCTACTAATACATTAGTATGACTGTTCTATCCTGTTCAAAGAGGAGTGGGAGATGGGGTAGAAGGAATAACCCTCTTAGGAAGTAGCTTAGATGAAGCTGATCTATAGCCTAATGTGTCTCTCAGTTAATATTCAGATGTTACATCCAGCCATGCTTAACCTTTGCCTGTATGCCAGACACCCAGTCCTGCTCTGCTCCTATGGTAATACCTACCTAATGGCTAATTACTGAGATGTCTCCTTTCTGACCATGGACACTGAAGCTCTCCATCCTGCTCAGCAAACTTTCCATTTTGCTTTGGGCTACTCTCCAGGGCAGGGCGAGGCTCCCTTCTGAGATTTTAAGGTCTTTATAATTCTGTTATAGTTCAGACTACTCTCACAGTCCACCCTGTTCAGAACAACAGCAGCCAGAATTTCAGGCAAAAATGTTTCCAAATAAAATACCCAGACTTTAGGAAGCAGTCCTTGAAAATTCGATGTATTTCAATGACAGCAAATGCTACAATCTGTTCAGCTCTTGGTGGAAAAAGAAAGGTATGGCTTGATAAATAGCCAGCACTTATATTTACATCAATTGTACCTTTCCAAATAATACTGAACTTTTGATGCCTAGGATAGGATTTATGCCAGAAATTCAATTTAGGGGCTGAAAGGAGGCAAGTATTTACAGTGGTTCACTAAAAGCCTCTTTCTTCAACCCTCCCCTCTTGTCAGGTTTGTAGAAGGTACTAAAGATGGATGAGGCCAGGTATAAACCTGACTCATTCACTGATGGCCAATTGAAGGCTATCCTGTGTACATTTAACTGGGATGGAGCTATTGAACAATACTTATTTATTTGTTCATGCATTCATTGCTTGCCTACCTAATTAATATTTACTAAGTGCCTGTTTGTTATATGAGTCACTTCAAACAAATATTTAGAAGAAAAAGTAAAGAAAAAAAAATTCTTGAATTTTGTTTGGACCATAAAACCTAATTTAATTCCCTTCCAAAACATTTTACTTACTGTTTCATCAACACAGCCAAAAAGCTGAAACATCCATGATCAAATAAATCACCTATGAAACTGGATTTTAGACTACAATTGCATGAAATAACCTCATTAAGCCTCTAATGGATTTTTATTCATTATTCCATGAGAAGAACAAACAGGCACATTGAAGTCTACCCCACTAACATATTTGAATATGCTCATGTTTGTGTGACTTTGTCAAAAGGCAAAATGGGTCTCAGTATGAAGATAAAGAGAGCGTGGAGAACTCCATTTCCAGTGGTATGGTGGTTAAGGACTCTGTCTCTAAAAATAACTAAAAAGACAGGATAAATTATTAAAGTTCTTTTAAGATGTCTGAAATGGATAACAGAAATGATAAGAAATATACAGAAGCCAAAAATTAAGTGGAAGCAAGAATTCAGAGAGATGAGCAAATTGCAAAAGCCAGATTTTGCACTGATGCAGGTCAAAACTATGAATTTGAGCTTCATTTGCATGGCTTCCAGGGGTACTGGGGACAAAAGATAAAGTCAAGGCCCTTCCAAGTCAGGGAATCTCATAGAAGACTCCATATCTGAAGCTGGCTGTACAAAGGCTACATTCTCAGAGAAAGGATAGACTTGGCATAGACCCACATCTTCCTCATCCCAAAGACAGCAAGAAAGCATTTTAGTGCTGAGTGGCAGGAGAAAAATTCTTCTCTAAAAGTTCTTAACTGTAAGTCAGCCTTCATGAGTTCTATAGCCCACATTCACATTACCTGAATGGTCTGAAAAACTTCAGCAGAAAATTTAATGTAAAGTGCCTGGAAGTTGGCAGTTGGAAGTTAGAATACTGGCTGTTCCCAAAAGTGCCTGGAAAAACGCAAAGAAGTGACTCAGATAAAATACCAAGAAAATGGAGTTCCTAGTCAACAATTACAAAACATACAAAGAAACAGTAAATAGAAAACTCAGACCCAAACAGGTCAGATGTTGGAATTATCAAACACATAAAAAGCATAGCTAACTTTATCATACAGACAGAAATAAAAGAGATAAAAATATATGTTAAAAAATTATTTTTATATGGCCAAGACGTTTGAAAAAGAACAAAATAGAACTTGTATCTATTTCTAAAATGTTAATGGTAAATAAATGTAGGAGGAATGATATGACTAAAACATAACTGAGTAGAAACCATAGTAAAAATAATAGATGTAGGCAGGAATCACCAGTGAATGCTAGAACTACTGCGTAAAAGTCTGATAAAGCACAGAACATTTACATAATTTAAAAGTTTCTCTCCACTGATTGCTTACTAATTGCAAAGGGAAATAATGAAACCTTTACAGTGGAGAAACCTGGCTGACACTCCAGGTGACCAAAATTAATAGCTTCAATAATGAAAAAAATTGACATTCTGATATCAGGCACTGAAAAGGGAACAGTGTAACTTATAGAGCATTCCTATTAAAAATGCAATTGGACTCAAACTGAGGGACATTCCACAAAACAACTGGCTTTGTATTCTTCAAAAACGTTACTACAACAAGGACAAAGGATAACCGAGGAAATCCTCCAGATTAAAGGAAACTAAAGGGATATAACAACTAATGGGGATATGTAACCCAAATTGGATCTGGAATCAAGGAAAGAGTGTTGTTATAAAAGGCATTATTGGGATAATTGTTAAAAATCTGAATATATCTTATAGTAAATAATAGTAGATCAATATAAAATTTCATGACTGTGATAATTATATACACTTAAGTATTTAGGGATAAAAGTTTGTAATATCTGTAATTTACTCTCAAATGACCCAAAATAGATAAATTTTGAAGAAGAAAATAAAGTGAGGAATGCCACAGGAGCTAACCATTGGTTTAAATCTATAGCAGTTAATACACCATGCTAGTGGCAGACTAGAAAACTAAACCAGAGGTACAGCATAAATAGCCCCCCAAAAAGACCCTCAAATATATGTAATACAGAAGTATGACAAAGATGACATTACCAGGAAGCGTGGAAAGGATGCCTTTTCATTAACTGGCTCTGAAATCACTGATGTCCATATGAGGGTTGGGGAAGTAGACCCTCACATTATGAATAGTCTATTCCAAGGGATTAAATACTTATGCATGGGGGGAAAAAACAAAACTATAAGTTTTTATAAAAAGAACAGAAGAATGCCTATTTGACCATTGGAGTAGGGAAGGATTTCTGACACAAGGCAAAAAGTTCACTATAAAGGAAAAGATGAACGCATTTAAGTATATTACAGTTATGATCGTCTGTTCATCAAAAGACTGACAGAAGAAAGTGAATAGGCAAGTCATGAAAGAGTGAAAATTCAATACATACAGAAATACTAGGGGTGCCTTAGTCAGTTAAGCGTCTGACTCTTGATTTCAGCTCAGGTCAAGATCTCAGGGTCGTGAGGTGGAGCCTGCAAGGCTCTGGGCTGGGCATGAAGCCTGCTCAAGGTTCTCTTTCCCTCTCCCTTTGTCCCTCCCCCAGCCCTCTCTAAAAAAGGGGGGGAAAAGAAAATAAATAAAGAAGTACTAAACGTCAATGAGAAAAAGACAAAATTTCAGGAGAAGACGGTTCAAAGACTTGAATAAACAATACTCCAAAGGGAGCCCAAGGCGTCTTGGTCTCTAGACCCTGGGATCATGAACCGCGTGGAAGGCGCCCTGCTCAGCGGGGAGCCTGCTTCTCCTTCTCCCTCTGCCCCTCCCCCTGCTCATGCTCTCTCACTCTTTTTCTCTCTCTCTCTCTCTTGCTGTCTCTCTCAAATACATAAAATCTTCTTTTGTTTTAAAAGGGTCACAGGCTTTGACATTTTAAAAAATTTTTAAATTTAAGCTATGATACATACTAATACAAGGTTAGAATTTTATTTAAACTATGAGGAGGAGGCGCCTGGGCGGCTCAGTCAGTTGAGCGACTGCTTTCGGCTCGGGTCATGATCCCAGGGTCCTGGGCGAGCCCTGCACAGGGCTCCCTGCTCAGTAGGGGAGAGTCTGCTTCTCCCTCTCCCCCTGCTCATGCTCTCACTCTTGCTCACTCTCTCTCTTTCAAATAAATAAATAAAATCTTCAAAAAAAAAAAACTAAAAAATAAGCTATGAGGAGAACAGGAAGGTAAAACGCATGCCCTTGAATAAGCCACTTATATTTGGCACTTATCTAGATGGTCTGATTGGATCTGCGGATAAATGAGCTGAGGTAAATGTAAAATGCCATGCTGTTTGGGGCAATTAGTTATCAAAAATGTGTATTATTTCTTCAAATGTGTGGTATATTTCATGTGAGTGTCTTGACATTCCAATAAGAATTTCAACTCAGGTCTGAATTTTATAAGGGTGTTCTCCCCTAGAACACTTGCATTCTTTCTCATTTTGTATCTTGACTGTGATTTTCTCTTAGGATCATTTCTCCTCTCTAAGATTATGATCACTCTCAACCATCTTCTTTAAAGACAGTTTCTACAGATAGGATTGCCAAACTCATATTCTTTTAAACTTTCAAAAGGTTCTGAAGTCCCAGATTTTCCAACATCCCACCCACGTAATGGGGAAACAGCTGGCGTTCACCATTGGCTCTCCTCTAGTGAACATATCAAAGTCTTCATTCATAGTCTCTGGCATAGTATTCAAAACATTTTTCTGGATGTTTTTAATGTAATAAAAATCTAATTTATATTTTCATGTCAAGCCTGACATTCCTAGTATCTGCACACATAACCATTTCAGCAAAGCCTTGACAGAGTTTTTCAGGATAACATTGAAGATAAGACTGAAGTGGACCCAAAGATAGTTGTTGCTTGTTGATCAATGTGGTACCTTACGTATCTTTTTCCACTTGAAGGCTATGACCACTGTGAGGACAGTGACCATGTTTATTTATCATGGTATCTTAAAAATCACAGACACTCAGTAAATTTTGTGGAATGAAAAAAAGAATGTTCAATTGTAAAATCTTTATTTTAGATAATTCTGGTTTTGCTGCCAAGCACCCATCTCCTTCTGGTAATGGCATTCTAATTGTGCATGTGGTGTGAGTTATCTCAAAGCCTCTAGCTCCTCATACAGGCATGTGAAGTGACCTTGTCACTTAGCCATGTTCCATCCTTCTGGCCATAGTAACTTCTTCAAAATGGGCACAAGACACAGTCCCAGCCAATGAAGCTCAAATCCAGGACAGATGGAACTGTTGGGAAAAGAGAAGCACTCTTTACACTGAGAATGCTAACTGTATGGATGCCATCAATCTAGAGCTACCAGAGGCCACCAAACGGAAGAGCCTGCCTGAGGATGCAGCCAGCATACAATAAAGAAGAGCCAAAACAGGAGAGTCACAGCCAAAGTCCTGCTGCCCTTTGGTGAGCCCAGATCTAGCAATGAATGATGCTGATCAGTGCTTGAACTTTTCAGTAATATGAACTAATACATATTCCTTTTTAAAGCTAGTGTGACTTGTTTCTGACCTTTGCAACGGAAGTATACTAACTGATACTATTAAACTTTTAACTAGTGACTTAGATAAATAAAAAAACACATTTTTTAAAGGTTTTAAAAATTTAACATATTGATTTACATAACTCCTAATTAAGAGTTCCCTAAACCTCCCGACAACTGGCAGTATAAATAGCCTGGGCTTGCTGAGCCTATAACCAGGAGTCAAAGACTAAACCAAAGGCCTGGAGTCAGGGGAGGGAGACGGGGAATGAAGCCTATGAGACAAAGAGCTTAGGAGTGCTTGCAGGGGCACCCGGGTGGCTAAATTTGTTAAGGGTCCAACTCTCGACTTCAGCTCAGGTCATGATCTCAAGGTTGTGAGATGGAGCCTGCATTAGACTCTGTGCTGGGTGTTGAGCCTCCTTAGGATTCTGTTTCTCCCTCTCTCTCTCCCTCACAAATTAAAAAAAAAGAAAAGAAAAAAAAGTAGTGCCTGCAGGAAAACAAAGCAGGGATATTTATGGAACAAGTCTTTTGGGAATAGATGAAAACAGTCTAAGCCAGAAACAAATGGAAGCAAGAAGAGTACATAATACAATTCTTTTTAAAGAAGGACTTGGCAGGTGGCTAGTGTAATATGGCCCTTGGCTCCTTCTCCAAATTCATCACCTACCACTGCTCCTCTCTAGCTCCCTAACTCAAGCCATTTTCAACCACTAGCAATTGCCTAAATAGGTTATGTGGATTCTTTCCTCAGGGCCTTTGCATATGCCCACCCCCATACCAGGATGCCCTTCTCTGTTTTCATGCAGCCTTCATGACTCAGGCTCAGTCTCTCTCTGAGAAGCCTTGAGAGGCCTCCTCTGTGCCTTGTGATCCACCTCCATGGGAAGGCCTGGACCTCTTGAGGGGACTCCCTTGTCTTCCTCTTTGTCACTTGTCTATAATACAAGCTGCCTCAGTAAAGGGACCTTACCTAATTCACTTTAATATCTCCAGTGCCCAGCATGATGTCTGATCCATAATACGTACTTCTAAAACATGAATTGATAAAATTAATTGAACTGAATGAAGAAAGATTAAAGATGACCAGTAACAAAACAGCCCTATAGATTCTGTACTTTCATCAACTCCAGCTAAAAGACTAAAACAGGGGCACCTGGCTGGCTCAGTCTGTAAGCGTCTGCCTTCCGCTCCAGTCATGATCTTAGGGACCTGGGATCGAGCCCCGAATTGGGCTCTCTGCTTAGCAGCGAGTCTGCTTCTCCCTCTCCCCCTCTCTCTCGCTTTTGCTCTCTCTCAAATAAATAAATAAAATCTTTTAAAATAAATAAAAATAAAAATAAATAAAAGACTAAAAACATCATCACACTAAAAGATCCAATGAATATACTGAGCATTTACTATGGCCATGGGACTAGAAATTTCTCTACCTTCTAATCCAATGTACTACCATCCCCAAATGTAAAGCAGATCCTCCTCCAGTTCCCCCATTATAGTCCACTCCACAAAGAGTCTTCTCCCTGCCAGAACAAGGCATTCTCTGAGAGCCAAATTCATCTTACAAATGCAGCACGTGCTCAGCTGTCAAGATGTTTTTGCTCTCTGTCGGCCCTACTACTTATCTTTTCTATATTACAAACAACTATAAAATAATGACCAAATATCTCTTTGTAAGTGTCTTTTCATTGTAAAGCACTGCATGTAGCTGAGTTTTTATTGAGTAGTTTTAGTTATTATGACTTGACATAAGAAAGTGATGATTCCTTCAGGTCCTTTAAATTTTTCCTAAGTAAAAAAGCAAATTTCATTTTAGACTGAATAGTGCTTAGTATGGATTTTTTTACATCTTACAGGGGAACCAAGGAGCTTATTTCAAATATTTAAACTGCTAACATGTAGTAGAGAAATTAAAGTTAGCATGGTTTCAGATGATACAACTGTAATATATGGGTAGAAACCAGCAGAAGACAGATTTTAGCTTAAAATAAGGAAGAACTGTATGTCCTGTCATTAAAGCTGTTCAACAACTGAGGGGGCTGAGTTATAAAACAGAGAATTTAGTGAGAGTCATAAAAAGAAATACACCCATTAATTTTATGTTTTATAGATATTACTTCATTATGCCATGTTCATGGCATTTTAAAATATGTGATGAAGCCATAGGTCTCTCTTTTGTAGATGAAGAAATCAACAGGCTTAAATGATTTGCCCGAGGTCACATATATTGACTGATACAAGTTTGATGTTCTTTTTGTTATATAACATTTATTTATTGTCTTCAGAAATAATAAGCTTCCTGCAAATGCAGGTGACATTACTTATTGCTATTTAATTCTTAATCTTCTAAGCAAAACTTGGATTTTTATATCTAAAAGTTCACCTGGGTCACCTGGGTGGCTCAGTTGGTTAAGCATCTGCCTTCGGCTCAGGTCAAGATCTCAGGGTCCTGGGATCGAGCCCCACATCGGGCTCTGAGCTCCGCTTCTCCCTCTCCTTTTCCCTTTGCCCCTCCCCCTCATTCTCTTTCTCTCTCTCTCAAATAAATAAAATCTTTAAAAAAAGAAAAATATAAAAATAAAAGTTCGCCAACTTGGAACATTTTAATAGGTAAGGCTTTTATAGTTCTGCAAATTCTTAGGCACGGCACTTTAATTAGTTTTAACCAATTTTGAATCAAACAAGCTTGACACTAATGATTAGCCTACAAATTGCTAGATCATCTGTAACAAATGTTTAAAACTATTAAATGTCAACATGTCATTACAAATCCAGTGGCAGTTGGGGAAATAAATGTCAAATTTTTCATTATTTTTCTTTAGAGTTTCAATAGTAACTGTAGCCACAGTTAATAGTCCAATCTTTTTGTTAAGAAACAGTGCTTGCATTGAACCACAAATCAAAAAGAGATATAAATCTTTCTCAACTCTCTAAAGTTAACAAGGAACTCTTTCTTCCATAGATAGGTCATAATTTCAAATTAAATTAGCATTACAAAACTATGGTGGTGGGAAGGTGAAGGACTAAGATCCACAAAGGGATAAATGGGGGAAAATAAATACGCAATCTAAATAAATTAGAGAGGCACATGCGTGGCTCAGTCAGTTAAGCACCCAACTCTTGATTTCTGCTCAGGTCATGATCTCAGGGTCATGAGATCGAGCCCTGCATCAGACTTCACACTGAGCACTGAAGCCTGCTTAAGATTCTCTCTCTCTCTCTCTTTCCCTCTGCCCCTCCCCCTCACACACACTTGCTCTCTCTCAAAAGAAAGATAAAGAATAAAATTAGAGGGGCGCCTGGGTGGCTCAGTCCTTAAGCGTCTGCCTTCAGCTCAGGTCATGATCTCCGTGTCCTGGGATAGAGCCCTGCATCGGGCTCCCTGCTCGGCGGGAGGCCTGCTTCTCCCTCTCCCACTCCCCCTGCTTGTGTTCCCTCTTCCACTGTGTCTCTCTCTGTCAAATAAATAAAAAATAAAACCTTAAAAAAAAGAATAAAATTAGAACCAATAAACAATAAATAAAACTTTTTGTTCATTAATAACAAGAAATAAAAAATGAAATTATAGTGAAATATGATTACTTTTACTTATCAAACTGAAAAAAATTTAAAATACAAAAGCGTTCAGCGCTGGTGATGATGCAATAGCAAAAGTGCTCTGTGGTAGGTAGCCTCAAAGATGCCTGCCACAATTCCCACCTCCTTGTACTCTCTCACCTTGTGTAGTCCCCATCCTCAAGTGTGGGCTTGATTTGATAACTTGCTTCTTACAAAAAGACTACAGAAAAAAGTGTGTCATGTCCAAGGTTAACTGTGCCTTCCATCCATATTGTTTGCTCTCTCTCAATCTGTCCCCTGTTTACTCTGAGAGAAGTCAACTGTCATGTTGTGAGCTGCCCTAAGGAGAGGCCAATGTGGCAAGGAACTGAAACCTCTGCCCAAAAGCCAGCAAAAACCTGAGGTCTGCCTACAGTCACTTGAGTGAACTTGAAAGCAAGCACTCCCTCCTTTGAGCCTTGAGATAAAAGCAGCACTGATCAACACCTTGACTGAAGCCCTATGAGAGACCCTAACCCAGTAAAACCATGCTGGGATATCAGACCCTCAGAAACTGGGAGATGATAGATGCTTGTTGTTTTCAGCTGCTAAACTGTTAGGTAATTTTTTATACAGATAACCAATACATCCTCTAATATACTTTTAAGATCCTGGAAAGTTAGTATGACAATATGCATCAAGAGCCTTGTAGAAATTTTATCCATTTTTACCCAATAATTCCACATCTAGTATTCTTTATAAACAAATTAATTGGAATCTGGTAAAAGATTATTTACAAGAAAATCTAAACATTATTTTTGAGAGTAAACCTTAAAACTAATATTTATAATGCTTAAAATTTCAAAAAGTCAAATGCCCCCCAAATACTAGAAATACATAAAAATACCAGTAAGATTTTTTAAAGGAGACAATTCAAAAGGAAAGTAATAAGACAGCACTAGCCCTATCCTAATATTAAAACGTATTTTAAAGTTACAGTAACTAAAACAGCAAGATACTGGCACATAAATAGGTGGATAAGTGGATCAGAACAGACAAAATAGGTATAGAAATTTAGTATGTGTTAAAAATATTCAAGACAAGGAAGAGAAGACAGATAATTTAATACGTAGTCAAACAGGTAGTCATCTGGGGGAAAAAACTTTAATCGATGCCCCCAATCTTAACTGAAGTTCAAATGAAACAAAAAGTAAAGCATAAAAACACAAATAATAGGGTTTTTTAAAACAAAATCTTAAAGGGAAAAAGTTATTTCTACAGAAAATACAAAATCTAAAATGCACACTAGAAAATACTGATGGGGTGCCTCAATGGCACAGTCAGTTGGGCATCCAGCTCTTGGTTTCGGCTTGGATGGTGATCTCAGGGTGGTGAGATCGAGTCCTACCATGGGCTCTGCGCTCAGCACAGAGTCTGCTTGGATTCTCTTTCCCTGTCCCTCTGATCCTCTGCTCCTCTCTCTCTCTCTCTCTCTCTCCCCCTCTCTCTAAAAAGTAAATAAATCTTTAAAAAAAGAAAAAATACTGAAAAATTTGATGACATGAAAATTTTAAAGAATACCTGCATGGGAGAAAAAAAAGGTCACAAGCAAGCACTTTAAAGTCAAAGAGCCCTTAAAATTAAATTTTAAGAAGACAATATGGGAAATAGTAAATACAGGAGTGTAGAGTGAATATAGAGAAAAGGAAATTAAAATAACTCTTAAACAAAGGAAAAGATGCTCAAACTATTTCATAATGAGAAATGCAAATTAAATGAGATAACAAATATCATCTATCAGAATGAAAAGGTCCAAAGTGTTGAACAGTATGCAGTTCGACAATGTGGGACAGCAGACATTGTTGAACAGGGTGATGGAAGCATTCATTGCTACAACCTCTCTGGAGAGCAATTTGCTATATGCATCAAACTTTGGCCCAGCCTACTAGAACTCCATCCTGTGGATAGACTCACATTTGGATAAAAACATATAGATTCAGGGATGTTCACTGCCACATTTTTAATAACCAAACATATAAGACAACTCAAATAGGCATCAATAGAAGACTAGTTAAATAAATTCAGGGACTTCAATACAACGGAATAATGTTCAGCTTCTGAAAAGAATGAGGCAGCCCAACATGACTGTAAGATTGGTAAATGTAAATAAATAAATAAATAAATAAATTGTGTGAATATGTTCTCACTGTGTTAAAAAAGAGAATATATGTTCTATGCACATAACAGCATAGAAATTATCAGTGATTGCAAATATATATACATGTGTGTATATCCATATGTATACACACATACACATATATAGTGATTTTTCTCTGGATGGGGTAAGATTGCAAATGGTTTTGTTTTCTTTTTTTATTATTATTTTCTTAATAAACCTTTTCCTACATTTTCTAAAATAACCACACAGAATATTCAAAGTAAAAGAAAAAAGACTTTCAAAACATGCATGCACATATGAAAAACTATTAATGGTAAATATTATGTTCAATAGTGATTGAAGAGGGTAGGAAGAAAGTCTCTGATTTTTTAAAGGTTATCAGAGCTGAGCATTTTCTTCATGTAGTCATGAAAAATGAACATTATATTGACTTTCATATGTGTCACATAACATTGATAAGGACAGAGTAATGGAAGAAAAGATATAATCAATCATTACGTACAACAGTTTGCTTTTCTGTTAAGTGTCTTTTCCAAAAGCAATTACTAAGGAAGAAGTGAAACCTGAACCAAAAGGAAAACAACTCAACATATGCTTTCAAACACCTTAGTAAGTTCAAGTTAGACTGGGCCAGTAATCGTCTCTAACTTGGAAAACAGAATGCATTGTGGGAGCAATGTATTTTGTAGTTTGGGGAAGATCCACACTAAAAGCAAAAAATCCTTACTCACTAATTTCAAGCCGCCAGTAATGAGAAGGACCTATTGACCAAACTATAAAATGAAAAGACAGACTAGGGGCGCCTGGGTGGCTCATTTGTAAAGTGTCTGCCTTCGGCTCAGGTCATGATCCCAGGGTCCTGGGATCAAGCCCCACATCAGGCTCCCTGCTCCGCGGGAAGCCTGCCTCTCCCTCTCCCATCCCCCTGCTTGTGTTCTCTCTCTCACTGTCTCTCTCTCTGTCAAATAAATAAATAAAATCTTTAAAAAAAAAAAAAAAAGACAGGCTATTCTGCAGATCTATAAAGCTACTGAAATACATACAGAATTACAGAAAAGCCTCCCAATTTGGCATCATCCAATGTAAATACTACGGTCTGAATGTCTGTGTTCCCCCAAAATGCATATGTTGAAATTCTAACCTCCAGAGGTGACAGCATTAGGGGCGCCTGGGTGGCTCAGTTGGTTAAGCGACTGCCTTCGGCTCAGGTCATGATCCTGAAGTCCCGGGATCGAGTCCCACATTGGGCTCCCTGCTCAGTGGGGAGTCTGCTTCTCCCTGACCCTCCCCCCCCATGTGCGCTCTCTCTCTCTCTCTCTCTCTCTCTCTCTCTCTCTCTCTCATTCTCACTCTCTCAAATAAATAAATAAATAAAATCTTCAAAGGTCACAGCATTAGGAGGTGGAGGCCTTTGGGACATGGTGATTAGGTCATGGGGGTGGAGCCCTCCTGAACAGGATTAGTATTTATTAAAAAAAAAAAAAAATCTCACAGAGCTCCCTAGCCCCTTTCACTAGATGAGGACAAAGTTTATAGAGATAGAAGAGAGCCCTCACCGGATCATGCACCCTGATCTTAGAATTCCAGCCTTCAGAACTCTGAGCAATACATTTCTGCTATTTAAATGCCACCCAGTTTGTGGTCTTTTGTTATGGCTGCCCAAACCGACTAAGACAGTCAGTCTTTCTCTTCTGGATTCCATCTGCCATTTTAAGGCTTACTTGTGAGGGTGGGTTCAGGAAGGAAGGTATGGCACGAAGGAAATTTTCTTTTAAATGGCTGGATTTCTTGACTTTACCAATGCTTGGGGAGAAGGGGGAGAGCATCAGGAGAAACGGGGTATGAGATGCGCAAGGTCTGGCACAGTGAGGGTGGGGTGCTAGAAAAACCAAAGGAAATCATAGGGCATTGAGGAGAGGGGTTGCCCCAAATTGTGTTTGGGACTCTGAGAGATGACTGCTTCCCAGGATCACCCCAGCTCACATGCATACTTACAGACACTGGCAAGTGTGGGGAGCATTCAGTTTTTATTATGCAGGTAGAAGGCCAGAGCCCAGCTTTATCTGGGGAGAAAAGGATTCCAGTGTCATACCCCGGATCTACTGAATCAAAATTTCCAAGGTGAGGTCTAACAACCTGTATTTTTTTTTTAAGCCCCCTTGCTGGTTCTGAATTATCAAGACCATTGTCCACTGTTTAAGAATGACTCTTACATCATATCTTACTCTGGATGACACCTATATTACACATCTCTTTCTTTTCCGGTCCTAACACTGTAATCTTTCAGAGAGCCCAAAGCATGAAGAATTGTCTGAAATCTTCACCGGCCAACATTATATAAACAGTGGCTAAGCAATTAAATCATTATTATCAAGATATAAATTTCAGTAATATTTTACATCACTTGATTAAGCCTACAAAAGGCAAGAATGTGTAATAAATCAATATTTGTAAGTCCTCTGTCAACTACAATTTTTGAGCACTATAGGAAAATCAGTGTATAATTTGATTTTGAGTCACCAAGGAAATAGAATAACAGAATCTCATAAATGGAAAGGACCTTAAAAGTCACTGAGTCCAACATCTCCTCTAATGCCTAAATCCCTACTAAAGCACCTCTGACAGGTGATTTTACAGCCTGGCATCTCCAGAAAACAAGAATGTATTAGGTAATGCAGAAAGAACGAAATATAAACCTGTGAATGAAAAGCAAAATTATAAACACTTACGTGAAAGCAATCTCAGCCTCCCAGAAAATTACAAGGAGGGGTATTTGCTCTTGTTTTCCCCACGTTAATTTGACACAGAAATTTGAACTTGGCCTAAACAAAAGAACTGCACTGAAGCACTAGACTATTCAAACAGGATAGCGTTTCCTTGAAAATACTGCCCTTGTCCGGAGGCAGAAATAGCATAATCACTACAAAATTCACAGATTGCAAACAGTTCTAACATTGGCAGCACTGAGCTAAGAGGCCATATTCTTATTCCACTACAAATCCCTTTGAAAAAGGGGGGGGGGGGGCTAGAGAAGGGTCTACACTGGCCATGACAACAATTTAGTAGATTACACTAAGCCTGACTCTTTCACAGTGGGCAAGGCAGTCGCGGCCCTCCTGGATAGGACAGCTTAGGCCAGCCCAAAGCAGGGGAATATGTACTTCCTCGCTGTCACCCCAACACAGAGGGAGACATACTCTCAGGAGCTCCAAATAGCCAGAGGCTGAGAAGGAAGCCAAGTTCACTCAGAGTGGAGGCTGTCAGCTTGCAACTCTACCACTTACACCATTCCTATGCAATCTAGGGAAAGAACACGAAGAAAAAAAATAAGCCCTAAGGCCACGTTTTCATACGTAAGGTCTTAATTGCTTAAAGTTGACCATGTCCACATGGCCTTTCCCCTTTCCTCACTACAAGGCTGGCTTTGGGCAAATTACTTAACCTCTCTCTGTCTCATGCTCCTCCTATAGGAAACCATGATCTTCCTAACACATGATCACAGTGTTTCTTCCCCATGGCTAAAAAAAAAAAATTTTTTTTAAGATTTTATTTATTTATTTAAGAGAAGGAGCATGAGTGAGAGCACAGGCTGGGCGAGGGGCAGGGGGAGAAGCAGGCTCTCTGCTGAGAGAGCCCAATGCAGGGTTTGATCCTAGGACTCTGGGATCATGACCCTGAGCCGAAGGTGGACACTTACCCGACTGAGCCACCCAGGCGCCCCACCCCCCCCACCCCACTTCCTGGTTAAAATTTTTAAAGGTTCCACACCAACAACAGAACAGAGTTCGAAATCGGTTTCCCCTTCAAGCCTTCCCCAGTTTATTCTCCCACAGCCCTACTCATCAGCCTTTAGCAGTGTCTTGAGGCTCCCCACCTCCATACCTTTGCTTAGGTCTCTTCGCCCACCTGAAATCCACTCCCCTCTCCAAGCACACCTTATTTCTGCCTACTGACATCCTGTGGATTCTTGGCATCTAGCAGAAGTTTCACATTTCTGAGCATTTTGTTCACGGCATTCACCTGGCCCTTATTAGGAAAGGCCTGGTACTGTTGCAGGTCTTCACACGGGAGTTGATCTTCCCAGTGAAGTGTTTACTACTTGAGTTAAGGCATCTGCCTTTGGGACTAGGGTTGTCAAATAAAATATAGGATGCCTAGCTAAATTTGAATTTCAGATAAACAACAAATAACTTTTTTAGTATAAATATGTCCCATGCAATATTTCAAGCTCATCAGGGTGGTGGAGGATGTCAGCTGCAGCTGTGCCACTTAATACCTACGCAGTCACAATGCAGGTGAGAAAAAGTTTCCATGCAGTATTCAGAACATACACTAAAATAACACTGTTTATCTGAAATTCAAATTAACTAGGTATCCTATATTTTTATTTACTAAATCTGGCAGCCTTATTTGGGACACATATCACTTTGAATGCCCAACACAATACTCCAGGAGAGTGAGTTTAACAGCATATGCTAATTAGTTGAGCTACTATAATCTAAACAAACCTAAAGATGGTTATTATAGAACACATCTCCAGCATGTGGCCCTTGGTTCTTCCCTGTTCCAAAGGACCAACACTAGATCCACCTGACCTCTCCTCTGGATTAGCAGGATAACCAGGAATCCAACCCCGCTTGTTTAGTTCCAAATAGTTGTTTGGGGAGCATGGAAGGTGGAGGACTGGTCCAATGCTGAAACCCAGGGAAACAAGTTCCAGGCCCCAGGCAAGCAGGCTCCACACGCGGCTACCCAAGGGTCAGGTGTAGATCAGAGGAGAAAGGTCTGTTGCAGGAGGGTATGTGTGACTTAGAGAATCTCACAGAGCAGCTACAGTCAAACTAATAACAGGGAGAGAGTGTCCAAGACACTGAGTCCATTTGGACAAAATTCCTCCCTCGAGTTCACTAAAGTCCATCTTTTATACACTTACCATGACTTTTCTCTGTGCCTTTCATCACACTGCTCTACGCTAGCTTTCTCCTGAGAAAGTGAAATAGTTGTGTCTTTCCAAATTCATGCCCCACCAGAGACAGGGTAGGAAAAGAGAGCCATGATCTTTAAAGAATAATACCATGTCCCAAGGTGGTACTCTGCTAAACAGGCTGAAAGTTTCCTGCAGCAGACACAGGGAGCCAAGCGTAGTCAGAAGGTCTGTGTTGAGTTGTAGGGAGTGGTGAGAGGTCACGAAGGGAGGTCACAAGAGGAGGAGGCCGCCACACAGGTGCTTTTTAGGGCTGCCTTTTTGGCATCACCTTTCCCCATGAGATTCCTGAAATCCTTCCAGAGCATATCATGGTTGCTTCATCCTCAGTGGCACCCTGACTACCTTCGTCACCAGATACTTTCTCTCAGCTTTCACCACGTACACCAAAACCCTTGGCAAAGAGCCAACAGGCCACAGAGCAATGCGACTGCCCGACCAACTGACCCTCTACAGTTGGTTGGTGTCCTGTGTTCAAATTCCAGCTCAGCCACTTCTTCACCATGTGCCAGTAATAAGGTTACTTAACCTCTCTGCACCTCAGCTTAAAAATATACAAAAAGGAGGGGCGCCTGGGTGGCTCAGTTGGTTAAGCGACTGCCTTCGGCTCAGGTCATGATCCCGGAGTCCCAGGATCGAGTCCTGCATCAGGCTCCCTGCTCGGCGGGGAGTCTGCTTCTCCCTCTGACCCTCTTCCCTCTCGTGCTCTCTATCTCTCGTTCTCTTGCTCTCAAATAAATAAAATCTTAAAAATATATATATATATACAAAAAGGATGTTATAAAACCTCCTGACAAACCATGAGAGACTATGGACTCTGAGAAACAAACTGAGGGTTCTGGAGGGGCGGGGGTGGGGGGATGGGTTAGCCTGGTGGTGGGTATTAAAGAGGGCATGTTCTGCGTGGAGCACTGGGTGTTATACGCAAGCAATGAATTATGGAACACTACACCAAAAACTAATGATGTGATGTATTGTGATTAACATAATAAAAAAAAAAAAAACCTCCTGACATGGGAGTGCTGCCCATTGAATAAAGTAATATTAAGATATTAAAACATAATAAGAAGAATTCAATACACACTGCTATCTCCCACCTTCTACAACAATTTATGGAGATGGGGAAATCCATCTTTAACTTTGAAAGACTCTAAAAATGGACAATTAATAAATGATGATAGTCTTATAAAGAGTTTCTTACAGAAAAGTAGAAGTGAAGGAAGAGTTAGAAAATCTAAGGAGCAAGTATAAATGAGCAGATTCAGATGACACGCAAGGTAGAGTATTAACAGAACTGACAGACGCACCTCCAGGGTCCTTTCTCATTTTGGCTCAAAGACTTGTATGAGGGCGCCTGGGTGGCTCAGTTGGTGGCTCCATGATCCTGGAGTCCCGGGTTCGAGTCCCGCATCTGGCTCCCTGCTCAGCGGGGAGTCTGCTTCTCCCTCTGACCCTCCCCCCTCTCATGTGCTCTCTCTCTCTCATTCTCACTCTCTCAAATAAATAAATAAAATATTTTTAAAAAATAAAAAAAAGACTTGTGTGAAAGCTAAATGACTAGTGGGTGCTAAGGAAGTGGTGTTAAATCTTTATATCTTAATAAAGATCTGGGAGAAAGAGTGATCAGCAAGTTAATGAGATTTTCCTGATACTACTAATCTGAGGGATGTTGCAAATATCAGTAAGCAAAGATAAAATAATACAAAAACATAAAATAAAGCTTGGAAACACAGGCAAGATGTAGCTGTATAAAATTCAACATGAAAAACGCTAACTTATTCAACAGAGAAGCTCGCTATGCCCAAGGGGGTGGAGGAAATAGGGAACTAATAATGAAAAAAGACACCGAGGGGCAAACAAGAATAGCAAATTATGAAGAAGTTTATATCACGAGCTCAGCCAGGGAGAAGAATAAACATCACTGAGTACATGTACAAAATCCCATTTTTCCATTGAGGAAAAAAAAAATAACAGCATGAATCTATTGAGATTGCTCTGAGGATGACGTACCAAGTTTGGGGATCCGGAAGGTCACAGAATTATGTCTAAAGTGAGGGAAATGAGTGACAAGGAATAAAAACGCTATAATAAGGGAAATGATAGTTCCCAGGAAGATAAACAAGGGCAGCTGAGTGGTTCATAAAAAATGAGAAGCACATGAAATTAGTCCATAAATATGTGAGAACAATGTGTAATGGGGGGTGGCATTTTGTCTGAAGAGAAATTAAGAAAGAGGAGGAATTTTCGAAAGAGAAATGAAGTGTAATAACCTGGTAAACCCACGAAGAGTGCAGCCATGAATCTAAAGTTGCCCAGGAAACAAAGGCAAGGCCATGTCTCCAGGCTTTTAAACCAGCTGGGCTCAGAGGCTAGAGAGCATCCTTCCTCCTGAGATACGGTCTTGCTGGTGCAATGGACCAAACGACCTATCAAGCCCTTCCTGAGAAAAGGTTTATGATAGGAAGAAACATATGTCCTGCTCTCAGAGGGAACGTCTCTCAAATAAGAATAAAGCAAAAATCCTGGCTCCCTACAGTTATTATGTGTCCCAAGACCCGGTTTCAGCAGCGACCCAAATCCCAAGGCAAATTCAACTTAATTTGTGACACTTATATTAGCAAAGAGGACATGTGGCTTCAACACACTTTTTCTACTTAGAAAGTTTCTGACAAAGGGTCAAATGATGTAGCAGAGTCAGTAATGTGTTCCAGGTCTCCAGAATAAGGAAGAGTTACAGTACCAAAAAAATGAATTAAGTGCTAACTATCATAATGTCAAAAGTGACAGAATTATAAAAATTATATCTGGGAGTCTTGGGGTATAGGGAGAAAAGGGCAAGGACGGCATTAAGTTTGAGAAGGAAGAAGGAGACAGTCTCTTTCCGTGGTTAGGCAGGGCTTTCCATGGTTACCCAGGGCCGACTACAATAGAGAGAGCTCAATAAGCGGCAAGCAAAGTAGAAAGGCAAAAGGGGAGGAAGGAAGGAAACAGGGATGAAAGGAGGGAAGAAGAAAAGACCCATACCAGGATTCTCTCTATGCCACCAACTGGGAGCTCCCAAAGCGAGTGCAGTGAGTGGGACCCTGGGGCCCCCTGGAGTTGTGATCCAGAAGATCCAAAGATGCTTAGACTGTCTATAGCAGAATAGCATATTGTAAGGAGCCTACAGCAATTTCCACTGGGGGAAATGGCCTCAAGAATTTTACGGTAAAATCATGGACTTTGTTAAATAAATATTCACATTTTGAGAAACCACTCTTGACTTGCTATTGAGCCCTCTAGTAGAGACTGAATATCTTATAGTGGAAAACCAGGAGACATGCAAACTAAGTGTCCTTTGATTTTTAACAACCCATAAATATAAGTATGACCAGCGGCACCTAATTATCAAGTGGACATGGTATTAATGAGATCAGGTGTGAGCACATCCTGAAGGCATAAGCAGGTGGCTCAGCCTGCCACTGCGGCTCATTCCTAAAGGCTATGTAACCACCTTTTTGTCAACCTTACTTTGAAAGTTCAGAAAGACATTCTCTATGACCACTTGACCAAGAGGGCATTTAAGCCTGACCTAGAAACCCTTCTAGCCAAACTCCTGGCACCAGAAGTGGACTATAGCACAGAGTAGGTCTTTGAGCAGTTCTTCCTGTGGGTTACTTTGCCTAGAAGCAGATGAGACCTAAGGTCAGAAATTGTATCAGGCCACGGACAGTGTTTACTGGTTGATCCAGACTGTCAAGAACTTGGAAGTATGAAGTTCCTTGGGAAATTCAGAAAAAGGGGATTCGGGAAAGAGCTATCTATGTATGGAGACCTGTCAGAATGGACCCACAGTGCAAGGATATTTTTGTCCCATATGAATCATGACCAAAGAACCTCCACTGGGAAGGAGGCTTTCTATAAACAGTTATGTGTTAGCCTCCTTCCCTGACCAACCCATGCTTACTCACTGAGTTCACGAACAAGGTGGCCGTGGAGGCAGAAATGGAAGTTACACATGGGTTCAACAATATAGACTCCTTCTTAGCCTCTAGAATAGGGAAAAGAGAGCAGAGGGAAATGGGGTGTGAGATGAGTTTGGGGAGTTAGAGATCAGATGATAGCAGGCCTTTCTGCACATATTAAGGATACTGGTCTTCATCTAAAAGAAGTGGGAGGCCATTTAAAGTGGGTAGTATTTAAAGTGATGGGAAAGAAGAGGATACATAACATGCTTGGGGAACAAAAATGTTTTGGAGTGAAGCTAAGGTAAATACATGGAGGACAGTTCCAGGAGCCCAGACAAGAACTGATGAAGCCTGGACTCAGGTGCTGCATTAAACAGATGAATAAGAGGATGGACTAGAGCAATATTTGTAAGTTAACATCATCAGTGTTTGTGATTGATCTGGTGCGGAAACTGGAGAAGACAGATGGATGCAGGAGCCTGTCACCAAGACAGGAAAACAACAGAAAGGGACCCAAAAGGAAGGAAACTGTCTTTTTAATAGAAATCGTGGTTATTTCTTCTAATACACCTTCCCTCCCTCCCGCCAATCAACCAACTCAACAGACTAAATCAACTTTATTTTCAGCGATCAAAACAGTCTGTCTCTGCCTTCAAAAGTATCTGTCCATTGCTCACTGATGCCTAATCTTTTTTAAAAAATAAAAAGTAAGCCTCAGACACCACATTCCACAATTAGAAATAAATGGCATTATACTACTTTCCTAGGGCTGCCACCACAAATTACCAGAAACCAAGAGGCTTAAAACAAGAAAAATTTATTCCACTCACTTCTGTAGACGTCCAAAATCAGTGTCATTAGGGCCATGCCCCCTCTGAAGGCTCTTGGGAAGAATTCCTCCTTTGAGCCTTCCAAGTTCTTTTGGTTCCTGGCATTCCTTGGCCATGGTACCATAGCTCCAGTCTCTGCTGCCTTCTTCATGTGACCTCCTCCCTGTGTACCTCTGCATCTTCTCCTTTTGTATTCCTTATAAGGACACTGTCCTTAGGTTCAGGGCCCACCCTAAAACTGGGATGAGCTCATTTTGAGATCCTTAATTACATCTGTAAAGACCTTATTTCCTAATAATACCACATTCACAAGTACCAGGGGTTAGGACTTATACACATCTTTTTGGGGCCTCTAGTTAACCTACTATAAGAGCAAAATCTAAACAGATTGTTTAGATACTCTCTGCTTAGGTATGCTTAGATGAGTTTCGGCTAAAATGGCATTCTCCAGAGTATGTCAGACATATTTAAGTTCCTGGAGATGCTCAAAAATAAATTTCTACCACAATCAAATAAAGTTTGGGAAGCACAGGATGATATATACCCTTCTTATGGTTTATAAATTTACATATACCCAATAAAGTTTCTGAGAAGTCCATTCAAGTTGTTCAATCACGCATTTTCCAAATCAATTTGACCTGCAACTTTTCCTTTTGGTTATAAAGCACTCACTGACATCTAAAAAACTGTGGTCCATGGGGCATACTCACAGATATGTTGAGTTAAAATATAATCAATCAATAATCAGTGAGGACAAATGGTTTGGATTTCAAGGTTCTTCTCAATTTCAGTGAGGAAGAAGAAGAAATGAAAGAAGGTCTTGTACATTAGGGGAAGGGGAGGGAGTAACCTGTGAATTCAGGCAGGGGTATGCTGGAGCTGGTGGGCCTTATGCTGGGGCTGGTGCAGAAAGATGAGCCTGGATACTCAAAGGAATTTTTGCTCAAAGAATTCTTCCTTCACTTTAAACTGTGAGGAGGTGACACAAGCTGTGAAAGAGAGGTTTTTGGTTGACTGCTTGGATTTTTTATTTATGGATGTGTTGGGTTGGTGTTCTCTAGTCAAGTAAAAGCATGTACAGCAACTTTGTGATTTATAGTTGTTTTTGTTTTGTATTTTCTCAAACATGATGATTTCCTTGTAAAAGGGCATGTTTCCCATGGGTTTTATTAATTGAAGTGCCACTGTAACTACATTTCTGTCGTTCTGAATTCTTCCTGTATTTGCAGCTAAAACCTGTAGTCTTTCTCCACTTGGCTCCTCAATTATCAAACACATATAACAGAGTGATGGCTTGGTCAATGAGAATCCTGATTCTTCACTGCAACAGGGGCTATGTCCTTGACTTTTGGCCAACGTGAGTGGGTAAGCCTCGGTTACCTGGAGATCTGGTAATTCCCAGTAGCCAAGATCACAGTGAGGGCCAGGGTTCCAGGGAAAGCACAGGCCTCTCATGCATCATCAGTTCCTCCCAGAATCCTGCGTCACCTGCAGCGTTGTGCACCCCCTCCTCCCGTGGCATTCTTTTTTTTATTGTTATGTTAATCACCATACATTACCTCATTAGTTTTTGATGTAGTGTTCCATGATTCATTGTTTGTTCATAACACCCAGTGCTTCCCGTGGCATTCTTTGTAGTTAATCTCCCACCTTCTGGGACCATGTCTTCACTGGTCACACCAAAACCAGGGCTTACCTTCCTCTTTTTGGAAAGAAAAATGTGTACTCTTGGCTCCTCATCTGCTGGGACCCTATTACTTCCCCTCAAATTGATTAGCAGACTGAGACAGCTGTCAGAGGCAGAGGTACGGGGCCCCTCCACTATTCTTTCCTCATCTCCAGATTTTAGCTGGAGCTGTGGCTCACAAAGGTTTGCATCAGCTTCGAAACACTACACCAGAGTTTCCTGAGGTAGAAGTCCTATACCGCTAGGGAAACACAAGATCATTTCATCAGATCTGAGAACAAACATCTTTTATGGGTTATGAATTTATGCTAATGTGCATCAGGAGGGAAAAAAGTAGCACACAAAATCTGTGATTCCATGACCACCGGTCTAATTTTTTAATATACTTTGCTTAATTCAAAGCTTAATTTAAAACACATCAATATGGACACCTGGGTGGCTCAGTTGGTTAAGCACCTGCCTTCAGCTCAGGTCATGATGCCAGGACCCTGGGATCGAGTCCCCCCATCAGGCTCCCTGCTCAGTGGGGAACCTGCTTCTCCCTCTCTCTGCCTCTCCCTCTGCTTGTGCTCTCTCTCTCTGACATAATAAATAAATAAATAAATAAATAATCTTAAAAAATAAAATAATAGCAAAATAAAATCATCAATAATCATACAGGTGGGACCTCCCATATATGTGAGAGGTTTTACGTGACTGAGATTCAGGAAGCACCACTGCCTTATACACGGGCACCACCTCAGAATCTTAAATGGAGGGACTTCAGTGGCATCCTGGAGAGCAAGAGTTCCTTTACCAAATTTGCCCTGACAAATGGATTCTGCCCTAAATTCAATCTCTGTCAATGTGGGAGAAATTCTAGGGAGACAATTTTCCATCACAGACAAGTTCTTACTGAAGGAGGATAGCAGCGTTTTTCCTTCTTAGGAAAAAAAAAAATTAAAAAGCCAAACTGCCCTAGTGCAGGAGCCAAGAGACAAATATCAGGTCTTAGAGGAGAACAGCAAAAGATTTCATTTCGGAAGCTGTAACTTAAGAGAGTAACAATAACAATCCAATGATTCTCATGCAAAGGGCCTTTGCTTCTGAACTCTTCTGAGTAACTTAGATTATTTGCAGTGCACAGTTGGTTCTTGAACACAATGGTGCTTGCTCCTTCCTCTAAACTCTACATTTTTTCTCCTGAATCCAGCCTCGCCCCCCTGCTTTACATATGTGCTGTGAAGGCTCCTGCTCAGATGCTCCAAGGAAAGTCAGAGTCACTGACCCCCTGGATTATCCCAGCAGGTCCCACAGGTACCAGGCTCTTGCCAATTTTAGGTCTTTCCACCCTGATGTCAGTGTGAGCATTAAAAAAAAAAAAAAAAAAAAACCATTACTCATGTATACCCCATTAGGAAACTCTTGATGGATCTTTGTCATCCAATGAACAAAGTTATTATTAATTCACTGAATATTTTTTGAGCGTGTACCATATGCCAAACACTGCTAAGCAGCATCCCCCTTGCCTAGAAGTGCTGGCACAGGGTAAGCATCTGTTGGAGAAATGACTTGGAATTGATTAGAACCCAGTGCCTTAGAGACCCCTGGGTACATGCTTAAGAATGTTCTACTCATCCTTACCTTCCTGATGAATGCCTATGCAATTTTCCAACAACAGCGTATATGTCCTATGGCACCTTTTTGAGCTCATCAAATTAAGTGTTTAAAAGTTTATCTTCCACAACAGTATGTGAGCTCCTCAAAGGTAAGAACTTTGCTTTTCTCATCTGTATATCCCCAGTGCCCAGCACATTGTAAGCATGAATTTATCACCTAAATATGTCAATTGCTAAAATATAAAGCAATCTAAAATGCAAAAATTATTCATCAATTAATCACTGTTTTAGGTTGCTCTTGTTATATGAGAAGAACCACACACAGCCATTTTTAAAATTTTTTTCTTTATAGCCATCTTTTCTAATAATCATATTTTAGATGTGCCCAGTTAAAACAAGAAAAAGAAGGCCAGGGACTGAGCTCAGGAAAAACTCAAGAATGGGATCAAGAGAAAGGCCATATGTCGGGAAAAAGCAAATGGTTTCAGTGAGAAGGAATTATTAAACATTTACATAAGAGATCATACAAAGAAACACATCTTCCCTAAGGATGTAGAAGTTCACTCATTCAGACACTCATTCAAACATTAAATGATGCTTTACAGAATGTTCACTAATTATAATTCCTTCAATATTATATTCATTGGAATAATTGGCGACTTCTAATTCATTCCTTCATTAACTCATTTAATGTCTCACAATGACCTATTCCGGGTCCTGTTCTAAACACTGGAAATAGAGGTGACTCACAGACAAGATTCCTACTCCTTGGCATTTACACCATTTTGTGAGCAGTTGGGAGACAAACATCTAAACTAGGACAGATATCTAAAACTAGAGAGAAGGAGGGAAGAAAAGAAAGGAAAATACACAATGACTATAGTGCTACATAGAGATTTAAAACAGAAAAGGGGAAAAGGAGAGATCAGTAGCTATTTTAGACGGATCATCAAGGAAAGTCTCTCTAAGGTCTAACTAACAATAGGGAGCCAGCCATCTATGATCATGGGATGAAAGCATTCCAGGCAGAGAGAATATCTAGTACCAGACTGTAATTCCTAAAATGAAAATTAAAAACATAATTTAACAACAAGACATACCCACAGAGAAACACATAAAAGTTGCTTGAACTTCTGAGTACTACAAATTCAGACTTCAGTTTGAAGACCAGAATAAAACTCTCCTCACTAAGTGACATGAAAACTTAAACTGAAAGAAATAAATAAATTCTGAAGCAGGAGTCTTAAGACAAAAAAAAAAGTATAAAGAATCTTTTAGTTTGTTTGGTTAAAGTAATCTAGTTTGGCCAAAATATGTTATCTTGAAAAGGAAATCATACCTTAAACTTTTAACTGTTCATTTCCTCACCATTTTGTCAATCTTCACATTTTAGGGGAAAAAAAAAAAAGCTATAACTTCCCTTTAGACTGACTACCAGCAGGATACAGAAATCCTAGTTCTGAAATGAAAACAATTAGAAATTTTAGCCAAGTATGCAGAATGCTGGGCTTTCTTTATGGATGAGGACATCTGGTGAACTTACAGTATCTCATCAATCATCACGACCTCTACTGGGTTACAATAATCATGATATCTAAAGTTTCCAACTCCATAAACAGACAATCAGAGACACTGAGTGGCCAAATAAAATGGTTAACTTACAATCACTGATTAAGGTACATACACCAAAACCTAGGGGGAAACTAATATTGCACCACAAGGAAAATCTATGACCTGAATCATGTTACCAAACAAAAATAAACAAAACTTAACCATCACACTTGAATTGGAAAATAACAAAACACACAATCAGAACAGCATAAAAATAAATTTTAAATAAATATAGTCAGTAACATAAGGGAATTTTGAAAACTTTATGTTGAGCAAAAAAAAGCCAGAGCCCCACTGTAATACTGATTTATCAGAAGTTCAATACTAGTCCATCCTAATTTATGGTAATAGAAATCAGCAGAATAATTACCTCTTGCAGGGTGATAGGGGTAGTGTTCATAAGAAAAAATCACAAGAAACTTTCTGGGGTGATGAAGAGTTCTATAAATTGGCCTGTGGAGTGGTTATATGGCTGTATACAAAGGTAAAGTTTAATTAGATTCAAGATATGTACATGTTACATTGATAAATAATATCAACTTAAGAAAAAATAATTAAATAATACTAATTAATAAATTAGAAAACAAAAAAAGTAGAATTTATTGATAAATATAAAAACTAGTCTCTTAGGAGGGTGGGTAAATAAATAAACTAGGTAAAACTACTATACTACCAAAGATTTCGAAAAGAGAGAAAACACAAAAACACAAATTTAAGAATATGAAAAGGGAAATACAATAAATATAAGCTAAAATAATTTTAAAAGAATAGTTTGTACATTTTTTTCTAAAAATGTTAAAACCCTCAAAAAACAGAAAACTTAAACAAAACCAAAACATGAAAAAAATTCCAAAGTTTTCAAAAAACCAATTCTCATAAAAACATTGAATTCAGGCAAGTTTATGAGTGAAATACTTCAAATTTTAAGTCTGGGATAATTATTGTGTTATTTATACTGGTTTTGAGTAAAAATGGTAGATTGGAGCCAGTCACAGATACTCCATCTTCCCCCAAATTGAAGAAAAAAAGTAGTGAAAACTAATAAACATGTACACAGAACCACACACAAGTCAAATAGAGTCCAAATCTCTGCCATAAATGTCTAGAAGAAAAGAGGCAAAGATTCTGTTATGATGTAACATGGCATAGTATGGCTTTTGACCCATATCACAACAAGGGAAAAAGTTAAAATATACTGAGAATTCTCACTAATAGCCCCAATTCACAGAGAAGCAAACTGAGTGACAATGATGTTCCCTGGAAAGACATGGACAAACCAATTCTGAAGGAGGCAGAAGCCCTTGTCACTTTTCTACATGTTGCCAGTGAGGTGGGAAGAAGGGCCATTAATGTCTCTACAGAACAGGGAGGCTATCAGGTCTATTCAGATCTAATTATCCCCAAAGGATCACAGAGGATTGAAAACAAATAAGAATATTAATGACGTAAGATCTTCTGAGGAAACAGTAAGCCAGGGGACAGAAGAAACACTGAAATGCCCCAGTCAGGCTCTCATCACCCACTCACATCCAACAAAGGTGAGAAAACCAGTCTGTTACCAATGGTACCTAAGGTTGCCAGATGTAACAAATAAAATTACAGCACACCCAGTTTCACTTGGATATACTTATACTAAAAAGGTGTTCATTGTTTATCTGAAATTCAAACTTAACTGGGAGTCACAGATCATGTTCGTCTACTCTAACAGAACCAGAATCAGAGAGATGCCCTGTTGTTTCCTTTTCATCACGAGGTGGAATGGGAACAGCTCTGGAGAAAAGATGGCTGAGTGAAGATGAAGTGAATCCAGGAGTTCTTCCCCTCCAACAGAAACTCCATTGTAGCATTAAAAAAGGATAAAATGAAATGAAATAAAATAAAAAACAGGCTGGTCTTAGATGTTTCCATAGAAGCATATACTACCAGAAAATGATATTAACAATATATGCAAAGTTCTGAGGGAATGTGAAATATCAAGAACCTAGCCAACCAAGAGGTTGATCAATGATAATGAAGTGTAGCACTCACAAGAGTGTCTTGCAAATTCCACCAAACAATGGAAACAAGGCAACTGAGATGAACAAAGAAGGCTTGCTAAAAGGATCAGTGGTGAATTCTGAAAATATTAAATTATGGTTAATAAGGCTAAGACAAACTTAGAAATGATGAGTAAAGAGCAGAAAGTAAGCAAAATAAATATGAGGACTTAACACAACATTAATAAAAAATAATGAGGCAAAAATATGAATTATTAAATTGCTATCAATCATCATTACCTAAAAGTTAAGTAAAAGTAAATAAAAAGTAAAAATAAATATAATAAATCAAATCTTCCTTTTTATTGAATTATTTTTCTGAAACCATAGAGGCATCTTTTAAAAATTAATATTTTGTGATAAAAAGTTTATCTAAATTTCTGAACTATCTCCAGTTTCAGTTATTTCAACTGTTTGTTTTGTTACTATCAAGTAAAATTGATTTTGCTAATTTTTATTTAAAATAAATAATAAAATTTAATAAATATACAATTTAGTATGACTTCATGTGTGCAAAATTAATTCCATCTAACATTCTATTTATTCAATAAACAGGTATCATTAATTGAGCACCTACCAACTTCTAGCCACACTGTTCTTTGTATCCACAAACACATCAAGAGAGATCTGGTATCATGTTTAATATTAATTATAGTTACTTTCAAATGATAGAATTTGGAGTGAGTCTCCATTTTGTTTTGTTTTTCCTTTCAAACTTGAATTATTTATAAGGAATGGGAACAATTTTTATAAAAGCAACCAATTATTACAGAACATGGAGAAAGGAGGAAATAACATTTAATTTTTAAAAACCAGTATAACACATATAAAATGACCCAAAAATGCACCAAAATGTCATACATGCAAATTTCATTTATGAATATTAAACAAAATTCCCAATTAAAATATAAATAGAGTGAATACAACAAAAGAGTAATATGTCACAACCAAACAGTTCATTCTAAGAATGACAAATAGTCAATATGTATTAATACACTCATCATAGTAAGTTTAAAAAAGATTAAATCATAAAATTTTCATTAGATACTAAGACATTTTATAAAGTGCATAATTTATTCCAAATATTAACAAATAATAACCCAATAAGAGATATATTTTTTTTCAAACTAATAAAGCTGGAGGGAAATCAGGAAAGTAAGGTGTTCCAGAATCCAAGTGAAGAAACTGTTTCAGGAAGGGAGTGATCCACTGGTGAACATTGCTGAGATTCACATAAAACAAAAAATGAAGAAGGATCATTGGTGACACCCTGGTAAAAGCTGTTTTCTTGTCATGGTGAAGATAAAATTTTTAGTGAAGTGTTCAAGCAAGACTGAAAGAGGGAAAAGTAGAGACAGCAAGCATGGACAATCTTTGGAAGAGTTTTACTATAAAAAGAAAGAGAAAAAAAGGGTATGGGGTCAAGGAAGGGCTTGCTCGATTGCCTGCTTGCTTGAAGATGGGATATATTCTAACAGGCATGGTGACTCATTAGAAAGGAGAGAAAACTCATATTGCCATAGAGAGAGGAAACAGTTCCAAGAGCAGTATCTGAGTAGCAACAGGTAGGTGGCCTTAGGAAAGAGCAAGGACAGTTCCTCCGTAAAAACGAGCAAGGGCAGAGCATAAAGTACAGATGCAGATAGGTCGGAAGATTTAATGCTGCGAAGGAGAGGGAGTTCTACGTTCATTACTTTCTATGAAGTAAGAATCAGAATCAGTGAGAATAAAGAATGGTGAAAGATGTCAAAGATTTGAGGGGAGTAGGTAGGATGAAAATAGTCTTCTGGGATCATGGAAAAATTATAAATGGAAGAAGGAAATAACTAAGATTGCTGGGCTGTGTTCAGGACCCACCTGGGATTCAAGGTCATAAATTTCTCCTTCATCTTTCATCCTTACCCATTTTTGTTTTTCTGTCCCCCACTCCTCCCTTCCCTTCCCTCTTTCCAGATTCCTTCCTTTCCACTCCCTTTTTGGACAATTCAGGCTAAAAGTTATTAATGACGCCAAGCACATTTCATGCCGGTGACAGGAATCCATGGCTGCCTGACATACAGTGTCAGAGCCTGAGCAGAGTGAGGAGGCCCAGTAGGTTCCTATTAATCTTCAAATTCCAATCCAGAAGTCACTTCCTCTAGCAAGCCTTCCTCTATGACCCAAACCCAGGTGGAATTAATTTTCCCTCTTCTAAGCTCCCAAGACATTTTGCCCATGCCTCTAATAATAAAGTCTTATTACAACTAGTGTTTAAACTGGTTCTTCTGCTAAATGGTGAATTATTTTATTTTTTGTAAAGATTTTATTTATTTATTTGACAGAGAGAGACACAGCGAGAGAGGGAACACAAGCAGGGAGAGCATGAGAGGGAGAAGCAGGCTTCCCGAGGAGCAGGGAGCCCGATGTGGGGCTCGATCCCAGGAGCCTGGGATCATGACCTGAGCCAAAGGCAGACGCTGAACGACTGAGCCACCCAGGTGCCCCTAAATGGTGAATTATTTTATAACAGTGGCCATATCTAATATATTACATCTTCTGATCCTATGATAACTTGAATTTGAGGAATAAAGCTGAATAAGAGCAGTGACAGAGGAAGTATGGGCTTTGGATCTGGATAGATGGAACTCAAATACAGTTAACATCTGAGAGCATAATTCAACAACACTGAACCTCAATTTTCTCATCTATAAAACATGAAAATACTGGAGCACGGAGACAATACTAGCTACTTCCAGGTTGTTGAGAGGCTGAAATAAAATAACTATAAATGTAGTTAGCACAACATATGCCCGGTAATCACTCAGTAAACACACTGTAATGGTGTCTTTGCTGGGTGTGGGCTGTGATTTTGGAATCATTCAGTTGTGTGGAGCTAGGTAACACCGTCCTCTTGCTACCTGTTTTATTTATATCCATTAGGTTTACACAGGATGTGGTTACTTCTAGGGAAAGAACTCCTGTGGTACCTACCACAATTGGACTGGAGAAAACTCATGAAGGAAGGGGAGAGGAAGTGGCAGAAGCCAAAATGTGAGAATAGGAACCATCAGGCCTAGAAAAAGAGAGAGTCCACCATGGGGTGGGATGTATCAAATGTGTCCAACTTGTAACTCATGTAATTACACAGAATGGAATATACATTCTCAAATTACTTATATCTCCAGGCAATTATGTGCCCATCAGGACCCTGTGCCCGCAGTGGAGAGCCTGGGGTCAGGAGGCTGTTATCCTGATTACAGGACACGGCTATCAGATGAGCCTTCCACCCCACCCACCCAGAACATTGGCAGGTCCTCTGGAAAGACTGAAGTTGTACTTATAGCCAAATAGGCATCTCATTAAATCTTCTAACTCCTTAAGGGCCAAGTAACCTGCTGCAACCAACTCGAAGTGATCAGAAAGGTGGCCATTCCCCTATGGTGTCAGGAACAGTTAATTGGTTCTAAGCAACCCAAACTGACTCTGGTTATCTTAGCCAGAGAAGGAAAACTGATCCACCCAAACCCAGGAAGGACAGAAAGCAGAACAGCCCCCAGGGACCACTCATCAAAATCTCGTAGATAGTCTCTCTGAGGCAATACCATCGGAGTGACAACTTCCTTCCAAGGATATGTCCCTGCAATCACCGTGCAAATCTCCTGGAGACTCAGTTGCCTCCTCCTAGCTTGGGTTAAGGAGACACCTGCAGGCCATGTGTGTGCAAGGCACAGTGATTAACAATCCCACTGGACCACAGAGAAGAGGAAGAGGTGGGTTCCCAAAGGAAAGGTGAGATGAAGAGAATGAGAGGCTGGATAAGCGTAAACAGCAGCCTACTACAAGCCTGCTGTTCTGAGCAGACTGCCAAAATACTACAGCAGTATTAGGGCCAAGACAGCGTGTGGCTGGACCCCTGGGGGGCATCCACACCTGGAGAAGGGATGATCAAGCAGCATGGTGGCTGCAGGAGAGCACCAATCTAGATAGGCAGGATCCCAGAGCAGAGCACTAACATCTCCACACGCTGCAGGCATCTTGGCAGCAACCACATGACACGGACTAGTAGCATAGGGAGCAAAAGGACTGACTTGTGAGAACACAGAAGACCCCACCTGAGAACTTCCAAGATGTAGATAAAAAATGGAAAGAACTAAAAGTAGGCTGAGGTTCATCTTCCAGTCAGGGAAGAGCCAGTGAATTAGTGAAATTCAGGAACTACGGTTGATCTTTGATTAGGAAAACTTCAAGTAACTCTTAGTTCTTTTCTGTTCTTCAAGAACAGATAGAAAAAGGAACTAGATTCCAATGTCATACTTACAGGTCAGGCTCTTAAAATGGGGCGCTGCGGCAATAATAAGTCAATAGCAGTTCTCCCTCCCCGACAGACGCAGTGACAGAAAAACGACTGACTCCATGAACAGAACCGCTGTACACAGTGCTCTCCCTACCGACATTTGAAGGAAGAAAAATCAGGTAATTCTCAAATCCAAAACCCTTCCTCACCCATACTTCTATGGATATAATTGTTCAAAGACATACCAGGTCCATAAGACAACTCAAAAGGATGAAGGGGTGGACCCTGCCATGAATCACATAGCAAAGTCACATCCTTGTTTTTCTCCAGCCATGCACACAAACATCTTGTGCCTGTAGGATCTAGTCAAGAGGAACAGTTAGAGGGATGCCTGGGTGGCTCAGTCGGTTATGAGTTTGCCTTTGGCTCAGGTCATTATCCCGGGGTCCTTGGATCGAGTCCTTGGATCGAGTCCCGAATCGAGCTCCTTGCTCAGCAGGCAGCCTACCTGTTTTCCCTCTGCTTGCCGCTTCCTCTGCTTGTGCTCTCTCTCCCTCCCTCTCTGACAAATAAATAAATCAAATCTTAAAAAAAAAATGAACAGTTAGAGAATGATGAAGGGGAAAAAAGACATTTAAAAATCACAAAACCTACAAATAGGGAATGAATGAAAAGAGGTCCCATGTGCACATGTACATACACACACATGCACTCAGTTTGTCTGAGTCATGGGTATGTTTTTTCACCAGATTAGGAGATGATGAAATAAACATCAACTTCAGATCTTTTTTAAACTTTGACTAAATTAACTTCCTCCCTCCGGCTAACTGAAACCCTCTTGAGTCAGCTCTGTGGCTGGCCCCGAGTAAAATAGCCCCCACAAAGGGCAAGCCCCAGTTCATTGCAAACTTTGAGGAAGGACTGCAGGAAGAAGGCTCCCCTCCACGTTTTTATTCAAGTCCTGACTTCTTTTTAGAAAGTATAGTGAATAAAATTCTCATATTGCAGATGAGAGATCGTTCTAAAAGACTCTTTGGCAAATGAATGATCCATTGCTTCTTGCCACAGCTGTAGAACATCTGGGTAGACCATTTAGGGAACCTGATTAAATTAGTTATTCGTAAAACCAGTCTTATACCAAAGTCTTATCAAATGTAAGAGCACTTAAAAACTTCTGAGCACTGTTTAATACTAGTTCCTTGTTACTAAGAGGAGCACATTAATTTCTAAGAATATTCTTCCATTTGATCCTGACATTACTTAATCAGGAATATTTTGCACAGATGAAGGCCTTAAATTCCACTTCAACTCCATATTTGGGTTTCACTGTTTACACAAACGTAGCTTCTATGTTTAGGGCAGCTAAATATTTGCCATAAGATCATCTCTGTAGATCAAAATTTAATTTCTCCAGACATTAAGAGAATCATGGCTTTCACCATGAATACTTATGGAGGTTCGGTTCTCAAGCCTTTTGTATATCACCCTCTAAAACCTTTGAGAGACCAAGGAAAGGTGAGTTCAAAGAGGAAAATTAGAATGTAAATCACACAAGCGCCTAAGGGTTCCTTCACTGAGGAAAAAAACAAAACAAAACAAAACAAAAAACTAGCAAATCATCATGTCCCTAAGTTCTGAAAAATTAAAAAGTTAAAAAATACTGAAAATATTTTACACACGTTTTATATTGTTTTGCATCTTTCTTATTTCTATAGCTTTGAGCGCTAAGCAACTTTAGGATAGTATCTTCAATAAAAATACATTTAGCCCACGCGAGCACTAATAATATATGTATTTAAAAAGCAACATTTCATAAGAAACATGTGGTTCCATTAGGAGTAGCACATTCTTTGAGTCCTTTATGCTTTACAGCAGGATTCTGAAATGCCTTTGTGATTGTGGGGCCGTTCCTGCTTGTAGTTTCACCAAATAAGGCTTCACTGTCTTATAATTATTACTCAGAGGTTTGATGGACTCACATGGACTTTGTTGTATTCTAACACACAAATAAGAACCTCATTTTAAATCATCAATAAATACAAATACAAAATTTTGCATTGTACAATAGAAAAATACTTTTTACAAAAGAATACAAAAGAGACAAAGGTTGCTAGGCAACCACCAGGCACAAGCTTTAGCTTTCAAGGTAACAAAGAGACAACTGTACTTCCACCACCTGAAGGTCTTTGCTCAAAGCAACAAAAGAAAACTGACAGTGAGGAGTTTGGAACATAACTCAGAACCACTGCCATTCTCCAAAATCATATTTCAGCATGTTTTAGCGATTTTAATATGCTGACTTACAAAATAAGTTAAATAAACATTATTTGGATTGTATCCAACTTTTAAAATTCAACTGGCATTTGCTGCATGACTCTGGCCCTTATCTTCTGTGCGCTAGAAAGGCTATCCTAAGCTAGTCTTTAAACAGGGTCAAGAGCAGGGAAAACACCTCTGAGGGAAATTTGCCTTTGGTGGCTTCAACCTGCTCTTTTCTCTTCAGTGTGCTCCAGACCCCCAAACATCTAATATCCAAGATTGGTTTTATGGGATTAAACTGCTTCAACAATCTAGTAATATCTTGGTGAAAATGAATCCTAGTGTCGGGTTTCCTATAAAATTTGTGCCACTTGAAAGAGGCCAGCTGCAAGAAGAGCCTCAGGAGGGAAACTCAAAAGGGCTGAATTTTAGGCAGAGCAGCCCCCGAGGGAGAACAGAGCTCACCAGACCATTACCCATTACTCTGTCAATAGCCCAGCGCTGAGGGTGTTAAGGACTGCAATCCTTTCGATCTAGGGTGCAGAAAGGTGCAGAGTCTGGAGGCAAGCTGCCCGCTTTCAGTCCTGGCTCTACCACTTACTAGCCTTACGACCTTTGACAAGATGCAGTTCCCTCATCTGCAACAAGGGGAGAAAAACACTTACCTATCATCTGACGTTTGAGTATTAATTGAAATAACATATGCAAAGGCCTTTATGTAGTGGCTGACATGTGATACGTGCACAACAAATGTTTATATTACTGATATCATTTAATATCAATACCTTCAATATTATGAAGGTCAAGAATTAATACTGCTCCATCTCATTTATTTAACTACTCTGAGTACTCATTAACTAAAAATCCACTGTCAGAATATTTTGTTCCACTGTACAGTGTAACGTCAGAATGAATGACGTGGGGCAAGAACCCAGCAGTGGCACTAGATGGATGTGATAAAGGAACATTAAACATACACCTGCACCTTTCATCATCCTGCATCACCTAAGGCCATGTTATTATGGCAGTGGTGATACAGATAAATGGTCCCCCAAAGAAGATGGCCTATATATCTTGGTCCTAAGTCCCTTTCATTTATATAGATCAGGCTACATAGAATTATGTACACTTAGGTCACCATAGAATTTCAGACCTTTGGGCTACTATCTAAAGGAAGAATACCTGTAAAACCATAGGGAAAATTCTATCTACAGAAAATCAAGAACTGCACTGGAGCTGACACAGCCACAGGAGTTCACACGTCAGAAGTCCACCTCACATCATTTGGGTGCTTGGTAGCCCCCTTTGGTGCTCTCTGGCCTAATTCAAGCTGCTTTCTTGTGTATGTACAGCTTCTGTTTCGTGACATGAGCTTCCATAGGCCTCTCTGGCCCCTTCTTCACAAGGATTTCCACTCTCTTCCATAGAAAGTGACAATGCACACTATGTTACCTGCCCCAAATCCCAAAACAGAGAGATTCTAACTGATAGCAAAAAGAAGGGGGCTGCAATGGACAAACACTGCAATGTGCCACCCAGAGCCCCTTTGGAAATACAGGGATTTCTCTCCTAGCCACTGGGAGTGCTGCTGACAGAGTCCCCAGCTGTCAGCCCCCACAAAGACTGCCTCAGCAGCTCCACCCAAGGCAGTGTCCCCTCCCTGGGCAGCTGGGACTTACAAAGAGCACAGTGGTCTCGTCCTCTCGTTCCGACGTGGAACATCTCTGAAGATTCATTCCAGCTTCAAAACTCTTTACAGGGTCTGCTAAGCCCTGCAGTGAGACTGCATCACCATCCAGCTGCTCCCTCTGCCCGCTCATGCTTCCTTCCTCCCCCTCCCCTCCTCCCCTGCCCCTTGTTGATCTTGAGAGCACTCCCGGATAGCCCTCCTACACAATTTCAGAGCACCTGCGGGAAACCAGTCAGCGACATGAGCGTAACTCAGACATGGCACATATCGTATCTTCAAGCCAAGCCATAGAAGAGGTTGTCACCAGCCAACCAAAATACTGTTTGTCCCAGATTAAGGGCTCATTCCTGATCCAATAGAGTATGACCCAAAGGCCAGGAAGATAAGGTTGGGTGGTAGAAAACACCATTTTCAGAGCAGAAGCAGCTCTGGGCTAAGTGGCAGGTTTTGATAGCTCTGTACATTCTCTTATGAACCCCAGGCTGGATGCATGGGTTTGTTCTGTTCTTCCCACAATCCACGGAATTCAGTCTGAGTTCTTTTTTCTTTATAGATATCACTGCTGCCTCTGCTTCCTGGAGACCCCTGCCCACGCAAGAACGTCTAGAAGGAAAACATCTCCACTTTACTGCTCTCTGAAAACATTCCCTTTCGAGCTGGAGAGGTTTCCTGCAAATCATGACAGGAAAACAGAAAGGAGATATATAAAACAGCAAACATAATTAATACATTAAGAAGAGTTGTTAAAGAGATTTTTAGAAATTCAAGCTTGTGTTATTGCACTAATTAGGGACACTCCGTGATACTTCTTATAAAATTTTAAAAATCCCTTCCTCCTCACATTAGTAATGACTGTATCTTTGTTAAGAAAAGACTCATTCTTTTTTGTTTAAAATTATGTGTCTCATTATAAAAATTAAAGTGACACAGAAAAGTCTAACAACGAAAAAAATTGCCCAAAATCCTACTGCCCATAAGTAACCATATTTAATATTATATGAGAGTGTTATTCTAGATGTCTATCTATTCATATATCAACAGAAAATCTATTGACTTTCATTAAAATGGAATCACAATATGCATGCTATTTTAACTTTAAGATTTTATTTTTAATTTTATGTAACCAAAAAAATGAAAGTGAGGTAAAATTGAAGTAATCCTTGAATATGAAATGTTCCTTTACCATAAGGAGTATTCCCAAAAAGATCACTCTTAGGTCAAAAAGTGATTATGAAAACTTTAAGCTGAAATAATTTCAACTACATATTTCAACTCTAGATTCTTCAAATGGAACCATGTCCTGCCATAAAAATGGGAGGGAGGAAGCAGACCACATTATCTTCTGTCTCCCTCCTCAATCCCTGATTCAGATTATATCATTATTTTTATATCATCAAGTGTGGCAAAAACTGCTCCTTCTTCCCCAATCTCTGTTTCCCCCTTTTTCAATTATAAGTACTAGTTGAACACAAGACATCCCTGCTAAAGACAACATTTCCCTGCCTCCTTTACAGGCAGTTGTGGCCATCTGACAAAATTCTGGACAATAAAATACTGAGAAGTATCTGCAACTTCTACACCACACCTTAACAGAGAAGGAGCAGGCTCTTGTCTAGATCCCTTTTCCACCTCTCCACAGGCTAGCATGCAGACATGAAGGTGATGGCTGGAACATCCATGTGGGAATATGAGATGAAAGCCACACGCTGATGACGGGCAGAACAACAAAGCAGTAGACGCCTGGGTCCCAATACCTTTAACCTCCAAACCAGCCCTGGATTATCCACCCAGGCTTTTACATGAGAATGAAATACATTCCTATTTCATTAAAGCCAATTCGTTTTTAGGTTTCTTTTTATAGCATCCTAACTGCATTTTAGCTACTATCTCAACTAATCTATCAATAGACTATACATTTACTGTCTACTCTAAAACCATAATTCCCAGAATTAGTTTATCTTAGTTCCATATTCAAAGTCATTCAATGTTCACAGCAAGTCCCTTTTACCATGGTATCTCCATTCCTGAATTCTGGGAGATTTCTTCCTGTTTTTATTTGGTTTGTTGGTAGTATATTGGTTTCCTATTGCTACTATAACAAATTACCATACACTTAGAGCTTAAAACAACACAAACTTATTATCTTACAGTCCTGTACGTCACCAGTGCAAAACAGATTTCACTGGGCTAAAGTCAAGGTGTTCGCAGGGCTGTGTTCCTTTTGAAGGCTCCAGGAGAGAATCTGTCTCACTGCCTTTTCCAGCTTCTAAAGGCTGTCTACATTCCTTAGCTCATGGCCCCTTGAAGGCCCCCCCCAAAGCCTACAATATAATAAATCTTCAAATATCTCTCTGATTCTGACCTTCTTGCCTCCCTCTTTCACTTCTAAGAAAAGTTGTGATCACACTGGGACCATTAGTAATTCAAGATAGGTTCCCCCTCTCAAGATCCCTAACTTAACTACAGCTACAAAGTCCCTTGTGCCATGTAAAGTAATATACTCACATGTTCTGGGGATTAGGACATAGACATCTGGGGAGAAAGTACATTATTCTGTCTTCCACAGATGGTTTTGTTTTATTCTCCTTCTCTAATCTGACCAAGTTGTTTTTTTCTAGAAAGGGCTCATGAGTGCTTCATTGCCTAAAGTATGTGATACACTACTGAGAATGTGTATTTCCTTTCTACTTGAAAACAACTTGTCTGAATGTTATATTAGATTGCCACTTTTTCCAAGATGGCATTTATCTCTATGCTAAATGAAAACTTGGAGGCAGCATGACATTTTTCTCTTTGTATGTGATATTCTTTTTCTACCTTAGTGCCTTAAGAATTCTCTCTTTATCCATGAAGTTCAACCTAATCAGTCTACGTCTAGATGTCGATTGCTTTTTATTACTTTTGCTAGGATACAGTAACCTTGCCCAATTTACTCATGCAGTTCTTTATTTCACAGAAATTTTCTTCTGTTATATCAATCTCTGAATACATTTTCAGTTCCATTTGTGAGATTATATATATCAGGGTCATCAGTCATCTTTGCATTGGACTGATTGTCTTCGTCTCTCTTCCATGTCTATTACTTTATATTTAATTACTTAAATACCTTACTCTTTTTTATCTGCATTCATTATGGCTATGTCAAGTCTTTTGTCTACATCAGTATTTTTATTTTCACCTATGTTAGTCTGTTCCCTGATGTTTCTAATCACTTTATTGTTTCTGTGATGTCTTAGTTTGGTCCTCAATTTGTTTTATTTGCTCTAGAGCATCTTCATTATATTATCTATCATCTCTTCCCTGATATATTACATGACTGTCATTTTTGCTACAATGCCAAATAACACAGAGAATTTGTGGGAATTTCTTTTGTTCTGGGTCACTGTATTTCTGAGACTGGATTCATAGTTTGTTCTTTTTTGTTTTTGTTCATGCCTGTTTTTATTGTTGCTGAAGTATGTCTTCACAGTTGCACTGTCATTTCTTACGCTTTCCACACTTGATCTGAGCAGCTTTATCCCAATAATTTTTCTCAGATGTAGTGTGGGGTACTCTTCATTTTCTCCTCTCAGCTATTATTTGAGAGCTGGATATCTCATATTCAGTCATAGACTGAGTCACAGCAGGTGCAGACATGTAAAAAAAAAAAAAAAGAAAGAAAGCTCTACTGATGCTACAGTCACTTGAAGAATACAGGGGCTCTATTCTCTCTCTTGAGAGTGTTCACTCCATCTATTCAGGGAAGGGGAATGAGGACATGAGGTGACACCATGCATATGATCAAGGATAGATTGGGATTTCTGGGCATAAAGTTTATACAATTTAAGTGACTATTTTAAGGAAAAAAACCCAAAGTTATGGGACAAAATTAGATATGAACATGAACTTTTGTTTAGAACAAGAAAGGTTACCTAAGCATTTTAAGTGTTAAAAAGATGGCAAATACCACAAAACCAGAGCATTGAGAATTACAGTTAACAATTAACTGTCTACACACTTCTGTAATACTTTTTTCCCCTACATTTTTTTGCTCCTATCTTTCATTTACCTCTTAACAGGACCACAATTTTGTAAAATCACTTTCTGTGGAGAGACTAGAAAGATAATCTAGTTTCTGCTAACAGATTTCTCAAGATTTGCTTTTATCATTGATAGTTTTATCATGGAGAATTTCTTTTATCTTCATAATTCATACTTGGTAATATATAAATTTGGGGGAATATTATCAAATTGGAGATTTTCTATCAAAGTTCTTTCATATATCATATTTGGAAGTTTTTTCCAACTTCTGGCTCCGGTTCCAAATTTTTCATACTTTGTTTCTCTGGTAGCACTCACATATTTCCAGTGCCAGGTACAATGGACACTTTCACATCATTTCAACCTCTGGCTTTGCAGTTGCTTAAAGTGACTCCAGTTGGACTTGCAGAACACAAGGTAGAAGTATTTCTGGAGGCAATTTCTACACTGGTCCAGCTAACAATAACTTAATACTCATGAACAGAATTGCAAACCACTTAAATATACCTCATAAATCTAACTGAACTGTATCCCCGGCTCAACTTACCCTTAGCTAATTCACAAAAATATTTCACTGGGGGTGCCTGGGTGGCTCAGTCATTAAGCGTCTGCCTTCGGCTCAGGTCATGGTCCCAGGGTCTTGGGATCGAGCCCCACATCAGGCTCCCTGCTCCACGGGAAACCTGCTTCTCCCTCTCCCACTCCCCCTGCTTGTGTTCCCTCTCTCGCTGTCTTTCTCTGTCAAATAAATATATAAAATCTTAAAAAAAAAAAAATCCACTGGCCACTCCATTGCCACACAACAGAAGGAGAGCCAGAGTAGAAAAAACAGCTCTTAATTGACCAGTCAAAATACCTTCTTTTTGCATTTTACAAAATTTTACAAAAACACAAGATAATGTGAGAATAGTGTGCTAGAGCCCCTCCTGTGTTATTTCAAAGGAGCTATACAAATGAGAGACTCTGAAGCTTGCTTTACTATATTCACTGTATATCTACAAAAAACAGAGAGAGCAAACAAAAAATAAAAAACAAAATAGCAGACTTAAGCCCTAACATATTAGTAATTACATTTAATTTAAATTATCTAAATACAGCAAATAAAAGAGATTGGCAAAGTGTATTAAAAAACATGACCCAACTATATGCTGTTTATAAGAAATGTACATCAAATATAATAATCTAGGCAAGTTGAAAATTAAAAGTATGGTAAAAGATATATTATGCAAACAATCAAAAGAAAGCAGGAATGGCTATATTAATATCATATAACATTGACTTCAGAACAAAGAAAATTACCAGAGACAGAGGAGGACATTATTATGTAATGATAAATGGGTCAATGCTGCAAGAGAACATAGCAATTCTAAATATGTATGCACCAAACCACAGAACTGCAAAATATTTGGTAGCAAAACTAATAAAGTGAAAGGAGGAACAGACAATTCCACATTTCTAGTTAGAGACTTCAATACCCATCTCCCAAGAATCAGTAGAACAACTATCTCGAAATTCAGCAAGGATACAGAAGAACTCAAACACAACATCAGCCAACAGGATCTAATCAACATTGATAGAATACTCCACCTAACAACAGAATACACCTTCTTTTCAAGGACCCACAGAACATATATGAAGATAGACTATATTATGGTATTCTGAGCCATAACCCCACCTCTTCCTTATGTCAACATTCCCCCTCAACTCACAGAAAGGCCACCTACCATCAACCAATCTCCGTTCCAATTTAGAGATGTACAAAATATTATAGCACTAGGACAATCTAGTCACCAGATCCCATAGAGTAGGGAAGAAGAAAAGGTAAAGGGGACGCAAATCTCCCCCAGAGATACAAGCCCATTCATACTAGAATTCCATAGCTTGTTCAGGAAATAAGTAGGATAAAATGGAACCTGGAATCCAAACATTGTAAATGGCACAGACCACAGCCATCAGGATCCGACAGTCCTAGCAGAGGAGGGATTACTCAGGGTACTTTTCCAAGACTGGGACTGATTAAGCATAAAAAAATCACATGACTGGTGTTTTAATTAGATTTAGCCATTGAATTCCATTGTAAAGCCTGCACCTACCTCTAAAAAAGGGTAAATGACTCTTTCAAATGTGCATTAATTCTAGGATACCATTTAGAAAATTACCTCATCCAATGTACTAAGTGGCACCCAAATTGCCCAGAAGAGTTATTATATTTCCCCAAAGTGAGCAATTGACTCTTTTCTAACCAGTTGTATCAAGTCCAATTAGAAGCAGAATATAACTTCCTAGATATTTAAAGTAGAATAGGCCAGTATTATAAAAGCCAGCTGAGTAATTTATAGGAATTTTTAATATACTGGTAATATTCCATTAAGATAAGTTAAACTGCCATTTGGAGAATAATTTTCATTATATATAAAGATAGAACCCATACTTTGTCACTCCCCTAAGGCCGTGTGTGTGTGTGTGTGTGTGTGTGTGTGTGTGTGTGTGTGTGTATTAGTGTCTGACTTAGACAGAAATGTATCATTTCCAAATTGTTCTGAATTATTCTTTTTCTTCATTTTTTTCTCTAAAGGTATTTCTTTTCTCCATATCATCTATATACTATGACATCATGGAGCAAGTACATCAGCACATTCTTTTCCTGTTACATAAATTACTGGGCAGTAAAAATATTCAGAGCTCTCCTGGGAGACAAATGGGAATCATAAAATCAAGTTTTCTCCATGACTCTACTAAAGTACAATATGAATTTGTGAAAAATGCATCCCACTGGGAGTTAGACAGTGTAGGCACTCAGTTTAACCTCTTAAGTCCTCAGTCTCTCCTTGTAGAATGTGAGTGTTGAGATCTGTCTTCTTCTGACTCATGAGGGAGCTGCAAAGTTTAAATAGGCTCATATGCATGAAAGTCTGCTGGGTCCCTTAGGGCCGGAGGATAACAGTGAGAATTCCGTAGTCCTATTCTTTATTGTAAATCCAAGAAAGTCTTTTAAATTTTAATTAGTTTCTTTAAACCCCTGTGGATAAGTCTCTTCTGCCCATTTTATAAGTTAGAATTCAGACACTGGGAAGTTAAATGGTTTTGCCCCAATCATATAACCCCCCTGGAATTAGAGCAAAGAGTTCCTTGCACCCATTGCTGTGAGGAAGCCATAGAGAAGCATCTGGGGGCCTTGTGAGCAGAATCATGGTACAGGAGCTTTATGGAGCTTTGTGGCTCTGCTGCAGGGTACCAGAAAGATTCTTCTTAATTTATATTTTTGAGAAGCTGGGGATTTTTCATTTGGGAAAAAAAGGGGAGAGAGAACACTGAACAGCAGGATCAAAATCATAATCCCTGTTTTTAATGGAAATATGAACTCAAGATTTTACCTTTGCTTGCCCCAGCTTGAAATCATGCCCCGAGGGGAAGTCTGCCCTCCTTCCAACCAGGTGGCACAGTGCGCTTTGTTTTAAGCAGCTCAACTCAAATGTGTTCCCCTTTTTATGCTCTCCCTAATAAAGCACTGTGCAAAAGATGTTGATATTGGAATGAAGCATGTACGTTTCCTAGTTGAATGGTGACATATTGGCTAACTGGAACTCTAAGGAGGAAAAGAAATGCATGTCTCCCTTCTGCATTTTGGGATTCTTGTTGATAGTGGGTGGAACTCCAGTGAGTCACTACTAAGGAGTGAAATTGGATGCCTTCTTTGGCTTCTCTGGTGTTCTCCATGCTGCCTCTTGTTTGTAGGAGCTGCAGGTCTTTGCACAGTTGGATGGTGTAAAAAGAGAAAAATACACACAAGCAATAAAACAACAGAGGCCTTCAAACCATTTCTCTCTTGCTTTATGGGAGTTTTTGTTTGTTTGTTTGAGAGGTTTTGGTGTTTTTTGTTTGTTTGTTTATGTGTGGTGTTTTGGGGTTTTTGGGGTTTTGGTTTTTTTGGTGCTTATTTTCTTTTTATTTTCTGCTCCTCAGCAGCACAAGAGAGGAAACCTGATATAAAGTATTAACTTTGCCAAGCTTCAGAAAAAGCCATAAAATATTCTTTTATGTATCTTTTTTTTTTTTTAAACCTGAGCACTAAGAATTAGAGGATTTGGAATTAAGACAGAGAATGGGGAAAACTAGAGGGATCTCTCCTCATCTTCCTTCTTTGGGCTACAATATGGAAATATGTAACAAGTTGCAATTCCAGTCAGTAATATGTGTTCTTAGGGCAGAATTCTGCAAGGAGATGGCCATTTATCTGGTTATAACCACTCTGGATCTCATCACTAAGAACCCAACAAGTTAATCTGGACCCAAGGAGTTGCAAAAAGATGTGAGACTTCAAGAAGGCAGGATTTTTGAGACTGCCAAGACAAAACATGAAACAATTGTTGCAAAGTCAGGTTCTGAATCATCTCAGATCTTTTTCATCAAATCTTTGCATCTTAGATCTTTCATCTATGTATTGCATGACACTGAGCAAATTGCTTACCCTATCAAACCTCTGTCTTCATAGCAACATTCTTCCTAACAGCCCAAAAGGGAAAACAACCCAAAAGTTCATCAATTGATGAATGGATAAGCAAAATGTACTGCATCCCTAGAGTGGAGTATTATTCAGCCATAAAAAGGAAAGGGAGCGCTGATACATGCCACAATGTGGATAAACTTTAAAAACATCATGTTAGGGGCGCCTGGGTGGCTCAGCCGTTAAGCGTCTGCCTTCGGCTCAGGTCATGATCCCAGGGTCCTGGGTTCGAGCCCCACATCAGGCTCCCTGCTCAGCAGGAAGCCTGCTTCTCCCTCTCCCACTCCCCCTGCTTGTGTTCTCTCTCTCGCTGTGTCTCTGTCAAATAAATAAATAAAATCTTTAAAAAAAAAAAAAACACATCATGTTAAGTGAAACAACCAGTCAAAAAAGTCTACATATGATATGATTTCATTTATATGAAATGTCCAGAATGGGTAAATTCATAGAGATAGCAGATTAGTGGTTCCCAGGGTCTGACGACTTAGAAGAACAGAGAGTGACTGCTAACATGTACCAGGTTTCTTTTGCGGGTAATGAAAATATCCTGAAATTTGACTGTGGTGATGGTTGAATATCCTGGTGAACATACCAAAAGTTACTGAACCATATACTTTAAAAGGGTGACTTTTATGGTATGTAGATTATATTGCAACTGTTGGTGGGAGGGGACCCTGTTTCTCCCCTTTTAAAAAAGATTAGTAATAGTTTCTCTCTCATCAGATTAACAATTAAATAATGCAAGTAATGCACATTACACAGTGACCAGTGCATAGTAAATGCCAAATTAATGTTAATTATTAATGAGAACTTGATTCAACTCTCCACTCAGAGTTAACATACAATGAACTGTAAGAAGTATGCAGTGGGTTCTCATCTGACCTCCAGAGTTTCCCCACTGTGATCTAGTAACTGGCCCTAAGCGGTGTGGCTAAAGGAGTAGCTCTGATCCCATCTTCATCCTCTTCTGAGAATCCTATGCTTATGTTGCTCCAAAGTGGGATGACCAGATTTAGCAGCTAAAAATACAGGAAACCCAGTTAAATCTGAATTTCAGACAAACTAGTCATTTTTTTCTTAATATAAATAGGTCCCAAATGTTTCATAGGACATACCAATGCTTAAAAATTATGCAATATTTGGGATATACTTCTACTCAAAAAATTATCTGTTGCTCACCTAAAATTCAAATTTAGCTGGGCATCTGGCAACTCTATTACCCATGAGGTCAACACTAGGTTGGAAGGCCTCATTTGGCATCACAGTCCTTATTATAAAGCCTTAGTAAGTGCCCATGCTCAAAGGCCACCCACAGGGTACTACACATTTATTAATAGATTTCTACCATGACTCCACTCCCATAAGCCCTACAAAATGATGGCCTTACTCCTGAAGTCTAGTAGCTCTTCCATCTCTAAGTTGTCTATGCCAGAGTTTTCGTTCTCAATGCAGATGTTGTTCCCCAAGAATACAGGATGTGTCTGCATCATGGCAATAGATGAGGCAGATTAAACTCTTCTAGTTCCATTCCCTGGTGGGAATGGAACAACTGCATTTGCACAGAGCTTTTCTGGACAATAACCACCTAACTTCTCCAGCATCAACTGAGGCTAGAACTTAATATCCAGTAGCTGTGGTTTACGTGAAAAACACAAAACACACACAAAAATAATGTGTGAGTGCAAAAACATGTAAGTGGCCATCGTCAAGTATAACCTCAGTCATTAGATATGGTTAAAACGTCAGTTGCCAAAACCAAACCTTTAGGTCTGTAAGAATAAGACGAATGTTACACATACAATCACGTAAATATAATGAATCTATCTGGAATTTAGCTTTCAAAAGTAGTTCATTATTATTCAGTTTGCTGTTTTCCCATTCTTTTAGAAATTTTATTCTACCAGGAGGTTTCTCACATCTTCAGCCAATGTTTCAACACAGTGTACCTCAGAGACTGGTGAGAACCTGAATTTTATTCACACAGGTGATTGTCCCATGTCAATCAGGGACTACTCGAGTCATAAATTATACTGTTTTTTTAAATCTGAAAAGTATTGCCAACAGGACTGGCTACATAATTTGTGGGACCCAGTGCAAAATGAAAATGCATTTTCACTATATTCAAAATTCATGAAGAATTTCAAGATGGTGAGAGCAGAGCACTAAAGCAAGTCCAGGCGGCCTTGTGCAGCCTTACAAGTTGTGTGCTCAGGAAGCCAACCCTGACCACAGAGATCTCAACAGCCAAACTGAGTCAACATTTTGAGGGCACAGTTATGTGCATTTCTCTTCCTCCAAGCCAAGGATTGAAATCATCTGATCAATTGTATTTGTTTCTTTCTTGATCTCTTTTGATGGTTTCATCAAATCCTGAGGACCCTAAAAAAAAAAAAAAAAAGACCATAAGACCGTGACAAGAAATGGGTAGCATGGGTTACCCCTGGGGTAGGGAGCAGGGTGCCTGCAGGACAGGAAGGAGCAGGAGGAAGACTTCTGCTGTGTGTGCTTTGGTACCTTATGTATTTTGAACCATGTGATGTGAATGTCTTCCCCAGTCAAAAATGAATAAATAAATTTAAAGAGAGGTTTAGAATCTCGGATCAAACACAGCTGAATAAGCCACATGCATTTTGAATATATACAGGAGCCACCATTTGGGTGTTTTATACTTTTCTATTTTTTTATGTCTTATGCCTCAACAGAAAGATATTTCTTAAGAGCAATCATGAAATATTCTAGAATGCCGTTAATAGAATCGACAAGGTAGACTGAATAAGGTAAAATTGTTTCTATGCACCACAAAGTGTTTTACCTCCTAATGCATGGTATATTTTCAGTTTGAGATCATTGTGAATTATGTGACAGGATATGGTTCCCACTTTATTTTGGCAGTTCAGGGTCTAATTCAATCTCTGGGGTAAATGGGAGCCCTTTGGGCCACATTTCTGTATTCTAAAGCTTTCCCTTAGATTTAAATTCTTACCTTAGTTAGGATTTATTTTTCATGATTCCATCTTCACATTATCTTTATGTTTTCTTCTTTTATTCTATGATCCTTTTAAAGCACAAGAAATACTTTGTGGAATGAAGTAGATAATTCTCAGCATTTATCCCACAAAGTAACAATGAATGTAGGAGAAATGAATCAAAAGGTTTTGCACTGTTTTTTCTAGTATCATTTGGCCCTGTTTGTGTGTTAAAGAATACCTCACTAGACAGGGAAGCAGAATAGCGAATTAAGAACAAAATGATACATTCATTTGAAAAGGAACTGTTGTGTAAACTTAGAAACAAGCTCCAAACCAAACTACGTGTTAAAAATCAGGTAAAAGTTAATAATGAGGAATAAACTTTCAACCTTCTACCAGCACAGCTATCAAACTTGGCCCTGATCTAGATTAGAGCTAACAACTTGGAATATTATCAGTGTCACCTATAAATCATACCTGCAGCACATACTGTCTACTCATACCATTATTGGTAATTAAGAAAAATCAGGAACAACCTAAATGACAAAGCATGAGGGAACAGGTAAGTTATCTACCCAAAACACAGAATATTACACAGCCACTAAAAATAATGCTCTCAAAAAGTATAATGGCATGATGACCAGAGTTAAGCCTGCTATTTGGTATACTTGAAAGTTGCAGAGTAAATGCAGAAGTTCTCATCACAATGAAAAAAAAAACATTTTTTCTTTTTGTTTTTGTTTTTTGTATCTATATGAGGTGCTAATTAACCTGTTATGGTAAATATTTTGCAATATATGTAAATCAAATCATTATGCCATACACCTTAAACTTTTAAAAATGTTTTTATTTAAATTCAATCTAATTAATATGCAGTGTATTTTTAGTTTCAGAGGTAGAATTTAGTGATTCATCAGTTCTGTGTAATATCCAGTGCTCATTATATCAAGTGCACTCCTTAATGCCTATCACCCAATTATCCCTTCCCCCCACCAACCTCCCCTCCAGCAACCCTCAGTTTGTTTCCTATAGTTAAGAGTCTCTTATGGTTTGTCTACCTCTCTGTTTTTGTCTTATTTTATTTTTCCTTCCCTTCCCCTAAGTTCATCTGTTTTGTTTCTTAAAGTCCACATATGAGTGAAATCATATGGTATTTGTCTTTTTCTGACTCATTTATTTCACTTAGCATTATACCTTCTGGTTCCAACCACGTCCTTGCAAATAACAAGATTTTATCCTTTTTGATGGCTGAGTAATATCCCATTGTATGTATACCACATCTTCTTTATCTATTCATCTGTTGGTGGACATCTCAGCTCTTTCCATAGTTTGACTATTGTGGACATCGCTGCTATAAACATCAGGGTGCAAGTACCCCCTCAGATCACTACATTTGTATCTTTGGGGTAAATACCCAGTAGTGCAATTGCTGGGTTATAGGGTAGCTCTATTTTCAACTTTTTGAGGAACCTCCATACTGTTTTCCAGAGTGGCTGCACCAGCTTGCATTCCCACCAATAGTAAGGGGTTCCCCCCCTTTCTCCACATCCCTGTCAACATCCATTGCTTCCTGACTTGTTCATTTTAGCCATTCTGGCCAGTGTGAGGTGGTATCACATTCTGGTTTTGATTTGTATTTCCCCGATGTCAAGTGATTTTGAGCATTTTTTCATGTGTCTGTTGGCCATTTATATGTCTTCTTTGGAGAAATGTCTGTTCATGTCTTCTGCCCATTTCTTGACTACATTTGTTTTGAGTTTAAACTCAAAACTCAAACATTGAGTTTGATAAGTTCTTTATAGATTTTGGATATTAGCCCTTTATCTGATAAGACATTTGCAAATATCTTCTCCCATTCCATAGGTTGCCTTTTAGTTTTGTTGACTGTTTCCTTTACTGTGGAAAAGCTTTTTATATTGATGAAGTCCCAATAGTTCATTTTTGCTTTTGTTTCCCTTGCCTTTGAAGATATGTCTAGCAAGAAGTTGCTGTGGCTGAGGTCAAAGAGGTTGCTGCCTATATTCTCCTCTAGGATTTTGAAGGATTCCTGTCTCACATTTAGGTCTTTCATCCATTTTGACTTTATTTTTGTCTATGGTGTAAGAAAGAGGATCAGTTTCATTTTTCTGCACATGGCTGTCCAATTTTCCCAACACCATTTGTTGAAGAGACTGTCTTCTTTCCATTGCATATTCTTTCCTGCTTTGTCAAAGACTGGTTGATCATAGAGTTGAAGGTCCATTTCTGGGCTCTGTATTCTGTTCCACTGATCTATACGTCTGTTTTTGTGCCAGTACCATACTGTCTTGATGATTATAGCTTTGTCATAGAGCTTGAAGTCCAGGATTGTGATGCCACCGGCTTTGGTTTTCTTTTTCAACATTTCTTTGGCTTTTCAACATTCCATTTTCTTTTCAACATTTCTTTGGACGTTCAACATTTCTAGTTCCATACAAATTTTAGGATTATTTATTCCAGTTCTGTGAAAAAAGTGGATGTTATTTTGATAGGGATCACATTAAACGTGTAGACTGCTTTGGGTAGCACAGGCATTTTATTTTATTTTATTATTTATTTTATTTTATTTTATTTTATTTTATTTTATTTTATTATTTTATTTTATTTTATTTTTATTAACATATATTATTTATTTCAGGGGTATAGGTCTGTAATTCATCAGTCTTACACAATTCACAGTGCTCACCATAGTACATACCCTCCCCAATGTCCATCACCCAGCCACCCGAACCCTCCCACCTCCCTCCACTCCAGCAACCCTCAATTTGTTTCTTAAGATTAAGAGTCTCTTATGGTTTGTCTCCCTCTCTGGTTTCGTCTTGTTTCATTTTTCCCTCCCTTCCCCTATGTCTTCTGCCTTGTTTCTCAAATTCCTCACATCAGTGAGATCATATGATACTTATCTTCCTCTGATTGATTTATTTCACTTAGCATAATACCCTCCAGTTCAACCCACAACATTGCAAATGGCAAGATTTCATTTGTTGATGGCTGCATAATATTCCAGTGTGTGTGTGTGTGTGTGTGTGTGTGTGTGTGTGTGTGTGTATACCACATCTTCTTTATCCATTCATCTGTTGATGGACATCTCTTGCATAGTTTGGCTATTGTGGACATTGCTGCTATAAACATTGGGGTGTACGTGTCCCTTCAGATCACTACATTTATATCTTTGGGGTAAATACCCAGTAGTGCAATTGCTGGGTCTTAGGGTAGCTCTATTTTCAACTTTTTGAGGAACCTCCATACTGTTTTCCAGAGTGGCTTGGACCAGATTGCATTCCCACCAAAAGCATAGGAGGGTTCCCCTTTCTCCGCATCCTTGCCAACATCTGTCGTTTCCTGACTTATTAATTTTAGCCATTCTGACGGGGGTGAAGTGGTATCTCATTGAGGTTTTGATTTGGATTTCCCTGATGTCAAGTGATATGGAGTACTTTTTCATGTGTCTGTTGGCCATCTGGATGTCTTCTTCGGAAAAATGTCTGTTCATGTCTTCTGCCCATTTCCTGACTGGATTATTTGTTCTCTGGGTATTGAGTTTGATAAGTTCTTTATAGATTTTGGATACTAGCCCTTTATCTGATATGTCATTTGCAAATATTTTCTCCTATTCTATTGGTTGTTTTTTGGTTTTGTTGACTGCTTCTTTTGCCGTGCAAAAGCTTTTCATCTTGATGAAGTCCCAATACTTCATTTTGCCCTTGCTTCCCTTGCCTTTGGCGATGTTTCCAGGAAGAAGTTGCTGCAGCTGAGGTCGAAGAGGTTGCTGCCTGTGTTCTCCTCTAGGATTTTGATGGATTCCTGTTTCACATTTAGGTCTTCCACCCATTTTGAGTTTATTTTCATGTATGGTGTAAGGAAATGGTCCAGTTTCATTCTTCTGCAGGTGGCTGTCCAATTTTCCCAACAACATTTGTTGAAGAGGCTGTCTTTTTTCCATTGGACATTCTTTCCTGCTTTGTCAAAGATGAGTTGACCATAGAGTTGAGGGTCCATTTCTGGGCTCTCTATTCTGTTCCACTGACCTACGTGTCTGTTTTTGTGCCAGTACCATACTGTCTTGATGATGACAGCTTTGTAATAGAGCTGGAAGTCCGGAATTGTGATGCTGCCAGCTTTGCTTTTCTTTTTCAACATTCCTCTGGCTATTCGGTGTCTCTTCTGGTTCCATACAAATTTTAGGATTATTTGTTCCATTTCTTTGAAAAAAGTGCATGGTATTTTGATAGGGATTGCATTAAATGTGTAGATTGCTCTAGGTAGCACTGACATCTTCACAATATTTGTTCTTCAATCCATGAGCATGGAACGTTTTTCCATTTCTTTGTGTCTTCTTCAATTTCTTTCATGAGTATTTTATAGTTTTCTGAGTACAGATCCTTTGCGTCTTTGGTTAGATTTATTCCTAGGGATCTTATGGGTTTTGGGTGCAATTGTAAATGGGATTAACTCCTTAATTTCTCTTTCTTCTGTCTTGTTGGTGTATAGAAACGCCACTGATTTCTGTGCATTGATTTTATATCCTGCCACTTTACTGAATTCCTGCATGAATTCTAGGAGTTCTGGGGTGAAGTCTTTAGGGTTTTCCACACATAAAGTATCATATCATCTGCAAAAAGTGAGAGTTTTACTTCTTCTTTGCCAATTTGGATGCCTTTTATTTCTTTTTGTTATCTGATTGCTGAGGCAAGGATAGGCATTTTAACAATATTTGTTCTTTCAATCCATGAACATGGAACATTTTTCCATATCTTTGTGTCTTCCTCAATTTCTTTCATGAGTGTTCTGTAATTTTCAGAATACAGATCCTGTACCTCTTTGGTTAGGTGTATTCCCAACCCATTCTACAAGGCCAGCATTACCTTAATCCCAAAACCAAAGACCCCACCAAAAAGGAGAATTACAGACCAGTATCCCTGATGAACATGGATGCAAAAATTCTCACCAAGACACTAGCCAATAGGATCCAAGAATACATTAAAAGGATTATTCACCACAACCAAGTGGGATTTATTCCAAGGCTGCAAGGGTGGTTCAACATCCACAAATCAATCAGTGTGATACAATACATTAATAAAAGAAAGGACAAGAGTCATATAATCCTCTCAATAGATGCAGAAAAAGCATTTGACAAAATACAGCATCCTTTCTTGATAAAAACTCTCTGCAGTGTAGGGATAGAGGGGAACATACCTCAATATCATAAAAGGCATATAAGAAAAACCCACAGCGAATATCATCCTCAATGGGGACAAACTGAGACCTTTTCCCCTAAGATCAGGAACACGACAGGCATGTCCACTCTCACCACCATTTTTTAACATGGTACTGGAAGTCCTAGCCTCAACAACCAGACAACAAAAAGAAATAAAAGGCATCCAAATTGGCAAAGAAGAAGTCAAACTTGCACTCTTCGCAGATGACATGGTAATCTATGTAGAAAACCCAAAAGACTCCACCCAAAAATTGCTAGAACTGATACAGGAATTCAGCAGAGTCACAGGATATAAAATCAATGCACAGAATTCAGTTGCATTTCTATACACTAAGGCAGAAGAAAGAAAAATCAAGGAATTGACCCCATTTACAACTGCACCAAAAACCATAAGATACATACACCTTAAACTTATACAGTGCCGTATGTCGATTATATCTCAATAAAGCTGGAAAAAAAAAAGGTATAACAACATGATAAAAATTTCTGATATAATACTGAGTAAACAGAATATAATTTTATTAAATTGATCCAGGGAAGAGGTGTTAAGGAGGATAACAGGTATGTGTGTTTACACACATGGTCAAACTGAAAGCAATCTTACTTTCCTTATAAAAATTTCTTCTAGTTTCAAATACTTTTGCAATAAATACATATTCTTTTATTAAAAAAAAAACAAGCAAGGTTATTTTCAAGGCAAATCAAGATTTTCCATAACCAAATGCAAACTGGTGCAACCACTGTGTGGAAAACAGTATGGACGTTCCTCAAAAAGTTACAAATAGAACTACCCTATGATCCATTAATCACACTACTGGGTATTTATACAAAAAAATTCAAAAACACTAATTCAA
>NW_027397072.1:27845011-27870775 GCF_003265705.2 Callorhinus ursinus | reverse complement strand
TATAATGGAATATTATTCAGTCATAAAAAAGAATGAAATCTTGCCTTTGCAACTACATGGAAGGAGCTAGGGAGTATGATGCTAAGTGAAATTAGTCAGTTAGAGAAAGACAAATACGATATTATCTCACTCATATGTAGATCATCACTCAGGTCATACCAGGGTCCTGGGATTGAGCTCTGCATCGGGGACCCTGCTCATCAGGAACCCTGTTTCTCCCTTTCCCGCTCCCCCTGCTTGTGCTCTCTCTGTCAAATAAATAAATAAAATCTTTTAAAAAGAGAGAAAGAGAAACCAAGAAATAGACTCGTAAATATAGAGAACAAACTGATGGTTCCCAGAGGGGAGGTGGGTAAGGGGATGGGCGAAACTGGGATTAAGAGTATACTTATCTTGATGAGCACTGAGTAACATATACAATTATTGAATCACTATATTGTACATCCAAAATTAATATAAGACGTAGGTTAACTATAGTGGAATTAAAATAAAAAACTTAATTAAAAAAAAAGATTTTCCACAACCAAACCCTTGAATTTAGCAAGTATGCCAATATGTAGGCAACCTTCCTGAATTATGGCTCCATTCAGGTCCCTCAAGGGAGAGATGATAACTAAACTCCTAGTGCTCAACAACAAAATGCATAATCAGAAGACCTATGCCTCAGAAATCTATAGAAACACAACATCCAAATTAATTAAGGCAACATATACAGAATTGGTTCTTAAAATCAGCAATGCTGAAGAATAGCAGACACATAAAAAAATGAGAAAATAAACCAAATTGAACATGTAATTACTGTCAGTTATGTAAGCCCATATATAGGCCTTTAAAAGAGAAGAGAAATGGTGAATAAGGACATATTTTACAAACCAAGGCCCTTGATGTTCTTTTTTGCCCCAGGATTCCACATGGAAAGAACATAAAGATTCATTTCCACATCTTGCATTACACAAGTAACACTACCAGCAGCTTGTCACTTCCTATAGCACCTAGCATGTGAATAAACATATTGAAAGTCTGACCTGGATTCCCAGACACTAATGAGCAAGAGCCTCAGTGATACAAAGGCAACAAACATGAGTTTGCAAACTTTCTTCATCCTTTCACTTCTGTGGAAATAACATTTTTTCTTGTTCAGGATTTCAAACCCCTAGTCACACCTCCAAACAAATAAATAAGTAGTATTGTGTACATGCTACCTGCCCAACAATGTGATGGATACAGCTGGTAGTTTAATGCAAATATAAGGTGGAGAGAAGTATCATTACCAAGTGTCTGCCATGTGCTAGACAGAAGGCTGGGGTCTGGAGTCTATGCCTTGACAGCCCCTTCTAGCACCTCAGGAAGGAAATTTCTCCTGAAAATGTGGTTTGGGGTGTGAGAGAGTGGCTTTCAGGGCCTTGGAGGCAACATGAAGTTTTCTCTGAGGTCCTTCCCTACTTCTTTTAAAAACATGCTCTCGCTCTAAATGCAACAGAAAATGAAGTTGTTGTGTTTGTAGGCTTGAATACAAATGATTTCTGCCTCAGGAAAAAAAAAAACTTTTCAGAATATTTACTTATTTTCAGTTCCTAAGTATTATTCTGAATGAGGGAATAAATAAATGAATTTATGAATGAACAAATGAAGGAACATATGAAAAACTTGGAGAATGTGGTCTTCAGCAGAGTCAGGACACTTGTGATTCAAGCAAGGGGCAAATGGCCTGGGAGAAAGTAAAAGATGCAAAGAAGAGGTACAAAGAAAGGCTGAAGGTTAGTACATAACTATGCTTCTCAACCCCCAAGTTCCCCAAACCTGTGCCCTCCAGGCTGGCAAGTATGAGACTTAAGAAATGACAGGCAATGGGGTGCCTGGGTGGCTCAGTCATTAAGCATCTGCCTTCAGCTCAGGTCATGATCCCAGGGTTCTGGGATCGAGCCCCGCATTGGGCTCCCTGCTCCGTGGGAAGCCTGCTTCTCCCTCTCCCACTCCCCCTGTTTGTGTTCCCTCTCTTGCTGTGTCTCTTTTTGTCAAATAAATAAATAAAATCTTAAAAAAAAAAAAAAAAGAAATGACAGGCAAAAGGATATGTTTATGACTGGGAATTTTTCTGGAAACAACCTCGACCAGAGATCAATAATAACAATATCAACCACTACCACCACACACACACACAAAAATAACAGCAGGAACAGTTGTGGTCATAGTAATAATAGGTAACTTTTTAAAATGATTGACAAGTACCAAGCACTGAGCTAAGCTCTTTGCATAAAATATCTCAACCAAGTGTCACCACAATCCAATTAAAAGATATATATTATTAGCTCCATGTTACAGATCAGAACTCTGGCTTACAGAGGGTAAATTAACTTGCCCAGAGTACACAGCTAGTCCTATGCTACACATACGGTAATTAATTACAGGGTATCTAAATTGTATTTGACATTTTATAAGGAGTTATATTAGATCAATGTTTCCCAGCCCAGCTGCACATTAGCACCAACCTAACAGCCTCTACATTTGAATGTCTACTCAATGATTTCCTCCATGTCAAATTAAATTGTTTCAGATGACTCTGGGTCCTGATCTGGATGCTGAGGCAAGAATACTCCTTGAAGGAGTCAGCTAGGTCCTTGGGTACACAGACACACTGCTTAAGTAACAGACTGGTGTGCAAGATAGCCCCTGATTTGCATATCAAATGGCAGCCCAGCTAATACCAAAACTGCCCACCTCTCTGCTTATATTTTAGAGATCTCAGAAGCATAAAATTGTAATGTTTACTTCTTCGATTTCCCTAATACTTAAATTGAAAAATGGACAAGGGAAATGCCATCAGCAATTTGAATAAAAAGACTGCAGTATAATAGGAAGTTCCTTCCAAGAAAAACAAAATAATTCATAGACTGTGAAAGTTAGATCATCTGGAAAAAAAAAAGTTAGATTAACTGATACACTGGTTGTCAATGCTGGATGCACAGTAAAATCACGTGGAGAGGCTGTTAAATAATGTTAATAATAATGCCAGATCCCATCCCACAGTGTCTGATTTAACTGATCTGGGGTAGCTCCTGGGAACTGGTATTTTTAAAAGCTTCAGCCATTGTGAACAAACACTGATTTAACCCAGCCCCTCATTACCATAAAATGATTTGCCATTTAGCAGGCCACGGCCACAAAACATCTCTCTAGTAACCCTCAAATCTGCATTGAACCAGGATTACAGCTTCTCTTCAAAAATACCCAAAAAATTGTCTTAGAAAAATACTAGCCATAAAACTTAAAAAAAATCAAAATCAAACATAATTACGAATATATACACTAATAGTTAACACACTATATCAAAATAGTTATCTTTCAAACACACTTCTAAGTTGGTGTGCTAATTGTAATTGCTCATTAAAGGTGTTCTATTTTCCTTGCTTCCATTATAAGAGTGTGAAATTTTTCAGAGAAACCAAATGGAAAGGTGATTGCTCAGATGTAGGCTAACAGAAGTTTCCACAAACACATGTGGAATAATATCTGGAAGTGGTTCAGCAGACGCCCCATGGAGTGGTGTGTGTGGCAAAAACTAATATCCATCTCATTATGTTTGGAAATGATTAGATCCTTAGCTAAAATGTCTTCCCCAGTTCTTTTTACAAATAAAAGAAATGTGTGGAACTTAACATGAGGGCCAAAGAAAGCATAAGCATAATAATAATGATGAAATAAATTCCTTCTGAGAGTCCTTTTTTTCTCTCCCAAATATTTTACATTTGCTATCTCACTTAGTCTTTATACAACTTGAAAATATATATATTTTAGAAGAAAAGATGGAGGTAAACTCTCAGTCACATTCCAGCTCCCCAAATCAGGGTCAAGCATTATTTCTCCCTTCCACTGGTATAAACACTGGGCAGGATACTTCGGAGTTGGGGGCACAAATACAGAAATGACTAAGGCAAACTCTCTCCCTCATCAAGCTCCTATTTCAGTGGAGAGTCAGATGAAAAATATGCAAAATAAAAGGGGATAAAATTGTTCTCCATCTCAGTGAATAGCACCAAGATTCCCTTAGTTGAGCAAGCCAGAAACGTAAAAATCTTCCCTCATTCTTCCTTCTCCCTTACCAGCCACATCTGGTCCCTTAGCAAGTCCTGCAATTTTACCTCCTAAATATTTCTCAAACATTCTTTCCATCACCACTGTCATCACCTGAGTTCAAGCCACCACTACTTCCCATATATATGAATTGCAACTACCTCCTAAATAGTCTCTCTGCTTCCATTCTGGACCCATCCAATGTATTTTACCTGTTGCAATGGGAGTGACCTTGTAAAAATACAAATCTAATCATAAGTTCTCCCACTGAAACCACTCCAGAAATCTTTTCTTAGCTGTATGGTAAAGCCCAAAGTTCCCTAAGCTGGGCTATAGGGCGTTGCTGGATGTAGCCCCTGCTTACCTCTCCAGCCCCACAATCTACCACTGTCCCACCCTCTGCCTCTGCTCTCCTCCCCTGTAGCCTTCCTTCAGGTCTTTGACTATTACTTAGTCTTCACACCTCCTGGCATTTTCACTTGTCCTTTCCTTGACCACAAATGCTTGCCCCCACTTCATCCTTCAATCACAGCTGAAGTATCACTTAGGCGTAGAAACCTTCATCAACTTCCCAAACGCAATCAGATCCTCTTAAAGAACTTCATACTTTTCCTTTGTAATACTCATCAAAACTTCTAACTGTATATTTATTGTGTGATTATTTAACATCTATCTCCTACTCCTACCCTATTCCTACTGCACTGTAAGATCCATGAGGGTAAGGACAATGTCTTATGTGCTTTCCTGGTATGTTGCGTGGCACACTGGAGGAACTCAATAAATATACTCATTGAACAGAAGGATGAACAAATGAATGAACACTAAAATAAAGATTGCATGAAAGAAGTAACATTGGAAATAAGTGGTGAGGGAAAAGTAAGATTGTAATCATTAGAAAAAGGTAGGGACAGACTTTCAGCCTCCAAGAACAGCAAACACACAGTTAGGAAGTCATAAAGCAGGAATAGGACCATGAAGAATCCAGACTTACTGGGTTGAGAATAAGGTGTAATGGAATATGAGCCTAGAAAGACATGGTTCTGTCATGAAAAGTCTAGAATGCAGGATAAAAAATGTCATGAAAAGTCTAGAATGCTTAATTACAAAGTGAGCCACTGCCATCTTAAGAGCAGGAGGTGACATGTAGAAAGTGAAATTTGGGGCACCTGGGTGGCTCAGTAGGTTAAGCCACTGCCTTTGGCTCAGGTTATGTCCCAGGGTCCTGGGATCAAGTTCCGGTGGCTCAGTCAGTTGGGCGTCCAACTCTTGATTTCTGCTCAGACCATGAGTTCAGGGTCGTGGGATGGAGCCCCGTGTCAGGCTCTGTGCTCAGCGGGGAGTCCCAAAGGCTCAGGAATCGGCAGCACCTGGTACTTCTAGAAATGGGGTTGAAAATGAAGAACACTAGCTGGAACTCTATTTGAGAAATAGGTCACCGAAACCCTTCCTTCCCTCCAAATAGCAGGTTTATTATCTGAAAGGGGTAAAACAGATCTTCACACTGGGGGACCTCTGGTATAGATTACCATAGGAGTATGATACTGAAAATGAGGGTATGAAGCTAATGTTTACATACCCAGTACTGAGATTCTAAGTTCTCTTTCCTGATTCAACTCCCAGAAACAAACATATCCCCCAGGCAGGAAATAGGAAGACTCTTTCCTGGCGCATTGACCAGCCCAAATGGAAAGACCTAAAGATACTGATACAAGAAGTCCTCCAATGAAAGGGCCCAGCCAGGTTAGCTTATGGAGCATCTCAGAGATGAGAATTACCAACTATCCACTGAGATTTTCTAATCAGGTCTAACCTCTACTCTTTTATGAGGATCATTAGACACATGAAAAAAGTTATCTATCATGCATGAGACCCCGAATTGCCAAGGAAATGTTGAAAAAGAAAAACAAAGCTGGGGGCATCACGTTGCTATATTACAAAGCAGTGATCACCAAGACAGCAATGGTACTGGCATAAAAACAGACATATAGACCAATGGAACAAAATAGAGAGCCCAGATATGGACCCTCAACTCTATGGTCAAATAATCTTTTGACAAAGCAGGAAAAAATATGCAACGGAAAAAAGACAGTCTCTTCAATAAATGGTGCTGAGAAAATTGGACAGCTATATACAGAACAAAACTCAACCATTCTCTAACACCATACACAAAGATAAATTCAAAATGGATGAAAGACCTCAGTGTGAGACAGGAATCCATCAAAATCCTAAAGAACATAGGCAGTAACCTCTTTGACATCAGCCACAGCAACTTCTTTCAAGATACATCTCCAAAAACCAGTGAAACAAAAGCAAAAATGAACTTCTGGGACTTCATCAAGATAAAAAGCTTCTGCACAGCAAAAGAAACAGTCAACAAAACAAAGAGGCAACACACAGAATGGAAGAAGATATTTGCAAATGACACTACAGATAAAAGGCTGGTATCCAAGATCTATAAAGAACTTCTCAAACTCAACACCCAAAAAACAAATAATCAAGTCAAAAAATGGGCAGAAGACATGAAAAGACACTTCTCTGAAGAAGACATACAAAGAGCTAACAGACACATGAAAAAATGTTCATCATCATTAGCCATCAGGGAAATTCAAATCAAAACCACATTGAGATACCACCTTACAACAGTCAGAACGGCAAAAATGGACAGGGCAAGAAACAACAAATGTTAGAGATGTTATAGTGAAAGGGGAACCCTCTTACACTGTTGGTGGGAATGCAAGCTGGTACAGCCACTTTCGAAAACAGTGGGGAGGTTCCTCAAAAAATTAAAAATAGAGCTACCCTATGACCCAGCAATTGCACTCCTGGGTATTTACCCCAAAGACACAGATGTAGTGAAAAGAAAGACCACATGCACCCCATTGTTCATAGCGGCAATGTCCACAATAGCCAAACTGTGAAAAGAGCTGAGATGCCCTTCAACAGATGAATGGATAAAGAAGATGTGGCCCATATATACAACGGACTATTACTCAGCCATCAGAAAGGATGAATACCCAACTTTTACATCAGCATGGATGGGACTGGAGGAGATTATGCTAAGTGAAATAAGTCCAGCAGAGAAAGTCAATTAACATACGGTTTCACTTATTTGTGGAACATAAGGAACAGCATGGAGGACATTAGGAGAAGGAAGGGAAAAATGAAGGCAGGGAAATCGGAGGGAGAGATGAACCATGAGAGACTATGGACTCTGAGAAACAAACAGGGTTCTAGAGGGGAGTGGGGTGGGGGGATGGGTTAGCCCGGCGACGGGTGTTAAGGAGGGCACGTACTGCATGGAGCACTGGGTGTTATACAAAAACAATGGATCGTGGATCACCACATCAAAAACTAATGATGTACTGTATGGTGACTAATGTAACATAATAAAATAAAATTTTAAAAAAAGTATCTATCATGAATATTAGGACCAAAAGTTAATTAAATAGCTAATTAATTAAGAAAAGCAACCTGGAGGAAAAGGACTCTTTGAGGAACAAGGAACAAGGCAAAGAATAATAATGTTAATAAAGTCAGAGAGATAAAACACATCTATGAACCAAAAACAGAATGTTATTAAAGAGACAAGAGAGCCAAAGTAAAATTCATTAAAAATCCAGTAGTAGACATGAAATCTCAGTAGACAGTTTGGAAAATAAAGATGGGGGGGGATCTCCCAGAGAGGAGAGTGGCAAAACAAACAGATGGAAAACACAAATGGAAAGACAGAAATATAAGAGAGCCAGCTAAGGGGATCCACCAGCCAAATGGCAAAGTTTCCAGCAAGGGCAACAGAGAAAATGAAGGGGAAGAAATCATTAAAGAAATAATTAAAGAAAACAGCCCAGGGGTAAAGAATATGATTTTCTAAGATTTTAAAGGCCCAAATCAAAGCAGCCAACACAACGGATGAAGATAGACACCAATGGGAAATTTCAGAACACTGAGAGAAAAAAAGAAAATCTTACAAGGGGTACAAGGCAGAAAAACCCAGTTCACAACACAAAGTTCAGGAATCCAAATGGCTTTTACTTTCTTAATATTAACCTTGGAAACCAGAAAATAATGCATTAAATATTCAGGGGCTGGGAGGAATGTTCTAGAGTTCTACTACCAGACATAAGTTATCAATCAAGTGAAAGGGGAGAATAAAAATAATATCTTCTCAAAAATCTTAAAGTGAGTCTCAAAACAATTTACCTCCACACACCTTCTCTCTGGAAAATATTGATTCTGCCAAAGCAAGAAGTAGGAAGATTCAGGTAAAAGGGGGTCCTCCCCAGGAGGAAAAAGGATCAGTAGGGTAAGAGAAATCTCGGGATGTCAGCTGTGCCCCAGCTATAGAAGCAACTAGTCTAGACTACTCCAGGCAAGTCAAAATGAGACAAAAGAGTCCATGAGAGCATTTCATCAAGAAGATGAAATTAATAAATTATTTAACACATCTAAATAAAGAATTGAGAAGAGACTGAGAAAACTGTAGAAGTGCTTTGGGTTGAATTGATGATGAGTAGGTACATAGAAAACACACACACAAACAAACTAAAGATATAACTATTAACTCCAGGAAAACAAAACATGGCAAGGAAAGTGCTTCTTGTATGCCTCAACATGCAGAGTCATAACACTGAATAACACTTTAACCTAAGTTATGATGTAACAGGGGAGGGGAGAGAAAGGGAGTGAAGAAAGAAGTGAAAGAGAACTAAATTCTCCTCTTCCTAGTGGGAAGTCAATAAATCATTCCTAAATCTGAAAAATTAAGAACCAGAAATATAAACTTGCTTTTTAGAAATACAGTGATATACACCCAATCAAATAGCCAATAAGCTTAAAGTGGTTGCCCATAGAGAAGAGGAAATGAAGCATAGGAAAGACTTCTGTTTTTATAAGTCTTATAAAATCACCTGACTCCAACTGTGTGTATGTTTAACTTTCATAAAAATAAACCCTGGATAAAAAGACTAAATTTAAAAAACCAACAGGTCAAGGATGAGGAAGGGATGAATGTGAGAAAGACAGAATGACATAAATGACTCTGATTTTCAGATTTAAGTAACTAGGGGGATGGCGGAGTCCAAAGAAAAGGGTGGGATTTAAAGAGAATAAAAATTGTAATTAAAAAAGAGTTCATGACAACAAATTACTACTTAGTGACACAAAATCATGGAGAGCCGCTCTCTTTAGAACTTAGAGAATTTTAAAGCTGCAAGGACCTTTAAATTCATCTTGCTTCTGGTTTGTTTGTTTGTTTTTAAGATTTTATTTATTTATTTGACAGAGTGAAAGAGGGAACAGCAGAGGGAGAAGCAGGCTCCCCACCGAGAAGGGAGCCCGATGCAGGACTCGGATCCCAGGACCCTGGGATCATGGCCTGAGCCAAAGGCAGTCGCTCAACCAACGGAGCCACCCCAGCACCCCAATGCTTCTGTTTCTTAAATCCTTTCTCGAATCTCTTTTGCAAGGGCTATCCATGGATGCTCTGTGTGAACACCCAGCCGACTGGCCATTCACCATATCTTCAGGCACTCACTCCATTTCCACCTCGGGCTCCTTTAATCATTGAATGGGACTTCCTTTAGTAAAGACAACTCTGCATTGGCCCCAGTTCAACCGGGGTTCTGTACTCTCTACTGCTGCTTGAACATACTGGGACCTGGCCCTAAGTGAATTTATATAGAATGATGCCCATTTCTTCTTGGCTAGCGACAAGGACTTAAATAAATGACGTCCAAGAGATTCCTTCCATTCCTCGGAGACAAACCTGGTGAGTGCTGCCGGTGAGTGAAGAATTGAAGCAGGCAGAGGACGACAAAGGAAGCGGAAAGCAGGGCTCTGCCTCTTACATCTTGCCATCCACCCGCCCTTCTGAAGGCCGCAGTTGTCATGAGGCTAGACTCTAAATCCATTTCTAAGAGCCGAAGTTCAAATTAAAGCCAAGACAGCAGCGTTGTTTCCAGAATAATTTGAATCTTCAAGCTGTGCTAAGTGCCTTTTTGCTTCTACACTTGAAAATTACTACATTTTTCAGTTTGTTTCTATTTGAAAGAAAATGGTTTAGGTGATTATAAAGGAGTAGCTTGTCGATTCTGCACGAATTCCACTCAGGATTTTTATGCTAAAATTCCAAAAGTCTCTTTAATAGATAATTTATGTTCCTCTAAGATAGTTTTATTTTAGAATAATAAAAGCCCTCAAACTTACCAAAGGCAAAAAAAAAAAAAAAAAAGACACTCAATGTGAGATCTAAGAGCTAAGCTCCTCCCAAAGGCCTATCCATCTGACATGATCAAGAGATATTCTCCAGTAGTTCTCTGTGGGCGACTGGAAAGTGCAGCAAAGTGATGAGACACAAACCCTCTTCCTGGACTTGAGCTGCACCAATGTCAGAAGAAAAAGACAAGAAGTCCTCAGGATCCTGTGTTTGAAAAATTCTAACTCTCCAGATATCCATTCTCTTGAATTTAATTTTCCATGTGTTCATTTGGCAAGTACTGATGGAGCATCTACTATGTGGCCAACACTGTGCTGGGTACAGGGGGGATGCAACACCGAGCAAGAGAGAAAAGATCCCTAGAGCCCCCATTTTGGCATGGGAAGACAGATAATGAGATTTGTATTCATCTTGTTGGGCTATAAAGAAAATAAAACAGGTTGATGCTCTAGACAGTGACTGTTGGAGCTCAGGACTGATTATAAGGAGTGATCAGAAAAGCCTTTCCAGTGGAGACAGTAGAAGTGGGAACCAAGGAACAAGAAAAAGCTGGGGAAAGACTATTCCAGGCAGAGGAAAGGGCCAGAGACCTAAGAGAGCTCTTCCTGAGCATTATTGTTCTGCAAGAATGTTCTTGAAAAACTGTAACATCTTTAGCAAGAGTGGATGCCTTACTGCATCTGAGCGCTCAATTCAGTCTCAGAGACTGAGGCACACTGTAGCCACTGATGGTGGCTAGGTGAGTCCCACTCCAGGAATGGCCCACGGCCCAAGAGTCTCTCGCCTCCATGGAGACAGTCTGTACCCAATGACTGGCCACAGAGGAATAAAGATCTAGCCCGTTGTTTCCGAGCCCCTTGCTTCCAGCTCCTGAGAAGCCCGGTGCTGGCTCTCTGTGACTGTGTCACAGCTCAGCTCCCCCTCTGCCCAGTCCTGCTTTCTTCACTCCCCTACAGGCACTGACGCCGAGGGCATGTCCCAATATACCTTCAGGACGCACATCTTCATCTCAGCTGCACCTTCCCTGGGGAATCCAGCTGGAGATCTAAGTGGATCATTTTAGGCACATATACATATTAAAATACAACAGCTGCACAGCCGTCAAGTTTAGGAATCATAGAGCGCCAGTGCTTGTTTCATCTCTGTCTACGCTTAAAGACAACATGACAAGAGGTCCTAACTGGTTTCCATGACACACTGAAATCTGTCCCCATGCTGCTGACTGATGCTTCCCACCCACAAATCTGACCATGGTGATCCCTTGCTAAAGCCCTTCAGTGGCTCTCAGTGGCCTTCAAGACAACATCTTGGTCCACAAGTCTCTTCGTGACCTGCCTTCCCATAGAGCCTTTCCACCCACCTTCTCCCACACTAGATCCATGGTATTTTGACTATGCTGTTTCACACCCTCATGCCTGTCTTTCAACCTGCAATTTCCTCCACTTAGCAAATGATTTTTCTTTTAGTCTTTAAAGCCACCTTCTTTGAAAGTCTTCCTCAGCCCCCCTACTCAGAGTTTCTAATACCCTCCTTGTAACTCTGTTGTATATTGTACAGTTTTTTACTGTTGTACCCACCACTGTAAACATCTGCCCATTTCTGCTGCTCAACTACATGCCACCACGTCCCACAGAAATGTATTTATAGACTTTGTCCTATTCAGTATTGACCCCTCCCCTAGCATCTAGCACAGTGCCAGTCACTTTGTAGACAGTTGCAAAAGCTATCTCACTCTGCTTTAGTCTGAGAAAAAAGGCATAGTCACAAAACATATCTGTAAAATAGATCCTTGTTAGCAACCATTTTGCGATTATAGAATCCACCTTTTACTGGGCCCCGAGAGAGGAGGGGCAGGGATAAAGAGCTGCAGAAACTTATATATGATGTTGTTTATATTACAAATGTCACTGCCATGCCCCATCCCTCCAAGTCTCAGGCAGCTAACATCTTAAAGACCCCCACAGACCATTACATTTCCATATTCACCACCTTCAGTTAAACTCTCTAACTTAGCAGTTCCCAGTCTGTGAAGACTTTACCATGAGTATTTATTCATTCTTCCAGTTTAGAGAGAAAAGATAGTAGGCATACCAGAACAACAGTCTAAGTGCTTGTTTGTTTTGTATGTTCACAAGTGTAAACACTGCCAAAACACACATAAATTGAAAAAAAATCTAGAATTTTCTTGGTTTGGTAATTAACGAAGAGCAGCCTCTCCTTTCAGAAACTTTGCTGTGGGAGCGCTGCATTTAAATATTGATACACACACACACACACACACACACACACACACACATGCACATATACATATACATATAATTGATAATGGTAATAATGAGCGCAACAGAAATATGATCTTCCCCTAATGACAATTCTAGTATGCAGAAGAGGCGTGGTGTGGTAGAAGTCAGTGGTCTTCAGAGTAGAACACTTGTGCTTCTTCAGGCCTAGCTTAGCAGCATGGGATCTTGAACAAGATATTTCACATCTCCTGGCTTGACTTCTTATCTATAAAATAGATATTTTATCTATCCTTGTGAGAATTAAATAAATAGGTCACATGTAAGAAAGTGCCTAAGGGCGCCTGGCTGGCTCAGTCAGTGGAGCATGTGACTTTTGATCTTGGGGTGCTAAGTTTGAGCCCCACACTGGGTGGAAAGATTACTTAAAATAAAATCTTTTAAAGAGAGAGAGAGAAAAGGAGGTGCCTAGTCCAGGCTCTGACATCACTAAAGCCACAACAAATGTTTTTACTGAAAGCATCTCCCTTATGCCCTAAAACTGAAGCATAGCAGAGCAGAAGAAACTGAGTCTTATGGATTAGTATCATCACTCTACTCTGCATGAGTTTAAAATATGCTGATTTTGAATTTCTCATTTCAATCTTATTTCTATATGATCAGAAAATCAGCTTATTTAAGAAACTATATCAAACTGTCAACTATATATACTAGGCTTTAATACATTTGATTTCTTTTTCCTAAATAAGCAGTTTGAAGAATGACAGTAAGAAAGGAAATCAAATACGTGGGATGGTTAGTAGCTTTATATACTTTTATATCCCAGAAAACACCTAGGCAGATTAAAACCTTTCTGCATTTCTTAAAAAACACATTTCAATCTGACCACCTGCATTGCTGAATTGTACAAAAATGGAATTTAAAAGAGTTAGGATAGTAAATCTTCCAATCAACATTAAAAAACCAATACCACCAAAAAATTTTGCCTCTCCCAGCACAGTATTAAAATCACTCAGATCTGATGGGTGTAAAATGTTGAGCTTATTTTTTTTAAAGTCATGTTACTTGGCTGTAAGGTTGGTAATACTAAAAGTTACAGTGCTTAAACCAGGAAGAAACCAATCTACCACCCTTCATGTCTTTTGAAATGCAAAATGATAAATCTTGTCAAGTGGACTACAGGCTAGAGCAAATTTTATTAAAAAAATCCCTATTAATTGGCCTTTGGTGTAGCCCTGCTTGATGCAAATTATACTACTTGTCAAGACTTTGGTTTAGTCACAAATAAAAGGCTTAGTGGATAAAGGTTTGGCCTTTCGCTACAGGTTTTCTGCCAAACTGTGACCTGAAATGAATGCATTGGTATTGAGTGGGGCCTCCTGACTCTGTAATTTAATGCTGACAGTAATTAGCTAAGAAGGAGGTGTTATAATGAAAGCTCTGGGCATGGTGTTTATGTGATTTTACACAGCTGCAATAGATGGCACCTCCTTTTTCAGTCTTTTTCATTTACTACCTCTGAAAAGGGAGAAGGTGTGAGTCGTAAAAGATACCGGCTGCTTGACTCTCTGATAAATCTCCGGACAGTGAAGACCTTGAGTTTAAATTAGCTGTCAGGGTTCAGCCATCTCACTCACTGGCTCACTACGGAGTTAGCAACATTGCAAAGACATTATAAATGGATTCATACGTCTTGATTAATGCCTTCCTTTGTAAACAGACTTTCAGCATGGAGCTATACCATAGCAGACGCCCTATTCTAAAGGTTAATCTTTACATCAATGGCATATTCAAGACATCCTGCATTTTCAGTTCTTCTCCTTTCTTTTTGAATTTCAAATTCTCTTGGAATAAATGAGAAAGAGGAGTCCTAATAGCAGAATCAGAATCTATTGTTAGAAACGTCCTGTGTAAATAAAGGATCATTTTTGCACATCTGACTATTTCATAGAACAAAGGAAATCCTCTGTATGATTCAATGTTGAAGTCTTTCCTTCTTGGCCCTTAAAAAATTGCTTTAACAGGAAAGGTCCACACTTAAGTGACCCCTCTTTGCCTCTAGCTTGGGATAATTTCCTTGATAAAATGGTGCTCTCGTATAAAGTAGTCTGATATTCAATGCTGGCAAGTATCTGACTGCACAACCAAACACCAAGGGCCTGTCCTTTTCCAAATGCTGCTAATCTTGGTATGCCTGAATGTTACTTTGCTACTACATGGAAAAAATGGGGGACAATAAGGATGCAAGAAGATAGAGATCAAAAGAGTGTGCTAGTACATTTCTACTTCATCCAAGCTTTAGTTCAGAAAGAGCTGTTGATATGAGATTTTTGTCACCTCAGTTATTCACAATGAATTGGTAGCAAATCTTCCTTTCAAGTGTTTATTGACATTGTCATTTACTCAGCTTCGTAAAGTGTTTTGTTGACATAAATTAGATCTTTGTTTACTCTGTTCCAGATAGGAGCAAAAATAAAATGCTTTGATAAAAACAACTATTTAATTACTGCACCATCCTAGAAAATCAGCAATTCTATGTAAGATTAAGAGGTTACATTCTCCAACAGTAAAAGAGCAAGAAAGCAAGAATTATGTACAGAAAGTTAGTTATGAATTCTAGTTAGTTTTCAGGGTCTTTTTTAGTCTATATACAGATGGTATGCAATTTAATTTGGACTTCCAGAGCATCTATTTTTTCCATGTTCAAATGAAATAATACACTTCCCCAAAATTGAGGGATTACCTGGCCATTTGCCACTGTTGACCTCCAATTACTACATATTCTTACCATCTTTCTTCTTCTGAAGTAAAGTCCTGCTGAAGATTTTAATAAAGAAGAGTCTAGGGGAGCCTGGGTGGCTCAGTCATTAAGTGTCTACCTTGGGCTCAGTCATGATCCCAGAGTCCTGGGATCAAGCCCTGCATTGGGCTCCCTGCTCAGCAGGAAGCCTGCTTCTCCCTCTCCCATTCCTCCTGCTTGTGTTCCCTCTCTTGCTGTGTCTCTGTCAAATAAATAAATAAAATCTTTAAAAAAAAAAAAGAGTCTAATGTAATCTGAGTGAAAACAATGGTCAGTTGAGAGTTTCAGAGAAATCCATCTTCTTTCTCGTCTTTTATGACGAAGGCCTCAGAAAGGAGCCCTCATCTCCAACAGAAGAACCATAAGAACTAGACCCTGGCAGGAGGGAAATGCATTGGGAGTCTTTCTTCCCTGGGAAAATGGGGGCCAATGGCGTTAAGCAAGATCCAAGAATACGCAGCAAAGGGATACCATCTGAGGGCCATAGGAGCAAAAGGCCCGTTACTGGTTTCAGTTCTCTTACCAGGCTCCGATTAAAGTATTGCTTTAGACCATGCTTGAGCAAACAAAAAGGAAGGCATGACACCACCTAAATGGGATTTGTGAGCCAAGAGTTAACAAACAGAACAAGCAAAGTGTCTAGCAAAAAAAAAAAAAAAGATACTTTTTGGGAGAAAAATTAGGATATGACATTGAAAAACTAAGAATTCTTTGTAGATGTATCCACAGCCCCAGAGCTCTTTGTGCCTGGAAAGCTAAAACTCTTAGCACGTTAAGCAAGGATCATCCCAGAAAGGGCAATACATGCCAGACTGCCCTTTCTGTACAATTTTAGATCCAAAGTTACAGTGATGAGATAAGCCTGGTGGCTTACATTGTGGAAAGTCCTGGCACAAAACAGGAATGAGGGTGAATGTTTTTGAAAAGAAAAGCTCATGTACTTTTTTAAATGTGTGGTAGGCTGAATAACCGTCCCCAAAGATATCCAGGTCCCAGTCCTTGGAACCCGTGAATGCTTCCTTACATGGCAGAAAGAACTTTACCAACGTGATTAAGACCCTGGATTTTCCGGGTCGGGCCTAAATGTAATCAAAATGCCCTTACAGGAGGGAGGCCGAGAGAGATGTGATGGCGGAAGAGAAGGAGACGTGATGGTAGAGGTGACGGTAGAACCAAGAGGTTGGGGGGTTTGAGAAGGGGCCTAGTCAAAGAATGCAGGCAGCCTCCAGAAGCCAGCACGGGCAAGGGAATATAGCCTCCCTAGCCTTTCTGAGGAAACCAGCCCTGCTGACGCTTGATTTTTCATTGATTTCAAATTTTTGGCTTCCAGAATGGTAAAAGAGTTAACTTTCATTATTTTAAGCCACTAAATTTGAAGCAATTCGTTACAGCCGAAATGAGACACTAACGCAAACGTGTTTTGGGTTTAAGATTGGGCAGCCAGAGACATAAGAAGGGTAAAATATAAAAATAGGCAAAACACAGTAGTAAATCTAGTATTTTAAAGAACAAAGCTTAATTTCTAAACCAAAATGTTATTCACCCAAAGCTAAATTTACCAGAAGGAAATGGCTTGATGTAAAAGAAAAGCATGGCATTTCTAGTGTGATTTGATTTGATTTGTACTTGGTTAAAGATCATTAAGATTCATTTTGACCAGTGCTTTAATTTCTGAAGGTGTGTTATACTGGCTACTGCTTAGTAACACTTGTGTACTCTTGTATATTCTCCTCGTACATGCAGGCGCTAGAAGTTTGGGAAGTACACGTCCCAGAATCTCTGACCATTAGGATTCCAACTGAGACTCCAACAAAAAGAAACATTTGCATGAGCTTTGGAAGGCAGGAAGGAGGAGAATCCACTCTTCACCCACGCAGCCCTTCAGACCAGCAGCAGCTTCCTTCCTGGGTTTCATGGTACACTTATCAGGCTTTAGCTGGAATGTAGGCAGCCTGTTATTTCCTGACCTGGGGAAAGACTCCCACCTCTTACTTTCTCTTCTCCTGCCCTTTCCTGTAATTTTGTAAGCACCTAATTCCCTGAAGAAAAAAAAGTTTCTCCTTGAAAATCCTGGAGATACCAGGTTAATTTGTTTTTCTCATTGAACCCAGACTGACACGAATGAGAAGTTAGAAAAGGAAATTGTCCTATTTTTTAAATAACTAGTTACAATCCTCAGTTAAATAACTGTAAGATATGTTGATATATTATTTAAACTCCCAAAATATTTGCTAATATACAGTAATTTGGAATAAAAGAAAGCTTTCTTATATAAGTCTTGAAATTATAAGTCTATAAAGAAGAATAAAGAATAGTAAGGAGAGTATAGGGTTAGGGTGTGTGAGTGGCAAGAGACTGATAATTCACCTTATAAACATTGTATTACACAGGCTGATTTACACACTTTGTGCTCTGGGTAGAAGGAATGAAAGCTCAGCCTTGGCAACAGGTAAGAAAAGAAGAGACACTGGAATAGCACCTTGCATTTTTCCTCGTCTCTTCAGTATTCTTGGACCATCTCTGAATAAGCGGGGTTTTTGTTTGTTTGTTTCTGAGGAATCTAATACAATAAAAATTAATCTCTTTCCCGTATCTCTTTTGTTCTATATCCGAGTTAGTATCATTTCCTAGTATAACATTTAGGTCATAGTGTGTTTATGTGTATATATATATATTTTTTTTAATAATAGGTTTATAGAGACCTGTCACATATAAAACTCACCCTTTTAAAGTACATAATTTACAAGTTGATAATATAGTCACAGAGCTGTGCGACTATCACCACTATATAATTTCAAAGCATTTTCATCACCATAAAGAGAAACTTTGTGGCAGCAGCTCTTTCTGCCTACAGGTCCTGTCCCCATGCTTTAATAAAACCACCTTTCTATACCAAAGATGTCTCAAGAGGGGCACCTGGGTGGCTCAGTCCGTTAAGCATCTGACTCTTGATTTCAGCTCAGGTCATGATCTCAGGGTCGTAAGATCAAGCCCCATGTTGGGTTCCTCTCAGCAGGAGTCTGCTTGAAGATTCTCTCTCTCCCTCGCCCTCTGCCCTCCCCTCACTCACCTGTGATCTCCCTCTCTCTCTCTCTCTCCCTCCCTCAAATCAATCAATCAATCAATCTTTAAAAAGAAACTTTGTAACCATTAGTAGTTTCTCCCCATTCCACCCTATCTCCAGCCCCTGGCAATCACCACCTACTTCTGGGCTCAATGGATTTGCCTACTGTGGACATTTCATATAAATGGACTCATACAGTATGTATCCTTGTGTGATTGGCTTCTTTCACTTAGCATGTTTTCAAGGTTCATATGTGACATAGCCATGTATCAGTGCTTCTTTCCTTATTATCACCAAGTAATATTCCATTGTATAGATATACCACATTTTATTTATCCATTCATCAACCTGTGGATATTTGTTTCCACTTTTCAGCTATTATGAATAATGCTGTTATGAACAGGTTTTTGTGTGGACATATGTTTTCAGTTCTCTTAGGTATATCCCCAGGAGTAGTTTGCTGGATCATATGTTAACTCTAAATCTAACATTTTGAGGAACTGCCAAAGTGTTTCCCTTTTTTTTTTTTAAGATTTTATTTATTTATTCATGAGAGACATAGAGAGAGAGAGGCAGAGAGAGAAGCAGGCTCCCAAGGAGCGGGGAGCCCTATGCGGGACTCAATCCCAGGACCCCGGAATCATGACCTGAGCCGAAGGCAGACACTTAACCATCTGAGCCACCCAGGCGCCCAGAACTGCCAAAGTGTTTTCCAAAATGCTGTGCCATTTATAATCCCTCTAGGAATGTATGAAGGTTGCAATTTCTCCACATCACTGCCAACACTTACTAGTTTCCGTTTTTTAATTATTATTATACATCTTGTAGGTGAGAAATAGTGTCTCAATGTAGTTTTTGATTTGCATTTCCCTAATGACTAATGATGTTGGGCATATTCTTACATTGTTATCTGACATCTGTATATATTCTTTAGAGAAATATCTATTCAAATCCTTTACCCATTTTTTATTTGGGTTATTTGTCATTTATTTTGAGTTGTAGGAGATAATTCTATATTCTTTATAAAAGTCCCTATAACAGATATACGATTTGCAAATATTTCCCCTCATTCTGTGGGTTGTCTTTTTAATTTGTGATGGTGTCTCTTGAAGTACAAAGTTTTTAATGTTGATAAAGTTTGATTTTTTTTTAACACTTGTATTTTTGGTCATATGTAGGAAACCATTAATTATCCAAAGACGCAAAGATTTACTCCTATGATGACATCTAAGAAAGTTACAGTTTTAGCTGTTATGGTTAGGACTTTGATTCACTTTGAGTTAAAGTTTATATATGGTGTAGTGTAGGAGTACAACTTCATTCTTTTGCGATTTGATATCCACTTGTCCCAAGGCCATCTATTGAAGACTATTCCTTCTATCACTGAGTTGTACTGGTGCCCTTGTCAAAAATGAATTGACCATAGAGGTGCCTGTGTGGCTCCGTCGGTTAAGCATTTGATTTCAGCTCAGGCCATGATCTTGGGGTCCTGGGATCGAGTACCATATCGGGCTCTGTACTCAGAGGGTAGTCTGTTTGTTCCCTCTCCCTCTCTCTCTGTCCCTCCCCCTGTTCATACTCTCTCTCTCAAATAAATAAAATCTTTTTAAAAAAAATGAATTGACCATAAAAAGAGTTTATTTCTGGACCTTCAAATCTATTTCATTGATCCATGTCTATCCTTGTGCCACTGCCATACTGTCATGATTACCATAGCACTGTAGTAAGTTATGGAATCAAGAAGTGTGAGTCTTCTGGGGCACCTGGGTGGCTCAGTCAGTTAAGCGTCTGCCTTTGGCTCAGGTCATGATCCCAGGATCCTGGGATAGAGCCCCACATCAGGCTCCCTGCTCAGCGGGGAGTCTGCTTCTACCACTGCCTCCCCCCTGCTCGTGCACTCTCTCTCTCTCTCAAATGAATAAATAAAATCTTAAAAAAAAAAAAAAAGATGTGAGTCCTCCAACTTGATTCTTTTTCAAGGCTGTTTTGGTTATTCTAGGTCCCTTACATCTCCATATGAATTTTAGAATCAGTTTGTCAATTTCTGCAAAACTGGCATTTTGTTAGGGATTCCACCAAGTCTATAGATCAGTTTAGGGAGTACTACCATCTTAACAATATTAAATCTTCCAATCTGTGAATATGGGATGTCTTCCCAATGCTTGTCTTCTTTAATTTTTTCAATAATTTTTATAGTTTTCAGTGTGTAAGTCTTGCACCTCTTTTGTTAAATCTGTTCCTGAATTATTCTTTCTGATGCTATTATACATAAAATTGTTTTCTTAATTTCACTTTGATATTATTCATTGCTAACATATAGAAATAAAATTTATTTTTTTATATTGATATGGCATCTTGCAACCTTGCTAAATGTATTGGCTCTAATGGTTTTTTAATAGAATCCTTAGGATTTTCTATACAAACCATGTAACCTGCAAATAGAGATAGTTTTATGTCTTCCTTTCCAATCTGGTTATGTTTTAGTTCTTTTTATTGTTTAATTATCCTGTCTAGAACCTCCATCCAATGTTGAATTGAAAGAGCAAGAACAGTCTTATTTTGTTTATGATCCTAAGGGAAAAACATTCCACATTTTGACACTATTATATTAGCTATGGGTTCTTTATATATGTTCTTTATCAGGTTGAGGACATTCCGCTCTAATTCTAATTTTCTGAGCTTTTTTTATCATGAAAGGGTACTAGATTGTGTCAAATTATTTTTCTCCATCTATTGAAATGATTATGTGGGTTTGTCCTTTATTCTATTAATATAATGTAATTCATTTATTTCAGATGTTAAACCAACCTTGTATTCCTGTGATAAACCCTCTTGGTCATGTTTTGTAATTGTTCTTTTGTTTTGTTTTGTTTCTATATTGCTGGATTCAGTTTGCTAGTATTTTCCCGTGGATTTTTGCATCTCTATTCATACGGGATATTAATATGTAGAGTTTTTCTTCTCTTTGTCTGGTTTTAGCATCAGAGTAATAGAAGCCCCAGAGAATGAGTTCAGAAGTATTAGTTTCCTATGGCTGCTATAAAAAATTACCATGACACAAATGAATAAAAATAACAAAACTTTGTTCTCTAATACCTCTGAAAGCCAGAAGTCCAAAATCAGTTTTACTGGGCTGAAATCAAGGTGTTGGCAAGGCCATTCTCACTCTGTAGACTCTAGAGGGGAATCTACTCCCATCTTCTTCCAGCCTTTAGTGGCTGCCAGTATTCTTTTCCTTTCTCGTCTCCTTCTGGGACTCGCATTATGCATTTGTTGACATACTGCAGGGTTTCCTACACATCTCTAAGACTGTGCATTCTTTCTTTTTTTCCTTTCTGTTTCTCAGACTAGAAGATCTCAATTGACCTATCTTCAAATTCTCCCATTCTTTCTTCTGCCACTTCAAATCTGCTCCTGAGTTCCTCACATGACTTTTTTTCATTTCAGTTGTAACTTTTCAACTCCAGATTATTGGATTATTTTTTATAATTTCTATCTCTTCATAGATATTCTCTACTTGATGAAAAATTGCTCCTATACTCTCCTTTAGTTCTTTAAACACTGTTTCTTTTAATGCTTTGAACATATTTATAAAAGCTGATCTAAAGTCTGCCTAGTAATTTATGGTGTTTTAGTAATACCTGGGCTTCCTCAGAGTGTTTTTCTTGACATTTTTTTTTCCTATGTGTGGATCACACTTTCCCTTTCTTTGAATGCCTTGAACATTTGGTCAAAAGCCAAACACTTCAAATAATAATATGGAAACTGAAAATCAGATCTTCCCCCCAAGGTTTTTTGTTGTTGTTTATTTGTGTAATGGCTTTCCTTAACTAATTCTGTAAAATTTGTAACCCTTCTCATGTGTGGCTACTGATGTCTCTGCCCAGTTAGCTTTGAGTCAGCTAATAATTGGATATAGATTTTTCTTAAATGCCCAGAACCAGTAAGTCTCCCAGCATTTGCTAAGGGGGGGTCTGTATGGGTTTCAAGCTCTGACAGAGTTTATTACACTGCCTTAGCCTTCACTTCCTGCCTGAGAAGAACTTGAGACCAGCCAGAAGTGAGATAAGAGCCTTTTCAGGCTATTCCTAGACATGTGTTTTGCACATGTGCATGACCTTCTAGATTCCCAGGAATATGTCAGAGCTTTTCAAAGCCCTCTATGAAATTTCATTACCCAGCTTTTCCTTTAAATTCTGGCCAGCTTCTTATGTGGTCCAGATATTATCACCACCTCAGGTAGCCACAATACTAAATAATAAACTAATTATTTCTGACAAATGCCTCAGAAAAAGGCTATTAGCACTGAACCAAAAGGTCAAGTGAAGACAAGCACGGCCTGTGGGGTTTCCAGGGAACTGACAGACAAGTCAAATAATGACAGTTATCTGGGAATGCTGCATTTTATGGATATCCAAACCCATTCTGACCCTTCCAGTGCCTACTAGGTTGCTGGTTTTCCTCACTACCATGATTTCAAGGTTGATGAGAAGGGCATGGGATAGGGCAGATTAAAACACTGCAAAACGTGGGGCACCTGGGTGGCTCAGTCAGGTGAACATCCAACTCTTAATTTTGGCTCAGGTCATGATCTCAGGGTTGTGAGATGGAGCCCCGTGTTGGACTCTATACTTCGTGCAGTCTACCTGGGATTCTATCTCTCCCTCGCCCTCTGCCCCTCCCCCCATAATAAATAAATAAATAAAATCTTTAAAAAATAAGAAAAACACTGCAAAACTCACTGTTCTTACCAAGACTTAGACATTTTTCTTAAATAAATGGTCCCCAAATTATTGCAAACCTTTGATTAATTTCTAGAGTTTTTGAAATGTTGTTCTTGATAATTTTTTTCAATGTTCTCATCACTTTTACAGAAGAATGGATTTTCAATAGCTCTTATTTCACTATTCTAGAAATGCTCTCCTAGATCATATCATATTAAAAGAGCATCTTTCTCCTTTCCAACCTTACATTACATCATCAGGCCCTCTCCTGTTCCCTTTGGCTTAGAAGGTACTAAGCCCTGTCACCCCTTCGTGAACCCTGATATTTTGCTTTTTCATTTTATTATAACAGCTAGGGGTAAGCAATTCAGATACACTTATTTTTTCTTTTTTATTTCCCAGCAGTGAAAAAGTAAATATAGAGAGGAGAGTATAAAAGAAAGCTAAATTCAAATAGGCTTTCTTCTGCTATAGCTTTGGGACTTGCTTTTTATGAAAATGTGCCCAAAGACAGTTTAATTTACATCACCAATTTTCTCTCATCAGCCCAAAAGTGTAATTGGATCAAACTTTACACCTGTAATTATACATAATATACATAACATAAATAGTAAGCACATGTAGGGTTAAATTGGAACACGCCTAAGAACATGTTGAAATTGAGCAGAGAAAATTATAGGATAGAATCCAATGACATGAAAATTGGGTACTTTACATTTTCCATCAGTTAAAAAATAAACTATAGCAGTAAGCAAAGTTTGCTATTGCCTATCTATACCTTATCACATCCATGTCAGCATTGTTTAATTTATAGCATACTTATATAACCTTATTTTTGTGAGGCTGTATTCTACACAGTATCCTTAAACTTGTAAAGTATAAAACACTATATTTCTGTATGTGTCAGCACCACCAAGAGCAAAAAAAGAGAGCTTGTCCTGAGTTTATATTATTCACTAAGACTAATATGGCATAGGATATAGACAAACAAAGACAGGCTGAGTTCATTCCTTATCACCTTTCAAGACAGAACAAAGAATCTGTTTTTTGTTATTCAGCAGAGGAAACATGGTATGATCTTCACTAGGGAATATGAATGAAGCAAAATGATGCTATCTTGGCATTATGAAATTTTACCTAGATGAATACATGAATACAGCTTTCAAGAAGAAATAGATATCGGACCTATAGTTAAGCCTAACCACATATTAAAAATAAGGATATTATGGCTAAAAAAAAAAAGATATTTTGGCTAAACAATGTAAAACATTCCTAACGATTGCTTATTATAATGATTCATGGAGCTTTAATATGTCCATAGAAAACATCATAAACCAGCCTTTCAATGTGTGCTTCTGTTTGCTAAATATATGGCTTATTTGTCTCATTAGGTCCTTTGCTCCCTCAAAATTCTTTCCATTTGCAGCTGATTCTTTTTCAAATTTCAAATCATGAATTCATATTAAACACTATGAAGTGTACAATATTATGCTAGATACAAAGCAAAATATAAAGTAAATTTTCTCTCATCAAAGAAACTAAAATTTCACTATGGAGAAAAGATAGTGGCAGTGGGGAAAAAAACAATATGTATTAAGACATCACACCCAAAAACCTCAGGATGTTGATCCAGGACATTTGTAGCAAAAAAAAAAAAAAAAGGCATTTTCCTCAACCCAACCTCTAAGAGTGACTTCTGTCTGACTCTCAATTATATTCATTAGAAGTTAACTATTCCTGAGACTCTATTTCAGGTAATATTTTTTAAAATACACAGCACCTACTTTCTGAGCATGACACTCCCTCAAAAGCTCTCAACAAATGGAAAAGCCACCAAAGAAGAAGAGACCCCAGAGGCCCAAGGAGGCCATTGCTGTCAGCAGTGGTCCAAAGATAAAAGAGAGTCGTTTGGAAGATGCTGCTTGGAAAAATGGACTCTTACTTATACACTGACTTTTTTTTTTTATTTTATTTATTTGTTTGACAGAGAGATATTAGCAAGAGAGGGAACACAAGCAGGGGGAGTGGGAGAGGGAGAAGCAGTCTTCCCACAGAGCAGGGAACCCAATGCGGAGCTCCATCCCAGGACGCTGGGATCATGACCTGAGCCGAAGGCAGATGCTTAACGACTGAGCCACCCAGGCCCCCCTTATACATTGACTTTTTTCCTGACATCTAAGAAAGCTGGGGAAGAAAATACTTACACATAGAGAGGTAAGATCTCTAGGGCGAGACATTATTTAAAACAAGTACATTCTCATGTGAGCTATGAAACGTTCCATTTGCTTACTGACATTGTAAGGGGAGAAAACCCTTCCTTTCTTTCCTTCTAGGTTCTTTGGCTAATCTAACAATTAAATTGACATAACACAGATTAACAGAAAAACAAATTTAATTTCATATGCACAGTAGCCCCAAAGAGATTCAAAGCAGTGACCAAAGGCACCTTTTTCAGCTTTTAGATTAAGAAATACTTGTTTGTGAAGATGTAACATAACAAAGGGTTTGGCTTGGGGTAGCAAATTAATGACGAAGTAACAAAGTTTGAGTTTGTTTATACAGCCTTCTCAGCCTTGAATTTCCTGTTTCTGGCAGTAAGGATGCCCTCTACCCTCCTGGCGCAGGGAAGTTCCTTTTCAGATGGGAGGTTT
>NW_027397072.1:27840611-27844911 GCF_003265705.2 Callorhinus ursinus | reverse complement strand
AGTTTGTTTTTCAGAGTCCATCGTCTCTCATGGTTCGTCTCCCCCTCCGACTTACTCCCCTTCATTCTTTCCCTCCTGCTATCTTCTTCTTCTTTTTTTTCTTAACATATATTGCATTATTTGTTTCAGAAGTACAAATCCGTGATTCATGAGTCTTGAACAATTCACAGTGCTCACCATAGCACATACCCTCCCCAATGTCTATCACCTAGCCACCCCATCCCTCCCACCCCCCACCACTCCAGCAAAGCTCAGTTTGTTTCCTGAGATTAAGAATTCCTCATATCAGTGAGGTCATATGATACATGTCTTTCTCTGATTGACTTATTTCACTCAGCATAACACCCTCCAGTTCCATCCACGTCGTTGCAAATGGCAAGATCTCATTCCTTTTGATGGCTGCATAATATTCCATTGTGTATATATACCACCTCTTCTTTATCCATTCATCTGTCAATGGACATCTTGGCTCTTTCCACAGTTTGGTTATTGTGGACATTGCTGCTATAAACATGGGGGTGCACGTACCCCTTCGGGTCCCTACATTTGTATCTATGGGGTAAATACCCAGTAGTGCAATTGCTGGGTCGTAGGGTGGCTCTATTTTCAACTGTTTGAGGAACCTCCATACTGTTTTCCAGAGGGGTTGCACCAGCTTGCATTCCCAACAACAGTGTAGGAGGGTTCCCCTTTCTCCACATCCCCGCCAACATCTGTCATTTCCTGACTTGTTAATTTTAGCCATTCTGACGGGTGTGAGGTGGTATCTCATTGAGGTTTTGATTTGGATTTCCCTGATGCCGAGCGATGTTGAGCACTTTTTCATGTGTCTGTTGGCCATTTGGATGTCTTCTTTGGAAAAATGTCTGTTCATGTCTTCTGCCCATTTCTTGATTGGATTATTTGTTCTTTGGGTGTTGAGTTTGATAAGTTCTTTATAGATTTTGGACACTAGCCCTTTATCTGATATGTCATTTGCAAATATTTGCTCCCATTGTGTCGGTTGTCTTTTGGTTTTGTTAACTGTTTCTTTTGCTGTGCAAAAGCTTTTTATCTTGATGAAATCCCAATAGTTCATTTTTGCCCTGGCTTCCCTTCCCTTTGGCAATGTTTCTAGGAAGAACTTGTTGTGGCTGAGGTGGAAGAGGTTGCTGCCTGTGTTCTCCTTTAGGATTTTGATGGACTCCTGTCTCACGTTTAGGTCTTTCAACCATTTGGAGTCTATTTTTGTGTGTGGTGTAAGGAAATGGTCCAGTTTCATTCTTCTGCATGTGGCTGTCCAATTTTCCCAACACCATTTGTTTAAGAGACTGTCTTTTTTCCATTGGACATTCTTTCCTGCTTTGTCAAAGATGAGTTGACCATAGAGCTGAGGGTCCATTTCTGGGCTCCTGATTCTGTTCCATTGATCTATGTGTCTGTTCTTGTGCCAGTACCATACTGTCTTGATGATGACAGCTTTGTAATAGAGCTGGAAGTCCGGAATTGTGATGCCACCAGCTTTGCTTTTCTTTTTCAACATTCCTCTGGCTATTCGGGGTCTCTTCTGGTTCCATACAAATTTTAGGATTATTTGTTCCATTTCTTTGAAAAAGGTGGATGGTATTTCGATGGGGATTGCATTGAATGTGTAGATTGCTCTAGGTAGCACTGACATCTTCACAAAGTTTGTTCTTCCAATCCATGAGCACGGAAAGTTTTTCCATTTCTTTGTGTCTTCTTTAATTTCTTTCATGAGTATTTTGTAGTTTTCTGAGTACAGATTCTTTGCCTCTTTGGTTAAATTTATTCCTAGGTATCTTATGGTTTTGGGTGAAATTGTAAATGGGAGCAACTCCTTGATTTGTTTCTCTTCGGTCTTGTTGTTGGTGTATAGGAATGCCACTGATTTCTGTGCATTGGTTTTATAGCCTGCTACTTGACTGAATTCCTGTATGAGTTCTAGCAGTTTTGGGGTGGAGTCTTTTGGGTTTTCCACATACAGTATCATTTGCAAAGAGTGAGAGTTTGACTTCCTCTTGGCCAATTTGGATGCCTTTGATTTCTATTTGTTGTCTGATTGCTCTGGCTAGGACTTCTAATACTATGTTGAATAGCAGTGGTGAGAGTGGACATCCCTGCGGTGTTCCTGACCTTAGGGGAAAAGCTAGCTTTTCCCCATTGAGAATGACATTCCCTGTAGGTTTTTCATAGATGGCTTTTATGATATTGAGGTATGTACCCTCTATCCCTATACTCTGAAGAGTTTTGATCAAGAAAGGATGCTGTACTTTGTCAAATGCTTTTTCTGCATCTATTGAGAGGATCACATAATTCTTGTTCTTTCTTCTGTTAATGTACTGTATCACATTGATTGATTTGCGGATGTTGAACCAGCCTTGCAGCCCAGGGATAAATCCCACTTGGTCATGGTGAATAATCCTTTTAATGGACTGTTGGATCCTATTGGCTAGTATTTTGGTGAGAATTTTTGCATCCATGTTCATCAAGGATATTGGTCTGTAATTCTCCTTTTTGATGGGGTCTTTGTCTGGTTTTGGGATCAAGGTAATGGTGGCCTCATAAAACGAGTTTGGAAGTTTTCCTTCCATTTCTGTTTTTTGGAACAGTTTCAGGAGAATATGTATTAATTCTTCTTTAAATGTCTGATAGAATTCCCCTGGGAAGCCATCTGGCCGTGGTCTTTTGTTTGTTGGGAGATTTTTGATGACTGTTTCAATTTCCTTAGTGGTTATAGGTCTGTTCAGGTTTTCTATTTCTTCCTGGTTCAATTTTGGTAGTTGATACATCTCTAGGAATGCACCCATTTCTTCCAGGTTATCTAATTTGCTGGCATAGAGTTGCTCCTAATATGTTCTTACAATTGTTTGTATTTCTTTGCTGTTGGTTGTGATCTCTCCTCTTTCATTCATGATTTTGTTGATTTGGGTCATTTCTTTTTTCTTTTTGATAAGTCTGGCCAGGGGTTTATCAGTCTTGTTAATTCTTTCAAAGAACCAGCTCCTAGTTTCGCTGATCTGTTCTACTGTTCTTTTGGTTTCTAGTTCATTGATTTCTGCTCTGATCTTTAGTATTTCTCTTCTCCTGCTGGGTTTAGGCTTTATTTGCTGTTCTTTCTCTAGCTCCTTTAGGTGTACGGTTAGGTTGTGTATTTGAGACCTTTCTTGTTTCTTGAGGAAGGCTTGTATTGCTATATACTTTCCTCTCAGGACTGCCTTTGCTGTATCCCAAAGATTTTGAACAGTTGTGTTTTCATTTTCATTGGTTTCCATGAATTTTTTTAATTCTTCCTTAATTTCCTGGTTGACCCATTCATTCTTTAGTAGGATGCTCTTTAGCCTCCATGTATTTAAGTTCTTTCCGACTTTCCTCTTGTGATTGAGTTCTAGTTTCAAAGCATTGTGGTCTGAAAATATGCAGGGAATAATCCCAATCTTTTGGTACTGGTTGAGACCTGATTTGTGACCTAGGATGTGATCAATTCTGGAGAATGTACCATGGGCACTAGAGAAGAATGTGTATTCTGTTGCTTTGGGATGGAATGTTCTGAATATGTCTGTAAGTCCATTTGGTCCAGTGTGTACATATACATTTATATATGTACAAAATAAGGGCTGATACAATGAAGGGATGGCAGATGACTGTAAAGATGAAAATTATAAAAGATTTTATAAAAGGAATTGATAAAAAGTTATTTTTTAAAAAGAAAGAAGATTTAAAAAGAAAAAGAAAAAAGAAAAAAAAGGGAGAGAATGTGATCAGGCAGGAGACTAGAACAAAGCCATACACTAGTGATTTAGGGTATACTTTGATCTGTTAGAAGAAATTGTATCTCAAAATTTTAAAAAGAGAACAACTTATATATATATATGCCAAAAATAAGGGTAACTACTATGAAGGGATAAAAATATGACTCTAAAAATGAAAAATAAAAAATGTTTTTTTTAAAAAGGGATTGATTAGATTTTTGAAAAAGGGAAAAAGAAAAATTCAAAAAAACAGTTAAAAAAATTAACTTTGAAAAACTAATGAATTATGGTTTTTTTTTCCATGAATTCTATGTGCAGTATTCCCCTAGTGCTGGAGTTCTCCCGTTCTCCTTGATCGGTAAACTTGGTCTTGGCTTGCTGGCTGTTCGTGCTGATCTTCTGGGGGAAGGGCCTGTTGCTGTGGTTCCCAAATGTCTTTGCCGGAGGCGGAATTGCCCTGCCCTTGTGAGTCCGGGCTAAGCAAGCTGCTCCGGTTTGCTCTCAGGAGCTTTTGTTCCCTCCAAGCTCTCGGTACAGCTTTGGAGGACCAG
>NW_027397072.1:27738279-27820611 GCF_003265705.2 Callorhinus ursinus | reverse complement strand
CAAATCAATCAATGTGATACAATACATTAACAAAAGAAAGAACAAGAATCCTATGATCCTCTCAATAGATGCAGAAAAAGCATTTGACAAAGTACAGTATCCTTTCTTGATCAAAACTCTTCAGAGTATAGGGATAGAGGGTACATACCTCAATATCATAAAAGCCATCTATGAAAAACCCACAGCAAATATCATTCTCAATGGGGAAAAACAGAGAGCTTTCCCCCTAAGGTCAGGAACACGGCAGGGATGTCCACTATCACCACTGCTATTCAACATAGTAGAAGTCCTAGCCACAGCAATCAGACAACAAAAAGAAATAAAAGGCTTCCAAATAGGCAAAGAAGAAGTCAAATTCTCACTGTTTGTAGATGATATGATCCGTTATGTGAAAAACCCAAAAGACTCCACCCCAAAACTGCTAGAACTCATACAGGAATTCAGTAAAGTGGCAGGATATAAAATCAATGCACAGAAATCAGCGGCATTCTTATACACCAACAACAAGACAGAAGAAAGAGAAATTAAGGAGTTGATCCCATTTACAATTGCACCCAAAACCATAAGATACCTAGGAATAAATCTAACCAAAGAGGCAACTCAGAAAATTATAGAATACTCATGAAAGAAATTGAGAAAGACACAAATGGAAAAACGTTCCATGCTCATGGATTGGAAGAACAAATATTGTGAAGATGTCAATGTTACGTAGAGCAATCTACACGTTCAATGCAATCCCCATCAAAATACCATCAACTTTTTTCAAACAAATGGAACAAGTAATCCTAAAATTTGTATGGAACCAGAAAAGACCCCGAATAGCCAGAGGAATGTTGAAAAAGAAAACCAAAGCTGGCGGCATCACAATTCAGGACTTCAAGCTCTATTACAAAGCTGTCATCAAGACAATATGGTACTGGCACAAAAACAGACACATAGATCAATGGAACAGAATAGAGAGCCCAGAAATGGACCCTCAACTCTATGGTCAACTAATCTTTGACAAAGCAGGAAAGAATGTCCAATGGAAAAAAGACAGTCTCTTCAACAAATGGTGTTTGGAAAGTTGGACAGCCACATGCAGAAGAATGAAACTGGACCATTTTCCTACACCACACACAAAAATAGACTCAAAATGGTTGAAAGACCTCAATGTGAGATAGGAGTCCATTAAAATCCTAAAGCAGAACACAGGCAGCAACCTCTTCAACCTCAGCCACAGCAACCTCTTCCTAGAAACATCGCCAAAGGCAAGGGAAGCAAGGGCAAAAATGAACTATTGGGACTTCATCAAGATAAAAGCTTTTGCACAGCAAAAGAAACAGTTAACAAAACCAAATACAACTGACACAATGGGAGAAGATATTTGCAAATGACATATCAGATAAAGACCTAGTATCCAAAATCTATAAAGAACTTATCAAACTCAACAGCCAAAGAAAAATCCAATCAAGAAATGGGCAGAAGACATGAACAGACATTTTTCCAAAGACATCCAAATGGCCAACAGACACATGAAAAAGTGCTCAGCATCGCTCGGCATCAGGAAAATCCAAATCAAAACCTCAATGAGATGCCACCTCACACCAGTCAGAATGGCTAAAATTAACAAGTCAGGAAACGACAGATGTTGGCGGGGATGCGGAGAAAGGGGAACACTCCTACACTGTTGGTGGGAATGCAAGCTGGTGCAACCACTCTGGAAAACAGTATGGAGGTTCCTCAAGAAGTTAAAAATAGAGCTACCATAAGATCCAGCAATTGCACTACTGGTTATTTACCCCAAAGATACAAATGTAGGGATCCGAAGTGGTATGTGCTCCCTGATGTTTATAGCAGCAATGTCCACAATAGCCAAACTGTGGAAAGAGCCAAGATGTCCATCGAAAGATGAATGGATAAAGAAGATGTGGTATATATATACAATGGAATATTATGCAGCCATCAAAAGGAATGAGATCTTGCCATTTGCAACAACGTGGATGGAACTGGAGGGTGTTATGCTGAGCGAAATAAGTCAATCAGAGAAAGACATGTATCATATGACCTCACTGATATGAGGAATTCTTAATCTCAGGAAACAAACTGAGGGTTGCTGGAGTGTTGGGGGTGGGAGGGATGGGGTGGCTGGGGTGACAGACATTGTGGAGGGTATGTGTTATGGTGAGTGCTGTGAATTGTGCAAGACTGTTGAATCACAGATCTATATCTCTGAAACAAACAATGCAATATATGTTAAGAGAAAACAAAAGAAGAAGATAGCAGGGGGCGCCTGGGTGGCTCAGTTGGTTAAGCGACTGCCTTCAGCTCAGGTCATGATCCTGGAGTCCCGGGATCGAGTCCCGCATCGGGCTCCCTGCTCAGCAGAGTCTGCTTCTCCCTCTGACCCTCCCCCCTCTCATGCTCTCTCTCTCTCATTCTCTCTCTCAAATAAATAAATAAATAAAATCTTTAAAAAAAAAAGCAGGAGGGGAAGGATGAAGGGGGGGATATGAGGGGGAGATGAACCATGAGAGACGATGGACTCTGAAAAACAAACTGAGGGTTCTAGAGGGGAGGGGGGTGGGAGGATGGGTTAGCCTGGTGATGGGTATTAAAGAGGGCACGTTCTGCATGGAGCACTGGGTGTTATGCACAAACAATGAATCATGGAACACTACATCACAAACTAATGATGTAATGTGTGGTGATTAACATAACAATAAAAAAATTTTTAAATTATGAAACTTGGAAAGGAGGAGGTAAAATAATCATTAATTATGTATGATATAATTGTATACCTGGAAAAACAAAAAGAATAGAAAAACCATCACAAATAATAAGATAATTCTGTAAGGTGGCTAGGTACCAAACGAATGTACAGTTATCAATAGCCTTCCCTCGGCCAAACAACCAACTAGGAGTTATAATGGAAAGAAAGACTTCACAGGGCACCTGGGTGGCTCAGTCGTTAAGCATCTGCCTTCAGCTCAGGTCATGATCCCAGGGTCCTGGGATGGAGCCCCGCATCAGGCTCCCTGCTCTGCAGGAAGCCTGCTTTTCCCTCTCCCACTCCCCCTGCTTGTGTTCCCTCTCTCGCACTCTCTGTCAAAAAATAAATAAAATCTTTAAAAAAAGAAAAGAAACAGAAGAGATTATATATGTAGGAACAAATTTAAGAAATGTATAAATCTATAGGGAAAAACTCTGAAATGCTCATTGAGGTTAAAAAGACTTGACTAAGTGGAAAGATATACCGCTAGGAAGAACAGTACCACGAAGATGTCCAATCTTTATAGCTCAATCAAAATTTAACATACTCCCAATTTTGAATACATTGAAAAGTGAACAGTATAAAGAAGAGTGAAGACAGTAAACCTGCCCTGCCAAGCCGACTCTATGCAGCCACAAAAAGGATGCAAGAGGCTTTTTAAGTACTCGAATGGAATTATCTTCTAAGATATGTTGTTAAGGGGGAAAAAAAGCAAGGGTCTAAATAGTGTCATAGTGTGCTCCCAAGGGAATATCATCAACTATCCTTTTAAAAGACTTAAAAAAAAAAAAAAAACTTGGCTTTTAGGAGGGGACCTGGGTATGTAGAAAACAAAATGAGGTAAGACTCTGAATAATGAGAGTATCTTCTTCCTTTTGTGGGGCATTATCTGTCTTCACACAAAGGATAGTCCAACACTGAATAGAGGCAAGGTAACTTTTCCTCACTTCATTTTTAACAATGAAATCTGAATCATTAAGACAGATCACCTATTTTATTTAAAAGTCTCAAATCAAGCACATGTGGCTCCTTCAAAAAGTCAAATCCTCCGTTCAAAGACAGTCATTTGGCAGATGAATGGATAAAGATGTGGTATATATACACAATGGAATATTATGCAGCCATCAAAAGGAATGAGATCTTGCCATTTGCAACGACGTGGATGGAACTGGAGGATGTTAATGCTGAGTGAAATAAGTCAATCAGAGAAAGACATGGATCATATGACCTCACTGATATGAGGAATTCTTAATCTCAGGAAACAAACTGAGGGGTTGCTGGAGTGGTGGGAGGGATGGGGTGGCTGGGTGATAGACGTTGGGGAGGGTATGTGCTATGGTGAGCACTGTGAATTGTACAAGACTGTTGAATCACAGATCTGTACCTCTGAAACAAATAATGCAATATATGTTAAGAAAAAAAGAAGAAGAAGATAGCAGGAGGGGAAGAATGAAGGGGAGTAAATCAGAGGGGGAGACAAACCATGAGAGACGATGGACTCTGAAAAACAAACTGAGGGTTCTAGAGGGGAGGGGGGTGGGGGGATGGGTTAGCCTGGTGATGGGTATTAAAGAGGGCACGTTCTGCGTGGAGCACTGGGTGTTATGCACAAACAATGAATCATGGAACACGACATCAAAAACTAATGATACAATGTATGGTGATTAACATAACAATAAAAAAATTTAAAGAAAGAAAAAAAAAGTCATTTGGCACTCCTGTAGATGTATTTTCAAATGTGAATAGGAAATGGGAAGCAAAGGATAAGTATTTGTCAGATGAATCAAGTCCTAAACTGTTTCAGGCAATATATTTTTACTTTCTCTTTATTAATATATTATCCTACTTTCCACAGGTTATAGCTGTTTGAACATTTAACTTATTCACTTTAATTTTTCCACGCAATTGATACTATGAATTTTCTTCTATGTGCAGCTTTTGATGTACTGCCTAACTTCTGATGTCGTTTCTTCATAGGTTTTTCTAAGTAGACTATAATAGCACTTCAAATCTCATTTTGACCTAAGTTCAGAGGCTTACTGTATCACATAAGGTAGATATAATTTCACCTTTCCTTTGAAGTAAAGTGCCATATTTGTACATGCAGATGCAGGTCTACGGAATAGAGAAGTGTATGAGTCCCAATCGCTGAATCTTGCTTTATCAAAAATTTCTGATCACCACTGATTTTTCATTATCTGCAACTGTCTCGTAAAATCAGTTCTGATATATACAAGGCAGAATCTCTAGGGTAGTATAACATGGCTGACTTTCTGCAAAATGAATTATTAAATCAAAGAACAAAGCAATCATATCCTGAGTAATGACCATGTCCCCCAGGCGAGCTTCTTCACAATTGTGGTTACCAGTGTCTTTGACCTGACAGCAACATTATAAACATCATCTATTATTTATAAATCATTCACATAATGGACCATAGACAGTTCTTTGTCACAGGGCCTCATTTTTTTTTATATCCACCACTTTAGCTTACTGATGGGGTGCAAAGAAGGATCCCTAACCATTCCAGGAATGCATGTGGAATGTTCTGTATGAACACTCAATCCAAAAGCTTTTTATTCTCTTATCACCAGAGGATGGCTTCTCACAGAAATAACACTTGAACAAAATAGCTTCCAAATTCCCATTAATGAATAAACTTTAACATGATTCCATTGGCAAGAAAAAGATTTAGATTTTATCTAATATTACATTGGTAGGATGGCCAAGTTTCTGAATAAATCTCTTTTTAAACAGCACATCTGAGTCCAGATAATGCCCTGATATATAGGTTGAATTAATGAGGTAACACTGGCAGGCAAGGAGATGATGGATAAATAGATAAATAATAATAATGATGATGACAATAACAGATAATTACCAGACACCACCTGGGCCTCCTCTATTCGGGCTCTGAAATTATTTAGCAATAGAAAAGCTTTGCAATCCTCAGAGCAGCCTGTGGCTCTCAAATAATTTTCTGCAGCGTTCCAAAAACACTTCTTACTCTATTAATACATTAGCTTATTATCTGTAAGTGTCAGCTACATGGGCATAATTTCCAACTACTGAAATTTTTAATTTGTAAAAGGGCACTCTTGCCTCACCCTCACCCCAGCCCTGTTGCTGGCTAGAAGGGGACTGGGTATATAGTTCAGAGCTGTGGTCAAGTGCACATTAACATATTTCCCACCTTGTAATCACAGTCTAGTGAGGCCTGCTCGTGTCAGTTACATTTTATAGAAATACAAAAAATTAGCACATGTAAAAATCATCACATCTTTTCAAAGCCCTTTAATTATTTGCAAGTCTCACCAATAAGGTCTAACACAACCAGCCACACTGCTCAGCATGAAGTGAGGATTAAAAATGATGTCTAAGAAAAAAATCAAAAGAATGTTTTCTGCAGCAATATATTTTGCTGATAATTTCTTGAGTTATATCTCATATTCAAATGTAGGTTTTGTTTTAAAACAGTAAAGCCTCACAAGAAAATAAAATGATCAAACAAAATAAAAACCTATGTAGTTCTCCATGAAATAGCTAAAAAAAAAAAAAATAGCCATTTCCTACGTAATTACTTTTTCTGAAGGACTAGGAGTACACTTTGATCTTACTAGAGGAAATCCGAAGGGGACTGAAAAGGATGTTATCTCCAGCTCTATTCGGATGCTGTGAATAATAATAACAGCTATCATTTGCTCAGAATCTACTCTTTAAATAAATGTACTCAAGATGTACATTCATTATCTCAACCTCCAGGTAAGCCTGGAAGGAAGTTAATCCCCCCTTTTCCATGGTGAAGGAAGCTGATGCTCTGGGAAGGTAAGCAGCCTGTCTAAGGTGGCAGAGTTAGAAATGGCTGGCATCACATGGAGGCATGTCCAATTCCAAAGCTCTGTCAGGTTAGCCACTCTTTCCACTGTGGTACACGCAGGGACCCTACAGATCTCATCCAACATGTATGCTACAACAGATGACATTCACATAAGGACACACCCCCAGGGGGCTCTTAACACAAAACTATTTCCAGGAAAGTAAAACAAACGGTGCCAGAGGCAACACACAAGAATACAGTAATTCTTATTGTGCCACACCTTTTCATGGTAGATCAGTATTGGGGACTTAACTCTAGGTTGTAACTTCAATTTGGTATGACATAGATTATAATTACTTTAGACATTTTAGCTAATGACCCACAACTCTGCATTCAAATATGCAACACAAAATACAGAAGGGTGGAAGTGACCGTGGTATAGGTACAACATTGAATCCATTCTAATTTGTCATTTTAAAGCAAATCATTTGCAAGCGCTAGGAAATTGCTAACAGAAATTAATTCTTGTGACACATTTCATAGCTAATTGTAATACATCTCTCTGCCAGCACTGCAGTTCGGAATCACTCATGTAGCATATAGTAGTACACAAATTTTAATTTTGATAAAAACTATAGTTCTACTTTATCTGAGTCTTCAAATACAGTATGTGAGAAAGGGAGAGAGGGATGGAGTAAATAAGTGACTTTGTTGAGTCAATGGCTCAACATCTCTAGGGATTGGGAACTTGGTAACTCCTGAGGTGACTCATTATAATATTAGAAACTTACTTCTTAAATTGAACCAAAAACTTTTTCCTGAAGCTTCTTCCCACCCAATGGTACATGTTCTACTTTTTGCAGCCACACAGAACTACTTCATTCCTACTTGCATGTGACAGTCCTAAAAATACTGGAAGAGTGATCGCATTTTTTTTCCTCTCCAGGCCTACTACTGCCTGTTCTTTCAACTATTTCTCCCATGATGTGATTTTTCAATCTTCCCACTATTCTGGTTACTCTCCTCTGCTTTTCTTCTGCCTGGATGCTTCCTCTACACTCAGCAGTCTCACTAAGCATGTTGGCTTCCCCAGCCTCGACTACTCAATGAGAGTGCCTTGTCATTCTGTTGGGCAAAATACCTTGTCACACTCTGTCTAGCATCACCTTTGGCTCTTTGGTTCTTGATACTGCTGCTGTCACTCTATAGTGGTGATTTTTTATCTGTGTTCCTAGAAACCCTAAGGTTAGCAGAAGTGCCTCAGAGCAGATCAAGAGGAGGCAATAGCCAGGAAGGGAAATCTCCTACATCCCTGCCTCAACTAGAGAAACTATACTTTTATCCATTTCTATATTCAGTTTCTACATGGAAATTCATTTGGAAAGATTGTTCTAAAAAAAAAAATTTTAAGTTTGAATAGCATCGCCCTAGAACACAGCTGGTACAGTACAAGGACTGTCCGGAAGTCAGGAGAAATACAGGGAGCCAAAGGTCTATTCAGGCAAGAATACCTTGCCCCAGGAGCTCAGCTTCTTCTAAGCAGTCTATCAACTTGAGATCAATACAACAATTGCACTCTGAGAGTCTTGCCTCTGCGCTTAATTAAAAAAAAAAAAAGGAAGCTCATCCTCCCCACTAAGGGGTGCTCCTGCCTGACAGATGGGCGTAGCCAGCTCAGTTCACTTGCCTGGCATTAAGAGCCCTGCAAGGGTTTTGAAAATTGGTTCTCAATACTACACATCAGAATCTTTGAGGGAGCTTTAAATAATACCAGTACCCAGCCACTATGCTGAGAGATTCTGATTTAATTAGTTTTAGATACAACCTGGGCATCAGTATTTTTTAAATCTCTCCAGGTGACTTTAACATGCAGTCAGAGTTGAGAACCTCCCACTTACGACCAACCAAACATAATTTAAATAGGAAACAATTTGGTTAAATGTGGAGAGCCAGTGGAACGAATGGTTGAAGTGACTGAGGGATTCAGTGGAGCTGATTATTTTATGGTGAGAGTCAGGCAAGGGGTAGACGTCCTACAAAGTAACCATTTCACTGAGAACTTCTCTTAGACTTCCAAATGATCAAAATGCATACATATTGAGAGGGTAAATTCATGGTACTCTCAACATGTACCTTGGAATGATTTCTAAGCCATCACTTTTGGGTAGAGACCACAGAGGCCTACCAACCTGTAGGTGTCTGGAGTCTGGAGAAATGACATGAGGAGGACAGACTAAATCATTTAAACTCTCCTCTTGCCTATACCCTCAACTCCCTAATCCCTCAGCTTTCCTTTCCTCTAACAGATTTATTCAGTCCTGATTTACTAATCAGAATATACTGAGTGTGGGGAACTCACTTTTCATTAAAAAATGAAAAGACATTAACCCTGTTCCCTAAGAGCTCAAATTCTGGTAGATGAGCTGATGGGCTAGCTTCCCCTTCCTTTTCCTTCAAGTTTTTGAAGGAGCACATTACATTCCATCTGTCAGCTTCCTTGCCTCCAATTCATACCTCAGCCTAGAGCAAGCTGCCACCCCCTCCACAGCCCACAAACATGGCCAACAACCTCCTGGTCACCAAATCCATTCACTCAACACTCAATTAAGGTTTGAATGGCCATAATACTTTTCTGTCTCAGTACTGTTTTACTAACCCTGTTTCAAAATTAGATACTATTGCCCATTTTCTCTCTCTAGAACTTCCTCCCTCCTAGAGTTCTGATTCCTTTCTCCACACTCCACACTCCTTGTGTCTCGTACCTGGACACCTCCTCTACCACAGATTCACTTTCTCCCTTGATCATCATATTTATTTTCCTGTATATTATTTCTATCATTACATTACTGACTTCAAAATCAGTATCATCTGCTCAAACATCCCCAGAGCACCCAATCTACGTATTTACCTGCGCACCAGACACCCACCTAGATGTCCCACAGGCACTTCTCTAACTGCTCTCCTCCCACACTCCTACCTCGTTGGAGCAACACCATCCTCACTCACGTAAGTTGTAAAGTAGGAAGAGTTCTTCACAGTGGTTACCCTTTCCCCACCAATCCCCTCATGAGCCAGTGACATAATCCAGGAAAATCCTCAGTGATTTACTCCTTCGATGGCATTTATTCTTTTGAGAAAGATGGCCAGAATGCCATTTCATATCCTTTTGGTTAGAATTCTGTAAGCTGGAATGGCAATTCAGAACCTTGGGTTTTAACAACTGTTAAGGAAACAAACATTATATAACTATGGAAAATCAAATGAAAATACTTAAGTTTTATAAGTCTTATATATTTTTAATGAGAAAAAGAATCAAAGGTCAATCAGATGCTTTTTAAGACAGGGTTTGATTCTTTCCCATTCCTCCTGAGTCTGATATAAAGATCAGCATCCTTCATAGTCAGTGCCCCTAGAAGAAATCTAGTAAGAAACCAGAGGGAGAGGTATATTTAATATTTATTTGTTAAAATATAATAAAAAGGGCCCTTCACGGACCAGTCTTTGCATGGATTAGCATATAGAGGAGTATGGCCCATCAGCAAAACAGAATTAGAACAGTGTTACAAACTTTTCTTGTACTTCTCAAGAAACATAATAGGAAATGCATCCATAACTCTAGATCAAAACTTCTTTTTTTTTTTTTAAGATTTTATTTGTTTGAGAGAGAGAGAGAGCGAGCACAGGAGCAGGGGGAGGGGCAGAGGGAGAGGGAGGAGCAGACTCCCCTGCTGAGCAGGGAGCCCAACATGGGGCTCCCTCCCAGGACTCCAGGATCATTACCTGAGTCAAAGGCAGACCCTTAACTGACTGAGCCACCCAGCACCCCTAGATCAAAACTTCTTAAATCTCTTTTCTCCTTCCCCCTAAATCTTTCATGCCCTACTCCCACCCCAACCCCAACTACCTGCATGTGTCCTCCTCCACACCTTCATTCTCCTGCTCCCACCAGAACGTAGCATCTCCACCTAAGTCTTTTCTGGTCTTGCCTTTCTCACCAGTTTTCCCAATTCTAGCTAATTTTAAAAGCCTGGAATTAGGCTAACAAAGACAGAACTCTCCTTAGAGACTGTTAGAAAACAAAATTCAACTGAGTAAATTTAAAGACCTAATTAGCTTTATTCAACAATTCATGAATCAGGCAGCATCCCATCTAGCAAGTAAAAAGATGCTCCCAGAAGCTGTCCAAAATGGAATGATTTATAGGTAGAAACAGGGCAGGTTGAGGAGGTAATTAACAAAAGAAAATAAAAGGTTATTTCAGGCAAGGTTACCTTCCCTTAGAGGAAAGCAGGAGGTCTTATCAAGCAGATTAACTCACTAGTGCTCACTAGGAAATTCCAGACTGATTGGTTTAAAATTCCACTCTTGGGGGGGGGGGGGGAAACTGCAATTAAGTCTTGGTTTGCTGCCCTGGGATCAAATGACTCCGCCTTTGGCCTGTTCTGTTTTGTGAATAAGACTAAAGAGAGAGGACAATCTGTGGAAGCAAAAACAAAATCATTGTTAGCCAGTAAAAAAGTGAGAGAAGAAACAGAAATATATACTTATCAGAAATAAATACTTGGTCTTCATCCCTATTTCTGGCACCAAGCTCCTTAAAAGCCTTGGGATTTCCTGTGTGATAACAGTACAGGTGTATTTTGTTATGTTAATGAGGTGACTGGAAAAGCACCAAAGGCGGGCAACTGGACTCCTGGCAAGGGGAGCCAATCCCCTGATTAGAGAATTGGAATTTTCAGTCCTACCCACCCCGCATCTCTAAGGAGGGGGAAAGGGCAGAAGTTGAACCAAACACCAATGGCCAATAATTTAATCAATCATGACGATGTAATGAAGCCTCCATAAAAATTCAAAAGGAAGGGGTTCAGAGAGCTTCCAGGCTGGTGAATATGTGGTGATGTGGGGAGAGCAGTGTGTCTGGAGAGTGGACCTTCCATGCCCCTTTTCCCTCCCTTGCCCTATGCATCTTTTCCACCTAGCTGTTCCTGAATTATATCCTCTTATACTATGAATGGGTGATCTCATTAATGAAATGTCTGAGCTCTGTGAGCCACTCTAGCAAATTAATCCAAACCAAGGGAGGGGGCGGTTATGGGAACCTCTGACTGGTAGCCAGTCAGAAGCACAGGTAACCACCTGGGATTGGAATTTGGCCTATGAAGCGGAGGGCAGTCTTCTGGGCCTGAATCAGATGCCACGTCCAGGTAGATAGTGTTGAAGTAGCCAAGTGGAAGGGACTCCATTTTAAGAAACCTCTGTCTCTGCTGTGTTGCTGTTAGGCCTCATTTATTCATGTTCTGACTTTTGCCTCTGAATAAGCCAGAGAAATTATGTTCCCACTTCAAGGGCGAAGCAAAAAAGTTAATCATTCTCTGAAGTTTTGTCCTAGGTCCCAAACAATAACATCCAAGAAGAGCCAGGTCCCAAACATGAGCTTCCAACAAACCTCAGCTCACACTGGCATCTATACCCGACCTTCAGTAATTTATGGAATAGCACCTATTGTTCACCTGACACTCACCTCTGACTGGACCCTATTCTGGATTCCTGAAGGAACACGTACCCTAGACCCTTTTGCAATATAAACCCCTAACTCCAAGCAATGACAAGACTCATTCTCCTTTCCTTTCTCAGTCTCCCAGACACTCTGCTATTTTCTACCTGTCACTTATGCTAGTCAATAAACTCTTTTCACTTTCTCTGGCTCATGTTTGATTTCTAACCTGCATGAAGCCAATGACCCTCTTGGCTGGTCCTGTGGGACCCCCCCCCCACCGCCCCGCCACCGGGTTCTGGGACTCAGCTTGCCTGCATCAGTGTCACAATTAAGTTGAACTGTAGGACACCCAGCGGGGATCCTGAGCATTGCTCAGTGGCATGTAGGGAAAAATCCCCCTCCATACATTGAAATTAGGTCCATTAAGTATATAGCTGAACTCTGACTCATCTACACCAGCTGCCCAATGACTTCCAAGACTGGAGGCAGGCAGAGGAACTCAGGTTCAGAGTTCTATGTCTCCTCCATAAAAATAAACTGCCTCTATGCCTCTTCCACATAACTGGTAAAAAATTATAAAAACAGTCATTTAAAGTCTCTTGAAATTGCCAGAAGGGCATAGAGCAAATGAAAAAAGATTTATTCAAAAATCTATTAAATCTTCCTAAGAACAGTGAGCATCTGTGGCACTTAAGCCCTGACTTGCTCCTAAAAGAGGACCCAGTTGTCACCTTAACAACCTCCATCTTGACCTCAGACTGTACTTTCTGATTTTGTTATTCTTTCCAGCTTATCTCTTAACTCGGGCAAAAGACCTGGAGGATTGGAAACTACTCCGTCAAGCAGTATAAGGACTGCCCTGATACCAGCAAGACCTCATGTGAATGACCCCAAGACAGCGACCAACCTGACCTTTACTGCCCAACTTATACAAACCTGGAAGTATTTTTAGCACTTCTGAGATGGCCTTTGAGACACTAGTCTGTGGCCTTCCCGGTGTTGGCCTCACTGAAATAAATTCCTTTCTTGTTTCACCACCACTCATCTCTCAGTCTTTGGATTCTGTCCGTGGCAGTGAGTGGCTGAACCTGGTCTGTTTAGGACCCCTGGAGACAGGTGCTCTTGTATTCTTGGTGCCTGATTACACTCCCTCCTTAATCCCCCAACATGAGGGAAAGTTCCGCTCTGGATGAATAGGGCCAAGAATATAGGGCTCCCTGTCTCCCCAGTTCCCAGTCAAGGAAGGCCATGCTACCAGCACTGCCTTCCCCCCAACCCCTGGCTCCCTGTGGCAGAGGCTCCATTCTAGGTAAGTGCAGCCGAGGGGTTGAGGACTACCTTCCTCCACCCAGCCCACATTCATAGGGTGAAGGCTCTACCCCAAGCACAGGAGGCCAAGACTCCTGGGGCCCCACTGCCTTCACCCACTCAAAAGGCTGCAGTTCCCTGTTGGAAGAGGCAAACCCAAGAAGCCCAAGCTATCGCCCCACCCAGTGCACAACTCATAAAGCAGACGTCACTTCAAGAGAAGGCAACTATCCTTACTCCCAGCTTTGGAGCAGTGACTCAGGGATTTTCGGCCAGAGGGAGAGAAGCAATGGAGAAATTAAAAGCTAAATGTCAGTGTCTGTAAGTCTTTCCTCAAGGACTCTTAATTTCCCAGGAAGAATCCTTCATTTCCTTTCTAGGATACATCCACCTGGTTCCAGTATGCTGGGGCCAGGGTGGGAGAAGGGGAATGAAGGCGCCACAATTCAGAATGCTGGCCTCACGTGGTCTCCACTGGCCCATCAAGGTTCCCAGAGACTGAGCTCTCCTGTGGGGGCTGGGGGGAGCCTTGGCACTTCCAGTGCTCACCATAGTTATTTCCAACAATGCCCCCTCTTCAACTTTTTCCCAACGCCCACCTTCATGATGGCCGGTTTCTCTAAATTCTGAGGCTTCAACCTTCTGCGCTGAACTCTCCTAATTTAGACTGTGAATCCTTGCTTTCCTGTATCCTCTACCAAAGAAGTTGGACAGCTAAAATGCGTACCTTCTCATACCCCCTTGAAGCCAGGACAGGCTGAGGGACCCAGTTCTCACCTATAAGATGGAAGCCAATGACACTAAATGGGGCTGCAGGAGAGCTACCTAAGAGACACAGAACTGGTCTTCATTCTGCTCTCTTCCTTTCTTTCTGGAGCTGCAAGGCTCGTCCAGGGGCTATGGGGCAGACACCTCCTGCTGATATACAGGTAAGTATATATATGTATGTATGCATTAAGATTTTTTTTAAGTAATCTCCATACCCAACATGGGGCTCTAACTCACAATCCTGAGATCAATAGTCGCATGCTCCACCAACTGAGCCAGCCAGGCGCCCCTACAATAGGTCTTTAGGAATCACGGTGGAAACAAAAAATTGAAAATGACTTAGAAGTCACTGAAATCACTAGTGATCCCAGAAATAGCTATAAGTCCTGGAACAACACCAGAAACTTCCTTCACAGGAAATTCTCAGGTTTCCTAGAGCAGTTCAGTGAAATATGAAATAATTTGCTCTGGGGATTTCTACTGCATTGCCCCTTGCCACATTGCTTCCTCTCTCCTTGGCTCCATTGTAGTGAATAATTTCTGTTAAAAAAAAAAAAAAAAACCCACACACATAATGCACAAGCTCTGTTTGTCTTTCCTTTTCCACAGAGTTTTCCTTCAGAAGCAGGAAGGGTATACCACTGTGACCCCAGGAGACTGCCTGCCTGGCACATCTGGGCTTCTGAATCAGGACTCACTGTTCCCAAGAGATCAGCCCCTTCCCCCACAATGATATTGGTGAGAAAGAGATACTTAATGATTTCTTGGAGAAGGCTGTAAGGCACGTTTGCATTGAACATCATATGGTAAAACATATACATACATACATACATACTCACACATTCACTGCCTTTCATTACAAAACTGCCTTACCTATCTGTGTTAATCCCACCAATCACCAACCCCATCTTTGTTCTCTCCCCTCCACTCTCCCCTCCAGCCTCTCCAGCCACCCGACCCTGTAATTTATTTTCTGTCTGCTTCTCATCTTTACATCCATCAGCTAACCTTTTTTTTTAAAGATTTTTTTTTTATTTCATTAATTGAGAGAGAGAGAGAGAGAGAGAGAGAACAGCAGAGGGACAGCGAGGAGCAGACTCCCCGCTGAGCAGGGAGCCTGACGTGGGACTTGATCCCAGGACCCTGGGATCATGACCCGAGCAGAAGGCAGATGCTCAACGGACTGAGCCACCCAGGCGCCCCTGCATCAGCTAACCTCTTAAAACAAGATCCACCTGTAGGATACATCCTTCTTAGAAAGGAGTTTGGGAGGGTGCTGCAAGTAAGAACTTTTTCCTGTCATGCTACAGCCACACATTTTGCTGTTTCTTGAATTTATTTTACTCACATTCCCTCTGTGTTTGGCTACATTGCTCCTCTCTGGCGCTTCCTCAACTTTTCAATCTATGTGTTCTTCTCCACAATTCCTGCTCCTTTTTCTTTTATTATTTCTAACTCCTTCACAGTTTTCATAACTTGTCTCTCCCCTTCTCTTTGCAGAAGGTGGGTGAAGGTATGATGTGGGGCCTCTCGGGAAAGCGGGGTGATGGTGAGGGAAGGGGGGATGGTGGGTAAGGGCACTATCTTGGGCAGACAGAAACTGAGACTGGATTTGGGAGCATGTGATTTGTTGAAGGAATGCACTCAGAAAAAGCATGTAGGGCTGGGAGTGAAGTGGGGAAGAGAAAGAGCAAGCAATAGTATGGTCTTGGGCAAAGACAGGGAGAAAGCTCTGGAGCAGAAACCACACCCGAGAATGGTCTGCTTTGAGGCCAGGGACCAGCCTTTTATGTGAAGGATTAGTCAGTCAGTCATTTGTTGTATACTGTTGGGTGGGGGCGGGGCAGTGGGGGATAGTAGGGCTGGGGGCACCTGGTGGCTCATTCGGTTGAGTGTCTGCCTTCAGCTCAGGTCATGATCTCAGGGCCTGGAATCAAGCCCCAGGTCCGGCTCCCTGCTCAGCAGGGGAGTCTGCTTCTCCCCTCTCTCTCTGCCCCTCTCCGCCACTTGTGCACTCTCTCGCTCTCTCTCTAATATATAAAAATGAAATCTTAAAAAAAAAAAAGACTATATGGCTAAGTCTCAGGGTAATACTCTGCCAGGACAATGCCCAAAGGAAGGGGGCAGCAGTGAGCTCTAAGCAACCACCCTTCAGAGAACAGGGGGATGGGAGGGCTCAGTAAAGTAGGTCCAGGTAGGGTACCGCATGGTCTACTATCAGAACCAACATCTATTAAGGAAGAGCTAATTCTCTTTCAGTGGGCCAGGCACCATGCTCAAAAATGTTCCTGCATTTCCTCATTTAATCCGCACAACACTATGGAGAGATAGATAACCTTTTGCATATGAATAAACTAAAGCTAAGAAACATTAATATATGAAATTACAGATAGTAAGAGACAGAACCTGGATTAGAATCTAGCTGATTTACTCTAATATTTGATCTGTGAACCACTGTTTGGTCCTTAAAATACCTCTATGAGAGAAGCATTATATCCCCAATTTGCAAATAAGTTTGATTCAGGTCCATTAATATTGTTGTACTTACATATCTGGCACACAGTAAGCATTGATGATTGGCGCAGAAAAATAATTAATACAGCGTGATAGGAAAGAGACTCAACATCATTACCCATCAGAGAAATGCAAATCAAAACCAGTGAAGTACCACTTTATACCCAACTAGCATAGCTTAAAAAACAAACAAGCAAATAACAATAACAACAACAAAACCACAGGGAGTAACAAGTGCTGGCAAGGATGTGAAGAAAGTAGAATCGCCCTACACTGCCAGAGGGTCTGTGAAATGGTGCAGCCACTTTGGGAAACAGATTGGCAGTACCTCAAAATGTTAAACATAAAGTTACACATGACTTAGCAATTCTACTCCTAGTTATATACCTAAGAGAAATGAAAACACATGTCTACCCAAAAATTTGTTTACAAATGTGCTTAACTAAGCATTATTCCTAAGAGCCAAAAAGTGGAAACTCAAATGTCCATCAACTGATGAATGGATAAACAAGCTATTCACTGAAATATAAAATGATGAAAGATGGGGTCATGAGCCAGCACGTAAACTAGGTTTGTCTGTCTATGAGCAAACACTTATGAAACTAGAAGTGACAGGTCAAATCTGTGTTGGATTTCTGTCAGAGAGATGTTCAATAAATGACCAATGCTTCCCTAAGACATCAAAATGAAAAGTGAAAAAAGAAAAACTCACAAGTTGAGATTGTAACTTTAAACTAATCCTCCTGCTTTTTCAAAGCATCCCTGCCTCTCTGTCTCTGTCTCCCTTTCTTCTCTCCCTCTCTCTTTTAGGCACAAAGGCCTGCAAGCCAGGGCCAGACCTTTAGGTAGCCTGTGTCCCCTGGAATGCCCACTTCATGAAGTGGTCTGGGATGGAGTGGAGTTCTTGCCATAAGAGACCCATTGAATGTGAGCCTCTTCTCCTCTAGAGCATTTTTGACGTAAGGTGTCCCGGCATGGCCGTATGTTTTTTTCACTCTGAGTGAGTGCTTTAACTGGGAAGGTGGCTTAGAGAAATTCAGAAGGGAGAGATGAGACTACATTCCTAATGGGTACCCTTTGGACTCACGATGCTCCTGTGAAACGTCATCTGTCCTACAATTCATGAATTCAGGGGTGGTCTCCAACTCCCCTCCCCCAACACCTACCCAATCTAATAATGTGAGCCATACCTAGAACCCCACAACTGAATCTGGGGAGGCATCTCTAGCCAATTGTAGCACTGCTTCCTATTGAGTCTGGATGTGGCCTCCTCACCTTTTAGGCTCAATGCACCACAAAACCAAATTTAATCTGTCAGACTTACTGTGAAAAATAAAATCAATTTTCTGCCCCATGCTAGTCAAAATTAGGCAGTGCCACCTTCAGGGACAGAAAAGATAAAGGGGTGGGAATCAGCCATGTTATTATACAGGCCTCCCAGGTAAAAGGAATTTTATCCACTAAGTGCAGACAAAGAGTGATAAAGTAGTGCCAATGTGGAAGAGCTCTTTTCTGGTTGGGGTGCTCACGAGTCACTGCCTTGACAATGATGAAGATAGCTAATCTTTGGATTCTAAGCCAAAAATGCGATTTATACCAATGGTAGTAATATGCTGATACTAATTAATATTATATCCCAGTCACTCTGGGACATCACCATTGCATCTGAAAAATAGATATAAGAAATTATTTCCAAATTCCCCACAAGAGAAGTAAAAACCTATAATCACTGAAAATTTCTAATTTAATAAGGAGAGAAAGCAGATGAAAACCTGTTTACAACTCATATCTGCCAAACAGAATTAACTACTATGCACTTTAAAACTCTTCTTCCAGTGGGGGATTAGGTGCAATAAAACCCAGCACATTTTGTCTCAACCATGAAATAAAATGATCATCTGCTTATCTATCATTTATTTCATACAGAGGGCTCACACCAATTAAACTCTGATTTTATAGAGCTAGGAAGGAAGATAAAACCCGTAAAACATACTGTACAGTTTTATAGCTTAAAGATATGTCTCTCAGAAAGGTGAACCAAATATTTACAAACAAGCCTATCTCATTATTTTTTTTTTCACGCCGATTTTTTTCACAATATGGTAATTCCTTGGGTGTCTGGAGGTCAGGTTCCAGCAATCCTGTAGGTATCTGAGCATGATTGGTGTAACCAGAATCTCCTTATTAAGGGGAAAATGTTTTTGGCACTATTGTCTAACACATGCTGGGCGGAGGTGGTCCTGAGGTGACGAGAGAAAAAATATGTTAGCCGCCTTCCCTACTCACTGAAGCAGGAGGAAAGGAGAGGACCAGAGGTCATAATCAGGGATGGGAGATGTCAAACAGACAAACAGCCTCTCTTCTGGAATGATTTAGGGGGATTCTTGCTGAATCTTTGATCCCTTACCATCTGAATTGTCTGTTCAATTCGACAGAAATGTATTGAATAACACTATAATCTGGGCACTGGAGAAATAATGAGGTCCCTCAAGGAGCTTATTGTCTCAGAGGGAAACAGACAAGCCAACAGATGATTCTAATATAGTCTGGTTGGTTTATTTGTTTGTTTGTTTTAAAGATTTTATTTATTTATTTGACAGAGACAGCGAGAGCAGGAACACAAGCAGGGGGAGTGGGAGAGGGAGAAGCCGGCTTCCTGTGGAGCAGGGAGCCCGATGCGGGGCTCGATCCCAGGACCCTGGGATCATGACCTGAGCCGAAGGCAGACGCCCAACGACTGAGCCACCCAAGTGCCCTGTCTGTTTTTTTTTAAAGGTTTTATTTATTTATTTGAGAGACAGAGAGAGAGAGCACACGAGAGGGGGCAGGGTCAGAGGGAGAAGCAGACTCCCCGTTGAGCAGGGAGCCCGATGTGGGACTTGATCCTGGGACTCCAGGATCATGACCTGAGCCGAAGGCAGTGGCCCAACCAACTGAGCCACCCAGGCACCCTCTAATACAGTCTGTTACGAGCAAAACAGAAGCAGGCACAAGCAGAGGTACAGGATGAGGTCAACCCTGTTGGAGATAGGTGGGGTACCGGGGAAGGGTTCTCAGAAGGTGCTCCAACATAACCGAAATGATGTCTTATGACTGCATTAAATACGATCATTTTATATCTGTTAATGAGCTACTAAAATATATAAACTAGGTTAGGAAATAATGACTAATATAAGAAACCACACACCTTGGCCCTATTGTCATTACAGACAGGTCTTTGATTCCTTCTCTTTCTATGTGCAGGATTCCTACCCTGGAGGGGAGAGAGATCAGGAACTGTGATTAGAATGAGGGAACAGAAGGAATAAAAGTGTCAGGTATAAAGAGAAAAGAAGCAGGCCATATGCTCCCTTTTTTGATTCACACTTCACATCTCCAGCAGCCTAAGCTGGAGAAAATAAGATTTAACTTTAAGTCAAGATTAATTATTTCACTATGACATGCAACTGGGAAGCATCTTTGGTTATCTGAAAATGTGAGAAAAGTTATGGTGCTAAATTTCATTCAAGGGCAAAGGAAGAGCGAGCCCCACAAAATAACAAAAGGAGAGTAGCAGACAAAAATAAACTGCTCCCATGATTTAACTCCAAAGCAATGCTTGTTCAACAGAGGAGATATAGCTGGAGTCCCAGAAGGAAAGAGAGGAAGGATGGGAAGGGAAGGAGGAAGGGAGAGGGAGCGGCAAGGAAGGAAGGAAGGATGGAAAGGAGGAAGAGAAGAGAATTAGAATGGGAACTGATCGAAAACCACAGTAAAGGAAAAGTTCCAAAAAGTAGAATAAAAGGACAGTCACGGGAGAGAAGAAAAAAGGTAAGAAAATTAGAGAATCAATCTAAGAATTTTAAGATCCAACTAATAGGGGACGCCTGGGTGGCTCAGTTGGTTAAGCGACGGCCTTTGGCTCAGGTCATGATCCTGGAGTCCCGGGATCGAGTCCCGCATCAGGCTCCCTGCTCGGCAGGGAGTCTGCTTCTCCCTCTGACCCTCCCCCCTCTCGTGTGCGCTCTCTCTCTCATTCTCTCTCAAATAAATAAATAAAATCTTTAAAAAAAATCCAATTAATAAGATTTCAAAATGAAAAACAAATGAGAGCCATGTGATTCAGAAATCCCATTTCTGGGTATATACACCCAAAGCATTGAAAGCAAGGACTTCAAGAGATATTTGTACATCCAGGTTCATGGCAGCATTATTCACAATAGCCAACAGGTGGAAGCAACCCAAATGTCCAGAGACAGATGAACAGATAAACAAAAAGTGGTATGAACGTACAATGGAACATTATTAAGCCCTAAAAAGGAAGGAAATTCTGACACATGCCACAACATGGAAAAACCTTGATAACATTATGCTAAGTAAAATCAGCCTGTCACAAAAGGACAAATACTGTATGATTCTATTTATATAACAATAATGATTAATTTCATATGTCCACTTAGCTAGGCACGGTGCCCAGATATTTGGTCAAACATCAGTTTAGATATTGGTGTGAAGGTATTTTTTAGATGAGATTAACAATTAAATCAGCAGACTGAGTAAAGCAGATTACTCTCCAAAATGTGGGTGGGCCTCACCCAATCAGTTGAAGGCCAGAAAAATTGGTTAAGATGGTAAATTTTACTTTATGTGTCTTTTACCACTATTAAACAAATACACACAAAAAAATGAGAGAACACTTGTCTTTCATGAAGAACATGAATCCAGGGATTGGAAAAGGTTACCAAGAGCCAGATAAGAAAATGAGAAAAGACCCACAATCAAGGCATACTATTGTGAAATTCCAGAACACCAAGGTCAAAGAGATTATAAAAGCTTTCAGAAAGAACAAAACATATTAAAAGTCACTCATAAAAGGAAACTAAAATGACTAAATTAGACTTCTCAAAAACTGCCATGGAATCTGGAAGCAATGCTGTTTTCTGGAGATTTTTTAAAAGATTTTATTTATCTGTTTGTCAGAGAGAGAGAGAGAGAGAGAGAGAGCACAGTCAGGGAGACTGCAGGCGGAGGGAGAAGCAGGCTCCCCGCTGAGCTGATGTGGGACTTGATCCCAGGACTCTGGGATCATGACCTGAGCTGAAGGCAGAGGCTTAACTGACTGAGCCACCCAGGCATCCCTGGAAGCAATGTTTTTAAAATTCTGAGGGAGGGGAGCCTGGGTGGCTCAGGTGTTAAGTGTCTGCCTTTGGCTCAGCGTCCTGGGATGGAGCCCGGCATTGGGCTCCCTGCTCCGCGGGAAGCCTGCTTCTCCCTCTCCCACTCCCCCTGCTTGTGTTCCCTCTCTTGCTGTCTCTCTCTCTGTCAGATAAATAAATAAAATCTTTTTTAAAAAAATTAAATAAATAAATAAAATTCTGAGGGAAAATTACCTTCAACCTAGATTTCTATAGTTAGCCAAAGTATTAATCAAGTACAAGAATAAAGTTAAGATATTAGACATTTGAAGAATGTTCTTCATCAAAAGAGTAAGCCAAGAAACAAAGTATCCATGAAATGAATCTGAAAGGGTAACAAAGAATATTCCCAGAAGATGACTGCGCAACAGGCCTAGAGATAGAGACTGGAAGTTTGTGGGCTCAAGAAAAGTCTCCAAAGAAAAAGAGGTCCTAGGGCGCCTGAGTGGCTCAGTCAGTTAAGCATCTGCCTTCGGCTCAGGTCATGATCCCGGGGTCCTGGGATCAAGCCCCACATTGGGCTCCGTGGTCCGCAAGAAGGCTTCTTCTCCCTCTCCCACTCCCCCTGCTTGTGTTCCCTCTCTCACTGTGTCTCTCTGTGTCAAATAAATAAAATCTTAAAAAAGAAAAAGAAAAAGAGGTCCTGATAAAATATCTGATAAGCTTGTCTATGTGCAAAATTATATTGAGAGGTTTGCTCTCTCCCTCCCTCCCTTCTCACTTCCTCCTTTACTCTTTCTGCTTATTCATACGTATATTTGTGTTTATACCTTACTCATATGTATATAAATATATTTATATAAACATTTTAATATATTTGTATATACATATGAAACAAAGCAAATGAAAAAAGCTATACACTTACTAACTTCAGGATATACAAAAAACACTGTACAAAAAATAAACACAAGTAGAGAAAGTGAGCAATGAAATTAGGCTAAGGAAAAGTATCAAAGTGTTAAATTCTCATCCCGCATAATAGGAAATGAACAGATAATGTGTAGAGTTAATAAACTAAGACAATACAGTGTTACTTGAAAATATGGAGGCAGACAGCAAAAGAAAAAGGTGAGAGTTAAAAATGTTTGCCTCTCGCAAACAAGACTGGGGATTGGGAAGAAGTGAATACAATAGGTTGATTTTTTTTTTCCTTAAAAGCCTTCTATTTTATTTAAATGTTAAAACCATTTTAGAAAAAATAAACCTTAAAAATTACAAGGAACTATATACATCTATCAGATAAATCCATCTATTAGACACCACCAAATGCTAACGAGGATGTGGAACAAGAAAAACTCTCATTCTTTGCTGGTGGAAATAAAAGTGGTATAGCCACTTTGGAAGAGTCTGGCAGTTTCTCACAAAACTAAATATAGTCTTCCCATAAAATCCAGCAATTGTACTCCTTGGTATTTACTCAAATGAGTTGAAAACTTACTTCCACACAAAAATCTACACACAAATGTTTGTAGCAGCTTTATTCATAATTGCCAAATATTGGAAGCAACCAAGATGTCCTTCAGCAGGTGAATAAATTAAAAAAACTGTGGTACATTCAGATAATGAAATATTATTCAGAGCTAAAAGGAGATGAGCTATCAAGCCATAAAAAGACATGGAAGAACATTAAATGCATAGTACTAAGCAAAAGAAGCCAGTCTGAAAAGACTATGAAGGGTAGCAGAATATGCCATCCAAAATATGCCACTTTGGCCCAAGGATTATTTTGAGCTAAAGACAATTAAGTAGAAGTAGATTCAAGAAAAGTTCTCTGCCCTTTCCTTATGTGCTTAAAAACGGGACATAAATTTATAAAGATGCCCTCACCTCCTCCCTACCAGAAAAGGACAGAAGTTAATCACCAGAGACGACTGTAGATGGCACCAGAGCAATCTACATAACAAACCTTGGTAAAACTAGTCTTTATCATCCATTGATTTCCCCCATACATTTGCCCTCCCACAGTCTGCCACCCTAGAAACTCCAAGTCTTATTCCTTTGTCTGGTCACTTCTCTAAAAATGTATTGTTCTCTCGTTAAGACACTGTATAAACCCAAGTTCTAACCATCCCTTTGAATTACCTCTGAACGTTCCCATGAGAATGCACGATACATGTTATTAAAACACTTTTTTGGGGGGGGGTTCTTGCTAATTTGTCTTTTGTCGATCTAATTTATAGGTCCCAGCTAGAGAACTAGGAGGGCAGAAGGGGAAAAATTAAGTTTTTCCTCCCCTACAACTACATACCACATGATTCCAACTCTGTGACAATCTAGGAAAAGGCATAACTATGGAGACAGTAAAGGACCAGTGGCTGCCAGGGTTGGGGAGGAAGGAAGGATGGATGAGAGCAGCACAGAGGATTTTTAGGGCAGAGAAACTACACTGTCTGATACTAGATGGTGGATACATGTCTTTATACATTTATCAAAACCCATAGGATGTACAACACCAAGAGCAAATCCCAGTGTAAACAATGGACTTTGGATGATAATAATGTGTTAACATAGGTTCATCCATTATAACAAATGTACCATTCTGGTGGGGGAAGTTGATAACAGGGTAGGTTATGCATGTGTGGGGGAAGGGGACAAATGGGAAATCTCTGTATCATCTGCTCAATTCTGCTATAACCCTAAAACTGCTCTAAAAAAAAAAGTTTATTTTGTAAATGGATATTGCAAAAAGCACGAAAAGTACATAGGACCTCAATTTTGCTATAAACCTAAAACTGCTCTAAAAACTCAAGGTTATTTTTTAAACATATATTGCAAAAAAACATGAAGAGAAAAAGTACATAGGACCTACTCTAAGAGTGATCGTCCCATAGGAAAAGTATAACCAGGTGGAGCCATTGTGGAATCATGGAAAGAACAAAGACATGGGGAGCTTGGTTCCAGCTTTGAGACAGCTCTTCACCATCTGGGGAATATTAGGAATGCCACTTCTCTCTTCTGGATCCCACTTTCTTCTACTAAAGAACTAAGGAGCCACACTACACCAGCACTTTCCCATGTATGTTTGGCTAAACCTGAGCCCCACAAAATGATATGTTGGGAAAAAATTAAATTTGTGGTCAAACAACCTTGGGAAGCACAACATAACATAATTGTCTCTTGGAGACTCTAACCCATATTAACATAAAGGAGATGTGAAATCTTATAATAAAGAAAACGACTTTTTTTTTAAGATTTTATTTATTTATTTGACAGAGAGAGACACAGTGATAGAGGGAACACGAGCAGGGGGAGTGGGAGAGGGAGAAGCAGCCTTCCCGTGGAGCAGGGAGCCCGACACGGGGTTCAATCCCAGGACCCTGGGATCATGACCTGAGCCGAAGGCAGATGCTTAACTGACTGAGCCACTCAGGCGCCCCAGAAAACTTGACATTTTTTTAACCTGCTTCATAAATCTCTTAGAACACATTTTCTCCTCGAAGTGTTTTTTTCCTTAAAGCTATTGACAGTTCTCTAAACTGCTGTTCTATGGAAAACAGGGAAACACCACACTTGTGCTAGTTAGTTCGGGCTGCTTAACAAAGAACCAGAGACTGGATATCTTATAGACAACAGGAATTTATTTTTCACAGTTCTGGAGACTAGAAGTCTGAGATCAGGGTGCCAGTGTGGTCAGGTACTGGAGAGAAGCCTCTTCTGGGCAGCGACTCCTGTCCTGTTATTAGCCTCACACAGCAGATAGAGGGCGAAAGAGGCCACTCTGGGATCCCTTTTCTGAGGACACTAACGCCATTCATGAGGGTTCCACGTGTTGTGAGGAGCACTGGGTGTTATATGCAATTAGTGAATCATGGAACACTACATCAAAAACTAGTGATGAGTACATACAGTGGCTAACTGAACATAATAAAAAAAAAATGAGGGCTCTACCCTTAAGACCTAATTACCTCCCAAAGGCCCTACCTTCTCATACCATCACATTGGAGGTTAGGATTATAACATGAATAGGGGTAGAGAGGAGACACAAATATTCAGTCTACAACACTAACCCAAGATAATTTCTAAGTTGAATATTTTCAGATTCCTTCATTATATATAAGACTCGACAGCGATACTTATACCATGGCCCTTGGATTAACGACAGATCTGGGTAAATGCATATATTTAAATCATTTCTTTCTCTGATTTCTTTCTTCAGTGCTGTAAGATAGCTTCATAAGAAGTCATTTAATATGAGGTTATGAATGTCACTTCAGAAATAAAATCCTATAAAATGATCATTTCAAAGCACAGCTTGGATCTACAGAAGTGTTTTATCTAAAACTTTTTTATGTGGCATAAGCTACATAACAGATAAATGTCCACTTATCTGAAATTGAATAAACACACACAGAGGCACTGCCAAAGTGTCATTCAGTGTTCTAACAAAGCACAGAACCAATTCAGTCCTTCCCAGGCAAATAGCAAATCTTCCTTTTTTGATAGAAACAAATCTGAATAGGAAACATAGTGTATTATTTCATAACTGTAAACTAATTTTCTTATGGATTTATGAACAAAGCTGATGAGGGCATCTGTCAATGGCATGATGCAGAAAACACCTCTACTTAGAGGAAGGGAAAAGGGAACCTGATTAAAATGCAGTCGATAAGAAGTGTCCGTCATAGATCATAGAGTACCAAGAGGACTCTTGCTTTAATGCCCTGCAAACTGTGGGAGCAGATGCTGTTATTGGCTCAGGAGAGACATCAAGGAAACATAAATATAAAATAGCAGCTATGCAAGAATGTTTAGGGGCCTTGTGGTAGCACAGGGAGAAAGGTCTTCAAAGCGCATCTACCAGGATAAGGCACAAGAGGGAAGTCTGAATTTATAACAGTCATCAGCTACAGAAGAGGCTTGACATCATTAGCAACAATTCCAAGTAGATCCTTCCCCTGTGGGAAGCATTTATTGGCCAACTTACAGTCATTTTTCCTGATTCTTCCAATTACAATTACATGAAAAATCTAACCTGCCAGAATTAACATTCTACGGAGGCTTGCCTTCCCAAAATCATCACCATAGCCAGGGGGGAAAAAAAAAGTATCCCTGTCCAGTCCAATTCAAAACTAAATTGCCATCTGCCACCAGTAAGAAAACCTCATTGGCCACAGAACAAAGAGACTATTCCAAACCCATTGTTGAGTACCTGCTATAACAAAGAATAAAAAAACAAGGGTCCCCACAGACTCTAGGGCTCAGTTATTGAAACAAAATACAAATATTTTGACTTTATTAGGGTTTAGTAAACTCATCTTTTGTCTTTCCCAGGTCCACAGGCACACAATTAACTTGAAAATACTTTCTCTATATTTTATCTTTCAGGTTAAAAATATATATATATTGTACATCCAGCCCTAAGTAGAGACTAAACAAATCTGATAAGCCATCAAGTAGATGTTAGTGACTACACACTTAACATCAAAAAGTAGAAAAATTAAAAGAAACCAAGCTTTTATCGTGAACATTGATTACACTCTCATTCCCAATACCAGGGTGCCATGGGGGCCACCAGCACCCTCTCCCTTCCTATGGCATGAGGCAGCAGGGAATTGACCAATGAGAGACACCAGTCAAGGTCCACCAACAAGAATTTATTCCTGCTACTGGCTAAGGTTTCATAGTATAGGGAATTCCAAGATCATAAAGCTCCTTTGTCCACGATCCACTGGAATGAAATATATTTGGTATTAAAATTAATAATGGTTGGCTTTCTAGGGAGATTAGGGGATATTTGGTTTTGTTGTTTTTTTTTTAATTAAACTTTCTTAAAGTGAATTATAATTTTCTTCAAAAGGAACAGGAAACTATCCTTTGTATATTTTAAAAGTTTGTTATTCTTTGTAATGTTCAAATGATTTAGTCCTTTTTGAAGGGGCTCAGGACATGCCACCCCAAAATATGCCACTGTAGCATAAAAATTATTTTGAGCTGAAGGCATTTGAGTTCCTGAAATCTCTCATCTTCCTAAAAGCAGAGTCTCTCAAAAGACTTCAACTGTCAGTAATAAATCCCTTCCATGAGGACAACTCTAATCTTCTCGGAGACTACAACTCAAGAAGTAGGCACTACATTCCAACAGACTCAAGACTCAAGGCTATTCTATCTCCCATCTATTCTCCTAGGAGCCCATTTATCCTTCCAAATAGCCATTTATCTTCCATAAATGCCCTTTCTCCCCACCCCCTTTTAAGAAGTCATCTGTTTTCCCACTGCCTTTTCCCCCTTCCCCTTCACCATTTAAGATGATGTATTAGCCCCAAAGTCTAATCACACCCTTTGAGTTACTCATCAATGAGCACCCTCATTTTGTACTCATGAATAAACTTTTTTTTTCTCTTGCTAATGTGTCTTTTGTCAGTTTAATCTGCAGGCTCCCAGACACTGAACATGAGAGGGTAGAGAAAAAATTTTTGCTCCCCTACATTTTTCAGAGGTCCAATTTATTTTGGAATACACACAGAGATTTCTACTCAACAACACAAATACACATAGATTCAAGAACTCATATCTCCTTCGCATACCTTCAAATCACTCCTTTGTTGCTCTATTACTGGCAGCACAGGGCCTTGCATAGATGTTTGAAGCCTCAGATGAGGAAAATTTTTAAATTATGGCCACTGCTTCTGGGTCCAAAACTGAGGCACAATATATTCAGGGGCAGACTGACTCATTAAATGAGCTATCACTGAAATGGTAACTGTTCTAGTGATGCAAATAAAGGAAGACTTGGAGCCATGTCCTGGGGGAAATGTAAGAGAATCTTGTGAGTAAAGGTCCCCCGTCTAAGACCCGTTTGTATGCAGCACTCAGGAAGAGAAGATGACCACTTTGTTAAGGATCCCAAGACCCCTGGGAGGGATGATACTTGAAGCCCCACATGACCTGGCTTGATCATGATAGCTTAGACAATAGTCCACTAGCAGGAAAATTTGTCAGGAACCCGAAAGTAGAATCATAGTGGAATGGAGATTCTAGGCTAGTAGTCCAGGCTCACCCAAAGGTAAAGGGTGGGAACTGACCCTGGTATAGAGTGGGCTTGAGTGTGGAGCCCCCCTCGATCCACTGTGGCACAGTGTCAGAAAAAACAGCTGTGGCTCAACATGTCAACATAACCTTGGAGTGTGACATCAGCCTTTGCAAGGATCTATGCCAGGAAGGGCATGACTAAAGGAATAGACATGAGTCCATCAGGCTGTACAGCGCAGCCAGCAGGAGAACTCAGTAGTACTATCTGAAGCAACAGACACTAACAGGCTGATTAGACACCCACCTCATTCTCTGCCTGGTATGTGGAAGGAAGCTTTGGTCCAAACTGTTCCTGGACAGTTGGGGAGGGCAGAAAAAACCACAGTGGGATTATATTTGATTTCTTCTCAAATAAAGCATGTGAGGACAAAGAGTACGAAGTGATGTTTTTCCTCAAGCTGGTGAAATAAGTCACATCAATTTCAGGAAGGTCATTTGAGTTATCAGAGTTAATAAGTGTATCTCTAACAACTGCTAATTTAAATAAAACTACTAATCATTTTTAAATGATGGAAACTAGCAGTCATACATACTCCCCCCATCCACATAAGGAAGAAAGGGCCACTGATTTGAGAAAAGTATATCATAAATATTCCTTTGTTTTTAGGACTATAGAGATGTCAATTTCAACATTATTACCAGGGTAAAATAAATAAATAAATAACAAGTAATTAAAACAACCTGAATTACACTTGTTCTTGAAGGTTATTTTCACAGGACATAGCATTATTTTTAAAAGTCCTCAGAATCTTACAAGACCCTTTGTTTCAATTTTGCTTCCAAGGCCAGATTTATATTAGTAGGAAACAAATTAGCAATCACTATGAATATTCACTGAAATCTCTTTACTTCACAGAAAGGCAAGATTGAGAGTCTAATGAATGTTTCCAATGCTTTATCAAATGAGATTATCTGACTGCTTTCTATGGCACAGAAAGCTTCTCTCCCCCAGAAGCCACATAGCAGAGAGGATCTCTCTTCCTCCTCTTTTTGTGCCTCCTTCATTAAATAGAAAGATTTGCACTAACTAGAATTGGAAGCAAAAAGCAGGCTGTAGAGATCAATTTTACTGATAAAAATGGGGTGAGAGATGGATGGAGTCTTGGGGCGCCTGGGTGGTTCAGTTGGTTGGGCGACTGCCTTCGGCTCGGATCATGGTCCTGGAGTCCCGGGATCGAGTCCCGCATCGGGCTCCCTGCTCGGCGGGGAGTCCGCTTCTCCCTCTGACCTTCCCCCCTCTCATGTACTCTCTCTCTCTCATTCTCTCTCTCAAATGAATAAATAAAATCTTAAAAAAAAAAAAGAAATGGATGAAGTCTTACTAATAGTGAAGTAAAAAGAGTATAGCATTAATCTTTCATTGTACTAGGTTGGGATTTTAAAATTACTATTTGTAAAACTACAAATTAGGTAACCTATAAAAATATGGGTATATGGCCTCTAAATGTTTTGAAAGAAAGAGAAATTGTAGGCCACGAGAAATGGAGACTATCCTAGAATTTTTTTTTTTAGGTGAAAACAAAGTTTATTGAAGATATAGAGAGAGCAGATACACAGAGTGTCCAAGAGACTCAGAAAGGAAAAAAGGAGCATGAGTCTCTTCTAGAATTATATTTCATTGGTACTGCCCAAGGTGGTTTTTTGGGGTATGTTTGTTTTAATTTTTATATGGAGAGAAAGAGTAAGAGAAAGCTGTGAGTACAGTATACCTTTATTAGCTCTTCAGGTTTGGATGACTTAACTCAAGCTCTCTGAGCTTCAGTTTTATCTATAAAGATGAGAAAACACCTACGCTCTCCAAGTCATCTGGATGGCATCCTCACTTCTGTCTCCTAACGTCAGGCACCTGGCCATGCTACATCCCAGTAGCCCTCTGCACATCCTTTTCACTGCTGCCCCTGTGGCCACGTGGCTCAATCTCAGTTCCCCGGTTTTCCAATTCCAGAGAAAAATGCTTGGGCAAGCCCATCTTTTCATGTGAGGCTATAAATCTCAGGGAACAGTATTCTTAAGTCACATATTCTCCTCTCACACAGTTAACTACAACTGAGGTGGGACGACACAAGGTCATTTTGTTGTTGGTTTAGCAACAGCAGAGAAAATTTCAGTAGAAGGGAAGGTTGGGGAGGGGCAGGCAATGATCCATTGCTCTGGAATAACTTTTATTTTTCTTAACAATAAAATACATATATATATATTTTTTTTTTTTTTAAGATTTTACTTATTTATTTGACAGACAGAGACATAGCGAGAGAGGGAACACAAGCAGGGGGAGTGCGAGAAGGAGAAGCAGGCTTCCCACTGAGCAGGGAGCCCGATGCGGGGCTCGATTCCAGGACCCTGGGACCATGACCTGAGCCGAAGGTAGACACTTAACGACTGAACCACCCAGGCGCCCCAACAATAAAATATTTTAAAACTTCTATTAAGATATTTATCCACAGTGCATTTAGAATAAGTGTTTCTAAAGTTTCTTTATCACTTTTCAATACTCAAAAATCTGTAAGGTGGGGGGCCTGGGTGGCAGAATCAGTTGAGCGTCTGATTCTTGGTTTCAGCTCAAGTCATGATTTCAGGGTTGTGGGATCCAGCCCCACATTGGGCTTGTGCTCAGCTCGAAGTTGGCTTGAGTTTCTCTCTCCCTGTACCTCTGCCTCTCCCCCTCACATGTGCCTGCCCATGCACTCGCTCTCTCTCTCTCTCCCCCCCACAAATAAATAAATAAATCTTTTTAAAAAATCTGTAAGGTATTTTTTTGTTACAGTGAAATAAAAAAAATGAAGTTTCATAAAATTGAAACAAAGAAATAAAGTCAAGGCAACTCAAAATTTGAGAATTTTAGTCACTTCAGAATACTATAGTTCGAGATCTGATAGATAATATGATCATTGGATAAATAAATCACCAAGACATTTATTGGGACAGATTTTTTTTTTCAATCTCAACCACCAAATGCTACCCAGTAATTTGTGAATAATATTTGGTCTCTTCTAGTAGACAGCTAGGGAGGGGAGCAGGGAGTAGCTCAGGCCCTGGATCTTCATCAAAAATGATACCACATAAGGCGCCTGGGTGGCTCGGTTGGTTAAGCAACTGCCTTCAGCTCAGGTCATGACCCTGGAGTCCCAGGATCGAGTGCTGCACTGGGCTCCCTGCTCAGCGGGGAGTCTGCTTCTCCCTCTGACCCTCCCCCCTTTCATGTGCTCTCTCTCTCATTCTTTCTCTCTCTCAAATAGATAAATAAAATCTTTAAAAAAATGATACCATTATAGTGGGTACTCAGTAAATGTTTGTCAAATGCATTAATGAATCAATGCTTTTGGTTTTCTCTTACTTTGGCAAAGTGAAGCAGTTAGGCAGTTTTAACTATGATGGACTCTTTTTCTTTTTTTAAAGATTTATTTACTTATTTTTAGAGAGAGAGAGTTGGCAGGGGGAGGGGCAGAGGGAGAAGGAGAAAAGCAGATTTCCTGCTGAGACCAAAGCTGGATGCAGAGCTTGATCCCATGACCCTGAGATCATGACCTGAGCCAATACCAAGAGTCGACACTTAACCAACTGAGCCACCCAGGTGCCCCTAAAATGGACTCTAATGGAAAGTATTTTTTAAAAAATAGTTTATAATGCAAACAACAGAAGAGGTGGCTTTAACTAGGCAAGATCTGGCCAAGGTGGGGAGAAGCATATGGCAAGTAAAGATGGGAGGTGTGGTCTTGCTTGGGTATTCCCTAGTGTGAATGAATTTACCAAAGAATGATACTTTCAAGGAGAAAGCAATGCCTCAGTTGCTTACTAAGGTGGTTTCCAGGAACCTGGAGCCCAGTTTTGCAGCATCTCTGCATAACCAGCGGAGACAACTAGGCCTTCCAGGGAGCTATCTGTTCTCAACGACAAGAGCTGGGGGTTTAAGCAGATGCTGCACCTCAAAATTTCCATCTTTTTCTGTTCTTTTCACCTTACCCACACCTCCCTTCTCCTATCTCAAAACTGTCTCCTCTAGGACCATTCTGCCAAAGGAAAGCAAGGCAAGAGTGTGCTTCTGGAATCATCTGGCCATGGTTCTTACGCTGGCATTCTCATTTACTGGCTCTGTGAGAAGTTACTTAGCTTCCTTATGTCTCAATGTTCTCATTAGTAAAATGTAATAATAATTGTACCAATCTCTTATAGTTGTTACAGATGTGAGTGAGATAATATTTGTGAGGCTCTAAGAATAGTACCTGGAACATTGTATGTGCTCAATACATTAGCTATTGGTATTCTGACATTGGGAACACAGGCTAGCATTGGTTGTAGAGAATGGAAAAGGTATTTGAGCAGGGCTCCTCTTGGCCCCTCAAACAAGGAGCCTCATAGCTCAAAGGTCCAAATTCAATGTATCAGCAGTTTTAACATCTCAGACAGTTCACTCTGTGGATACTGAAAGACTGAAAGGCAAGTTTGAACATAATGCCTGTGAGAATAGGAGGTGATACCTCCCTCCATAAAACAAGCTGCCATTTTGAAAGCCGACCAGGCATATTCAACCCCCTCCCTCTCCAGTACTATTATTTTTTCTGGCTTATCTTCCTACAGTATTTTTATAGATAAAATGTAATCCAGTGAGCTACCCTATCAACGAACTATTTCTTCAGCAAATTTCTCTAACAAGAAAGTTGGCCAGATGAATTCTCCATGCTATTCAAGAGAAATAACCCGCTATAAATTTCTATTTTAGGAAGGCTTACTGATGCACCCTGTGTAAATTTAGAACAATATCTCTTTGAGCTCCAGTTTCTTTCTGTAAAAAGGAATGTGGGTATTTTTTCCCCTTATTCAAATGCACTGTTGGACAGTTTACTGAAAAGAACTGTAAGTTTTGCTTTACATTTCTTCAAAATAATAATAAAAACATTTACTGATAAGGATAGTCAGAAGAAAGGCAGACAGGGACAAGGGGCCCCCCTGCCCTAAGAGGAAACAATCCTTAAAAGGATTTTACATGACCCTGGAAGGAGCCCTCCACCCTTTCCCACATGATAGCAAGATGACAAAAACCTGATTGAGTGACAGACTCATGGAGGGTTAATCAGATTAAAACAGCCTGCCAACAAGCCCATAAAAACCCTAGAGGTAGAAAGTCCAGTGGCAACCCTCTCAGGTCCCATCCCTCTTTGGGAGCTTTATACTATTTGCTTTACCATCACTCAATAAACTTTGCTTTGCTTCCCACCACTCTGTGTAGTTTACCTCTTCATTCCTTGAAGCAGTGTGACCCAGAAGCATGGCACTGAAGGAAAAGAAATCCTGTAACACTGATAGCTTCTATATCCCAGGCACTGTTTTAAACACACTGCATAGATTGTGTCATTAAGTCTCAAAACAGGGTCTGAGTCCAAGACGGTGGAGGGGTAGGAGACCTTAGTTTCATCTGCTCCCAGGAATTCAGCTAGACAGCTACCAAATCACTGTGAACACCTGCAAACTCAACTGGAGATCTAAGAAAACAATAGCTGCAACTCTACAAATAGAAAAGTGACCACTTTCTGCAAGAATGACAGGACAGAAAAACTCACCTCAAAAAAGAGAACAAGAGGCAGTACTGACTGCCAGAGACCTAATCAGTATGGATATAAGTAAGATGTTGGAGTAAGAGTTCAGAATAATGATTATAAAGATACTAGCTGAGCTTGAAAAAAGCATAGAAGACACTAGAGAATCCCCTTCTGGAGGAACAAAAGAACTAAAATCTAATCAAGTCAAAACCAAAAAGTCTATTTATGAGATGCAACAAAAAATGGAGGCTCTAACTGCTAGGATAAATGAGGCAGAAGAGAGAATTAGTGATATAGAAGACAAAATAATGGAGAATAAAGCTGAGAAAAAGATAAACAACTAGTGGATCATGAGGGGAGAATACAAGAGATAAGTGATACCATGAAGCGAAACAATATTAGAATAACTGGGATCGCAGAAGAAGAGGAGAGAGAGGCAGGGGAGCAGAAGGTATATTGGAGCAAATTATAGTGGAGAAATTCCCTAATCTGGGGAAGGAAACAGGCATTCAAGTCCAGGAGGCAGAGAACCCCCCCTCAAAATCAATAAAAATAGGTCAACATCCTGACATATGACAGTGAAACTCGCAAATAGAGACAAAGGGAAAATCCTGAAAGGTCCATAACCTACTATGGTAGAAACATTAGACTGGCAGCAGACCTATCCAGAGAGACCTGGAAGGCCAGAAAGGACTGGCATGATATATTCAGGGAGATAAATGAGAAAAATATGCAGCCAAGAATATTTTATCCAGCTATGATATCATTCAAAATAGGAGAGATAAAAAGCTTCCAGGAAAAACAGAAACTAAAAGAATTTGTGATCACTAAACCAGCCCTACAAGAAATACTGAAGGGGGTCCTCTAAGCAAACAGAGAGCCCAAAAATAACAGACCAGAAAGGAACACAGACAATATATAGAAACAGTGATTTACAGGTAATACAATGGCACTAAATTCATAACTTTCAATAGTTACCCTGAATGTAAATGTGCTAAATGCCCCAATCAAAAGATACAGGGTATCAGATTGGATAAAAAGCAAGACCATCAATATGCTGTCTGCAAGAGACCCACTGTAGACCCAAGACACCTCCAGACTGAAAGTGAGGGGGTGAAAAACCATTTATCATGCTAATGAACATCGAAAGAAAGCTGGGGTGGCAATCCTTATATCAGGCAAATTAGATTTTAAACCAAAGACTGTAATAAGAGATGAAGAAGGACACTCTATCCTACTTAAAGGGTCTATCCAACAAGAAGATCTAACAATTGCAAATATTTATGCCCCTAACATGGGGACATCCAAGGACATAAACCAATTAATAACAAAATTTAAAAAACACATCGACAATAATACAATAATAGTAGGGGACTTTAAAACTCCCCTCGCTGAAATGGACAGATCATCTAAGCAGAAGGTCAACAAGGAAACAAGGGCTTTGAATGACACACTGGACCAGATGGACTTCACAGATATATTCAGAACATTCCATCCTAAAGCAAGAGAATACACATTCTTCTCAAGTGCACATGGAACTTTCTCCAAAACAGATCACGTACTGGGTCACAAACCAGGTCTCAACCACTACCAAAAGACTCAGATCATTCCCTGCAAATTTTTGGACCACAATGCTTTGAAACTGGAATTCAATCACAAAATTTGGAAAGAATTCAAATGCATGGAAGCTAAAGAGCATCCTACAAAAGAATGAATGGGTCAACCAGGAAATTAAATAATTAAAAAATCCATGGAAACAAATGAAAATGAAAACACAACTGTTCAAAACCTTTGGAATGCAGCAAAGGCAGTCTTAAGAGGGAAGTATATAGCAATCCAAGCCTTTCTCAAGAAATAAGAAAGGTCTCAAATATACAACCTAACCTTACACCTAAAGGAGATGGAGAAATGACAGCAAATAAAGCCTAAACCCAGCAGGAGAAAAAAATAATAAAGATTAGAGAGCAGAAATCAATGAAATAGAAACCAAAAGAACAGTAGATCAACAAAACTAGGAGCTGGTTCTTTGAAAGAATTAATAAGATTGATAAACCCCAGACCAGACTTATCAAAAAGAAAAGAGAAAGGACCCAAATCATAAATGAAAGAGGAAAGATCACAACCAACACCAAAGAAATACAAACAATTACAAGAACATATTATGAGCAACTATATGTCAACAAATTAGGCAATCTGGAAGAAATGGATGCATAAACTACCAAAACTGAACCAGGAAGAAATGGAAAACCTGAACAGACCCATAACCAGCAAGGAAATTGAAACAGTAATCAAAATTTCCCAACAAACAAGAGCCCAGGGCCAGATGGCTTCCCAGTGGAATTCTACCAAACTTTTAAAGAAGAAATAATACCTATTCTTCTGAAACTGTTTCAAAAAATAGAAATGGAAGGAAAACTTCCAAACTCATTCTATGAGGCCAGCATTACCCTGATCCCAAAACCAGACAAAGATCCCACCAAAAAGGAGAACTACAGACCAATACCCCTGATGAACATGGATGTAAAAATTCTCACCAAAATACTAGCCAACAGTACATTAAAAAGATTATTCACCACAGCCAAGTAGGATTTGTTCCTGGGCTGCAAAGGTGATTCAGCATCTGCAAATCAATGTGATAAACTACATAAATAAAAAAAAGGACAAGAATCGTATGATCCTCTCAATAGGAGCAGAAAAAGCATTTGGCAAAATACATCATCCTTTCTTGATTAGAACTCTTCACAGTGTAGGGATAGAGGGGAACAAACCTCAACATGATAAAAGCCATATAAGAAAAACCCACAGCAAGTATTACCTTCAATGGGGAAAAACTGAGACCTTTTCTCCTAAGGTCAGGAACACGACAGGGACGTCCACTCTCACCACTATTGTTTAACATACCTCATCAACAATAAGGCAGACAACAAAAGGAAATAAAAGGCATCCGAATCAGCAAAGAAGTCATAACACTCACTCTTCGCAGATGACATGATATTCTAGGCAACAACCCAAAAGCCTCCACCCCAAAATTGCTAGAACTCAGAGGAATTCAGCAAAGTCGTAGGATATAAAATCAATGCACAGAAATCAGTTGCATTTCTATACACTAACAATGAGACAGAAGAAAGAGAAATTAAGGAGTTAGTCCCATGTACAATTGTACCAAAAACCATAAGATACCTAGGAATAAACCTAACCAAAGAGGCAAAGGGATCTATACTCAGAAAATTAGAGAACACTCATGAAAAAAATTGAGGAAGACACAAAGAAATGGAAAAGTGTTCCATGCTCATGGACTGCAAGAACAAATATTGTGAAAACGTCTATGCTACCTAGAGCAATCTACACATTTAATGCAATCCCTATCAAAATACCATCCACTTTCTTCACAGAGCTGGAACAAATAATCCTAAAATTTGTACAGAGCCAGAAAAGACCCCGAATAGCCAAAGAAATGTTGAAAAAGAAAACCAAAACTGGTGGCATCACAATCCAGGACTTCAAGCTCTATGACAAAGTTGTAATCATCAAGACAGTATGCTACTGGCACAAAAACACACACACAGATCAATGGAACAGAAAAGAGAATCCAGAAATGGACCTTCAACTCTACAGTCAACTAGTCTTTGACAGAGCAGGAAAGAATATTCAATGGAAAAAAGACAGTCTCTTCAACAAATAGTGTTGGGAAAATTAGCCACATGCAGAAGAATGAAACTGGACGACTTTCTTACACCATCCATAAAAATAAGCTCAAAATGGATGAAAGACCTAAATGTGAGACAGGAATCCATCAAATCCTAGAAGAGAACACCAGCAGCAAACTCTGTGACCTTGGCCACAACAACTTCTTTTTATTTCTCATCTGCAACTTCTTGCTAGACGTATCTCCAAAGGCAAGGGAAACAAAAGAAAAAACGAACTATTGGGACTTCATCAAGATAAAAAGCTTTTGGGGGCGCCTGGGTGGCTCAGTCGGTTAAGCCACTGCCTTCGGCTCAGGTCATGATCCCAGGGTTCTGGGACCAAGCCCCATGTCAAGCTCCCTGCTCAGCAGGGAGCCTGCTTCTCTCTCTGCCTACCACTCCCCCAGCTGGTGCTCTCTCTCTCTTACAAATAAATAAATAAAATCGTAAAAAAAAAAGGGGGGGGTGCCTGGGTGGCTCAGTCATTAAGCATCTGCCTTTGGCTCAGGTCATGATCCCAGGGTCCTGAGTTCGAGCCCCACATCGGGCTCCCTGCTCAGTGGGAAGCCTGCTTCTCCCTCTCCCACTCCACCTGCTTGTGTTCCCCCTCCTGCTGTGTCTCTCTCTGTCAAATAAATAAATAAAATCTTTAAAAAAAAAAAAAGAAAACATACAAATGGCCAACAGACACGAGAAAATGCTGAACATCACTCGGCATCAGGGAAATACAAATCTAAACCTCAAAGAGATACCACCTCACACCAGTCAGAATGGCTAAAATTAACAAGTCAGGAAACGACAGATGTTGGCGAGGATGCAGAGAAAGGGGAACCCTCCTACACTGTTGGTGGGAATGCAAGCTGGTGCAGCCACTCTGGAAAACAGTAAGGAGGTTCCTCAAAAAGTTGAAAATAGAGCCACCCTACAACCCAGGATTGCACTACTAGGTATTTACCCCAAAATACAAATGTAGTGATCCGAAGGGGCACCTGCGGCCCAATGTTTATAGCAGCAATGTCCACAACAGACAAACTATGGAAAGAGTCTAGATGTCCATTGACAGATGAGTGGATAAAGATGTGGTATACATACACACACACACAATGGAATACTACTCAGCCACCAAAAAAAACGAAATCTTGCCATTTGCAATGATGTGGATGGAATTAGAGGGTTTTATGCTAAGCGAAATAAGTCAATCAGAGAAAGACAAGTATCATATGATCTCACTGATATGTGGAATTTAAGAAACAAAACAGAGGATCATCGGGGAAGAGAAGAAAAAATAAAACAAGACAAAATCAGAGACGGAGACAAACCATAAGTGACTCTTAACTATAGGAAACAAACAGGGCTGCTGGAGGGGAAGAGGGAGAGGGTAACTGGGTGATGGACATTAAGGAGGGCACGTGATATAATGAGCACTGGGTGTTATATAAGACTTATGAGTCAACCACCTCCACCTCTGAAAGTAATAATACATTATATGTTAATTAATTGAATTTAAAATTTAAAAAAAATTTTTAAAGTATATTAGGTATTGTAAGTATAAAGGCATTGTAAACATGAATGCAAATGAACGAATGAAATTTTGGTTTTGAGCTGATCTGGATGATCAAAAATGCTTTATGGTAAGTTTAAAAATTATCTTGGGAATGAAGCCAAAAAGTAAAAATAATAATAATAATAATAATAATAATAATAATAATTCTGTTGACTTCTGAGGAAAAAAAAAGCCTTAAAACAGTACCTCAAGGTAGTTTCTATTATAATACCGATTGTACAGAATGAGGAGGCTGAGGCTTTATGATTTCCTAAATTCATATAAGCAGTAAGTGACAGAGCCAGAGAGTCTGTTGCTAGAACCTAGGAATACCATATCATATATAGAAAGAGGACAGGTAAGATCATTTTTAGGAACTTTATATTTAAGAATGAAGAAAAGCTGGGGCACCTGGTTGGCTCAGTCAGTTCAGCCTCAGACTCTTGGTTTGGGCTCAGGTCATGATCTTAGCATCATCAGATGAGTGCCACATCAGGCTCATGCTCAGCACAAAGTCTGCTTGTCCCTCTCCCTCTGCTCCTCCCCCTGCTTGCTCTTTCTCTCTCTCCCTCTCTCTCTCTCTCTCATAAATAAATAAAGAAATAAAATCTTTCAAAAAAGAATGAAGAAAAGCCATATGTTGCACAGTGCTTTGAGGTAGAAACATATTTAATAAGAAGCACAATGTTGAATCTTCTGATATCTAATGCCTTCATTCATTAAACATATATAGGCTTACATTGCACCAGACCATGTTTTAAATATTCACAATGGCAAACAGGGGCTTGATGTCATTAGCCATGAAAGAAATGAAAATTAAACCACAATGAGATAAACCAGAAACACCTACCATAATGGCTAAAGTAAAAAAAAAAAATAATAATAATAATATAAGGCTTGGCTATAACAAAGACGTGGAGCGACTGAAATTCTCACTTATTCCTGGTAAGAATGTAGAATGCCACAGTTTCTTTGGAAAACTTGGTAGTTAATAAAATTAAACAGATAACTACCCTATGACCTTGTAATACTACTCCTAAGTATATATCTAAAAGAAATTGACACGCACATATAGATCCAACCAAAGACTTATATAAGAATATTTATAACATACATAAAGTACACAAGTCATAAGTGTACAGACTGATAAATCTTCAGAAAGGTCTCAAACCATGTTTTTTCCCTTCTGTCACTAACCCCCCTCAAAAGTTACCACATAAAAGTTATCACCTGACTTCAAACATGAGATTAGTTTTGTCTGTTTTTTAACTATATAAAGGGACTCACACACTATGTACTCTTTTATGTCTTCCTTTTGTTACTCAATTTTGTTGACTCACTGATATAGTTGTGTGTAATTATGGTTTGTACATTCTCATTTCTGTATGGTATTCTAACGGATGGTACATATTTAGCCATTTTCCAAAGTAACTATACACAGAGTAAATCCAGATCTGCTAGATACAGAGTCCGAGATAGCACCATATGAAGGGAATGGAAATGCTGTCATGCCCACTGCCCTTTAGGATGGGAGCAATGGAGTCATAGCAAGTCCATCCCCCAGGTAGTCAAACAGGCCTACCCTGCAGTCATTTCCCAGCTTACAACCGAGATAGTATATACTCAGCAGCTGAAAGAACCCCTACACTTGCTCTCTGAACTGTGGAGTAAGAGCCACTATGGTGGGAAAGGTCTAGAAGAAGCCTCTGAAACTGCCTCCGTGACCCCTGGTTCCACCCTCTGGGAGGTCCTTCGCAGTCACCATCCTCCTTAGCCACACCTGAAGGAGGCCTGGGTAAAAAAGCCCTTCCTTGCATTCTGAGCAGCTTTTTCAGGAAATTCAGGACCCAAGAGCATTATGTATGAGTCAGTCACAGGCTTCCTCGACCAGACTCCGTTGCCAGATTCACTTTCCTAAACAAGTCTTTCATATTTTGATTCTTCTCAAGTCTGTGTCCCTAATTTTATTCTTTTTTTTTTTTTGGCAGAGTTCTCAGAAGTATTACATTCCTTTGCTTTCTTGACCTCAAGACTCCCTCACATAAATTAATTGTGTGTATCTTATTTATAAGGTTTCTGTGGGAGTGCCTCACATTTCATCTCTTTCCCTTGAGGCACTGAAGTGATTTACTGGGCAGAACACATTTAGGTGGACACCTACTCTGAAACAGATATCTTACCTCCTTCCATTCTTTTAACATCTGGAGAGTTTGACCCTTGACACAATTGAGTTTTAATTGGCTTTTACTCCCCGGAAGCCTTCTTAGTATTGGCTTTTTCTAGTTGAGGTTGAAAGCAATGGTCTCTTCCAAGAGTAAATCCAAGAGTAAATCCCAGGATTTGAAGACTTTCTCTACCCTTTTTCATTCCTGATTGCAAACATAGCAATTCTTTTCTGAGTTCATCTCTTCTGAATAATACCTTGCAGATTCAGCCATCAGAAACCTATCTAAGCTTCTAATATTGTTTTCCCACGTCGTTCCTTAGAGCTAAACCTTATTAGCCATATGTCTCCCAAGTTATTGCAAGAAATAGTTTCATCAACTCTGTCACCACTGCATAACATGTATTACCATCCTTCTAGCTCCAGGGCTCATTCATACCCTAGTAGTGTTAAAGAAAAAATTATTCATTACACTTTACACTTTATTCGAGGGAACTGTTACCAATGGGGTCTTTGCAGGGTCTTTGCAGGAAGGGAGAGTGATTGAGCTCAACTCAAAGTACATTAAGGACAGGTGGAGGTTTACAGCCTAGGAGCACGATGGGGGTCAGTGGATGGAAAATTACTAAGAGGTAACATCAGGGGTGGGGGGATACTGGGTAAACTGAAAGGATTTCTGCTGAAGGCAGGCCAGGGTGATAAGACATGGAGGGTGGGGAAGAAAGAGTTGAACAGATATCAAGGGTAGGGGATATGTGCTAAACCGACTCAGCAAGATTCTTGCTAAAACTGGACTAGGGGGCGCCTGGGTGGCTCAGTTGGTTAAGCGTCTGCCTTCAGCTCAGGTCATGATCCTGGAGTCCCGGGATCAAGTCCCGCATCGGGTTCCCGCTTCTCCCTCTGACCCTCCCCTCTTTCATGTGCTCTCTCGCTCAAATAAATAAATAAAATCTTTAAGAAAAAAAAAAGATTGTTTAAAACTGGACTAGGGATGCCTGGGTGTCTCTGTCGGTTAAGCGTCTGCCTTCAGCTCAGGTCATGATCCCAGGGTCCTGGGATTGAGCCACATTGGGCTCATCACTCAGCGGGAAGCCAGCTTCTCCCTCTGCCTGCCACTCACCCTGCTTGTGCTCTCTCTCTCTCCCTCTCTCTAATAAATAAGTTAAAAATCTTAAAAAAATAAAATAAAACTGGACTAAACAGGTAGGGCCTCTAGATAAGGATGGAGTCCAAGATCAGGGCCTAGTCAGGACTCAGAGGAGCCTGATGCAAGTTTGGTCAAAAGAAAGAATCTTTGTCAATACATCGGATCCTCCCCACTCCCAAACTTTGAAAAATATTACCAATTTGGTCTTCTTTCGCTTGTATAAAATCACTCACTTTCAGTTAGATCTTTTTCATTGGCTTTCAAAGGTGCTCAGTGTAGGGGTGACTGGGTGGCTCAGCTGGTTAAGCATGTGCCTTTGGCTCAAGTCATGATCCCAGGATCCTGGGATCAAGCCCCAGAGCAGTGGAGTCCAACTCCCTGCTCATCGGGTAGTCGGCTTCTCCCTCTGCCCCTCCCTCTCTCCCTCTGCTTCCCCCCACCTCCCTCTGCTTCCCCCTCCTTGCCCCTCCCCCACCCCCTCATGCTCCCGTACTCTCTCTCACTCTCGCTCTCAAATAAAATCTTCGGGAACAAAAAAGTTCTCAATATAAATGTAAACAACAACAAAACTTTCTTGAGTCTGCATATCTTTCTAGCAACATCTCTACTGCTCTCAGCTTTATACCTTCAAAATCAAACTTCTCAAAGTTTTTCTCTATGCTTACCATCCTCACTTCCTCAGCTCTCATTCACTGAATAAGATATTTCAATCTTACTTTAGCCTCCATTTCTACACTGAAACAGCTCTTCCTGAGTCATTAATGATTCTATGTAACTAAATTCATTGGACATTTTCTGATCTTCATCCTATTAGACCTGTCTGCAACATTTAACACAGCTGTCCCTACTCTCCATCCTGAATCTACTTCTAACATCCATTGTACAACACTCCTCTGATTTTACTCCTCTCTTTCCTCATTTGTAGCTTCACCTCTTTTTATCTGCCATGAAATACTGGTGTTTCTCAAGGTCTCCCTTTCCTATCTCACTCTACTCTTTTTAGGTAATTAATTGCATCCACACTTCACCTTCAAGTCCCATTCTTTCAGAGGTAACTCAAAGATCAACATCTCTAGCCCAGACTCTCCACTTAACGCCTAACTCTTATCCAATTGCTTATTCAACAGCTCCATCTGAATGTCTTAAAGGAATGTGTCAAAATGTCTCCACATATCCAGAATTCATCTCATATTCTTGTTCCACAAATCTGGTCTTTTTTCATGGGTCCCTGTAGCGGGTGAAGGCATCACCCTCCATTCAGTCATGTAAGTCATCCGACATTCTTCATCCCCCAATATTGCTCAATCATTCTATCCAATTGATTTCAATATATCATGATGCTGTGCACGTTTGTCAATGGCAAAAAGTAACCCAGAAGAATCTTTAGATAGTAAAATGTATAAAAGAATTAAACTCAAACTTTGTGATCCTGCAGGGTTTTTTAATTTTATTTTATTTATTTATTTGACAGAGAGACACAGTGAGAGAGGGAACACAAGCAGGGGGAGCAGGAGAGGGAGAAGCAGGCCTCCTGCAGAGCAGGGAGCCAGATGCGGGGCTCAATCCCAGGACCCTGGGATCATGACCTGAGCCGAAGGCAGATGCTTAATGACTGAGCCACCCAGGCGCCCCGATCCTGCAGTTTTAATGTGAAGAAATTCATGTGCATGTCATGTGTTTTGCTTTCCCAAAAATCTTTTCTTTTTAATTTTTTATTGTTATGTTAATCACCATACATTACATCATTCGTTTTTGATGTAGTGTTTCATGATACATCGTTTGTGCATAAAACCCAGTGCTCCACGCAGAACGTGCCCTCTTTAATACCCATCACCAGGCTAACCCATCCCCCCACCCCCTCCCCTCTAGAAACAAATAATGCAATATATGTTAACAAAAATCTATTTTTTATGCAAAGATTTCTACACCTAACACGGGGCTCGAACTCACAACCCAGATAATGAAGGATAGTAGGAAGAAAGATAAGCGGGGACAAGGGGCCCCTACCCTAAAAGGAAACCACCCTTAAAAGGATTTTACACCAGGGCGCCTGGGTGGCTCAGATGGTTAAGCGTCTGCCTTCGGCTCAGGTCATGATCCCGGGGTCCTGGGATGAGTCCCGCATCTGGCTCCCTGCTCCTTGGGAGCCTGCTTCTCCCTCTGCCTCTCTCTCTCTCTCTCTCTCTCATGAATAAATAAATAAAATCTTTAAAAAAAAAAAGGATTTTACACCAGCCTGGAGGGAGCCCTCCACCCTTTCCCAGGGGAACAACTACCTGATAGGTAGATGAACCTATAGACAAAACCCTGATTAGGTGACAGGCCAGGGAGGGTTAATCAGATTCACAGCCCACCAACAAGCCATAAAAACCCCTAGATGTAACCACCAAAACAGCAACCCTCTCGGGTCCCGTCCCTCTTTGGGAGCTCTGTACTATGTATGGATCAATAAACTTTGCTTTGCTGCCCACCACTCTTCCTCTGGTCTACCTCTTCATTCTTCCAAACCGTGTGACCAAGAACTGGAGGCACTCACTAAAGGAAAAGAAATCCTGGAACACCAAGATCAAGGGTCGCATGCCCTACTGACTGAGCCAGCCAGGCGTTCCCCCAAAATCTATTATATTGATAAAGTATCTTACAATAAATCGCACCTCACAGAGAAGTACTTTTACACAGGGAAAACACTCTGGATTAAAAACAAGGATTGCCAGACAGGCCTCTATACCACTACAACAGCAAGGTCATACGGGGCCTGACGGTAACCATAATTCCAACCTTCTCATCAATGGTGTAGTGAGCGGAACCACAGCCCGAGGAGGTTGGCCTGGAGGGAGAGGGCAGGCCCTATTCAGTAGGCCTAGAAGGCCTAGTGCCCGAGGGCAAATATGCGGAGCAAACTGCATTTCGCAGGCCAAGGGAGCACCCAGGTACCCTGGGATCTGTCTGGGGTCTGGGACGTATAGGGATAGATCAAACCACCAGCAGAAACCGTCTGGAGGACACACCTCCACGCCAAGGTCCACCCCGCTCCAAAACAGTTACTTACCCCTTTCCCTGAAGCGGGATCTCACCAGAACTCGTTGGCCAGGCCATCCACGGGAAGTCCGCCGAGGAGAGACACCTGGGACACCGGACGCCCACTGAGGTCCTGAGTGTCTTCCGTGCTTATAGCCAACGGGATCTGACGCAAACCACCTTCCCTGCTCCAGCTGCACATCTGGAGCGCAGCTCCCAAGAACCGGTAGCTCCAAGATGGGCTGCAGTGCTGGGACGCCCACGTTCACCCAGGCCTAGGGGTCATGGGGCAGGGGCGGGCAGAGTGAACTGCGCATGCGCGTGTCGCCCCGGCCATGGTATCAATTCATTACGTGTGGCCTGGGACGGGTCAGTTCACACAAACAAGGAACTCTCTTTCCTAGCTGAATATATTGCGCGGAATACATCAGCCAAGTGAACAGTCACAGATTGCGAATCTCCCTAAAACATCCTCAGTATTCGGACAGTCCTCGGTAAAATCCAGATAGCAATCCATTCCTATCTCTTAGCATAGTTCCTGCCATCACTTCTGGTGGATGTTCCCATACTACTGACATTGTCATCCATAGTTTTCCCATTTCCAAGGTCACAGTGATAAAATGGGTAAAGAAAAGCACAAACACCTTTCCTCTCCCCTGCCTCTCATCTTGTCTTTAAGCCATTCAACAAGGCTTCCTTATAATCTAAATTCTGTGATACTCCTATAATTTTTGTTGTTTCTTTAAGACTACTTACAGTTCTCCTATAGCTCTCTCTTCCACAGCACCCAGCAAGGAGTGTGTCTTTATCACGAAACTCTTTCAGCTGTGTGCATGTGTGTGCACGAGCCGAGCCTGTGTGTACTGGGTCATGATATATATTTATTTTCTTACTGATTGACATGAGTCTTTTTAATAAAAATAAGGTAAGAGTTGGTCTAGATCAGTGGTTCTCAAGTTATGGTCTCTAGACCAGCAGTGTCAGCTATTACCTGGGAACTCATTAGAAATACAAATTTTGGGGCTTCATCCCAGACCTGAGTCAGAACCTTTAGGGGTGGGGCTTGGCAATCTGTGTTTTAAAAATCCTCCAGCCTGGGGAGCCTGGGTGGCTCAGCCGTTAACTGTCTGCCCTCAGCTCAGGTCATGATCCCAGGATCCTGGGATCAAGCCCCATATCGGGCTCCTAGCTCAGCAGGGAGTCTGCTTCTCCCTCTCCCTCTGCCCTGCTTGTGCGCTCATTCTCTCTCTCACAAATAAATAAAATCTTAAAAAAAAAGACTGCATAAAAAATAATAATAATAAAAATAAAAATCCTCCAGGTAACTCTGATAAACACAAAAGTTTGAAAACCACTGGGCTCTATATAACTTAGCTTTTCTCAATCACAGAAGTGATTAGAGCCCCAGAGAAAATGATTTCAGTGACTCTTTTCTCATTTCTCCCAAGTATGATAGAGGGTATTCTAGATGCATAGGAGAAAAGCTAATAATTACATATGCTGGACACCTTAGGGCATTAGGGCTTAATTCTGTCTTGGAAATGTCCCAAGATTCCCTACAGTGTCAAATTTAAGTGATTTTACCCAGATTTTCCAAAACATAAAGTGATCCAACACAAAAAATTAAATACAATTATTTCTGCTTAAAATATATTTTATTCTTATCTTTATTGTGTTTGTAAACAATGATCCCACCTGATAATAAAGAAATTAACTCTTAACTATAGAGAACAAACTGATGGTTACCTGGGAGGAGGTGGGTGGGGGATTGGGTGAAATAGGTGATGCAAATTAAGGAGTGCACTTGCTGTGATGAGCACCAGGTAATGTATGGAAGTGTGGAATCCCTAAATTGTACACCTGACACTAACATTACAGTGTATGTCAACTGGAATTTAAATAAAAACTTTTTTTAAAAAAAAAGAAATTAAGTAAATAACTGTTACTAAGAATTAGAAACTAAGATTTCTGAGGATATTCAAAATTAGTGTCATATTCATTTATCTAATCATAATGGTCATATTGATAAGCTCTTCTTAGGACAGTGATTTCCAGCCTTTATTCTGCTGCCGCCCTGTTTTCTTAACAGCACACTCCCAATCAGCATCTCTCATCACAATGCTGTGATTCTCCGGGGGACTCATGGGTGGGGTGGGGGGGAAGGGGGGCTTGAAAAATCTCCTTAAAGACTCTAATGCCTCACACGATAAAGATTCACTACACTAGGATAAGAGACAAAGTTGCTAATAACAGTCTAAGTCAGCAGAGAACATACCATCCTACCAGAATAGCCTAGTTTTAAATAGGCATTGACTGAATTCCAGGATGATACAAGAGCTCAGAGCATAATTCATCATTGTATACTTATTTATGCCCTGCAAAGAATCACTTTATTCTTTCAGAAGAAAGCAAAATCTGGTCATGAGAAAGGAAACATTTTCTTGTCAATCAAATAATCAACATTTTTATGCCTATTGTGTATGCATCAACGTACTAAACAGTATGTAGGATATGCATGGTTTTATCACAACTGGATAGAAAAGATCAGAACATATTAAGTAAGCAATATAAAAATATAACATTAATATATGTTAAATTATGAAGGACTAATTATGAAACCATTTGAGGTGGTTTTAAGGAAAATAGATTTCTAAATCCACCCCAGAAATGTTGACATAAGATGCATCAGAGGCAAGGCCCAAGAATCTGCATTTAAGTCCCCCAGATAGTTATGACAGTCAATCAAGTTAGGCACCACCACCTTAGAAATCCAAAGAGGAAAATTAATTTTAACTGGTGCAGTGAGAGAGCAACTTCTTTGTGGGGCAGTGAAGCTGAACTAAACCTTGAGGATCTAGTAGAATGTGAGCAAAGTAGCAGAGAGAGCAGAGGGGATCTATGTTCACCTGTCTGGAACAGGAATGTTATCTGGGACGAAGCACTAAGGAATCTCTGATGGGTAGAGAATGAGTGCCGAGGGCAGTCAGGGAAAGCTTCCCCCAAACTGAGTCTTAAAGACTGAGCTGCCAGAGAATGAGGGAAAAGGGATTCCAGGCAGGGGAAACAACTTGTACAAAGCAGAGAGGAATGGAAGGGCAAGGTGTGTTAAGTGAATAGTAGAAGTTCCATGTGACTAGTGAAAAGAATCAAAATATGCCACTTTGGCATTTGGCTTATTTTGAGCTGAAGGCAATTGAGACTCAACAGTTGCAGAAAGAAGTCTTCTCAGAGCTTCCATTAACTGACTACAAACAGAAACTTCTGAGAAACTAGGCCTGCCATTAACCCCACCCCAGGGGAGTTTTATGGCCATGAAGAAAGTTGGCATCTAGTTGAGTCTGCACAAACAAACCTTTCTAAAACAACCCTTATCTTCCATTAGTTTCCCCCATATACTTACCTTCCCACAATTTACCACCCCAAGAGCTGAATCCCTTCTCTTTGTAGTCACTTCTCCACAATTTATCACTGTTTTTTTTTTAAAGATTTTATTTATTTATTTGAGAGAGAGAATGAGATAGAGAGAGAGCATGAGAGGGGAGAGGGTCAGAGGGAGAAGCAGACTCCCTGCCGAGCAGGGAGCCTGATGTGGGACTCGATCCCGGGACTCCAGGATCATGACCTGAGCCGAAGGCCGTCGCTTAACCAACTGAGCCACCCAGGCGCCCTATCACTCATTGTTAAAATGGTATAGTCCAACTACCTTTTTGGAGTTTTTACTTCTTTCCAGTGAAGTCCCATAAACATAAAAAAAAAAAGTAACATTAATAAAAATGTGTACGCCTTTTCTCCTGTTAATCTGTCTTTGTCAGTTTAATTTATAGGACCCATTCATTAACTGAGAGGGCAGAAGAGAAAATTTTTCTTCCCCTACACTAGAATAAGCAGAGGAGAAAGGAGTGGAGCCCTATGAGAGGTAGGGTAGGAGAAGTATCAACAGGATTAAGAAGTAAAGGAATAAAAAGAATTGGAGGGTGCCTGGGTGGCTCAGTCGTTAAGTGTCTGCCTTCGGCTCAGGTCATGATCCCAGGGTCCTGGGATCGAGCCCCACATTGGGCTCCCTGCTCCGCGGGAAGCCTTCTTCTCCCTCTCCCACTGCCCCTGCTTGTGTTCCCTCTCTCGCTGTGTCTCTCTCTGTCAAATAAATAAATGAATAAATAAAATCTTAAAAAAAAAAAGAATTGGAAATCCCAAACTCACAGGAAGGCAAGTAAATTGCTGGGTGAACATGTATTTTATATATTGCGTGAGTGATAGGATCCCAACACCATAGAGAACTGGCAGATTCATGCCAAATCTATAAGGGGCAGCTTTCTCAACCCAAGCCAATTATTGCCTTGATGGGCAATAGGAGCCCAGTGCTGCCAAGTTATCTGACTTACATTTTCAAGAAAACACAGCAATCTAGATTTTTAGATAATATCTTCATACTTATTAATGACTCAAAATTCTTTAAAGCATTAGATAGGCCAAACAAAAGATGACTCTTGGGCTGACTTGGATACTAGTTTATCACCTCTGGACTAGAGTCTAAAAAACTCCTTACTGCACCGAAATTAGACCAGTGTCTGTCTGGTTCACCATGTGCCTGATTTACATGTTGGCAGGACATGGCAACCAGGCTGAAGCATCATTGGGTAGACAACAGAAATCAGGTTTGGAGCTTTTATTCAGAAAGACCTAGAATGAATGAATAAATAAATAAATATATAAATAAACAAGGTGCCTGGGTGGCTCAGTAGGTTAAGTGTCGGACTCTTGATTTCAGCTCAGGTCATGATCTCAGGGTTGTGAGATCCAGCCCCGCGTTGGGCTCCATGCTCATCATGGAGCCTGCTTAAGATTCTCTCTCTCGGGCGCCTGGGTGGCTCAGTTGGTTAAGCGACTGCCTTCGGCTCAGGTCATGATCCTGGAGTCCCGGGATCGAGTCTCGCATTGGGCTTCCTGCTCAGCAGGGAGTCTGCTTCTCCCTCTGACCCTCTTCCCTCTCGTGCTTTCTATCTCTCATTCTCTCTCTCTCTCAAATAAATAAATAAAATCTTTAAAAAAAAAAAAAAGATTCTCTCTCTCTCGGGGTGGGGAGGTGTCTCAGTTGGTTGCGTGTCTGCCTTTTGCTCAATTCATGATCCCGGGGTCCTGGGACTGAGCCCCGTGTCTGGCTCCCTGCTCTGCAGGGAGTCTGCTTCTCCCTCTCCCTCTGCCTGCCCTTCCCCCTGCTCGTGGTCTCCCATCTGACCTTCAGAACTGAAAGGTAATCAGCTTGTCTTATTGTAAGCCACTAAATTTGTGGTCACCTGTTACAGCAGCCACAGGAAACTAAAACAGACAGCAACCAGCCCTCCCCAGGAATAGGAACTAGAAGGGGTTATAATTGGTATTTTACATTCTTTTTGGGTAAGAGTCTAATCAAAGGTTATCAGGGTTAGTAAATAGCCCCATGCCTCCTCACAAGAGCACGCTTAACAAGTCATCATCTAGCCTCTAGCTGCACACCTTCTACACAGAAAACTCATCATCTCCCATAAATACCTGATGGACTTCAGATACCTTTAAGTATTAGAAAATTCATTTATTTTATTTTTAAGATTTTATTTATTTGGGACGCCTGGGTGGCTCAGTCGGTTAAGCAGCTGCCTTCAGCTCAGGTCATGATCCCGGGGTCCTGGGATCGAGTCCCACATAGGGCTCCCTGCTCAGCAGGGAGCCTGCTTCTCCCTCTGCCTGCCACTCTCCCTGCTTGTGCTCTGTCCCTCTCTGACAAATAAATAAATAAAATCTTTAAAAAAAAAGATTTTATGTGACAGAGAGACAGCCAGAGAGGGAACACAAGCAGGGGGAGTGGGAGAAGGAGAAGCAGGCTCCCCGCTGAGCAGGGAGCCCGATGTGGGACTCGATCCCAGGACCCTGGGATCACGACCCAAGCCGAAGGCAGACGCCCAACGACTGAGCCACCCAGGCGTCCCTATAAAATTCATTCTTGTACTGATCTGACGCCAAAACCAGGGTTCTTTAACTCCCAAATCAGTGCTCTTTTCATTCTATTAAATTCAGCTTGAATGAGGTCTTTAGATATCAAGTTTACAATATAAACAATTTCAAAATAAAATGCACAAGATTCCTAGAAGATCCTGTAGAAATGATGACAATATTTACTTTTTTTAAGATTTTATTTATTTATTTGAGAGAGAGAATGAGATAGAATGAGCATGAGAGGGGGGAGGGTCAGAGGGAGAAGCAGACTCCCTGCTGAGCAGGGAGCCCGATGCGGGACTCGATCCCAGGACTCCAGGATCATGACCTGAGCCGAAGGCAGTCGCTTAACGAACTGAGCCACCCAGGCGCCCCAACAATATTTACTTTTTAAAGCATTATTATATCAAAAAGTGAGTCAAGAATGATACACAATTGATTTTGCATTAAGCATTACCTTTTGTTAGCATCTTCAACAACCCTACAGGAACAAATAATTATTTCATTTTCATTATAATTAGGTAATTTGTACAATATATACAGGGTTAAACAAACTCCACTAGTTACATCTTTCTATTTTTTCATATCCTACATATAAATCCTTATTTAACTAGTCAAATCAGAAGGAATATGGATTCAGATATGGCTGAGTCTGAAAATCCAGTTCCTTAATGGCCTTATAATTTTTGACAGATCGTTAAGCTACTGAGCCTTAGTGTCATTATCTGTAAAACGGGAGTAATACACAGGCTTATGATTGCATAAAATAATACGGATCAATAATACCATGTCAAACCCAGCGTAGACACATAATAAACATTAATTCCTTTCCCCACTCCAGATAACGCAAAATAGGAACTAAAAAAGGAGTACTGTTAAGATTAGGGGCATTTAGCCATTAGACACAAAAATGAGAACTACAAAATAAAATTTACCGGCGGAGTGTGAAAATTCTTTAGATGCCTACACAATTCAGGATTACGCCAACTCATGGTTAAATGTAATTTTCTAAATGTGCCATCACTTTGAAACAATTTTCCTCATTTATCAGTAATTTCTAAGTACATACCCATTCAATAACTGACAAGGAATCATAAGCCATCGTGAGTTGAAAGTCACAGGAGCCAAATGTCAAAAAACAAAAAAGTTTACTCGCTGTTTAAATTGTGTGGATTTAAATATATGCTATTCTATCTGATATGGAATGAATGTCCCTCTACCCCCGCCCGCCTCTTTAAAATAGAGGACGCCTGGGAATAAAATATCTGGAAAGGGCTTAAGAAATCAGGGAGAGATCGCAACAGGCGTAATGAAACAACTTTCTGAACACATCCGTGTGAACGGAAAGTTGACGCCTCTCTAATAAAGCTACTGCAGCCACAAGGTAATCAGATGGCATGGTATGTGCCGTTCTCGGCACTGGCCAGTCCACGCCTGTCCTAAGGAATTAGACTCGAGTTTTCCTTTTCGGCACGACCCACAGCTCAGGCGAGAACACGCCAGCATGCTGCCGGGAACCACTCGTGTGACTCCTAGGGCTCCGGAGACTCCGTTTTCACAGCCAACACCCACCACGTTTTGAGACCGCCCCCTCCCCAAGCTCCTCCCGCGCCCGCCTCGCCCCAATATTCGCACATGCGTACACCCAATTAAGAGAGGTTAGACCGCTCCCCCTCGATGTGGGTCCCCACGCCCAGATGCCACGCAGCCAGTCCTCCTGCCCTTCTTAGGGCCGCCAGCTTCACTATCCAGTAATACGCATGTGTAAGACTGTGCCGCCCGGCAACCCTTTAGCCGGCAGGGGTGGGGCGGCAGGCGGGACCGAGTTTCTTGCGCACGCTCGGGACATGCGCAGTGCAGTGGCTGAGGCGCCAGCTGTCGATTTGGAAGTTCCGGGGGGGGGGCAGCGCATGCGCGAGTGTACGCGTTGCCGGCGAAGAGGGGAGCCTGACGACTCGGAAATTTGAATACCACAGTAGCATGGAGTGTGACCTCATGGAGACTGACATCTTGGAGTCGTTGGAAGATCTAGGGTAAGAGTGCCAGGGTACGGGTCTCCTAAACCTTACACTGTCGGCCCCCGGGAACACCTCCTCCGCCCCAGTCGGGGACACCTGCCTCTGCACGCCGCACCCGGTGGCTCCTAACTGTCGCCTCCTTATGGCTCCGGGACCCCAATGCCACGTCCACTGTCCGCCCTGCCGGGTCGGGGCCCTCCTAAAGCGACGACCCTAGGCCTTCCCTGTGCTCCCTGCAGCCGAGTTTCCCGCAGCGTTTGTCAGTCATGCGTGTCATTGTCTGGGCTCTGGCTTCTCGCCACCCCCCTCCCCGAGCTTCTCTTCTTGCTCCCCATCCTCTTGTTCTACCCCCTCACTCTAGAGGTTGCCAAAGTTGATTCTCTTTTTTTCGTAGTTGTCCTCCAAACTTCCTGCTCCTCTCTTGAGCCCCTGTTCCTACCCCACCCCGTTTCTCAAAAAATCTCCTTTGCCCAGTCATCTCTGCATGCACTCAGGCTTCCCTAAGCCACATGCCTGCATCCGTTCCGCTAGCCAGCTCACTTATGCACCTCACCTGTCACCACCTTCATGGGAACCACTCACTGGCTGTTTCCCTTGACAGTGACACTCTACTTCGTCGAGCCACCATTTAGCCCTTAAAGCTTAGAGGCATCTTCAGCCACCAAGTCCCTACGTGTTTGTTGTGCATTTCCTTTCTTCTGACAACTACCCAACCATAATTTAGTACCTAGAAGCTGGAAATAGGGCTTCTTACCTCACTGGGTCACTGAGATTAGTGTACTCTTTAAAACTTGAGAATTTAGAACCTCTTGGTCTAAGTGTGGTCCCAGAAACAACTTATGTGATTAAATATTTGTCTACAGGTAAATGGTGTCCAAAATATATATATAGATAGATTTAGCTAGCTATATTTATAAAGTAACAAGTCCTTTATCAAAACCTTCCTCGAAGGTTTTTCTATGACATGGAAACCTTTGGGGGAACCTTTTTTAGGAAAGGACACCGTGAGGTTCTCAGAGTCTGCCCATTTAAGTCATTGCTGTCCTGATGGAAATTTTTGGGAGAAGTGGTAGTGCTTAAATCTTTTTTCTTAAAGTGAATTACCATTGTTCTTTTGTTTTGGAACTTGCTCTGAATTTTCATGAATATTCCAGACTTTAGGGGACTTACTTCTTTGATTAGAGCATAGGTGAAAGTCACATTCAGCAAAATGGTCTCTTTGGTGGACATCTCAGACTAAATTGCTTGCTCACATATAAATCCATTCATTCAGTAAACATTTTCTTGAGGAACACTTGCCCCTTGGCAGTGTTGGGCTGATCATTTATGGGTCAAAGTGAGGTGGAAAAGAAGTTCACACTGTCAGAATATTCTGTGAGGAGAACTGAGGAAGGTCCCTTTATTTGGAAAGGAATGAAGTCCTAAAAGCTTCCTAGAAGAAATGACAATTAGGGTTAGCATTGAAGGAGTAGTAAAATGAGAGGAGAAGGGAGCCTTATTTAAATGTGGTTGTGCTGCTTGGGTAGATGTTGCCTAGCAATTGGTGATGGATGCTATTTCTTCCCATTATTGTTCTTCTACCCTTTAAACTATATTTTTTTTCTTTTCTGGAGTACTAAAAAAAGTAATTTTTACTATAATAATTGTAAATCAAGTAAATATTCTAGATGAGTTGTAATGTAAACCATCAGATTTTCTGAAAACTTTGCTATGAATTTTAAGCCTAACCAATTAGTTTGGTGGCACTCAATCATTAAGATTCATACTTAATTAATTGACATGTACTTTTAAAGGATTCACTGAGAAATACTAAAATTTTTAATGACTTTTATCTTTAATGTGGCACACAGTAGGAATTCAATAACTACTTGTAGAATAAACTAACAAATTATGAATGTGTAACACAAGGAGAGATTTCTAGGCCTAGCCTCTTTATTGCAATGTCTAATTATATGTGGTTTTGAATCTAGATGCCAGGCTATATATAATCTCACTTTTTGTGTAAGATTTTTTTCCATTCCATTCAGTGTATAAAAACATAGGTGCATTTTAAAAGAATCAAGTATTGTCATTTCTCTAACATCTCTATACTTCCAAACATCAAATTATCTTAAGTATATTTAATGTTTCATCTTCAATAACTTTTTGTCAATATTTCACTTAAAAGATAAAATAATCTTCTGGAGACTATATATTTTAAAATTACCCTGAAAATGACAGGATCTTTAGTTCTAGCTATATTCTAGGTTGGGGTTCTTTATTACTATTGTCTTTTATGAATGTTTGCATATTTAATAATACTTTAAAATTATGCTTGAATCACTTTCAGAGGATTAGGATTCAGATGCACCAGTTCACCCAGACATCAACTTGCTAGCAATTATTAATCTTTTAAATTAATCCAGACATTTCTCTGGTACTAGTATGTCTTAATAGCCTTAACTGTCATCAGATATGGAAAAAGGAAATAAATGATGAGCTGGAAAGTTTTTGCTTTTAAAAAAAATAAAAATAAAAAAAACTAACCTAATTGATTTCTAGGAAAGGTAACTTAAATCGTAAACTATAGTATAATCAGCTATCTCTTGTTAATGTGGTTTTAATATTCAGTTAAAGGAAGAAAATCTTTGTACAGCAAGAGCTTTCAGTATAATGTATAGAGGTTGACATAATTTAGTAGTATATATGAGTCTCTTAAATATTTATATATATTTTGAAGAGTGGAAATGCTGTTATCATGTAACTTATTTTTCTAATAGATTTTATTAGTTTAAAATTTAAATTTTAGATTTAGTTTTCTATAAATTTTATTTACATTTGTAAGTTTGCAGAGTGGTCATCATAACTTACGAAACAATTATTTATTCATACAAATAATACATAGATATAGTGTTTGTATAAAATATTAGGTGTGATTTTATATTCTTCTGAAGTATAATTTTTTACTCACCAGTTACAAGGGTCCATTGTTGGAAGATGGCGCTCTGTCTCAGGCAGTCTCTGCTGGAGCCAGTTCCCCCGAGTTTACCAAACTCTGTGCTTGGCTGGTGTCTGAATTAAGAGTGTTCTGTAAATTAGAGGAAAATGTGCAAGCAACTAACAGTAAGTAAACTCAGTTTTAGGTACAAAATATAAAAGTAAAATTGGGGAATTGTCAGTTGAACGTTATTAGTACTAAACCTGAAGTGTTCTTTGTAAATTAAAAAAAAAAGATTTATAAAGAAACCCAAATACTTTTCTTTCCTCCATTATTTATAGAGATAAAGTGATTTTGGAAGTTGAGAAAACAGATTATAGTTGTGCAACTACTAAAACATTGTGGTAGTTGAAAAGACCTTACTACTGAGATACAGAAATGGGAGACAAGTATAGCATATATGAACTTTCCATTCTTTGTGAAACATGGCTTGTTAGTTCTTAAATCGGTGGCTAGAACTGGAAATTGGGATGTTTTTCTTAGATTCCAGAAGTACATATAGCATGTAAAGGAAATGCATTATAATTCTGTTATACATGGGGAGAAAGAGAACACTTAAGAAGTTAGGAATGCATCACTAGATCCATCACAACCAGATGCAGCTCCATCAGATTTATGGCATTGAGAGCTGTTTTATATTTGCCAATTTTGTTATTGTATTAGCACTAGTTTGTTGACTCTGCAAAAGAGACAAAAGCTTGGAACCCAACACCCCACCATCTGGTTCCCTCCTACTATAGGTAAACCTACAATAGGAGACAAAGAAAAATGCTCTCTAGTTAACCTCCCCTCATGGAGAACTATACACATAATCCCTTTTTTTTCCCCCCACACAGAATCGCATATTGAAGAGCTCATTTTCTTGCATGTTCAGTATATTTAATGTGCGCATGTTAGTTGCAGCCAGTTCTAATTACTAAGGACACTGTCGTGTAACAGTAATGATAGCAGCAACTTACATTTATTAAACAATATGTTGTAAGCAGTTTCCATGTGTTAAGTCATTTAAAACCTGAGGTAGGTTTTATTACTCTTTTAGACATTAAACAAGGAAGCACAGCTAGGTTAAATGCACTGCCTGAAGTCACACAACTAGTACGTGATATAGCCAGAATTCAACCCCAGCAGTCAAGTTTGGGAGCCAGTACTCTTTAACACTGCCTCTTGACCTAACATTTCAGGGATTGTAGGAACTTGTGAAAACACCTATAGTAGATAACTATTTATAACCTGGAACCCCTTTGTTCAAATGAAAACATAGAAGCCAACATACAAAACAGTTAACAGTGTACCCGTTTAGTTGAAATTAAGAGGGAGTACTTTTTGCACAACTCTCTCCTCATCCTCCCCAGCTGTTTCTAAAGGAGTTCTGTGGAATTTGAGTTCACAGAACAGTTTGCAAAACAATGATAATACAGCCTTCCCATTTTACAGATGAGAAAATGCACCCAGGGTGCCTGGGTGGCTCAGTCAGTTAAGTGCCTTTGGCTCAGGTCATGATCCCAGGCTCCTGGGATCGAGTCTCGCATCAGGCTTCCTGCTCAGCGGGGAGTCAGCTTCTCCATCTCCTTCCTGCTCGTGCTTGCTCTCTCTAGCTCTCCCTCTCTCGCAAATAAATAAATAAAATCTTAAAAAAAAAGAAGAAAGTAAGGAAGAAAATGGACCCAGGTCAGATGACTCAAAGTTTGTTAATTTTTGCCCTTGTGTGATAGAGAACCATCAGAAAAGGAAGAAGGAGCATTGTTTCTCCTTGGTTCACAAGATGAACTCTGTACTTAACGTGGTTGGGAATATAGAACTACAAGTCATGTTTGCTAACTTCAAATTTAATCTCACTGGGAATATTAGGCACAAATGAAACTGGAGATTAGTACAGTAATTAAATGCTTCACTTTGGTTCACAGGGGGAGGAAATCATTGAGTGCAGCAGGACTTGGGGAAGGTCTTATCAAGGAGCCAGTGGGCTTTGATGGAGAGGTGGGGTTTGATAGATGAAGGGAAAGTAGAGGGTCTATCAGTCACAGGGAATAACTTAAATGAAGGCACAGAAGTGGAAATGACACTGTTCTTGGAACAGTGGGGAGGCTGGCCTGGCACAAATAGAATGTTTTTGAAGGTAAAATGTAACTGCTACATACGTGTCATAGGTACTACTATAGTAATATGCAGGGGAAGGTGAAGCATAGAGGCTATTAAGCAATCTTTAAAGGCAGACAAATAATTAGATTAGATGGGGTAGAAATTAGAAAACGATTAAAGATGCTCAAAAAAGGGACTAACATAATGAGAACTTCTTAAGAAAATGGGCAGTGGTGTGAGAAAGGATGAATTAGAAGTCAAAGTAACTTGTGCTAGGAAAATCCTATTAAAACTTTCCATTTATATATAACTTTTATGCTAAAGGGAAAAACAGTCATTTTTATTAAAGTTATTTTAATTCTTAAAAGGCCCAAGTGAAGCTGAAGAATTCCAGCTTGAGGTGAGTGGGCTACTAGGGGAGATGAACTGTCCATATCTATCACTGACATCTGGTGATGTGACCAAGCGCCTTCTCGTTCAGAAGAACTGCCTCCTTTTGCTCAGTAAGTTTATGGCTACTAGAATGTAGCTATTATTTTTTTATTCATGTTTTCTTTGACTAATAAACTGGCTGTTGTACTATTTCATTACATATTTAATTCAGAATGCCACTTAAAGAAAACTATTACATTTCCAACTTAGAAGCTAATGGTGGGCCTGTGCACTGGTAGCAGCATTTGTTTTGTAATTACTATTTTATCATTTAACTTTGCTGGTACTATTGTGCTTCACCTAATATCACCAAAGTTAGTGCCGAGTGTTCAAGTGTATGATCATTAACCCTTAGCGTTCTAGACTGGAAGCACATTTTAAAATAGACTAGGAAGGTAGTGTGGGAATAATGAAGATTTTTTTAATAAAATTAAAGTGCTTTATATTGTGGATATTTCTTTGTGGTTGGGTAATTGGGGGTTTTGGTTTTGTTTGTAAATATATCAAATTACAGTATAAAATTTTCTGGAATAGTATTTGAATTGTTCCTGTGCTTACTGATCATTCTGGGAAATTGTTACGAAAATTCTTTCCTTCCATGTTTTTTATATACTAACTACATTTCTTTCTTCACCCTGAAAAACAGTAAGTAGACTCACAAATTTTATTGCCTTAAATGAACTCTCCAGTAAACACAACCAGTAGTCTTAACTCACAATTTTTGTAGCAGTCTCTGAGACACATTTAGATTAAGCTTTGGTTAACTGAATGTTATAGTTCTTATTATGACACAGTTCAGAGGATTTTTAAAATATTATCTTTACAACTGTACTGGTTTCTGAAAAATGAGACAGCTCTAATTTTGAAGATTCGTTTTTTTAAAAAATGTATTCATCACCACTATACCCAGGCACTGAGTTATTCCAGAATCACTTACATAATTTCCCCTTTGTTGAATGATTGTGGGGGATGGGAGGTAGGCACATAAGATCAGATACTGCTTTAAATACTGATACTGCTGCATGTTCTTATGCATGCATTCAGTATCCTTCAAATTGTGTGATTTCTAGAACTGGCTCAGCGACAGTGTACTCACTCATTCTACCAAAACCTAATATTTGGCACTCAGGATACGTTATCTTACATAGGAAGATAAGAACTTCATGGAAAGCTTAGTAATGACCATGAATAACTAATTCTTTCAAAGAACTAAGAGTTTGGCCTTTTTAGTGTTCCTGCTTACAAAAACCACTTTATAGGGGCGCCTGGGTGGCTCAGTCGTTAAGCGTCTGCCTTCGGCTCAGGTCATGATCCCGGGGTCCTGGGATCAAGCCCCACATAGGGCTCCCTGCTCAGCGGGAAGCCTGCTTCTCCCTCTCCCACTACCCCTGCTTGTGTTCCCTCTCTCGCTGTGTCTCTCTCTATCAAATAAATAAATAAAATCTTAAAAAAAAAAAAAAACACTTTATAAAATGCCTTTGACTCCTTCCTGTTACTTAAGACTGCACTGAATATTATTTTGGGATCAGGGTTACAATTTATAGACTTTATTTTAATATGCTATCACCTCAGAAGCTCTTCAGTAATATACAACTATTTGCCTCTCAACTAAATGACTAAAACCAACTAAAGGTTATGCTGCTCTTGGAATTCATGCACACATACACTCTTCATTCCTCTTTTATCTTTGCTTCTGCTGTTTCCCCTTTAAAATATTCCCCTCAGTTTGTATTCTCTCTGTCATGCTAGTATTTATGTGCTCATTCTCTATTCACTCTGTATAAATATTTCTCATCTTTCCAAGTATCAATTGTCGCCTCTTGATGCTATAATTTTACTTATTTCTCCAGCACCCTTTACCTTACTAATTTAAATCTTTTAATATGTTGTGTTCTGAGGGGGAAAATAACCAATCTCATTAGAATTTTTAGTAAAATAGAATAGTCTTTGAATGAGTGGCTAAAAGACTCTCCTGTGTCTGGTTAAGAAGTTTTGACTGTTCATTGCCTCTCTGGTTGTCAGATTATTTCCTTTAGGGAAAAACAAAACAAAACAAAACAAAAAAACCCTCAGATATTTGAGTTCCTAATAGATGAAGAATTATTCATCGTGAATGCATATATTCTTTATTCTTAAGTAGATTGTCAGTAGAGATCATCTGTTTTGTTTGTTTTATATCTCCAGTGCCCTTCCTAGTACTTTGAACACATCAGTAACAGATAATGTTTTCTGATGGTAATTGTATTGGTGAACTAATTTTGTGGATGCCTGAGTTAATGTTGTCCCAAATTTAGAGAACCGGTTTATTAAATCATATAATTTTCTAGAACAAGGGTTGGCAAACTTTTTCTTTAAAGGATGGGACAGTAAATATTTTCAGCTTTGTGAGTTGGAAGGTCTTTGTCACAACCGTTTAATCTCCACTTTTGTAGCGTGTACCAGCCATAGAGATTATGGAAATGAGTGTGGTAATGTTCCAGTAAAACCATATTTAGAAAAACAGTGGTTATTTTCATGACAGTGGAATTTTACTTTTTGATCTTTTAACTCCTACAGTTTGCTATATGGAACACATTAAGATTTCATCAAGGCCATTTAGAATGACCTTTCCAGAAACTTGCTCTTTTTATTGTTCTAACATTACACCTTGGGTGTAAGAAATGAGATAGTCAAGCTGATCATTCTTTTGAACTTTTAATGAGACTTAAGAGCCCAGAAAATGTCTTTTTCCAAAACTATCTTTCTAATGTTGTCAGAAGGTTCTCACCCGAAATCCTGAGCTCCCAATGGTTATTAATCATCTTTCATAAAAATGTAAACATCCTTGGGAAAGTTAAAGGAGTAAGATTGAATATTTATACCTTCAATTACCTGAAGCAGATTGCAGCCCTCATTATGCCTGGCTGAAGTCAACACATGAGGGGATGATATTGATACAAAAGAACTCTGTCAAGAAAAGATCAGAAAGTTTTAGTGATGTTGTTTTTCAGGAGTGGCTATCGGGGAGAGAATGAGGAAGGTAGAGGGAAAGGGAATACTGAGAACTTGGTTGGAAGAGGGTTTTCTTTAAACAGAGAGGGTGGCATTAGGCTACTGGAAGCCATGAGGAAGGAGCTTTGGGGAGTTTCATGTCTTCCCCCTTTTGTAAGTTTTGATCACTTGAAAATGTTTCATGCCAGTTCTGAACAAACTGCCTAAGTATTGGAAGGTAAGAGAGCAAGAGAGTTATATCACTGGTGCATGTCAGTGGTGAGAAGTAAAAAAATAATAACCGGTTCTAACTGTTTCCGAAGATTGGCCACCTTCTACCTTTTGTAAATTTGTTAACAGATGCCAGCCCCTGTTCTGGAGTTCCTGAATAGTAGGATATAAGAATCCAGATTTTTAGACATGATCTACCTTGATACTTTCGTTTCAAAGAAGAATCACTTATTTATAAGTTACCCTTTAAACATATATTGATTAAATACCTGAATTACAGAACCAGTTTATATGTTATGTCATTTGCAGGTAAAAATGTTTTTTTTTCCTTGTTTTTATCCATTCTTGCAGCTTTAAAAGTTACGTATCATTAGGTCTATAGAGTTGTGACTCCAGACTTATGACTATTAACTGTAGCTGTATCTCATTTTGAAATCTTATTTTGTTTACTTCAGCATACCTCATCTCAGAACTAGAAGCTGCCAGAATGCTCTGTGTGAATACTCCTCCAAAAAAAGCTCAAGAAGGAGGCGGTAGTGAGGTCTTTCAAGAGTTGAAAGGCATATGTATTGCTCTAGGAATGTCCAAACCTCCAGCCAATATAACTATGTTCCAATTCTTCAGCGGGATTGAAAAAAAAGTAAGACCTTTAGTACCAGATTGTAGTGTATTAAAGGCATAGTCCTACATTTGTTTGAAATGAAGCAAGTTAATTTCTCTTAATGGGAACCTAATGTGCATATTATTAATTGTTACTAAATGAGTTTTGGGTTTTAAGTCCTAGATACTTTAAAGAGAAGTTAGTATTTTACTTTTTTTTTTTTTTTAACTTGTCAGCATGTTTCTCTTTCAAAAAGGAAACTTTACACTTTGATTTATAAGCTGAAATAAGCTAGGTATAATGTAAAAAGAATGAAGACTTCAGTCCTTTTTAAAACTTTATCATTGAACTTTAACGCAATTAATTTTTAAGTTCTTGATCATTAAATGTTACCACCCTCCTTTCATTGACTGGACAGAAAAAGATGTAAATGTTTTTGGTTTTTAATCCAGTCACTTTGAATCTTATGTTTCAATTGGCAAACTAGGTTTGTTGACTGCTAACATAATCTAGTATGTGAAAATAATTCAGAATTATTTTTATGCCACACATTTAACAGTTAAGAGGTTTTTTTAAATATAATTGACTAGGAATAAGCCATTTTAGTAAATTAATGAATATAAGAGAATGGTATTTGTTATAGCAGAGTTATCCTCTGCATATCTGCTGGACTCCAAGAATTGGTACATTTGCATTGTGGGGTAGATGGACACCATGATGCACAAATTTGGCTGAACTCTACAGGGGAGCAGCACTGTATTCATAGTCCATATTTTTCTGTGTGTTCATTCATCCATTCAGCAAGTACACATTGAGTGCCTACTGTTGTCAGGCACTGTTCTAGGTACAGTGAAGGAATCATGCTTCCATAGGCACGTGAGGATTGGGACAAGTGAGTGTCTTTATCGTGTGGGTCCTGTACATTTCAAAACATCTCCACCTTTGCCTCTGTCAGGAATCTTCTTTTGATGGCAAGATATGATGGGAATTGGGAAGATGAGGAGGATATGTTGTACTTTTAGATTTGTTTATTCATTCATTTATGTGTTTGTGTCAGCTAAAGGAGACATTAGCAAAAGTTCCACCTAACCATGTGGGAAAGCCTTTATTGAAGAAGCCAATGGGACCAGCCCACTGGGTGAGTAGCAGTCATCTTAAGTTGTCTTGGTAAAGAACCACTTACTTACCTCACGGTGTTGACAGTTTGTGCTGTTTAGGTTATGTTTTCCAATATGTAGTTTCCTAGGTGGACATTCTTAGAATCCATTTTTGTGAATCTGAAGACTTATTCGGAATAATTTTACTTGTGTAAGATTAGAAACACTTATCTCATAATTTGTAAATATTTCACATAGCTGGTCAAAATAAATTGAAGTTCAGTATGTTTTTAATTGCCAAATGGGTTGCCTTCAAGCCAAAAACGTCATTGGGCTGAACTTCACACAGCAAATTATGGGAAAGCTAAATGAGAGTTCTCTACTTAATCTTTATTATGTTTCGAGACATTATTTAGCCTTATTTCATAAACTTAAAATAACTTTTAGTAGTATATTAAGTAATTTGTTTTGTGCTAAGTGCTGGGGAGTCATTTATGAATGAAACACAGTCTCTGCCCTTTTGGAACTAGGGGGTCAAGCACATTTAAATTCTAACTGGTCTTTTAAATTTCCTTTTTAGGAAAAGATAGAAGCAATTAATCAAGCCATAGCCAATGAATATGAAGTTCGGAGAAAGCTGCTAATAAAACGTTTGGATGTCACTGTCCAGTCTTTTGGCTGGTCTGACAGAGCTAAGGTACATATAAAATATTTTATTTTTTAAGATTTTATTTATTTATTTGAGAGAGAGCACACAAGCTGGGAGGAGGGGCAGAGGGAGAGGGCGAAGCAGACTCCCCCTGAGCAGGGAGTCTGATGACTTGGGGCTCACCCCAGGACCTTGAGATCATGACCTGAGCCAAAGGCAGACGCTTAACCCACTGAGCCACCAGGCGCCCCATATTAAATATTTTAAAAGAGCAGAATATTTATAGACATGAGACTTAAACATTCTTAGCACAGTTTATTTTTTTTTTAAAGATTTTATTTATTTATTTGAGAGATAGAGAGCACGAGAGGGAAGAGGGTCAGAGGGAGAAGCAGGCTTCCCGCCGAGCAGGGAGCCTGATGCAGGACTCGATCCCGGGACTCCAGGATCATGACCTGAGCCGAAGGCAGTCGTTTAACCGACTGAGCCACCCAGGCGCCCCTTAGCACAGTTTAGATACAATGGAGAGAGAAATGCATAGGAGACACATATAGGAATTTTTCTTTCATGAGTTGCTGAGTAGCAATTCTTTCAGCCTTTCAGCAATAATGAAAACATTTTTTTTTTCAGCTTTTTAATATTTTTTTTAACAAAACCGTATGTTTTAGACCATACTGGGAATACTTACTTGTAGGAGAAACAGAGTATTTGAAAATCACTAAAAGACTAAATATCACTAAAATAATTTTTAAATTACTCATTTACTGTACTTTAAGCTAACAATTTCATTTGCTAATTAAAATTAGAAATACTGGATTTAGCAAGACCAGATATTAGTAAGTATTTATAGAGAATTGAAGAATTTGGTAAGAGTTCAGTTTTACTTCAAATTAAATGGGATAATCTGGGTAAAGATCTTGGTCATTCAACAGATATTTATTAAATATCTATTATATTATCAGTGAGCAGAAAGTAATTGACACACGTGACTTCACATCCTTACAACCCTGAAATGGAACTAGTCCTTGAACTTATGGGGAGGTTGGTCCAGTTGTGTATTATATGTTCCCTTAATAGTGCATTCATGTTTGAAAACAGATTTTTTTTTAATTTTAGTTGACTCCAAAAAAATTTTTATGTAGTTTTCCTAAATAATGTTATGTTATTTTCACCTAAAATCTTTAAACCTTGGCACAGCCCTATTTGGTTCCTAAATTGTTGGGGTAGGTATTTATTGAGTTACAATATTTCGGTGTTGGAAAGGGGTGTTAGAGATCAGTCTTAACTTCTCTCATTTTGCAACTGGAAAAAAACAAACAAACACAGAGACCCAGTAAATGGGAGGCTTTGTCTGAGATCTCACAGCTAGTCCGTATCAACACCAGCAGCAAATCGTTCTCTCCTATGGCTGTTGTGTAGGAAATGCCAGTCCTTTCCTAAGTTATCTTTGATAGAAACAATCATTCAAAATAAGCCTGCACCTCTCAGCTGGAAAACTATCTACCAATGAAGTCGTGCACGGACTGAGGCAGTACTACACGGTTCTGATTTTGGCCCTGTCTTTACTGGATTGTACAGCTGGTATCCTAACCCACTGTGTCTGAGCTTCCGTCTCTCTCCCCATTTTTGACATCTTTAAAATGCCATGTTTAATCTAGGGGTTATTTTAAGATTCTTTTGAACCGTAATACACAATGATTTTATGAACTATGTAAATATATTGGAGAGGATAGGGAAGGACTATACAAATTACACAAATCTATGCTTTCATCAAGTGGAATTTATATACCGATCATCTCATTTTGAAACTTGGTTTTAAATCACTTTATAGAAATAACTTTGCACAAAATGAGCCAGTTTCAGATAAGGAAATCTATGTATTTATATCACTTTGAAATTGCATTTTAAATCAGTTTTATTTGAAACATTAAGCTACCTTCTCAAAGGTGTTTGTCTCCATTCAACAAACATTGACTGAGCACTTACTGTAGGCACAAGTGACCATAAGAAAGACATACAAGACCTGTTCAGGAAACTTCCCTCCAGACAAGCTATGGAATGACAATCTCTTTATCCTTTTAATTATTCAGGTAATTTTTTTCTAATAAAATAGTCACTGATCATTCCATCGTCTTAACCACAATAGCTATTTTCATTTTTAGTATTGTCTTCCTTGCTTTGTTTGCACAATTGTAATAAACATACCTTTTTACATCCTTTTTTTCCCCATATAATTTAAACATTTACAATATCAGTATTTGAGTACCTGCATATAACTGACAGACTTACCAAATATTTTTCTCTGTATGATTTTACTGTGTCTTATAGCTGTTGTTTCCAAAATTTAGTAGATAGTTATTTCTCACAATTTAGGTTAATTGGCATTTTTTTTAAAAGATTTTATTTATTTATTTGACAGAGAGAGAGAGAGAGAGAGAGAGAGACAGTGAGAGAGGGAACACAAGCAGGGGGAGTGGGAGAGGGAGAATCAGTCTCCCCGATGCGGGGCTCGATCCCAGGACTCTGGGATCATGACCTGAGCTGAAGGCAGCCACTTAACCGACTGAGCCACCCAGGCACCCTAGTTAATTTGCATTTGTTGATTCCTGTCTGAAAAACATTTCTTGTATTTGTTCGAACTTTATTTTGTCGTGTGTGAAATTTCTGTTTATGTCTTTTGCGGTCTTGTGTTTCACACACATTGAAGTGATGTGCCAAGGTGTCCCAGATTCCCAGTGGTTTGTCTGTCAGGAACTGACAGTCTTAATCATTAACTTATACTTCTACTAAATGGTTAAAGTAGACTTTTTTCCTTATTTATTACTTATAATAGAGGAAAGTATTACACAGGGGGGATCACTTCGGAAGAAATGTATCCTGTTAGTTAGAACAAATTAACCATAGCTAACATTTTTTATCTCATTGTAAGCAAAGATGGGAAAATTCAAAAGCAAAATTTTTGAAATTAGTTTACATCCTTATATTTAAATAGATAGAATGAATATGTTCGAGACCAATGTCAGGGGGCACCTTTTTACCCCCACAATCCTAAAGGGAAGCCCCTCTACCCTGTGTGTCCCCTTTGCAACATTATTCCTTGCTGTATCAGCAAGTCTGACAGCTGTGTCTTAGGGTAGTTCTTGACTAGGTAGGAACAATGGTGAGTATATCTTTTTTCCTCCCCTCTTAAGCCTAGTAACTATTATTATCAGACATTTTGGAAGTCTTTAACTTATTTAATATCAGTGTTTCTGGGGCGCCTGGGTGGCTTAGTCGGTTAAGCGTCTGCCTTCGGCTTGATCCCGGGGTCCTGGGATCGAGCCCTGCATCGGGCTCCCTGCTCAGTGGGGAGTCTGCTTCTTTCTCCCTCTCCCTCTGGGTGTATGCCCTCTCTCTCTCTAGCTCTTACTTTCTCTCAAATAAAAAAAATAATAATACGTCAGTGTTTCTATGTCATTCTGAAAATTGACTTTTGTCTTTGAACACTTTGCTTCAACAGAGTCAGACAGAAAAATTAGCAAAGGTTTATCAGCCGAAACGCTCAGTTTTATCTCCTAAAAGTACTATTTCTGTTGCCCACCTTCTGGCTGCAAGACAAGACTTGTCAAAGATTTTAAGGACAAGCAGTGGCTCTATAAGAGAAAAGACTGCCTGTGCCATCAATAAGGTGATTGAAGTACCTTTTATTTTCTTTCAAATACATTTATTTCTATTAATAAAATATAGTAGTTTAAAATATCTTTCTTATCCCATAGGTGTTGATGGGCAGGGTCCCTGACAGAGGAGGTAGACCCAATGAAATTGAACCTCCACCTCCGGAGATGCCACCATGGCAGAAAAGGCAAGATGGCCCCCAGCAGCAAGCAGGAGGCCGAGGAGGAGGGAGAGGTGGTTATGAACATTCCTCATATGGAGGACGAGGAGGTCATGAACAAGGAGGAGGGAGAGGTGGACGTGGTGGCTACGACCATGGTAGCCGAGGGGGAGGAAGAGGAAATAAGCATCAAGGAGGCTGGACGGATGGAGGGAGTGGAGGAGGAGGTGGCTACCAAGATGGTAGTTACCGAGATTCGGGTTTCCAGCCGGGTGGCTATCATGGTGGTGGCCACAGTGGTAGCTATCAAGGCAGTGGTTATGGCGGCTTCCAAACATCTACATATACAGGAAGTGGATACCAGGGTGGTGGATACCAGCAGGACAATAGATACCAAGATGGTGGGCACCATAATGATCGAGGCAGTGGTCGTGGAGGGAGAGGTGGTCGCGGAGGCCGAGGTGGACGTGGAGGCCAGGGAGGAGGTTGGGGAGGAAGGGGGAGCCAGAATTATCACCAAGGGGGACAATTTGAACAGCACTTCCAGCATGGAGGTTATCAGTATAATCATTCTGGATTTGGACAGGGAAGACATTATACTAGTTGAGGCTACAGAACCTTACACTTTGCTAGAGCTCAAGTAATAGAAACTTAGTTTCAGAATCCTGAGTCCAGCATCAATATTGAATTAATGTGAGACCACAGGTGGCAGGCAGATTCCTGCTTGGCAAAAGTATTTGTAGGTCTTCATTCAATTCTGTTGGGTTTGTGGTTTGTTTTTTTTTTTTTAAAGGACTTACATGACAAAGTTTGTTTGAGAAACACGTACAACATCTCTCCTTTATATAAAGAACTTTTTAAAAGGTAATTAAAATTGCCTTTAACTGACCAGTAGACTAATTCCACAGTCAGAACATGCATACTTTTTTGGGAAGAAATTACTTGAATAAGTAGTTTTCAAAAAAGCGGTTTTGGAAATGAGGATTCTCCTAGATTTTTTTAGATTTTCAACTAGGAAATCTTCCTCATATTAACAGTCCATTTGTGTGTGTTTTCCTTAAAGTATTCTAATGCCTGTTTTCCAAGCACAGTTCTGCCCTGATTGGCTTCTTATTCAGAGAGATTATGCCACATTTTAGGTCAGTTCCTATTAAATGAGCTCTTCCACAGATAGCACATTCAGTAGCCTTATCCTTTTGATGGAATACTGTACCATATGCTCAACTCTGAAAACCTTGAACACGGCCAAAATCCGTAAAGATTATAAAAGCAAACTAAGTTGTGAACCTATACTACATGTAGGCATTTATATAGTATAGCAATTCAGACTGACCTGCATCCATTCAAAACAAGTTCCTCCTTAAACCTTATTTTTACTTGAAATCTGTTAGAAGAAACAGCAAACTGAAATTTGTTTTATGCATGAGTTAATACCACTGGCTCAGCAAATACAAGTTAGTTTGCTTTGGGCAGGAGACTTTTTTTGTAATGGAAGAAATGCACTACCAAGTAAGAGAACAGATTTTTTGCTTAGTGCAGGAGGCCCTTTATTATTGCTGCAGAAAACAAAAGCCTGGCTGAGTTGATGTTTTACATTCTCCTTTACTGAAATCAACATGAAGCTTCTTGCTGGGTTTTTGTATACGTAAACATTGTCAAGCTGTGAAAGAAAATGGCTGGAGGTGTGCTTTGTGTGAAAGGTGAGCAATAAAGTATCTGTATGTTCTCTCTCTGGTTTGAGTTTTATTTTAGCTACTTTTAAAAACTGAATTAATGTGGATACTTGTTTCAAGCTTATGAGCTAAGGCATCTGTTCCCCCAAAAATTCTTGAGTGTTTCTTTAAAACATAATTTGTGATGAAAGATAACCCTTACCCTAAAACCATTATTAAATTGAAAAAAACCCTATTTCCAAATTGACCTTTTTCTCTAACACTATAGCTACAAAACTTCACTACTCATTTCTGGCCACTGGGTGTAGCTGTTGTTACACAATGTATTAGGCAAAGATAAATTAATGGCCCTAATCTTTCAGGGCTTTTTTGGTTTGTGGGTTTTTTTTGTTGTTGTTTCTCCATTCTTCCTAAGAATGAGGGACATTTCAAAGGAAGTGAAATGAAAATATATGTTTGTAAAAACAGAAATAGTATTTCCTTTTCCTACTAATTTGGGCCTTTTAAAGAATCAACTCATGTCTTACCACAGAATAGCAATAATCTATTTGCTATTGAGATAAGCACATTCTTTTGGTACCTAAAAACCATTTTGAAAGCCTACCTTGATTATTTTGTTAATTTTACCTGTATATTAGATTTTTTTGGCAAGGCTTTACCATTCTAAACTTGAAGACAATTTAAAATACTTTTATTTATCATTAAAGATTTTAAGGTTTGTCTTGAAAGTTGTATTAGCCTCTTTATGCTGTTAAATATGTTTAGTATGTAATAGGAGTTTCCTATTAGAGATAAAATTGTTAAGGTTTCGTATCTTAGAATGTATTCACATTTACCTTAGCATTTGCTTTAATCTGTTTTGTAACCAAAGACTCCACAGTATATCTAATGAATATGTTTCATTCTTTTGACAAATATAATTGATTTATTTTTATGGTTAATAGATTGCTTTTCAAATTTGAGCATATAAGCAACAAATTATACATTTCTCCATGATGGCTCTAAAATTTGCATCTTCATTTTCTGCTTCAAACTAGAATTTTTTCCCCCCATTATAAACCCAAAAAAGAATTGTCTTTTAGTTTCTCCTGTTTTGACACAAATTAAGTTCTCGGATAGGATTTCAAACCACCAGTTAGTTTGTTATTATATCAAAATAAAGTTCTTAGATTTTGTGTAGAGCGTGTCTGTTGATTTTACACACATTCTTAACTTGTAGTAAGAACTTACTGGGAATATGGGAATTTCTTGGAGAAACAAGAGAACAAAATTTTTAGGAGGGAATTTTTGATATATGAAATCTTAAAATGCTATTACTTAGATTGAGAAAGACAGTACCTTTTGTTAGTGCTATGCTTCTTCCCTACACCAGGAAGTCAACATTCTCTATGAAAATTATCAAAGATATGCCACTATCATTTTCATTTCTTGCTCTAGACCCAAACTGAGCTAGTGTCCAACTATGCTGGACATAGAAGAGTTAAATAAATTCTTGTTAAGGGAAAGCATTTGAAATCATTTCTATGTATACTTAACCTGTTTTTCCCACTGCCCAAATCACTTATATTCTTATACTTAGATATTTTAGGTAGTGCCCTACCTACATTCTGGTAGGTAAAATATTAAATGTAAAGTATTACTTACCTATATTATATCCATTTGAATATAGGTTTCGAATGTATGCATATCATTTAACTCTCTTAAGTACTTTGGTATTTGATTCATTTTATTTTAATAGGGCCATTGGGTTTACTTAAAAAATACATCACAGGGTTACCTAATGTTATATATAAAATGTCTTTTTTTTTTCCCTATTCTTGTTTCTCTCATTCCTCACTAACATAATTATAATATTAGAAATGCTCTTTTTGTTCAGTGCTCCATTTCCACATTTGGATACATTAATGTATTCCCACAATTCAAACCATTGATGAAAGAGGTATGCATGTCAGTATTTGAACTCACTTACCTTGGGTACTTTTAGTCCCCTGTAAAAGTATGTTGGTAAAGACATTGCATAAACATAGCTGTTGGCATGAGAACTTCCCCAATATATCCTTTACTTCCCACTAAATGTAAATGAAGAAGCCTGGGGTGGAACTAGAATAAAACATTTTTTTTAACATGTTCCCCAGGAATTTGAGGGAAAACCTTAAAAAAAACACAAAGGTAAGTTAGAAAGTCTTGCCTTGGAAAATGTGCAGTGGCAGACCCAGAAACATAATTACAGCATAAAATCATAAAAAATGGAAGTTATGCCAGGGACCTAGGATAGCAGTGTTAAGTATTGCTCATATGAGATGGAAACTGGCAGAAGTTGGAAAGGTAGTAGAGGCCAACTAATAGAGGGCACTGTGCATCTTCCTGAGTAACTTGGACCTGGTTTGTGTACCTCAGTATATACCACAGTAGGCAACATGGTCAGATTTGGATTCTATATAAATCATTGGCTAGAGGAGAGAATAAATTTAAGGAGCAAAAACTGGAATCAGAAGCTTAGAGCTTAAACTAATGTATACAATAATAGGGATGGGGATGATTTCAATCTAAAACTTTGGAAAATGGAGACAGATTTGGGAATGATCAGCATCCAGTGATTTTTGCATTGGAATATTCAGTTAGAATAATGATTCTGTATTAAATCACCCAAGAGGGGGGAAAGAGACTCAGACCAATGGTAGGATTTTGGGTAATCACTTAAGGGGTGATGGAGCAGGGTCACAGAAGAGGAAAACAAGAGCATCATGGGAATCTAGGTTTAGTAGTAAGGGCAGTAGTCTGTTACATTTCATCAAGAGCATTGTGTTACCCGTTTCCACACATAGAATGGAGCCCAGGATGGTTGAATAGACTGCCCACATCCATGTAGGTAGTAAGCAAGGAGCTGAAATCAAATCTAGAAATCGGTTGCATTTCTATACACCAACGACAAGACAAAAGAAAGAGAAATTAAGGATGGTTAATTTGCAATTTACAATTGCACCCAAAACCATTAGATACCTAGGAATAAATCTAACCAAAGAGGCAAAGGATTTGTACTCAGAAAAATTATAGGATACTCATGAAAGAAATTGAGGAAGACACAAAGAAATGGAAAAATGTTCCATGCTCTGGATTAGAAGAACAAATATTGCAAAAATGTCTATGCTACCTAGAGCAATCTACACATTTAATGCAATCCCTATCAAAATACCATCTACTTTTTTCAAAGAAATGGAACAAATAATCCTAAAATTTGTATGGAACCAGAAAAGACCCCGAATAGCCAGAGGAATGCTGAAAAAGAAAAGCAAAGCTGGTGGCATCACAATTCCGGGCTTCAAGCTCGATTACAAAGCTGTCATCATCAAGACAGTATGATACTGGCACAAAAACAGACACATAGATCAATGGAACAGAATAGAGAGCCCAGAAATGGACCCTCAACTCTATGGTCAACTGATCTTTGACAAAGCAGGAAAGGATGTCCAATGGAAAAAAGACAGTCTCTTCAACAAATGGTGTCGGGAAAATTGGACAGCCACATGCAAAAGAATGAAACTGAACCATTTCCTTACACCACACACAAAAATAGACTCAAAATGGATGAAAGACCTAAATGTGAGACAGGAATCCATCAAAACCCTAGAGGAGAACACAGGCAGCAACCTCTTCGACTTCAGCGCAGCAACTTCTTCCTAGAAACATCCCCAAAGGCAAGGGAAGCAAGGGGAAAAAGGAGCTATTGGGACTTCATCAAGATAAAAAGCTTTTGCACAGCTAAGAAAATAGTCAACGAAACCAAAAGACAACTGACAGAATAGGAGAAGATATTTGCAAATGACCTATCAGATAAAGGGCTAGTATCCAAAATCTATAAAGAACTTATCAAACTCAACACCCAAAGAACAAATAATCGAATCAAGAAGTGGGCAGAAGACATAAACAGACATTTCTGCAAAGAAGATGTCTAAATGGCCAACAGACACATGAATAAGTGCTCAACATCACTCGGCATCAGGGAAATACAAATCAAAACCTCAGTGAGATACCACCTCACACCAGTCAGAATGGCTAAAATTAACAAGTCAGGAAACGATAGATGTTGGCGGGGATGCAGAGAAAGGGAAACCCTCCTACACTATTGGTGGGAATGCAAGCTGGTGCAGCCACTCTGGAAAACAGTATGGAAGTTCCTCAAAAAGTTGAAAATAGAGCTACCCTATGACCTAGCAATTGCACTACTGGGTATTTATCCCAAAGATACAAATGTAGGGATCCGAAGGGGTATGTGTACCCTGATGTTTATAGCAGCAATGTCCACAATAGTCAAACTATGGAAAGAGCCAAGATGTCCATCGACAGATGAATGGGTAAAGAAGATGCGGTATATATATACACAATGGAATATTATGCAGCCGTCAAAAAAAAGAAATCTTGCCATTTGCAACAACATGGTTGGAACTAGAGGGTATTATGCTAAGTGAAATAAGTCAATCAGAGAAAGACAAGTATCATATGATCTCACTGATACGAGGAATTTGAGAAACAAGACAGAGGACCATAGGGGAAGGGAGGGAAAAAATGAAGATGAAACCAGAGAGGGAGATAAACCATAAGAGACTCTTAATCTCAGGAAACAAGCTGAGGTTTGCTGGAGTGGAGGGGGGTGCGAGGGTTGGGGTGGCTGGGTGATGTACATTGGGGAGGGTATGTGCTATGGTGAGCACTGTGAATTGTGTAAGACTGATGAATCATAGACCCGTACCTCTGAAACAAGTAATGCGTTATATGTTTAAAAAAAAATAAGATAGTAGGAAGGGAAAAATGGAGGGGGGGTTGGAATCGGAGGGGAAATGAACCATGAGAGACTATGGACTCTGAGAAACAAACTGAGGGTTTTAGAGGGGAGGGGTTGGGGGGATGGGCTAGCCCGGTGATGGGTATTAAGGAGGGCATGTATTGCATGGAGCACTGGGTGTTACACGCAAATAATGAATCATGGAACACTACATCAAAAACTAATGATGTGATGTATGGTGACTAACAGAATAAAATAAAAAAAAAAACAACTTAATGGGATGAAGTGTATTCTGAGAGGTTACAAAAAGCCAAGGAAATTTTCAAGAAAATGTAAGTGATTATCTACAAGAACCCAAGACGGTCAACTGCCCAATTCTCTAGGAATTCAAAGCAAACCTATCTATCATTGACTGTATCTTAATGCCATTTTTTTATGAGGCATTTACAAGATGGTTTAGATAAATCAGGTTTTCTTGGGGAGAGGTATGAAAAGTACAAATAATTCCTCAGAAAAGAAAGGTTTCCTTAGTTTTGCATAGTTCCCAGCACTCACCACAGCCTTAGTCAGCACTGGCTCTAATGTCTCCTAAGGCACATGCCATACCTGCTTCAGAATCCTCTCTCTCAATGGAGACCAGTTGTGGGGTACAGAAGACCAAGCACAAGTCAACTTCATTAATGTGAAACTATAGAGAGATTTGTTTCATTCTAACTAATCTTCAATTAACAGAAATTAGTGAAAAAAATTCTAATGAAACAAGTAGAAAGTAAATCCCAACCTAAAGAGTTGAGGGAGGGCTATTTTGTAATCCCATCTACAATGATGATGAGATATAGTAGTTTTAAATCTTGTAGTGCTGTGAACAGTTACCTTCTTACCCTGTTATTTAAGTGCTTGCCATAGAAAAACAAAAGTAATAGAAAGCATGCTTCCCCCTGAGCACTTCTCTGTAACAAACTAGGGCAATGAAATGTGTACCCATATTAAAATTAAAAAGCAATGTGTGGATACAACAAATACTTGCTAACAATTCACTTAGAGCACCAGGAGACAGGTGATCTGCATTCAGATCTGCTAGCACACTAGCCTTTATCTACGAATCTGTACGATGAAGATAGTAATTCCCACCTTCATAGAATAGCTATGCAGATTAAGTGACAATCTATATGAATTGCCCTCCATGGTGTATGGTACATAATCTGCACTCAGTGTTTAGCTACTATCACTACAGAGGTAATTACTACTCAGGAACATGTTAAACAGAACCTTAGGGAGAATCTCTCTCTTCCCTTCCTGGTTCAAGTTTGGAATAAATGTTGCAAAGAAGTTCATATCATTCAGTTCTCCTTATTACAACTTCAAAACAGCCTAAAATATCTTGATATCCCACATATATACAGAATCTATGAGGGACAATCTTCTATGCATCCTTTTGCTTCTTAATTCTAGTTTTTGTCTAATAAGAGAATCTTTTCTTGTGCATTTGGGGTGTGTGTGTGTGTGTGTGTGTGTGTGTGTGTGTAACAGAGCAGCTTTGTGTGTGGAACAGCATCATCAAGGACAACAAAGGAATGAGGTGAAGATTAGGAGACTCATTCCTATTAAATCTCTGTCAAATATTCTCTCTAGTTGGGCACTTTTTAAAAAAATAAAAAACAAGGTAAAATAAGAAGGTAGGATGATGCCTCTGATATGGTATAGGGTTTTCCAAAATGGAATTAGCAAGAATATGCAGTCATTGCAAGGGATATGCTGCTTGAATGGATTGCTCTAAGCAAGGGAATAAATTCCCAGTCCTCATCTTCCACAAATACTCTTCCCCAAAACTAGCTGAGAAAATAACTTATTCTACTTTGCCAAAAAACAGACTAGCAAACAAACAAAAAGTCCATAATACATCTCTGACATCTTCCTCTTGGGAATTGTGCCAGGTGTAAAACCCTCTGGATACCAAACAGAGAGACCGTAAAAAATAGTGGTTCAAGGAAGCTTCCTTTAACATCTATTTAAAGCATTCTAGCCCTTTAAATCCCTTTATAATTATTTCCCTTAAGGATCAAATTGGCCTGCCTAGGGATATTCTGAATTCAGAGCAACCAAAAGAGTATTGGTTTAGTTATATGGATTCTATTAAATATAACTGGACTATTTCATAAAAACCAAATCTATTAAGATACATTGGATAAAACTTAGAGAAAAAATGTTAAATGATTTCTTTGAGATTCAGGGGTCTTTATCCAGTAAGATAGTTAGAACCTATTTTATCAAATCATGTCATGAGATCTTTATTCCTATCACAGTCAATGCTCATTTCATTTTACAGCAAACAATGAACATTTAAATTTATGATAAAACACTTTGTATATATTGGGTGCCTGGGTGGCTCAGTCGTTAAGCATCTGACTTCAGCTCAGGTCATGATCCCAGGATCCTGGGATCGAGTCCCACATCAGGCTCCCTGCTCGGCAGGAAGCCTGCTTCTCCCTCTCCCACTCCCCCGCTTGCATTCTTGCTCTTGCTATCTCTCTCTCTATCAAATAAATAAATAAAATCTTTAAAAAAAAAACCACTTTGTATATAAACTTAAAAATATGCAGGTGAGCAGAAAAGCTTAAGGACCACTAACTGGTAAATGTCTTCATGTATGTATGAGGACCACTTCATTAATAATGCACTGTCCTAGACCAGAAATAGCTGTCTGTATATTGTACACTAGACAAGCCTCCTCTTGAGAATATAATCTCTACTGTCATTGGAGTGTATAGAACACTCCTTCAGAAGTCGTTTTAGCTATTGAAAAAGCAAGAGTGATGGTGTGTGGTACTGGAATTTTTTTTAAATTTGGAATTTTTAAAAAATTGTTTCTTATTAATTTTGAGTAGGTAATACATGGCTCAAAATTCAAAATGTAGATAGAATTTATTCAGTGAAGTCTCCTCAATTTTGTCCCTTTGCCACACAGATAGGTTTCCTCCCAATTTTGCGTAGTTTCCAGCACTCACCCACAGCCTTAGCATTGGCTCTCATGTCTCCTAAGGCATACCTGCTTCAGAATCCTCTCTCTCAATGGGGACCTCCCTTACCCCCTTCTCCCCCTGACAGACATCTAATTTGTTAGGGGTGTGTATGTGTCCTCTTTTCGAGATATTTTAAACATATAAGAGAGTATATTCGTTTTTTTCCCTCCACTTGTACACAAATGATGGCATGCAATATGGTACCCTCCTCATTTTTTACTTCTCTTATGTCCAAGTATATCTTGAGAGGTCACAAGCAAGAGCCTGCTCTGGACACGTACCACCGGGGTTTGAAGCCTAGCTTCATCACTTACTGTGTGTCCTTGGGCCTGTTGAGTTTTCTGTGCCTCAAGTTTCTCAGTGATAAGAACTCAGGTTACTGCAGAGATTCGGTGAATGGCCGTATACAGAAACTACTTAGAACGATGCCCAGCATAGTGTAAATGCTATTTTAGCTTCTGCTACGACTGCTATTGTTACTATCATCATCATCATCTTTAGGATACATTCCCAGACACAGAATTACTAGGTCAAAAAGAAAATATGCGTCGAATTTTGACAGATGTTGCCAAAACGGTCTTCATCAAGGTTCCACAAATTTACATTTCCAACAGTGATGTGTGAATTGAATGTCTACTTCCCAACACGCATGCCAAGAAAGTATTTAAATTTTTTGAGTCTGAGAAGTGAAACTGTTACTACAGTGTAGTTTTAAGTTATATTTCTTTTTAGTGAGGAGGGTAACATGTTGTGTGCTCTGGATTTCTTTCGGCATGAATTATTTGTTCAGTTCCTTTGCCCATTTTATTTGAAACCTGGAACTTGAATTTGTCTTCATGTATTTGTAGCTCTGTGTACTGTGTCATACTTAGAAAGGCTTTCCCTATCTAAATCATAATTTAAAATATTTATCCTATAGCTTATAATATGGTTTGATCTTATTCCATTTAAATTTTTCATTCATTTGGAAATCATCATGGTGTAAGTTTTGAGATATAAATCTAAATGTATTTTAACCTTCTTACCCAGTTGTCCCAAATTATTTTACTGAATATTTTCCAAAATGATATGAGATGCCTACTTTATCATATACTCAATTATCATATTTCTTCTTCTATTTCTGGACTTGCTATTCTTTATCTATCAATTCATACCCTTAAAATATTGTTTTACTTTATGTTTCAGTATCTGATGGAGCTAATTAGTACTCACTCATTAGTCTTTTTCAGATATTGCCTAACTATTCATGTTTGTTATTTCCTCCCATGAACTTCAAAATCGATTTGCTGGTGCAAAAAAAAAAAATTTCCTCTTAGAGTTTTCTACAGATTGCAGTAAGAAATTCAAAGGTTCACTTGAAGAAAACTGAAATCATCATGATGTTTTCTTCTTATCCAAAAATTTAGTGCCTTTCCATTCATTTCAATCTCGTGTCTCGGAAAACCATTTTAAAGTTGAATTTGCTTGTTTCTTTTTTTATTACTATTAATGATTTTACTTATTTAGAGAGAGAGAGTGCACAAGCCGGTAGGGGCAGAGGGAGAGGGAAAAAGAGAATCTCAAGATCTCAAGCAGACTGCACACTGAGTGCAGAGCCTGACATGGGGCTCAATCCCGGGACCCTGAGATCATGACCTGAGCCAAAATCAACAGTCAGATGCTTAATCAACTGAGCCACCCAAATGCCCCTGCTTGTTTCTTATTAAGTTTATTCCTTGATATCTTAAATTCTGTCACTCATCAATGAGGTCCTTTATTTTATCTTCATATTGCTGTATTTATGAAAACTATTTGTCTTTAAAACCCAACTATTTAACTGATTTTTCTTTTTGTTGTAGTAAGTTTTCAGTTGATTCTCTTGGGTTTCTAAAAATAGAGTCGTATCATAGTAATAATTTTCCTACCTTTAAATATTCATATCCCTGGGGCGCCTGGGTGGCTCAGTGGGTTAAGTGGCTGCCTTCAGCTCAGGTCATGATCCCAGGGTCCTGGGATCAAGTCCCATGTCCAGCTCCCTGTTCAGCGGGAAGCCTGCTTCTCCCTAGCCCTCTGTCCTTCCACCTGCTTGTGCTTTTGCTCTCTTTCTCTGTCAAATAAATAAGTAAAACCTCTAAAAAGAAAGAAAAAAACAAGTTTACCAAAAAAATTTGATACTCCTATCTTTTTATCTATTTGTATTACCTAATACCTCTGAAAGCAATGTTAGATAATAGTGAGGATAGGCCTTCTTCTTATCTTAGATAAGACTTTAGCATAAGTGCTTGCAGTGCTTCTTCACTAGGAATCATGCTGGTTTTGGGGTTGAGATAGGTAAATTTTAATCACATTCAGAAATTTGCATCTATTTTTATTTTTAATACTATTTACATCAAAGTGTGTTGAATTTTTCAAATGTTTATTTAGTATTTTATTAAGATGATCATATATTTTCACTCTTTAGATTTATTAACATAATCACATATTCAGAGATAAATGAATATTGAACCATCCCTAAAACTCTAGTATGAACCTTCAGGTGAGATTATTCTAGTTTTCCTATTTGGGGCAATTCTTACTGAGTTTGGTGCCAGTACTATGTTTGCTTAATTTAAAAGATTTTAGGCAGAAGCGCAGCGGGGGCGGGAAGGTTGTAGAACCGCACGTTGGGCTCTGTTTGCAGGTCTCTAAGTGGTCGCGCCCCCTTTGAGAGAGCGATCCGAAGGCGAGGTGGGTCCTGGGCGCTTTCTCGGCCCTGGTGACTGTAAAGTGCTGACCAGTTGCCACTGAGCATAGTTGAAACAAAATAGGAAGATATGGCAGCAAACCCTTCAGGACAAGGTCTTTTCTGATTTGTATAGAGTATATTGGCTGGAGACGTTGTTAACCTGTTGGCATTCTGTTCTCTCATTCATCTGTTCTCCTCTGGACATTCATTTGTCCTCTGGACAAAATGACAAGATGAAAAAAATCACCTCTGCAAACAGAACAAGAGGTAGTACTGTCTGCCAGGGACCTACTCAATACGGACATTAGTATGATGTCAGACCTAGAGTTCAGAATCATGACTTTAAAGATACTAGCTGGGCTTGAAAAAAGCATGGAAGTTATTAGACACCCCCTTTCTGGAGAAATAAAATAACTAAAATCTAACCAAGTCGAAATCAAAAAGGCTATTAATGAGGTGCAATAAAAAATGGGGCACTAACTGCTAGGATAAATGAGGCAGAAGAAAGAATCAGCGATATAGAAGACCAAATGATGGAAAATAAAAAGGCTGAGAAAAAGAGAGATAAACAACTACAGGATCACGAGGGCAGAATTCGAGAGATAAGCGATACGATAAGATGAAACATTAGAATAATTGGGATCCCAGAAGAAGAAAGAGAGAGAGGGGCAGAAGGTATATTGGAGCAAATAATAGCAGAGAACTTCCCTAATGTGGGGAAGGAAACAGGCATCAAAATCTAGGGGGCACAGAGAACCCCTCTCAAAATCAATAAAAATAGGTCAACACCCCGACATCTAATAGTAAAACTTACGAGTCTCAGAGACAAAGAGAAAATCCTGAAAGCAGCTCGGGACAAGAGATATGTAACCTGCAATGGTAGAAACATTAGATTGGCAACAGACCTATCCACAGAGACCTGGCAGGCCAGAAAGGACTGGCATGATATCTTCAGAGCACTGAACGAGAAAAATATGCAGCCAAGAATACTATATCCAGCTAGGCTATTATTGAAAATAGAAGGAGAGATAAAAAGCTTCCAGGACAAACAAAAACTAAAGGAATTTGCAAACATAAAACCAGCCCTACAAGAAATATTGAAAGAGGTCCTCTAAGCAAAAAGAGAGGCTAAAAGCAGCATAGATCAGAAAGGAGCACAGACAATATACAGTAACAGTCACCTTACAGGCAATACAATGGCACTAAATTCATACCTTTCAATAGTTACCCTGAATGTAAATGGGCTCAATGCCCCAATCAAAAGACACAGGCTATCAGATTGGATTAAAAAACAAGACCCATCAATATGCTGTCTGCAAGTGACTCATTTTAGACCCAAAGTCATCCCCAGATTGAAAGTGAGGGG
>NW_027397072.1:27293673-27728279 GCF_003265705.2 Callorhinus ursinus | reverse complement strand
ATCACCATATATTACATCATTAGTTTTTGATGTAATATATGGTGATTAACATAACAATAAAAAAATTAAAAAAAAACTAATGATGTAATGTATGGTGATTAACATAACAATAAAAAATTATTAAAAAAATAAAAGATTTTAGAAGGTTTTTTCTTCTGTTCTAGAACAATGTAAGTTATACTGAAACTATCTATACTTTAAAAGTCTGATAGTATTTTCTGTTAGACCCATCTGATGATAACTTTGAACAGTAACTCTTCAACAATGCCACTTTTTTATTAAGTCAGTTTTTGCAGATATTTTCCTAGAAAATTATCCATTTTAAGTAGCTTTGTCTAGATTTAAGTAGCCATTTATTTTACTTTCTTGTCTATTAATGTATTCATGTATTTAAGACTTTAACTTTCCCTCTGATTACTGCCTATGCTGAATCCTGTAGACAGTTTGTGCAATGTTTTTGTGATCATGTGTTATACCTTCTTCACTGCAACATGTAATCAATAGTCAAAATTTCTTAAGTAACATATTTTACCTTTTTTGTGTACCATCTTTGAAATCAGGCATGTTTTATACCCACGGCACATTTTAATTTGGACTAGCCCTATTTCAAGTGCTTTATAGCCACACTGGGTAGCACCTGGCATTTTGGATGGCATAGGTCAGAACTTATTTTTTGTGTACTTGGTACTTGGTATATCATGAGCTGAAAAGGTAAAAATGACATTAATATATTTCTGTGTTTTTCTTGTTAAATCTCCTATACTTTTTGTTCTATAAATGTTGATGCTCTGTAATATGGTGAAAAAATATTTGTAATTATTATATTTTCATTGTGGGCTATATTCTTTAGCATTAAAATAGGTCTGTCTTGGTCTCTTTTTGTGTCTTTTGCCTTGAATTTAATTTTGTGTGATACTATGTTTATGAGTGATGTTTTATCTTTGTTTTCGCTTATCTGATATATCTTTGCCTGTTTTTTAACTTTTCAAGCATCTGAATCACTAATGACAAGTGTCTCATACATAGCTGAGAACTGGATTTTTCTTTACCAATCTGAGAATTTTTTACTAGTTGAGTTTAGCCCATTAACATTTATATGACAGGTATATTTGAACTTAGTTCTGTCTTTTTATTTTAGGATTGGTTTTCCATTTTTATGACTTTTAAAAGTTATAAGGTCTCTTTGCTTTGGTTTTTATATTCTGGTATTTAGAAAGATTTAAGAGTTTTGTTCAGGTGTTTACCTTCATAACTATGCAGAACTGCCTCCACCTTCTATTTCTCTAGAATTATTAAGAAAAGTCATTGGAAACCTAGAAATAAGGCCAAAGATGGCTTCACAACTTTTGGATCTCATTCTAAAGTAGAGTCTAACAAGCATAACTAAGGGCCATCTGACTTTCCAGAGCAGTGATTCTCAAATTCAGTATCCAACTAGCAGCATCAGCACCAACATTACCTAAGTACTTGTTGGAAATGCAAGTTCTCAGGCCCTACCGCAGACCAGCAAAATCAGAAACCTTAGATGGGGCCCAGCTGAGTGTTTGAGCAACACCTGCAGATAATTCTGATGCATGGGCCGTGTTTTTCAGACAAGAGCAATTTTGCTCCATAGAGAATATTTGGAAATGTCTGGAGACATTTTTGGTTGTCACAATTTAAGGGAGAAGAGGATGTGCTCCTGGTATCTAGAGGTGTACCCTGCAATGTACAGGACAGCCCCCACCCCTTCCCCCAAAAACTCATCTGCAAACAAATGTCATTCAAGCCGAGTTTGAGGAACTCTCTTCTAGGGAAACATAACGTTGTTTGTTATGCTATTTACTATGGATAAGGACCCAGACACTAACTTGAAGAAAACTTGATAAGATGCAAAAGATTTTTATCTGGTAGAGATTCAACTTATTTCTGCGCAGAAGATAATCTAAATCTTAGGGTTGAATTGCCCAGCAGGATATTGCCTTAGTTCTCTATTATTGTGTGACACAATACCCTAAAACTTAGTAGCTTAAAACAACACTAAGCATTTATTATTATCATGGTTTCTGTGGATCAGGAATTCATTAAGTGGCTTTGATGTGTGGAGAAACAATTTTCAGACGATCTGTAACAATGTGGCTTGTTTGTTTGTTTTCCGGTGACAGGTCTTCTGACATTTGTTTAACTATCCTTTTCCCCCCTCTATTATGCCCACGGGTTTTTGTTTTGTCTTAACTGTTTTTAATTTTGAGCTTTTATCCAAAACTTGTGGGAAGTTCATCTAGGAAAGGAGCCAGGATAACGTCCAGGCCAGGTGAAATTTGTCATGACCCTGGGTTCTGCATGTAAATCCAATTAGCAAAGGCTAATAGGCAGAGATTGGCAATTGTGGATTTTTTTTTTTTTCCATCACAAAAGACTGTAGCACTCTGCTGTGGTAGAGACAGATGGTTTTCTTGCAAATATTCCCTGTGTGCTCTGCTTCTTCTGCGAACCAAACTGGGTCCAGAAAGCTCCTGCCACTGGCTGGTCCATGCATTCTTTCTGTTGTGAACAAAGGATTGAGGATATGCTCTTTGAATGTGCCTCTTTGTGTTGAGAGGGGACTTGTAGCTGTTTGTGTTTGTTTGTAATCTCTCTACTACAGCAATTTCTCTCCAGGTCCTCCTGCAAGTCTGCCCAATCTCTGATACCCTGGGGGCCCATCTTTCCTGTTGGGCATAGGATTTCAGATTCCTCCTAGTTGCTCTGCAAATGGAACTTCTTGTTTTTATTCTCCTTGTGGTTTTTTTTAAATGATTTCCAGTAAGAGTAGAAGTAATGATTTCTTTTCCCCTACTTTTTCCTTTTTTAACGATTTTATTTATCTGCCAGAGAGAGAGAGAGAGAGCAAGAGCGCACACACAAGCGGGGGATTTGGAGGGGCGGGGGAGCAGCAGAGGGAGAGGGAGAAGCAGGCTCCCCACTGAGCAGGGAGCCCAATGTGGGGCTCGATCCCAGGACGCTGGGATCATGACCTGAGCCATAGGCAGACGTTTAAATGTCTGAGCCACCCAGGTGCCCCTTCCCTACTTTTTTTTTTAACTACAAAACTTCAGAAAAGCTTAAGAAATAGTACAATGAATATCCAGACCCTTTACATAGATTTAACTATAGTTAACATCTTGCCATATTCCCTTCCTCTCTCTACACAAAAACTTTTTCTTCACTGAACCATTTTAAAGTAAATACAGATAGGATACTTCATCTCTAACTACGTTAGCAGGCATCTCCTAAAATGAAGATGTTCTCTTATACAACCATGAAGCCATTATCACACTGAAGTGAACAAACTTTCATTCCATAAGTTATTTAACTTATACAGTACTCCCCCTCAGTGGGGATTATGTTCCAAGACCCCCCAGGGGATGCCTGAAACCGCGGATAGTACTGAAACCTATAGATATTACATTTTTTTCCTCTATGATAAAGTATAATGTATAAATTAGGCACAGTAAGAGATTAACAATAGTTAATAACAAAATAGAACATAACAAAATACTGTAATGAAAGTTATGTGAATGTGGTCTCTCAAAGTATCTTATGGTGCTGTACTCACTCTTCGCCATCTTGTGATGATGCAATTACAAACTGCCTGCCTGTTGAGAAGTGAGGTAAGTGACGCCCACGTTGTGACGTTGCATTAGGCTACTATTGACCTTTGACCTTCTGACAATGGGTCAGAAAGAGAAGCACCTGCTTCCAACGGGTGTTGACTGCAGGTAACTGGAACTGTGGAAATCAGCTGCAGAGAAGGGGGATGCTGTTGTCCGTATTTAAATTTCCCCAATTGCTGCCCCCAAAGTGTTTGCTTCATTTATTTTTTGATCCAAAATCCCATCAAGGTTTACAGCGCGGTATGTGGCTGTGTTTCATTTGGTTAATGCGTCTCATTTGATCCAGAACTGCTCCCTCTTTTTTTTTTTTTAAATGACATTTTATTTTTGAAGTTTCAGGTCAGCTGCCTTCGAGAATGCTCCCAAGCAATGCTTTCCTTAGGCTATTTTGTACAAACCACAAGCCACTTCGTTTCTGAACAGATATGCATTCCAATGTGCGTGTTATTAACATTTTAAAAAGAAAATAAAGTCGATACTTTTGTTTGAGGTCTGAGTACGCTCTAGACTTCAACAGGCAAGTTTTGGATGCAAGTTGGAGGAAGCGATTTCCTGATGAGCCTTAAATCCCAAGTAGTTTCCTACCATGACCACCTTCAGTAGGTGTAAAATATATTCTGGTTATCGAATGGTGTACTTTTTATTTTAAAAGTTGTTTTCCTCTTTTCTGTCTCTATTAAACTAAATTCCTCCAAGAGCCAACCTCTTAAGCCTAGCTATGCGTTAACCTATATTTCTCTAAACTCATTTACATTTTACCCATTTGGTTTCTTAATCTTGCCTACCCATTTTCAGAGAGAGAATAGCCAATGTTAGGAAACAGACCAGAATTAACCCTACACACACATAGTGCCAGGAATAAGAAAAACCCCTTTAAATATTTTTCATTTATACTTCTCCATTTAAATAATTCTTTTGGGGTACAGAATTTAGTTAAATGTTGGGTTTAGAGCCTCCAAAGTACACAGCCATATAAACACATAGTCTGGGATCTTATGACAATTTTAGAAAAGAACACTGCTTAACTGCAAAGTAATATTGACTTACTTATAAGGTCTTTACAAAGTACTTTTACCTATACTATTTGACCTGATCTTTACAACAGCTCTGTGAGGTAGTTGAGGAAGGTGGTGAAATCTTTCCTTTTCAAATGAGGAAACTGAGGCTCAAGCAGATGTACATGACTTGCCCAGGGTTTCATGACTACAATTGGCAGAGATGGGCTTTAAATCTGATTGCAGATTGCAAGCCAGAGGCATGCTGCAGTATCTCACTTGACTGAATCTACCTCCTCAAAAATCAATGTGTTTGTTTTAGGAATGCTAAGGTTCCTACCGTCAACAACAGTTTGGGAGTCCTGCCTTCATTGTTAAACAGCAAGCCCTTTGGACCTTTGGAGAGACTCTGTTACCATGGACATTTGAGGACATTACTGCTTTGGGAGGATGCCACTAACATAAAGTGTTCAATACCAATTAGGGCCACCCTGTGGTTAGGCAGATCTAAAAAAAGCATCAATCCGGGCCACCTGGCTGGCTCAGTTGTTAGGCATCTGCCTTTGGCTCAGGTCGTCGTCCTGGGGTCCTAGGATCGAGCCCCGCATTGGGCTCCCTGCTCAGTGGGGAGCCTGCTTCTCCCTCTCCCACTCCCCTTGCTTGTGTTCCCTCTCTTGCTGTGTCTCTGTCAAATAAATAAATAAAATCTTTAAAAATAAAAAAATTAAAAAGCATCAATCCAATTTGTACTTCCTTCAAAGACGACTCAGTTGCAGCATCTAATGTATTCTCTCCTGGTACCTGATAATAGTCACTGTTAAGAGTCTGGTTTTGCTTTTGCCTTTCACCTAAAAGGTGTTAATGATCATTAAACCTACAAAAATGAGGTCTGGAGGCACCAAATGTCATAGTTTTTTTTGCTTCACCATGGGTTTGCCTAATTTACTTATATTACTGATAATGGGAAACTGACAGATCGGAAACATTTTTGTCACCATTGGTTGTAAGTAAATAATATAACCAACATTATAAAGCAGCTTCATTGTGGACACAGATTCCTCTTTAGCAAAGTCATAATAGTGTGTGTGTGTGTGTGTGTGTATGTGTGTGTGTATACACATATACACACAAATATGTTTTCTTTGTTGTTTGTATTTATTTGCTTTTTAGTTGAGGTACATTTAATATCTTTGTCACAGGAAGGCTGATAATATAAAACTCTTCTTATATATGAAAACTCAAAAATAACCCAAAGTGACAAGTGATATAATTGCTTTGAGAGGAAAAATAATCCAAATTTTCTTCCTGAATTTTCTTAAAATTAAAAAAAAAACACGCAAGAATCTTCTTGTACTTAAATTGCCATTTTCTGTTTTTTAATTTTGTCAACATGTATTTCATTGCATTTATGAATAGGAATAGATCGTATATATACACAAAGCCAACACTCGGGGATGGCTGCTTGCTTTTTGAGGTGCTTTGCAAATGGTGAGTTCTCTTATTACATAGATTATTCAAAGCTCCCTCAACTAATAACTTCATTTAATTTGCAATATTCCTGCAAATTGATTTCTCAATCTGTTTGGCAAATTAAGTCCGTCTTAGCAAATCTGGAACTGTACTTTAAGGAACCAGCTCTCCTGAGGATAGAGATCAAATGTTGCTTGTCTTTGTGCATCTAGCACAGCACCTGCCCAGAGCAGGTGGTCAAGTGTTTGCTAAGTAGAACTGTCCTCAATTTTATCTAATGGAAAAAGAGAAGAAAGGCATTTCTTTACTGAAGAATTTACTATTTGACTGCCCCAAACAGAAATAAATTCAGTTTTATATGGTATACACATTTAAACTCCCAGTGAAAATGAGTGCACTTCTGTGGGTACAATTTCTCACGGGCCATGTGGCAGCAGGTCAATCCCCTCGTCCACTGGCTCAATCCAATCTCTCTATTTGAACACCTTTAAGTTTGCTCTCCTCTAATCATATAAAAAACAGACCCATGTCCAGTTATTTAGGTCAAAGGGAAACATTGAAAATACTGATACTTTAAAAGCTGAAACAAAATGTTAATCCAAGGTGGTTTCTGATGATTTGATTTCTATGACTATTCTTTTAAGTATGGGTGGCAATTTCTTAGGAAGAGGACAAAAGTTCTCTCTTATAACCAAAACTTTTCATTTTTAACAAAGTTCTTAAAACTATTTTGAGTTTTTAAAGAATTGCTGATTGTTTTTCATTTCACTAAGTGGTTTACTTGTTGGTTTATTTTTCACCTAACTTTTATCCCCTGAAACTTTGATTTTGTAGTCACCATCCAAATTTCTTTTACTGGCAGTCTTAACACGAGTCCTAAGGAAGATGGCTAAACCTAGTCACTAAGACAAGTATATTTAATTTTCCCCCATGGCAATTATCAATACCAGGAGAGTTTCCACAGCTGTGTCATAGCTTCCTTATGATGCAGAATTGGTAAGACTTATGTGAATATAAATGTATGACTTGTTACACATCGTAATAGCAACTGTAGGGTAAGAACAATGTAAACATCTCCTTGTATTAGAAGAACCACCTCATTCCAGGATCTGAAGAGCTTTCTTGTCCCTCAAGAAAACAAGTCCTGGTCCCATCCAAAAAGCACACACACACACAAAAAGACCTCTAAATTGACTCCTCCCCACCCAAAGTTTACAAAATACCGAAATAATATTCTCACAAAAAAGTAGAGTTTAGAGAATGAGTATCAAGTACATGCAGACAAGCTCTCACTTCACTCATATATAAATGGCTCTAGGGAAAGATAGAGAGAAATCTACCAACTACATCACCCAGACTTGGTGACACCTGACTAGGGCCTGGGGAGGAGGAAATAAATAGTTCATAGGGTAAATCCTCTGTCCCACAGTCCAATCAGGGAGACCCCATGGTGTCACCAGGCAGTAAAAGTCCAAGATATCTTTTCAGATAAGTTCCTGAGTTGGAGTGTTCTTCAGAATTTCTCATCTTGCTCCTTCCAAATGCCAACATTATTGCCTCCAGTGTCCTCAGCCTGAAGTCAGCCATCCTGCAATATGAATCAGAATCTGTTGTATAGCTGGGTTGCATTTAACCAAGCAAGAATATTCTTAGAAAGCAGTTTACCAGTGACATTCGAGGGAACATCCCAAATGATCAGTACTTTGTGCACTCAAGATTTAGAGGGAAAGATCGTGTAGTCTACACAGCTTATGAAATCTTAAATCCTACAGAGTCCAACAGGGTTGCTTACATTAATTCCCTAAAAGGTGCTCCACAAGACCCTGGTCTATGAAAAGCTTCTTGTTGAGGTTTCCCTCTTAGAAATCCACAATGTAAATTTGTATAAGGGAAAATTTGTAAGGGAAAACGATATATATATATATATATATATATACATATATATATATACACACACAGAGAGAGAGAGAGAGGGAGAGAGAGAGAGAGATAGGTATATAGAGAAATATGTAGGGAGAGATATACGTAAACATATCAAACTTTATTTACTCCAGCATTTCCTAGCCCCTCTATGATATTTGTTAATTAGATTTAATTTAGTAGAAGATAAGGGAAAACAAAGAAGCATTATAAAGAAAATATACATATTCTCACTGCCAAGAGAGTAATCATGACCTGCCATTGTCCCTGCCATCCAGGGGCTCAATGATCATTGCAGAAATGATATGCATAGTCCCAAAAAATGTTCACACATTTGCATTTTAAAATGAGTATAAATCCTGGAACTCCACCAAAGGAAATACATAGATTATAAACGTAACTGTCTTTTCTGTCGGTCTATCATTTTTACTCATAGGATTCATAGACATCGCCTGATTCTAAATAATACATCTGTAGATCATTTCTCTGAATGCCATCCATTGCCTTGCCTGGCAGAAAAAAATTCTTAAATATGAAAACCCCTTTGTCTACATAATCAACTCTGATGTAATTTTGTCACATTTTTTCCTTTTTACTTTCTTCCCTCAACAAGGGTAAATAGTCTTCATTTGTTACTGATTTGGATGAGGACAATGTATACCATATGCATGATATATACAAACATATTGTCTTCCTTAATTAGCACACATGAAATTGAATACTAGTCAGTGAACCATCTCTATGATTTATGACATGAGAAAATTGAAAGGGTAAGATAATACTTGAATATAAATATTCAATTTTCAAAGAAGAAAATTAAATTTAAAAAATCCAGATTTTTGTCTCTATGTCCTTATTGAAGATCAGGAAATCCTACTCATGTAAGTGATTGTCCTACATCTAACAGGCAGTGAATTTCTCCTAAGCCAGGAGCAAGGTTTAAGTACCCTAAACAGTGCTGGGCAAATAGAAGTGAGCTCATAGCTAGTTTCATGGTTTATTAAGCAAAAGCAAGTACTCCTCTGAATTCAGAGGTGGTCCACAAGGTGAGCACCATCATGAAAGCTCTAGGTAGGCATCCTACGACTCTACCCATAGAAGCTCTTGTTTTTCATGAGATTTTAATTATAGCCACATTGCTCATGGAAACAGCCTCCATAGGCTTAGGTGATAATGGGGTGACTAGCACAATTTCAAAGAATCTTGCACAGTGATTTCTCACTTTTTGGGAGTGTCATAGACCCCGTTGAGTATCTGTTCAATGCTGTGGACCCTTTCTCCAGAAATGAGCATATGTCCATATGTAATTTCACATGAAGTATAATACACTTTCATGAACTCCTTGAGGCCCTTCTTTAGACCCCAGGTGAAGATCCCTTCCCTAGGATATCTTCTTCTGTCATAATATCAGGAACGTTTTCCTTTTTACCTTTATATACCCCCAGCTTGAACTTGCCAGGCCAGTAGAAGAAATGGAAGGGTAGGACTGAAACATTTGTCAAGACAATCAATAAAGAAATGTTAAAAACAAAGTTGGCATGGCAAATCTATAGTAAATTAGCGGGGTTGCCTAGGGCTGGGATGAGGTAGGGGACGTGAGCTGTGACCGCTAACGGGTACATTTGGGAGTGACGTGAATGTTCTTTTTTTTTTTAAGATTTATTTACTTATTTTAGAGAGAGAGAGCACAAGTGGGTGGGGGGAGGAATAGAGAGAGAGAGAGACAAGCAGACTCCACGCTGAGTGTGGAGCCTGAGGTGAGGCTCAATCCCACCACCATGAGATCATGACCCGAGCTCAAATCAAGAGCCGGATGCTCAACTGACTGAGCGGTCCAGGCATCCCCAGGGGATGATGTAAATGTTCTATAACTAGATTGTAGTGATGGTTGTGTATCTACTAAATGTGACTACTAAAAATGTGTGACTACTAAAAACCACTGAATTATATATATACTTTATTTTTTTATTTTAAAGATTTTATTTATTTGTTTGACAGAGAGAGACACAAGCGAGAGAGGGAACACGAGCAGGGGGAGTGGGAGAGGGAGAAGCAGGCTCTCCGCAGAGCAGGGAGCCCGAAGTGGGGCTCGATCCCAGGACCCTGGGATCATGACCGGAGCCGAAGGCAGATGCCCAAGGACTGAGCCACCCAGGTGCCCTATATATACGTTAAATGAGTATGTTTTATAATACATAAATTAGGTCTCAATACAGCTGTTTTCAAAAGTTGGTGTTATAAGAAAGGAAAAAGAAGTGGCTCAGCAGGAGCTTATAATAAACTGCATGAGACTGAAGATAATTTGTGGCCTCCTTATTAATTGTCTTCAATGAGGAAGGAACTAGAGGAATTTTGGTTAAAGGTCATTGGAGTTTTTCTCATCATGGGAAACCAAGGAGACTGTGTGTTTAGGTCTCCTAAAGAGTGGAATGTGGAGGACCACCTAAGAATAAAGAGCACTGGCTTGATCCAATAGGATCTCTGCCTAACCCAATAATTCTGTTTATGAGAACGACTCCATAGAGAGGTGATGGCTGCCCTCCATGGCACAGCTTGAAAGGTTAGGAATACGACACCAATTGCCCCAAATCTTTCTTCTCAATACACTATGGACTGTTGACTAATAAATTTATCTAAGTCTATCTTGAATCAATTTATGTTTTCAGCTTAGTCCAACAAATTCCATATGCTTGGATGATGTGAATGTAATTTTTATGTGGAGCCAAACCCTGGTTTATAGAACCTTGAGGCTCTCATGTCTCTGATTCTCACCACCCGCTTCTCCATGATGCTGTCAAAAGCCACTCTTCTCTCTCTGCAAGTCTTTTGCTTCCACTGCCCATCACTTTCTCTCCCTCACCCCGAGTTTGGGCCCTGATTCTAGCTTGGAAAACTAAACTGACTGGTATAGGGTACCGGCCTATCGGGTACACCCAGTAAGTCATGGATCCTTGGGACATCATTTTAGTACACAGAAATGGCAGCCTCACTAAGCTTTAGAACCCATCTGGTTCCATTTTATACATGACGAAACTGAGGTGCAAAGCGAAGAAATAATTTGCCTGGGATCACATAACTAGCCAACAGCAAGATGAAAAGTAGTATGTATTAATGCCCAACCATTCAGCTCTCACAACTATGAGGCTGTCTCCTGGATTCACTATAATGTTCATCTTGGCCCTTTGAGCCTCCTTCTTGTGCTTTTACTTGTAGTTTGACCCAGAACTGACCTCACCGTCCTGTCTGGTCTCACCCACATCTGCTTCATCCTGGTCAGGCTCGAACTCGGTGCCCTGGTCAACCACATCCACGCCAGCCTGCACCCTGGGCTTCTCGTTTTCCCACTTGGCAAAACCCTTGTCCTTTGCTGCTTTGTCATGGAACTTGGATTTCATTTTGGGGAAGGTGTGGGACCCTGAGTCCCCCCAGCCAGCCTCTGACCATACAGGTTCGGTCTGGGTAGCCTGGCTGGTGGTAGCCCGCTGCAGCCTCACGGAGATCTTGCGAGAAGAGCCTGTAACCAGCGTGATGGCTCTGCTGTCCAGGTCTCGGTGTCCAGCAGTGACGCCAGGGAACTCGAACACCTCATCCTGCACTGGAAGGGGGGAGACTGTTGTGATTATTTGACATCTTGATTGCTTTATAGCAAACCATCAAAGTTGGTGCAAACAACAGGAGTCCAACAGGCAAGGACCTAGAGGGACAGACCAGAGGCAAACCGAAACAGGCTGCAGGTGAGCTGCATAGAAGTGAAACTTGAAAACAGAGAGAAGCAAGTGGGAGTCAAGGGTGTAGCCACAGCAACTCACCCTGAAGTAGGTCTTGGTATCAATGACTCTGAGCAGGTTCAGATCCAGAACCCAAAAGAAGTCCGAGTGTGGGAAGGCAAGCAGAAAGAAATCGAGGTAGAAAAAAAGCAGAGGCTATTACCTGGGGGCAACGAGGGACTTCCAGGCAGCGACCCATGACTACTGCCCAAGGAGGGCGCCCGAGCAAATCTCCTACAGGCCAGAACCAGGAGGTCTTTGCACTGTTTGTGACAATTGGCTCCACAGTCTGAAAAATCCCAAAGTATCACAGACGATTAGTGGGAACCAAGTGCATCTGGTGCTGACTGGGCTTCCAGGGTAGCACCTGAGCTGTCAGCTGTGCCCTCCCCATCCCCTTTCCCGTGTTGACTCAGAGTCTGGCTCAGGCCTGCAGGGTGTGGCCAGGGGCTGGAAAAGGGCCAGTGGGACTTGCTAGCCCTCCTGGGGTTCCTCTCACATTTGTTCAACTACTTCTGCACAATTCATCGAGGTGCTGGGGAGCAAACAAGCAGGGGACAGACCTAGTAAGGAGTTGTCTTTGCCCCAAACTGAATGCAAATTCCATGGGACTGGGATTTTCTCCCAGGCCAAGACAGATTCTCCATCAGTGAGCCAGAATGAGGGAAAGAAACCCCAGCTTCTAGTATCTCCCAGGACCAACAGCTGCCTCTCTTCATTTACAGCGAGGTGTCCCTTCATTCAGTATTCACTCACATTTTTTTAATTCTTCTTCATTCCTCCAAATCTTTTCCAGAACAAGTGATTTTATGTCCTGCTTTCTTTCTTTGCATAGAAACAGAAAACAAGGTGGGCTTATGCCCAGTATCATGTTCCAGATTTGACTTTATGGCTTTGAAACAGCAGTAGACTCTGTGAAATCCCCCATTAGAATGCTTTAGTTAAGAAAGCAGACTATTAATTGCTGCTTGGGGTAGAAACTTTGGCTGCTTTGGAAAAGAGCAACACAATTATTTCCCATAGAGGGTCCTACATTTCTTTTAGAATTACTGAACAGATAGGATCATTTTATTTTTAAAGATTTTATTTATTTGAAAGAGAGAGAGAGTGAGAGAGAGGGAGAACAAGAGCAGGGGGAGGGGGAGGAACAGATTCCTCTACTGAGCAGGGAGCCCAAAGCGGGGCTTGATCCTGACCTGAGCCAAAGGCAGTTGCTTAACCAACTGAGCCACCCAGGAGCCCCAGATAGGATCATTTTAAAGAGCATATTTCTCTCTCACTATCAAACAGGACCTTTCTAATTCTTTCAGATACTTGCTTTTCCCCCAAATGGTCTTATTTCAAATGCTCTTGTAATGACATCATGGAAAGACCAACTTAAAATGAAACGTTCAGTCTATTTTAATTAAGTTTTTCATTGCATTGCCTTTAAGAGAAAATACTGTATACACACAGATGATCCAAGGGCTTAATAGATTTTCATCTCCATAAAAGTGTGTTTATATGTGTGTGTGCATGTGGGTGTGTGTGTGTCTTTTTAGAGGATAAGGGTCAGAAGTGAGAATAGAACTATGGCTAGGTGGTAAGATATGGCGGTGTTTTTGCTGCTTGAAAGTAAAAATCCAATTTACACTCAGACAACTAATACCAGGAACTAAAGGGAAGGTTTTTGAGACTAAAAGGTGGCTCCCATCTAGCTTCAGGGAACTCTGTTCATACAACACGAGGCCCAAGCCTGAAAGATAGCTAGAGAAAAAAAAAAAAAAAGACACCATAAGGGAATAGTATTAATCTGAAGGCATTCTGTGGTGAAGAAGTTTCCTTCTGTAGTTATATCTTTTAAGAGCATTGTCGGATTCTTAAAACCATCAATACAAATAGTCTGCATAAACTATCCAGCAATTTCTTAAATGAAACACCAATGATATATAATGATCATATATGCATAAGTAAACAACACAGCCCTAAGTGCCTATTAATATGCATGTGTGTTGCATTTATCAAGTACATACTTATTTGTTTATAAATTTCAGTGAAATGGAGAACTATATGAAAAATTCATTGAAAGGAACAAAAATAAGTTTTAAGGCTTCTCTTTTTTTATCATCATCTCTGATTTAGTGGAGAAAGGAAAAGCTACCTGTGAGAGCGGAAAAGGCATATATTACGGGAATGTATTACGGGAATGAGTGTGTGTGCTTATTCACATGAAGGACAAGGTTCTTTCATATGGTATTTTAGTTAGGCCTGCCCGGCTCCAGAGTTCCCACCCTAATTGTGTGCTGATGATTCACAAGACATCCTAGAGATGGGGCCACATGTACGTGGCTTGATAAGGATGGTTTGCTTGCTCTCACAACAAACTATAAAATTCCAGTTGGGCCTCTCCAAAACTCTAGGGTTTTTTTTCCCTAGACACATTACCTCTTCAGTTGCCAGTGGCCCAAAGAGCCGAGTTCTCCATGATGCCAAGAGTTTTTGTGGTTTCATCAGAGAAATTTGATTGCTGCCCATGTCATTTTAAAATTTTACCAAATAACATTTATTTACCTTTGCATTTGTATCCTTGCTTGATTATGCCCCAGAGCTGAAACAAAAGACAGAAGGATGTCAGAGAACCTGAATTAAAATCTGGGAAAAAAAAGAAACAAGGCCAGAGAGAAGGAAGTCCTGGGAAGCATGATGGTTGGTGGAGCACAAACAGGATGTAGCTGATCCTGACACCCTTCCTGTCAGATAGAAGTTCACTGCAGCTGGGGTGATAACAGCTTTGCTTCCCTTTCTTTCTGAAAGCCAAATGGGAGCCGGAATGGGAAACTGACGTTGGTACATTTATTGGATTTGGTATAATGCGCTCTCAGCTCAATTTACCAGGGAGACTGTCACTGTTTTTGGAAGCCCCTAGCTCCCTCTGCCTTCTTTTTCATCACTCCAGATGCTCTTGGCGCCCTCTACAGGAAATTAAGCAACCTACAGGGTGCATATCCCACTAAAGCATTTGCATGGCGCTAGGTCCTTTTCTGAGTAGCATTTGTGCCTTGAAAGAATATAGAAAAGGAAAAGATCTATTTGTTCATGTATTCATTCTCTGATTGCTCAGTGTTTGACCTGTGCTAGGGCTCAGGGAGATGCAGAAAACACTCCGATTCTGCCAACCACAGAGGAAGGAGGATGTAGGAAGTGACGAGTGTCTCAGGAGAGATGTGAGGGCCTACAGTTTAAGGAGGGGGTGTTTGCCCAGGTGGCTCAGAGGATCATCCTGCGGGTAGTGTGTTCACCCTCCTGACACACTGTGTTCTTCCCCATGCCTCACACGGGTCCCAGGGACACAGAAACATACAATACTGATGAATTCAGTGGGCTTAGCTCAAGCTGGCAAAACCCCCATTTTTAACCTTTTAGTGGTTAGATTAGGTGACTGATATCTTTGTAATAAAATGATTTTGAGAGAAACAGGGCCGGTGGCCTACTGGGGCTGATGGGGGTGTCATTTACATGTATGATAGGGGAACAATGCCCTGAGTGTGGCATTGTTCATGACCCTCCCTACAAGAAGAATAAAAAGTTGCCAATGTGAAGTGACTTGAGGCATCAGGAAGACTGATCCTTACCCTCTTTCTGACAAGGAAATTCCACCAGTGGAAAGTCATTCCTTTGAGTCTTAAAAGTTAGCGGGTCCTCCAGAGTACACTATTAAGATGTAAATGTGTCCTGGGAAGGAAGGATTATGAAGACAACTAACTGGCTGCAAGGCCTCAGTTACCTAGGATGACCGGAAGAGATGAGGGGCAGTCTATACAGAAAAGGGAAGTGGGGTTGGGGTAATCCCATCATGTCAGAGATACAGGGACCTTCAAGATAACTGAGTTTGCTTTTCTCCCATAAAAGGTGAGTGGAATGATCCAAAGAATTAAATAATCTGCAAGGTCCCACATCTGGGAAACTTTGCAGTGATAAGAAATTGTTTCCTCACAGAGCCCTTGGTGATAGTAATACCCATAGTAATGATAGCTAACATTTATTAACTTTGGTTGTGTGAGAGGCACAGTTTTAAGCTTTTTATGTGTATTCACTCATCCAATGCTATGTATATACAGACTGGGCTCTCGAGAGGTGAAGTCACTTGGCAAGGTCTTGTTGCTAGTGAGCAGGGAAAGAAGGATGTGTCACATGAGGGAAGGACCGGAAGCCACTGTTCCTGGGTGTTTTGTGTGTCAGCAAAAGCCACTGATATAGGACAAGAAAGGATAAGATTTAAGAAGAAGCATTCTAATATCCAGATATGGCACATTATTAGCAAAGCTGCAGGAACTGCTAGAAAAGATAGAGTGAAGCCTGAGTCCTATCAGGAGGGAAACTCAGGGGACTGCCTGCTAATGCTCCTTAATAACTAGGAGATGACACAAGGCAGGAAGGGGCTCTGGGTCAGTGCGCCAGCCACAGACAGGAGACAGTGACATCATGGAGATGGGTGTATAGGAATATTTCCCACAGTCCTTTGATTTGAGACCTCAGGTTGCTTTAGGATTTGGAGGGTCTGTGGTGTAAGGAGCACTGGACTGGGAGTGCTAATTAACTCCCTTTTACAGATAGAAAAACAGAGACTCAAAGATGATCAATAATTTGCTCAGGGACATAGATTTAATAAGGGCAGAACTGAGATTCAAAGTCAGGGTTCCAGACTCAAGTCCAGAGCTTCGTACCTTATCACAGATGCATCAAGAACCTAGCACCAGCAAACCTGCTCTGAGGAGTCAGGAAGGGAAGTGTGGAAGCTCCTGAGAAAGACCACCTTGTTGCTTCTACAGAACCCGTGCCTCCATAGAAGGGAGAGATACCCAGAAGGACTAGAGAGCACAGATAAGACCCTGAGATTTGATAAGAGCCCGCCAACTCTCACACCATACCAAGGCGCAGATGTCTCAACCTGACTTTCGGTGGAGCTACGCCATGGCCTAACAGATTCACTGGGCCCCACTCTGCAGAAAGAGTTGCACATGGCCCTATCCTACTTCAGCATTTTTCAGGTGTAGATACAACCAAGATTTCCCATCAGAGGAAAGAAATATGAAAAAGGAGACATATATGTTGTATGATAAAAGTGGTCAGGTGATGAAATCCCACTGGGGATGAAGCTGACAGAAGAAGAATCTCTCCTTCTCTGGGGTGGGCTGGCCTTGCCCCTTGACCACATCTGCTGCAGTGACCACCTGGGGCCATCTTTGAAGTAACTACTGCCTCTTATTCACCCATTCTCAGGGGGGTAGGCGCTTGAAGACAAACGCCTGTCCTTGGGCCCCTCAAAGCCAGTCCTTCAAGCATGGGATGGGAAAACTGTTATTTTTGCAGTACTATATGATAGCAGCTGTGAGTTCAAATGGGTCGCCAGGGGAACACGATGGCTGAATGAAGCTAACACAACTGAGTTCTGGCCTCTGGACAAAGAAGTAGTGGTCATGTGGGCTGCCGGGCCAGCCTCACCTAGAGGACCACATTTTCATCTTCTACAACCTGGGTAACAAATAGACTTTCAGGGCGCAGGAGTCTTTGTTCAGTATCAGGGCCAACGCTGCCCTTAGTTGCCAGAGAATTATCAAATGTGGGGAACTGAAGTGTAAAATCTTCAGTTTATGCAGTCGTGTAGGTAGAGCATGGGATTTAGAGTCAGAACACCTGCGTTTGAGCCTTGGCTCTGGTAATTATGGGCTGTAGGGTCCCGGGAAACTTATATCCTCTGAACCTCTCTGTCCTGATAGGCAAATGGGGAGAATAAAACATTCGCCTCATGAGCTAGTTATGAGGATTAATTACATTAACGTGTATGGAAGTACTTCATTACTGTCAAGGGCCAAATAAATGTTATTTATTATTATAACTATCTTCCCTCCGAAAAGATTTTTCCTTTTGAGTTATGAATCACTGAGCCATGCCATGATGGATTTCTAGTGACTGACATCACATGAAGCAAGAACTGGGAGGAACTGGCGAAGATAAATAATCCCCTTAATTGCACCTGCTATGAGTATTCGTGATGAATGCCAAGGCTCCTTGGGCCGAACTTTCCTTGGCAGGGATTAACAGACAAAACGCTCTCTTGAGTTAACAAGCCTCACTATCCTTCCCTGTCACCAGTCCTACATTCCTCGAAAGAACATAGTAAAACCTGCAGAGTTTGCTTTTGCTTTTTAACTTAGTTTTTAATTTCAGGGAGTCGTCATATTTTACTTCTGACCTAAAGCAGACAATGGACTCCGTTGGTGTACCGTTTTCCTACCTTCTCAGAATGAGGCACAAATTACACACAAGAGAAAACAAGAGAAAACAGACTTACAAATCCTGCACAGTGTTCGCAGAAGGTTGGCTTGAGATAGGTCATCTCCTGAAAATTATGGACAAATCCCGGTCCCATTTTACAGTGTAACTGGGACTTAGCTCGCAGGAAGTAAGCCATCATTTCATCTTTACTAATAAGGCCATCCCTGTGAAGAGAATCAGAAAAGGGAGGGATCTTTGAAGACCATGTTGCTAAGTTGCTGACACACTGTGATCACCCAACTCCCCAAACCTTTGTGGCCAAAGGCAGGTGGGGAGTGTTTACTTCTCTGTTCTTTCTGAAAGGAGAGGACCTTGAAGGACAGCATTTAGTGCCAAAGGCTCTTAGTAAGGAGAAGATACGTATGTGTATCCTGTGCTCGGTAGCACAGAAAGTATCGTTCATTACCAAATGGTAGTTTCTAGAAGGAAATCTCCTTTCTGGCGCATCCCTAGCAATAGGGTGTGCAAGAATTAGGCTGCTGGAGAAAGGCAAAAAACTGTAATAACTGGGCCCGCCATTCTCAAATTCATTCAGCCTGATGTCATCCATGCTGCTGCCATTGGTAATCTTTCATTCATGTCTTACTGGCTTATAGACCATTTCCTAGAGCGATTCTTCCAGATCTTCTTCACACAGAGTCTCTGGTTGCACCCACCAGCACATATCCAGACTTCTTGTTTATCAAGAAGCTCAAATCTACATGAAGTAGGTGATCTTCATACTGCCTTCTCTCCACATTGGCCTGTGCTGGAGACCACACCCTTCTGTGCCAATTCAGAATTCCTTTGTATCTCATCTGTCCTCTCTTGGGTCCTCCTGTCTCTGAGGAAGTCATGCTCCCATCCCCCACTCTGTAGTCTCCAGGACACAGCTCCTTCCAGGTTCTGCTCAGTCTCTTCACCCGTTCCTTCCTCTGTGTAAAGATATGCTCGCAACTTCCCCGCCTGGAAAATGTCTGTCTTCAACCTTGCTTCCATCCCTGGCACCTGTCTTTTCTCTCTTCCTTTTCTTACTCCCAAAGTTTTCAAAAAGAATAATCATTAGAGGGTTTTTCCCCCCATTTCCTTCAATTACTCTTCCCTCCATATAAACAGGCTTCTAACCCTACCGTTCTGTTGAAACTGTCACAATGATGTCTTCAGTGGCCTTTTCTCACTTTTTTTTAAAGATTTTATTTATTTGACAGAAAAGAGAAAGAGAGAGAGAGAGAGAGAGAGAGAGCACAAGCAGGGGGAGAGGCAGAGGGAGAGGGAGAAGCAGGCTCCCCGTTGAGCAGGGAGCCTGACATGGGGAATGATCCCAGGACCCTGAGATCATGACCTGGGCTGAAGGCAGACATTTAACCGCCTGAGCCACCCAGGCACCCCCTTTGCTCACTACTTGATGTTGTCGACCTCCTGGCTGCATGTGACATGCAGACAGGGTTTTTCCTTTTTGACACTCTCTCTTCCACGTACCCCTGTGATTCCACACAGCCCTGTTTCTCTCCTGCCTCCCATGCTCCTCCTTCTCTGGCTTTCCTGCAGGATCCTTGTCTTCCTTTCATCTGCATGTGGGAGGAAGGGTCCCCAAGCTGCAGTCCTCAGGCCCTAAGCTCATGTTGCTCTCAACTTTCCCAACAGAATTTGCTCTCATGCCTGGGACTTCAGCTTGCACGGCTGGGCTGAAGACCTAGCAATCAATATCTCCAAAACTGTTCTCCTGAATCTTGGTACCGTATCTACAGCTTGCTAGAATCTCCTCCTGGATGTTTTACTCGCCTCTCAAAATCAACATATCTCAGCTTCTTTGACAAAAATCATGTAAGCTATGAATATTTCAAACCTTCATTTTTAGAAAAAAATGTATTTATATATCTTTTCTGGAACAGTGTCAGGTCCATCTAAAGAACCAGCAGGAAAAAGAAACGAAGAATAGGAAGGGATTTTAAGTTCATGTCCTACCTACATGTCACGGACAGAAACAAACTAAGGGAAGTGGGTAGGTAGCAGGTAACTTAAATTTTATTTTGTAAAAGAAGTTTATGTTTCTAATAATTTATTTTAAAAGTATTCTTTGTTCTAGATATACAATGAAGATGAATTAAGGTTTTAAGATGTTATGATAAAATATCAAGGCTTTCCTTGGTGTATTGAATTACTTACAGATTTAATTTTTTAAAAATTCTCACACGAACAAAAATATTAAAGAATTCTAAGGTGATATAATTTGGACATTTCACCAATATAAAATCTAACACCTCGTTACAGATGATTTTTAAACTAGGAACTAATCTCACAGAATTAAAAATTAAGCAGTCAGATTACTAATGCCAGTATTTCTCCACAACATGTATATATTTTATCATTGTTTTCTAATGAGCTGGATCTTAGCAGAAATATATTTTTACTTCATGTATCAAAACAACCTTTGAACTAGCAAAGAGAGAAACACAAAGCGAGGACACTTCTTGGCTCTCTGTAGATATCACCTGCTTTTCTGAAGACTATCAGTAACTTAAAATAATTTTACTTACTTGGTGAGTTTTAGTCTTGCCCTTAAGTCCACTGATGCTGAGGACTGTACCAGCCTAGGTGTAACTATCTTTCTCCCCTACTCTTTTTGATGGAGGCTTGGGGGATTGATGAAATAGCTAAGCAGAGGCAATGTGGGGAATGGAGACTCACGCTCATTTGCAAATGGGCACTCCCACTCAACACTGATGTTGTAGTCTGCCCTGTGATTTCATCCAACCAGTCATGTTTGTGGACACCAAGAAAAAAGTCAGCAGAACATTAGACTTGTCTCATTAACACGCTGGGATTAAAGCTGTCAGGATGTACATTAAGGGTATCCCTGTTCTCCTCTGACACTAATTTTCTGCTTCAGGACAGTTGCATTAAAATATAACAAAATTAAAACTTACTGATCTTTGTCCAGCACACAGAAGGAATCCAAAAAGGGAAAATTGGCAGCTATACTTTCAAAGTCCTCTTGGGAGATGTACCCATCATGGTCATGGTCATAGTTTCTAAACACAGACTGCAAAGGAAAGACAAATATTTATGGAATAAATATTTATGAGTCAGGCTCTGAACTTATTGCGGAAGCAGTGATAACTAGCATATTATTCTATCAAGGAGCTTAGAATCCAGTGGGAGATAATCAAATCAAGAAGCCTTTATGGTATAAGAAGTGCAATGCTGAGGATAAAAACAGGGTGCCATGAGGGGAGGGGAGACAGGAGGGAGATTTTAAAAGGTTTCCTGGAGAAAGTGAGGTCTAAACTGAGACTTCAGTTTTAGTAAGAGTTAAGCTTGGTGAATTCACAAATGCCAATACCACGCCGATAGAAAATGAAGCTTTAAAATGTTAAATTATCCAAAAATTTCAAGTATACTTTTAATATAATTCCAGTCAGAATTCCAGTGAGAATTTGTTTTAAATGAACAAATGGATTCTAAAGTTCAAATAGAAGTGAACATGTTGAGAATAGCCTAAAATTGTTTAAGATGAGAGGTAATGAGGGAGAACGTGTCCTATCAGAAATCAAATAATCTACAAAGCTACATTAATCAAAACAACATGGTACCATAACTTACTACAGGTAGCACAGTCTGGAAATAGATCTATGTATATACAGGATTTAGACTCTCAAAAAGTATGTCTTCAAATCCATAGGGAAATTAAAAATTATCCAATAATTACTGTTGAGGTAATGGCTAATAATCTTACAAAATCAGTTGCCCCTAAACTAAATTCTAGATGCATTAAATATTTTAATGTAAAGCATAAAGATACAGAAATATGAAAGGTAAATAGATAAAAATATTTTTTATGTTTTGTGATCTTTGAGTAGGAAAGGCCTTTCTTACCATGACATCAAAGTCAGCAGCTATAAACGAAAACATTTTATTACATAAAATGCAAAATATCTGAATCAAAAAAGCTCAGCTAACAAATTTAAAGATAAATGACAGAGAAGATTGCTTGCAATATACATGAGAGCAAAGACATAAAAGGAAAACAGGAGATCACCAAAGTAAAAATACAAATGGCCAATATATTCATGGAAAATGCTCAATTCTGCTAATAATTATAGAAATGCAAAGAAAACTTTTTTTAACCTCTCAGATAAGAAAACATTAAGATAATTGGTAATTTCCTAGGGTATGAGAAAATAGGCACTCTCATATTACTTGATGAAGTCAATAGCCATAGTCTTTCTGGAGAACAGTCTGCTTACTCTCTGACCCAGCAGTTCCACTTAGTGGAATCTGTTCTAGGAAAATAGTTGAACAATGTGACCCAGGGGCATACGTGGGTGTGAGTGTGTTTATGGGGGGGGGAATAAAGTCATACAAGATAATTTACAAATTATCAGTGTTTATCCCTAGAGAGCAGAATTCCCACGACCTAAAAGTAAAACTTGGATTCTCTACATTTTATGAAAAGTGTGCATATTTACAGTGATTCTGACTCTCTTTATAATCAGAGAAAAATAAAAGGAGGCTTCCACTGCCCTCTGCTAAATCGGGTTTTCAAAAAGGTTTATTAAGTTCTCCCCAGAAACACATGTATGCAAGAATATAACAAGTCTTTCTCCCTTTTCTGGATGGTTTCTGTCTATTCTATTTTATTCGTATTGCCCTATATAGCAAACTGCTTCAGGAGTGTTTTGGGAGATGACCAAGGTATAAATGAACAAATTACTTAATTAAAAATATGACTGTTTAGCACCCATTGTAAGTTTATCTACAGATAACTGAATTGTGCAAAATCATAAAGCATTACCTTTTTTTGCAAGTCCCATTATCAGTATTTATCTACAATCAAAATTGCTTAAAATTGACCATTGTAGAGTGCCTACTATTTATAGCCTAAAATCCATATTTATGTTGAAAGTACAATCTTTTTGTAGAATAAAATTCAGCATGCAAATTTCATAATAAAACCCAGCCTTTCATTTGACTGAGCCCAAAGTAGGCAATTTATCCAAACTGGGCCAACCTTCCCCCCATGAAATTGGAATTGGAGAGAAAATAAGAGAGATGGCATAAGGGAGGAGAGAGGGAGAGAGAATCATCGTCTTTCGTTTCCTGGTGCCAGACCTTCCTGAGCTGCAATTCTTTCCTGCCTGGATCCCATCCCCCTTCCTTGGCTCCGAGTTGGGTCTGTGACCACAACATCAACACATGGTCTCCACTGGACCTTATGCTTCTCAATGCCGTCCTTCATCCTTTCTGACCTTTCCTTGCTGCCTCACATGCTCCACAGAACGTTTCTTCCAGTGCACTATAGTTCCCTGGATGATCCAAGATGTAGAACATTCTTTCGTTTTCTTTAACCATCCATCCCTGGCAAAATGTTCATTTTATCCCAAAGACACGATCCTATTGCATCATACCCATCCATTAAAACAGATGTTTAATCAGGGGTCATAGTTTTTAGTACCAGGTATGTTTCCATTTTCTGCACATTGGCACTTCTACTCTTCTTTCTTTTTATTATTTTTAAAGATTTTTATTTATTTATTTTGAGAGAGAGAGCACATGATCGGGGTAGGGGGAGAGGTAGAGGAAAAGGGAGAAGCAGACTCCCTGCTGAGCAGGGAGCCCAACTGCAGGGTGGGGTGGAGGGGCTCCATCCCAGGACCCCGGAATCATGACCTGAGCCAAAGGCAGACGCTTAACCAACTGAGCTACCCAGGGGCCCCTCTACTCTTCTTTCTATGTGGAACACTCTGATAGAGACTTTCCCATCATTAAGTGATGTTTCTGACCCAAATGGCATTGTGCTACTGTGTCCCAGACCCCAATATATACAGCAAGAGAAACTGTGCACCTACAGGATCTTTTCCTACCCTCACATAATCAATTTAGTGGGCATTTCATTGTGACCCATGTAGGTTCTCATGAGTAGATTCTAGTCCCCAAACAGTCCCTCAAGTTGCAGGGGCAGTAGTGGAGGCATCAAATGCTACCGAAAGAGTGGGAAGTAGCTGAGGGTATTTGGGCAAATGAGAACAGAATGACAAGAAGGGAAAAGAGGGCCTTTCCGGGATACTCTCCCCCAGAGGCCAATGCCAAGTAGAGCTAAGTGTCTGCTAAATTGCTCCTACCTGCTACAGGGCTGTTTTCATTGACTTCAGCTGATTCTTGGGCAATGACAGAATATTCTGGAAAGAGAAAGGGGCCTTCTAGTGCTCAATTTCCACTCTCTCAACCACTTACCTCAACTAATTTTCTTATGTGCTTGTTGATGACTGTGGGGTCTGGCTTCGGCACCACTCCTGAAGCCCAGTCCAGGGGCACCACGGGCTTGGTGGGCGTCGTAGGGGAGGTAGGCTGCTGACAGAGAAAAGACATTTTTCAACTTTATCTGAGACCCTGAGCAATTAGGGGACACTAAGAAAGACATATACATTCTACATATTAATAGTACTAGTAAAAACTTACATATATGTAGCACTTAAATGTTCTGAAAACAAACATCTTTTGCGAATGGAATCTAATCTGTGACTAAATACACCTGTGGACAGTGCATTTTGCTTAGCAGTAGCCTAGATTCCATTATTTTAAATGGAAAAAAGATAGTGCTCTCCCAGCCCACCCAAAAATTCTATCCAAGTTCCCCAAATATTACTAAAACATCCTTAAACCTATATAATACTCCATACAGATTTTTGTATAATATAAAATATATAAAACACCAGTTGTCTAGGTCTTTAATACTTGGTGTTGGTGAAAAATTAGATGTGTGCAGTAAATGGGACCATGAGAATCATCAAGTTTATGTCCTCAAGCTGCCATCTCTCTCATTATCCTTAATCCCGGGACACCTGGGTGGCTCGGTCGTTAAGCGTCTGCCTTCGGCTCAGGTCATGATCCCGGGGCCCTGGGATTGAGCCCCGTGGGAAGCCTGCTTCTCCCTCTCCCACTCCCCCTGCTTGTGTTCCCTCTCTCACTGTCTCTCTCTCTCCGTCAAATAAATAAATAAAATAAAATAAAAACCTTAATCCCTTCTCACTGTTTGGCTAGTTAGGTCTTTCTAGCCTCTTCAGTGAATTTGCTTTCTCTATATGTTTTTCCATGTTTTTGCAAGACATTTTCACTAAATAATGTGGAGAAGATGGTGATGATAACACATAACATATTCACACAACACAAGGGAAAAACACAATCCTATCAGGAGACCAGCCAAGAGTGCTGTGCACTTTATTCCTCTCCCTGGGACCCTCAAATAATGTAAATATCTTTGCTGGTGCATGCATGCAAACTTGTATTGGCAGGTTTTATTTGATGCTAAATTGGGGATAAACATGTTTGCAAGAGGAACGGAGGAGTAACTGTACTGGATTTAAGCCCCTCACAATGTTGTGAGGTGGGTGAGACAGCAGGACCAAAAACTACCTGCTGCCTGGATATGATCACCAAAACATAGACTCACTCACACACACATCATACACATCATGGCTCTTTCTATCAAGCTTTTCATTTTGTTCATCTGATGAAGGATAAACCCATGATTCCCAAACTATATAACAGGGTGCCCCATCCGTAATACAGCAGTGGACTCATAGGGGTACCCAAAGATATTTCAAACTTCCAAGGGAAATACAGCAGTACTCCATATTTGTCAGACACCATGTGAACTACCAGCTTGAAGTAGTTCACAGTTCCCCCATTAGGTCCCACTACATTTCTTTCAATGCTATCGTCTTTCCAAAGCAAAAAATCAATGTGGAACAAGAAAAAAGGTGGCAGTATTCAATCTGATTCCAAGACTTCAAAAATTGTTCCATGCCCAACAGGCACACACATCCATTAGTAAGTAATTGTGGTTATTTAAGAATGAAATTAAAATATTATTTTTATTTCGACATGTATTATCTCTTCAAGTGGGTTCTACATCGTTAGAACATTAATATATATTAAAAGTTGTTTGGACCTAACTATCCGAAAAATGGAATTGTGAGGTATTTCTTTTGACCTAGAAGTAGTCTGAAAAAACCAAGGCACAAAGTAAAACACAAAGAATTAGTGAGACACAAAGGGTATGCTGTGCAAAGGTTCACGGTGGGATCATGTGAGGTCCACCAGCACCAACTGTAAGCACACTGAGTTACAGGCTCTCAGTACTAGCATCCTTTTTTTTTTTTAAATAAAGATTTTATTTATTTATTTGAGAGATAGAGAGCACGAGAGGGAAGAGGGTCAGAGGGAGAAGCAGACCCCCCTGCTGAGCAGGGAGCCCGATGTGGGACTCGATCCCGGGACTCCGGGATCATGACCTGAGCCGAAGGCAGTCGCTTAACCAACTGAGCCACCCAGGCACCCTTGGTACTAGCATCCTGATGGTACTTGTTCTCTAGCATCAGCATATGTCAAACCAAAGCACAAAACAGGACGACAGATGGAAAGGGATTGGGGAACTGCATTTTCATAGATTCAGAGGATTTTAGCCGTTGGAAGAGGCTTTGAAAGCTTCTGCTTCTATAAAAGATAAAAAAGACTACGTTGGATGGAAATGTCTCCAACGATTGGCAAAAATTTATCCTGAAAATAAACTAAAACAAATCTAAAGAGCACCAATCAGGCAAGTGTGCTAACACGGTCATTCCTACCATGTTCCTGATACAAGGGGTGGCGGGAAAATGAAGGGCAGTGTCCCGAGGGAGAAAAAGCACAGGCATTAAAGACAGACAGGCCTGACCCACCTCTCAGTTCTCCCACATACTGGCTGTGTGCTCCGCGTGAGACGCCTGTCCTCACCAGACTCCATTTCCTTAAGAGTTAATGAGATAATGATGCCCCACCAGATGCCCAACAACCAACCGGTAGCAACTAAGGTGCCTGGTTACTGGAAGAGGGAGGTGCAGGGTGGTGGAAATGCCATGTGTACACGGAACAGCTTGCCACCCTGCAATCAGCTTCTTCACACCAAAGCTAAGGGGTGAGAGAAGAGCTCATGAATTCCATTTTTTCTAATAACTTCGCTTTTGTCTCCAGCTCTTAGGCATGGTAACTTTGCAGAGTCTAGCCCTCATTTGGCCTGTATCTTCCCATATGGGTCTGTTCTTCAGTGTCCCCAGGAGATGGGCCTCTGGGGACTGGTGGTCGTGAACATGCTGATGGAAACACCATACTCGAGATCATAAGAACAGATGCTACCGGGTCAACCGACTCAGACTCAAGTGCGTACTCTCCCAGCACCGCACAGTCATTCTGCCTCTTTCGGGCTGATGCTTCAGAATCAGAATAGAGGGTCACACTTACGGTCCACGTCTCTGGCAACATGCCACAGAATTCAACTGGTAAGGAGGTAAGGCACGAGGTCTTTATCAGAACCCTGATCTCAGGATATGATTCTAAGAAGCCAACATAGACAGTTTTTCCTTCAACATGCAAACCACATCCTCACCGTAAATTTCAAATTTGCCCAGGTATTTTTTGACTAGCACAAAACATATCTAAGATACAGTCCACTCCCTAAAACTAATGACCAGTGTACTTTCAGTAATGCAGTTTCCTCAATCTCAGCACAGAATGTTTCTTTCCTAAGAGTCAGCCGTTAATTGAGACATGATCCAATGTGATACTGAAATTCTGAGCTGAGTCGATCATTAGCAGGGAAATTTGTGAATTATGATCAGGGTCTTCAAAATTTATTAAGCTTAATTTTATGCTAAATGGGATTTTATACTGAAGAGTCTAAATGCTCTTTAACATTAAGATGAGTTCTTCATTTGTTGGGAGGATGCCCTATAGGTACACAAGTTCTCAGATGGGACACAACACATAGATGATAAACAATAAAACAGAGTAATTGGGAATAACGTTCTTCTTTATTAGCCTCTGATATGAAGAAATAATCCTCAAACTGTCAGGGCTCAGCCGTTCCATGGGCAAAATGGAATAATACAGATTTTTAAAATTCTTCAATCTTCAGATCACAAAGCACCACTGTAACAGGCACGATAAATGACAAACAATGGTGTTTGGCACTGATCCTTAGAGAGAAAACATCACCTACCGATTTAGAATTTCTAGGCTCCAGCACCAGTGACAGTTTGTAAATATCGTCTTCTGTGTGGTAGAGGTCCAGAGAAAGCTACAACAAATTAGAAGGGATAAAAGATGATGTTGGATCACATTTACTTATTTATTTACATGGCTGAAATATTTTTCAAACTCAATGTGTTAGCTCAATGTCTAATAATTTGAGAGAATGAAGAGAATTAAAAAGATAATATGTAGAGGTAGAACGTGAACTTTTTAAAAGAAACAGGGAAACCTAGTATGGCCATCAGCATCCTATGAGTTACATCAGATGTATTTACATCAATAAAAGGCAACACTCTCAACGAGGTAGGGATTTTGTTCAGGGGTGGTGTATATAGCAGAGGGAGAGGTTCTGGAGTCCGAAGGGCCTGAGTTCAAGAGCTGAGCCTGCCACTGCTTAGCCCTGTCACCCTGAGCCAGTTACATCTTCTCTGACACTCAGTTTCCACATTGGTAAAGTGGAAATTATCATAAAAGTCCCTACTGAATTGCATTTTGATTAGGATCAAATGGAATACTTCATGTGAAGTGCTATACAGGGGCCCTGGTACACACTGAAATATCAAGAAAGGTTATTTGGTCTTGCAGCTGTTACTACTGATATTATTATGTGTGTGGGGGGGGTCACTGAAGACAGAAATGATCAAGACGGAATCAGAGAGGAATTTGTGAACTAGGTCCTAGCTGGGAGGACTTGGGCAAAGAAAGAAGGAAAGATCAGGAAGGACACCAACTTAGACCAAGATTGAAGAGTATGGATAAAATCAGTAAAACCTAAAATGCATGGTCCCATTCACTTAAAATAGAAGTCATGAGACTACAAATAAGCCTGGATGAGTCCCACCCACACTCTTCAATGTTAAAATACCTGATGAATCACATCATTTCATCAGAAGTGAATGTAACCAGGTGCCCTGTCCTTTCTTTGACCACTTAGGCATAAAACATTTAACATACTTGGTCTAAAAATAACGACTTAATGTGTATGGGTGTGGAGTGAGGGAGAAGAGCAAGAAGGAGGAAGTGGGAGAAAACTTAGAGGCAAAGGACATCTTCCAAGGATTTATCTTTTTGTTCTCATTTAAGAAAAAGTTGGTATTAAAAGATGTCATTTTTGAATTAATCATTCATCCATTCAGCAAAGATTTATTGGTCATCTAATATGTGCTGAGGACCATTCTAGTCACTATTCTATCTACTAAATACATTTAAATTAAGGATTTCATACATTGGGTCATATATTGCTTTACCTAGCCTTTGCCACCTAGAGATTTTTTTCTAAACATAATAAAATTGACTATTATAAAATTGCCCCAGCATCATTTCAGATCTTGAAAATCCTGCTCACAAAGAATGGACACTGTATCCACCTTCCCCTAAACAGCAGTCACTCCTACCTCCAGGGGCTCCACCTTTATGCAGGAGAGGAACCATCCCTATATCACAAACCAATGCCTCTAAGGGCCAGCCCATTATATAAAAGAATGAAATGGGATGCATGAAAGAAATCTTTTGATAGAAACATTGGTATAACAATGTCTTCTTTGCAAAAAACATCTTTGCAGATGTAATTACCTTGGGGCCCTGCTCTCTGAGCTCAACAATAAAAAAAATTTGTGATAAGTGGAATCTGACATGGATCTCTGGGTTAGGGAAGCAATAGGGAGAGTTGTGGTCCCTGGTGAATGGGAGACAACCACTGCTCAGCCAAGGCAATTTGTCGTCAGCCTGACAAGTGCCATATCTTCTCTTTTGTCAAAAGAAGCCGGAAATCTGGAGTTTTATATGAAATATCTCCATTATTAAATACTGGCAACTAATTAAAAAACTTTATGATTCCATGTGGGCCAAATAAAACCCATCTGCCATGGACAGTTGCCTGCCATTTTGTAAATTCCACAATGGAAAACTCTACGGGCTTCTAAGCCTCAAGAAAGCAGGCAGCGCATCCGTCTTTTCTGCCTCTGTAATCCCAGCCACAGCCTGCTGCCTTGCACTGTGAATGCTACATAAACAGGAAGAAAATCAAGTAACAATTCCTTGTTATCAGGAGTTATTCTAGATTTTGATGAGCATGTTCCTGTCCTCCTCATTAGGCCTCTAGTGACTGGCACTGGCATCTGCTGGAGAAGGGATGACAAGCATGCTAGAACATCTGACCAGAAATCCCAATAACCACATACTATGTAGGGAAGATGCTCTTTCAAAAGACACAGAACATCCTTGAGTATTTTCATATATCACATGGACAGATATCGGGTGCTATGACGGAAATATCTTCTCCAAATGTTTGCTCTCTGTTAGCGCTGTTGTGAACCTGGGCAAGTCATTAACCTTCTTGGGTCTCAGTCTCCCAGTCTATAAAATGGGGCATAAATAATAGGTCCCTCCTTGAACTGCTGTGAAGATTAAATGAGCTAATGTGTAACCAGCGGGGTTTGTTTAGTGGGCCATAGAGATGGGCACTACAGGATTTGGCTCCCAAATACCACTGCATGCATCAATGAAAGCAAAGCTGCCCCTGAGTTACTCCTGCCAGCTCTTTGCTTTCCCAGCCACAATCTTACCTAGGTGCACTCTCTCATCTCCTCTGGGTTTTATGGCCCTGCGTAGAGTAACCTGTTGTACTTCCTATACACCTCTATTTTATAATTATAGGCAGCTTGTCAATGGAATTTCAGGAATGCTTGCTTGTGTCTCACATATCTTGAATCTGACTGTTTTTGAAAAATGTCCTGAGTCACTGTTTCAGTTTGCTGCATTTACATCCAAGCCTATCAGCAAAGATGCTTGTAGATTTACTCTGTACATTCAGACCACATTGCCTTGACTGGAGAATTGTAAAATAAAACACACTTGGTCATCAAACTAACGCCATTCACCATTTTTGCAATTCTTCCTCTTCTTTTTTTTTTTTTGAAACTGTAAAAATACAAGGGGCTTTCCAGTTATTTGCATATACTCAGAATGGTAAAAGTAACTGATAGATCTGAAAATACTATGAAAAGAATCAGATGATTTCATATACCATGAAGCAAGAAGCATCAGCTTTTAAAACTTCTGGTTCCAGGACTGGGATGGATCACAAGGGAAAATGCCTTCTCTAGATCTTCCCTGAAAAGGGGAACAATCCAAATCCCAACAGTTTAGTGCTGGGGTCCTCCTTCCTTCACGTGCCCAGTGCTATTCAGGGGGTAAGTTTACAATGATAAAAATGACATCAGAGTCCCTGACTCATAGATTTGGTTCTATAATTAACTCCTTCTTTAGATACCCATGAAGAGGGATAGAGAGATTATTTAATTTTTACAGATGCAAAATAAAATAAATGTCAGCAATGTTCCTATATTATGGAGTAAATGTCCATCATTGGGGGAGGAGGGAGTGCCCCCACCCCTCCACAGTGGGATTCAGAAGTTGCCCATTTGCAAGCCTTTTGATCTTTAGAAATCTGTTTCTGCCTTTGTAAAACACAAAGGGGCAGGGGTGAATTTACAGGCTCTGGCCTGCAGAGGCTAGCTCTGGGAGTGTCTGTGAGAACCAAGTAAAAGTACAGGGAAGTGCTGTGAAAAGGCAACCAATTACTATGGAAAGTTCAAACACTGCTACGCAGCTCAGGGCATGGAGCAGACATTCAGTAGTTGTGGATTCATTTAAGAGTTCTTATTTTCTATCTCCCAGGGCTCTCAATTGTGAATTGGCTTCCTCACCTGGGGCCATGTTTAGAAGCAAACAATCACTTTGGGCAAAAACCTGACCTAGAGTCTTGAGGCAAAAGAATGGTCCCTTCGTATGCCTTCACATGCATTTGGGCAGCTTCTGTCAATCAAATGGTTCTAATCCCAGCACATATGTGCTTCATGAAATGCCCTCTGGGCTCTAGTGAACACTTGATGGGAATCTCCTCTATCTGCGTTGAAGAGATTCATCTGCCTGCGGCCAGGAAGAATGAACGTATATTCCCATGCCCTGAACCTTCTGCTTGGTTGTGGGGAGGAAGGGGGGATGTTGGCTGTAAACAGAAACTGGCTTGCGGATTGATGCTCATATGTGGGGCTGTGCTATCCTGAGGAGCCACTGGGCTGGAACCACAGAATCAGACTGACACGAACTTCCTTATTCTCAAGGTTCCACCAGTCCTTATATTTAGAATCACAGAAGTTTAGAGCTGGAAGAGATCTCACAAATGATCACAAAACCCTTTATGAAAAGTCCAGAGTCAAGTCCAGTTAGCAAGGAGACAAAACTAAGTAACTGCATACACTGAACTAAAAGCTAGATCTCCCACCTAGGATTCGGGCCACTGCAGTACACTAGGTAACATTGCTCTTCCTAAATATGGTGTTTGGTGGCTTCTACATTCTCCTTTAATATGAGAGAGAGAGAGAGAGAGAGACTGAGTTGGCATCCTCTTTTTTTCTTTCCTTCCCAGCAAAAACAAAAACAAAAAAAATTCTTAATCTTTATTTCTAGAGTTCAAATTTTCCATTGGCACCCAAAAAATTTCATTCAAAATCCTTTGATACCTTCTAAATACCTGTCATTACGGTGCTTGCTGCATTCATGACTCAAAATCCATTCCCCTCCTCCATCCCTATCTTTTGTGTGGATGAGAAAATGCCTGAGCGTGGGCACCTGCTCTGTGACGCTCTCCTCCACGTGGTACGGGCAGCCTGGACACAGACGTGGGGAACTCAGGCCGCTCTGCAGACATCACCTGGGCCTGTGGGTTTGCAGTCTGATGGGGGCTGCAACTCATCACTTATTCATGGAAACAGATTTACATGGCAAATGATTAATAAATGCAGGTGCCTGGTTTATTGTGAGGGGTTTTTTTTTTTTCCCCCTAATAAAGAATGTGTGTTTACTGTTTGTCATACAAACTCAGCCCCAAGAGATTCATGTTTCTGGGTGTTGGCCACTTCTGCTTTATACTAAGGTGCAGCTTCCATTACTACATACAGTTCAGGGGTTCTGTTCTTTGGTAAACAATTATGTGCTCTAGGAATAGTTTGTGAAAAGGTCTAGGAACCAACACTCTTACTCCAGCGTAGCAGTCCTAGGGGATTCAGGCTCCTAGAGCTTCAGAAGTGTTATTGTTTTCATTTTTCCATGGCCATTAAAGGAAAATAGTCAACTGAATATTGCAGCCAAGTGTCAGATGCTTCAGTGTTATAAACCCAAACTGGGAAGTTGCTTCTTCATTTGTTAAACAAGGGTGAGAGAATTTGATTATGCCTCTTCCCCCTGACAAAGCAGCTGCCAGTGGGGAAGGTTTTCTTCTCCACACCTGTTGTGTCTAAAAGCACTAGGACCTGGAGACCAGCTACAAATGACAAAAAAATATGAATGCTAGATGAATGTCTTCTGTCTGACCCACTTTGTTCAGAAATACAGTGTTCAATTCATCTGCTGAGCTCCTAAATACGCCAGGTACCATGAGAGGTGCTGGGGCTATGGGATGTGTAAGGTAAACAGGAAAAAAAAATCTATTACAAAGTGATACCTCCTATGGTTAAGAAAGTATAAAGAGCAAAAGCCACACATGTGACAGATGTGTTACGGCTCTGGAGAGGAACAGAGAATGCTCCAGAAAGACAGAGGCTTTTGAATGTGAGCTAGTCACAGGGGTGGGTAGGGGAAGGGATTTTCCAAGAAAGGGCAAAGGCCAGGAAGCAGAAGGCAACGGTTCACAGTGGAAAGTCCAACGTTCCTCAAAGGCAAGTGTGATGTGGGATCAGGTGATGACAGAACAGGCTAGACAGACAATGAATCTGGAAGGGCCTCGAATGCCAGGCGGCTTTGGGGAGGTTGGCCGTGGGGGCAGAAAGATGACAGAGGAGGTCCTGACACTACCCCAGGTTCCAGCTACAGTTGCACAGGGAAGGCAAAGGGAAGCAGACGAGAGAAGGCCATGTAGAGGGAGGTGATGAACTAGACAGGTGTAATGAGGGAGAGGGAGGGGCTGAGAGCAGGAGGGCCTCTCTAAGAGCTCTGGATGCGGAGCTATAGGGGTGCTGATTAGGCTCCTCCAGACAATGGGAAATTTCTTGGCCCCAAGATTATAGTCTCAATTCATGCTGCTTATAGGGCTGGGCTCCCCTCCCCTCACCCACCCTTGCAGATCTCTCCCGGTCTACTGGCCCTGCACACAACCTGGTGAATGACTGTCCCGGATGTTCCTGCACCCCCTGTGCAGGGAGGCATGCAAGGGCCCTTACCACAAACCCCGGTCCCTTTAACTTACCGTGAGTAGGTTGATCAGATCCATGTTGGGTTCTAAGTGGTGGGAGGCATTCTGCAGGGACACCAGTTCGCTCAGGGTCACAGAGAGCTGGTGCATTTTTACAATGTTCACTTTGTTGTCCTCTGTCCAGTCTGGGAAAATGACATGGACCGCTATCAAGTCTTTCAAGTGCACACCGAGGATGGGGATCTTGAAGCCCTCACAGTCGGCAAAGGCCCTGCGGTAGCAGCAGTAATTACCATTGGAGGAGACCAGCTCTGTCATTTCATGCCAGTTCTGGGAACAGATGGAAAAGCAGAGGTTTCAGTTTTCCCTTCCACCCACCCCCAGGCCCTGCCATGTGGGGCTAGGACATTCCTCAGCACTGAGAGAAGTATCGATTGCACCACCACTGATGCAGGGAAATATTAACCTGGAAAAAGAAAATTAGAAAAATGTACTGGGCCTGGCTACGAGTGGGGCAGCCTGTTCTATTCTCCTGCAGAGCAGAAACCGCCTGCACCTCTTCCTGCCTCCTAGTGCTCTCGGGGTGTAAAATAGCTTCAAATAGCTATAAGTATTTTGCAATTCATGGAAATATTACAGTCCACAAATATAAGCATGTATCTATTAAAATATAGTATGAAATATATTAGTGTCCTAGTTTTTTTAATTTTTAAAATTTTTTTATTTTGCCTTTTTAAAAATGTTATTGTTATGTTAATCACCACACATTACATTAGTGTCTGAGGTAGTGTTCCATGATTCGTTGTTTGCATGTAACACCCAGTGCTCCACGCAGAACATGCCCTCTTTAATACCCATCACCAGGCTAACCCATCCCCCACCCCAACCCTGTTTCTCCATAGTCTCTCCTAACCCATCCCCCACCTCCCCAGAACCCTGTTTCTCCATAGTCTCTCCTAACCCATCCCCCCCCAACCCTTTTTCTCCATAGTCTCTCCTAACCCATCCCCCACCCCCAACCCTGTTTGTTTCTCCATAGTCTCTCCTAACCCATCCACCACCCCCCCAAACCCTGTTTGTTTCTCCCTAGTCTGTCATGGTTCGTCTCCCCCTCCGATTCCCCCCTTCATTTTTCCCTTCCTACTATCTTTTTTTTTTTTAACATAGTGCCCTAGTTGTTCTAAGACAGTTGCCTTCATGGTATTACTTGAAGGTTATTCTGGGATGGGATGGGGTAGGAAAAGCCACACTGAGGTGTGAGATAGCTATGGTCTGGGACTCTGCTACTAACTAGAAGCATGACCTTGAGCAAGCAACTTCATTTTGAAGAGCCTCAGTTTCCTTTTCTGTAAGAAAGAGTTTAAATAATTTTCAAAGATACACTGGTGGTTCCAAGCCTCTAAGAGCCTCTACTGAATTCTTACTCTTCACAACATGTAAAATGTGTTTTGCTCGTTACTTGAAATTCAGTACAAAGCTAAAGGAAAATAAGACACTTAGATAACAAGCCCTGTTACACTTAGAATGAGTGTTTTAGGTCGGGCAGCTGTGCATCTTGGCTTGTATCCTTCTGTTTATTTTTAGTTGCCTAACAGCAACCAGACCTCAATTTCGATCACGCTATACTTTCTCCATGCACCCCATATAACTCAGATGAGGCTGCCTCCATTCCCAGGTCCAAGGATGGGTTCTGATTTACCATCATCATAATTCTGTCCCTTTACTTTGTGATTGGTTCAGGAACACAGACCTAAGCCAATCAGTACATTACATTCCTCTAGCAACTATTATTGGCCCAGTGGTGAGCATGTGACTTGAGGTGGGTGAATCTGCCTAAAAAAGAGGTCTTTCATTCCATGAGGGCAGGGCTGAAGAGATTTTTTCCCTATCTCCAATTTTCATGAGCAAGAGAGCATCATTTATGGGACGCCTGGGTAGCTCAGTCCCTTAAGCGTCTGCCTTCAGCTCAGGTCATGATCCCAGGGTCCTGGGATCGAGCCCGGCATCGGGCTCCTTGCTCAGCTGGGAGCCTGCTTCTCCCTCTGCCTGCCGCTCCCCCTGCTTGTGTTCTTTCTCTCTCTCTCTCTCTGACAAATAAATAAATAAAATCTTAAAGAAAAAAACAAAAACAAAACAAGAGAGCATCATTTTCCTGCTACTGCAGATGGTCCAATCAGGAAGGAAGCCAGTTTAATGAAACAAACAAAAACCTGATCCTCCAAGGAAGACAGAGCTACTGAGCCAAGAGCTCTGATCAGACCATGCTTGGATCTGGCCCTGCCTCTGGACTTCCAGGTATGTGAGATGGCTCATTCCCTTGCTCTTTCAGCAATTTCCAGATTTTTTTCAACTGAGAGCTGAAAAGTGTCCTTACTGATGCAGCAAACTCCATGCTTATAAGGAACTCTTTTCATAAGGATGAAATGTTCTTTTCTACTCAATAAGGAAAACTGTTATTATTGTGGTCTGGAAACAGATATGGCAGAAAAAGCTCAGTTTGGGAAATGATTGTTGTTTTTTAAAAAAAATATATTTTTGTTCCTGAAAACTTAGCTATAAATCTGAGGGATTTCTGGACAAGGTCTACATCTCCCTCTTCCTTTGTCTGTTTCATTGTGCCAAACAGTGCTTTGAAGAGAGCAGGTGTTCAATGACTTCCTTTGAGGAGGGCAGGGTAGGAATGATTTGTCTTGCGCCCCCTGTGTGTGTCACAGTGCCTATCACATAGCAAGGACCAAATGCAGACTTGTAGAGTACTCACACCTGCAATACATTAATGGTATTCAAGTCCTTCCTATTGGGACACTTGCCACCACTTCCAATCTGGTTTTCCAGGCAGTGTGCCTACTCCCTTCCCACTGAATTCTCCATGTGTAACCAGGCATTGCCTGAGAAGAACATTTTCCCCCTCTGAGTGACATCTGTTAGAAGCATCCTATCCCTAAACAATTTACAGATGATTTTTTCACTTGGGACTAGGATCTAATCCATTGTACCTTTGTGACTTCTGAAGAAAGATGAGAATGGGTCTCCTTGAGGCGTGAGATGGAGCTATGACTAAGGCCTCCCACCACTGCCATTAGAGTGTTAAAATTTTTGAGCTGGAGGAGCTTCTGCAATACAAAAATGTTAACATCAATACTTTGCAACAATTTTTCAATTATTCTGGTCTTTCTGGGATTACAGGTGAATGCATGCACAATTTCAATAAAAAGAATCTAAGAAAAACATTATCAATTTAAAATGAAGCACAAATGCAATCCACCAGAAAAACATACTAATCATTTTACCAAAAAAATAGTTATAATAAATGCTTCTAAGGATTGCCGATTAAAAGCAATCTTCTTGCATGACAGCAGTATGAGTTGTTCACTAGATATTATGAATACTTTAATTGTCCTTTATATTGTGAGCCCCAAATTTCTTCAACAACTTTTCTCTAGCATGAAGGACCGTCTAGATTCCTTTAAGAACCCTGTCTAAGGGACGCCTTGGTGGCTCAGTCGGTTAAGCATCTGCCTTCGGTTCAGGTCATGAATCCACGGTCCTGGGATCAAGTCCTGCTTAGCGGGGAGCCTGCTTCTCCCTCTTTCTGCAGCTGCCCCCTACTTGTGTTTCCCTCCCACCTCTCTCTGACAAATAAATAAAATCCTAAAAAAAAAAAAAAAGAACCCCCATCTAACTCCCAGACATACATACCTTGGCAACATTGATAAACTTTGTAATGACTTCTGCCCTTTGCTGGGGGGTTGGTTTGCTAAGAACCATCAACTGGACCCACTTAGAGATTCCATTAAATAGAGCAATAGATCTCTCCAAGGTTGGGTTATTCTCCAGGCAGCCATGGATGACATAGCTTTGGTAATCAGTGAACTAGTAAAGGAAGATTCAGAGACTGAATTAAAATGGAGTCTTTGCAAAATCAGAAATTGTAATGTTGCATGGAAGATGTGAAATACTGTTTCATAACAACATAATGATTTCTTTCATTTCACATTTATAATGGCATCTTACACATTTGAATATACAGGTTCCTTTAATATACTGTTTTGCTGTGTTTCACTCCCCCATACACAGACACATACATCACAGTGTCAGGGGTGGGGTGGGAAGGGACAAGATTCGAAGTCACATTCCAGTGAGTCCCAAATTTGCTGGATCATAAGATCCACCTGGGGCATTTGTGTTTTAACCTATTGGTTTCTGGGAACACTCGAGACCTAAAGGGTCAATCTCTCCAGAGGAAGAATCTAAGAATCTCCATTTTTCAGTCACTACTGGTGATTCCAATGGTCAGGCAAGTTTGAGATACAGTGGCATACATTAAAGAAGAGGAAATGAATATAAATATAATGATTTCAAGTCAGAATAATTTTGTAAAGTTTTTTCAAGAAAAAAAAAAAGAAACAGTAGTTGAAGTAAGGTAGCTCCTTAGCAAAACAGACACCTTTTCAGGAAGTCAGCATGGATTTCATCAAATACATATGAGCTTTCCATCATATAAACAGTGCAGGGGGTTCCTTTTCATGGCCTGCTGGTGGAGAACCATGAAGGTCCACTCCAATAGAATTATTTATTGAAAAGAATCTGTCTTTCAGAATCCATACTTCTAACTTCATGTTCATCTTTGCAAGTAATAATATATTTAATTCCCTGGCATCTTGGAAAAGAAGGAGGAAGAATGACTGCCCCAGAGCTTGGTAAGACAAAGGCTGATTATGAGCCATTGCAGAAATATTATCCTAACAAGTGAATAGTGAGTAGGTGGCTAGGAAGAGACACAAGACCATAGTCAGGAGCAAGAGAAAGGGGGTGGAGAAGAAACGCTATCAAGACAGAGTAGGAAAGAAAAGTTTAATTCAGGATCTCTGTTCCTGGGAAAGAAACAACCTAATGTGAGATTCTCATCAAAGCCTACAATTCTTATTTTCAACCTACACCCATAATTAAGCATTTATACAAATCCCAACCTAAATAAAGATTTTGTCCCTCAAATGAAGGACCTAGCAAAACATGTTCACTTGGGAGAAGTCAGTGGAGCTCCATAAACCTTGAATGGTTAAATCTCCACTGAGTATTTAGAAAATCATGCTTTAATCCTATGAAAGGAGGCATTGAAAACAGCGACAGATATATAGCTCCTAAGCCATAAAATAAAGACAGGATAATATTTATCTTTGGTTAAAAGGGATTGTTCCTGTGAATTCAGGGCACTTTTCCAGTAGAGCACAATGACAAAGGCTGCCAATACTTCAGAGTATGAAAACGCAGCTTTTGGGAAAGTTGGCATGGTGGTTGTTATCCTTGGAAGAATATACGTCAGTTTCTTACTGAGATCCTTCTAAAAGATTTATGCTCCAGAAAAGTGAGGTGCTCAGCCAATTCAATGGGCTCCAGATGGTCAAACAGCAGACAGGCTTTTCCCTTCTTGGATACTTTTTTCCTCTGTGTGACTCTTCTCATCCAGTCATAGGAAGGACTATAAAAGAAACAGTGAGTCTGGTCAATGCGCTGAAAGGCCATTTCATTCAATGGAAGTTATTAACCTACTGACTCTGTAACTCTTGGCCTGCTTCCAGAAGCTTGTGCAAAATACACGCCCTGTCCTTCATATTTGAAGAGAAAACCACTGACCCATTGCCAATAGAACAGAAACTGTGAGTTGTTTTTCCAGACAGGGTGGGTTTGCACTGATCCATCAAGAATCTCTTACTTGCTCTTTCTTAGGACCAGTAAGGTTGGGATCATAAGGGAGAGGTCAGGGTTAGGTCTATAAATTTGGCAGATTATCAATATATAGGATGGTGATTTAAGGCACATGAAAGCCACCCGAAGTTCGTTCTCACACTTCAGCAACATATAATCTGAAAAGCTCGTGATATAGACAGAGATCTGACCTCACTGCCAGAGATTCTAATTTATTCGGAATGAACCTGAATAATCTCTATTTTTAACAACATCCCTGATGATTCCTGGATCATGCACTGTTCATCAAGATTCTCAAAGAAGTATTCTAGGAAAAAGGACTAGAGTATGAATGACCAGGACACAAGAGCTTATCTTTGCAAGATGGGATAACCATTCTTAGGGTCATGAAATAGTTTTCTCTGTGCAAAGTTAACTGGTAGATATAAAACGCTAGTCTCATTAGTACTGAGTTCCTAATAACTGAGCTCACCAACAAGGCCATTACTACTCTCTCCCCCAAACAGTGGGCTCATCATGTTTGAAAGAAACGTGTGCCACTCTTACATGCTGGATATGTCGATGAGGCTGATGTGCTTTTCATACCCTAGTTGACTAGCTACTTCCCGGAACTCTTCAGTCATACGGATCAAACCAAGGTCCAAATTAAATTCTGCAGGAAACTTGAGAATCCAGTACCTGAGAGGCATCAAGTATTTTTGATGAAGAGACGATTTCAAGCTATACCTTTATGGAAACTATTGTATCATTTTACAGATTACGTTTAACAATGAACCCAGGGCCATGCCCCAAATTAGCAATCTCCTATTCCCCACCGATGACACGGGGTCTCGCTCTTCCCTCCTTCAATCAAGGACCCAAGTCTACCACTCCCACTCTGAGCCTCCCTTTCTGACCCTAAGTCCTGAGCATCTGGACTCGCATCTAAGTGCTGAACCACAGCTGAAATCAAACCCTTCCCCCAACTTACGGCAACTAGATGGGAAAACTTATGGTGGGTAAATAGAAAGATAAAATGAATTTACTCTTTCCAAGAGCTAGTTTTATTCCCTAATCACATTTGCTACTGCTTGATCTCTAAAAGAAAGATAAATTCTACCCCCAGGAACAGAGGAAGGCCAATTTAAATAAAATCAGGAAAGGGGGGAATCTGAGTCAATTCTATTGCCAGACTAGGTCTACTGTCTGGGCAGAAAGAAACTGTCAACAATTCCAGAACCATACACTACAAGACAATTACATGTATATTTACCTCATGAAGTAGCAGATCTTTAACCGAAATTCATCACAGCTTTCTCCACTGGCATCTCGATACGTACACTAGTTAAAGAAAAAATCCATGCACCTGGTTTCCTTTGCCCACACCTGCAGCTGTTTGACCAATTTAGATGAAGTCCTAATAAGAAGGCCATCCTGGGGACATTTGGGTTATGTGGACGTTCAGCTGGGAAGAGAAGGGGCTCTGACGATGTCAGCACTAATTGTCACCTACACACTACCCCTCAATATTGAGATCTGGGGATGAGGATCTTGCTCACTTTCAGGGACCTCTGTTCAGGTTGAATGTCCCCTTAACCCTTTCTGCATCCCCTTCGGCCCTGAGGTTGTAGGGAGGACAGAGGGAAGAAGGAGGAAGTGGAGCAAGCTTGCAATGAGCAGACGGACGCCCACATGGCCCTCATAATCATTTGACAGACCCTCTGCCTTTCAGGCTCCTCCTACCCTGTAGCGCTTCCCAGTCATCTGCAAGGTCCCCTGGGGTTGAAGCAGGCCGAGACTGTCGGAACCAATATTAGTGATTACATGATAAACATTAGATCTCCAGGAAAAAATCAGCCTTATAAATCTGAGACTGTTTTTTCATTTTGGGCCATTTGGCTTTACAACCACCTTTCAGGACTGCTGTGTGTTCAAAAGTGGTAGACTGCTAAAAGCCCTTATTATAAAATGGAGTTTCTAACTATTTTTTTTGCTTTTATATCAGAAGGAAATCTGAAATTAAGATCAACCAACAAATTGCAATAAACTTGCTAGAATGTTCTTTGTGTCTTGTAAGCAAGGGAAGATATGAAAACTCAGGTGGTGTTTGTGCCTGAGCCAGATCCTATTATTTTGGCTGGCATTTCCATGTGTCTAAACTGTATCCTCTACAGCCATCATTTTGCCATCCTAAAAGGAATGAATTAGGTCTGGAATCAGTGTTGACTATTCTTTCGTTGTACTAACAACAGAAATGTTTAAGTCAAGTTAGAAACATTCAGCCTATAGCTTCTGTTTCATTTTATATCTAGTGGTTATTTTTAAGTCGAGCCAAAACATCCAGATGGATAGTCAACTGTTTGGTCCATCATCCAGATGTCTTGTCTAGACATCTATATATATCCACAAAACAGCTGGATAACTGACTAAAGACTATTTATTCATCTTAATTTACTGGCTTTTGTTAGATGCTCTATCTAAATACAGAACTTGATTTATGATTGTAAAAATTACACAGTAGTTGAAAAGATATATGCAGAGAAGTTTTTCTGCCAATTCAGTGGAAGATAAATACCATCGGTGCATCAGTAGAACTATTCTTGGCAAATAACTATTATTCAGCTCTCCATTGTCATCTGTTAAAAAATAAAATAAAAGGGGTGAGGAGACAACAGTACTACTCTTCTCTTTTTCTAATAACAGTAGAGAAACATTAGTGTCAAAAATTTCTCGTATACCCAATTATTGTTTTCCTCCTCCTTCCACTGGTACCTTCTTACAAGTTAAGTGGATGTGGGGTTTCACCCTCCCTCTGGTGCTGGACTGCCAGATTTAGCAAACAGAAATACAGGACACTTAGTTAATCTGAATTAAGGTGAACCACAAATAATTTTTTAGTATAAGTATGACCCATGCATTATTTAAGACATGCTTACACTAAAAACAAACTTTATCTGAAATTCAAATTTAACTGATCATCCTGTATTTTATCTGGCCACCCTACTCTGGTCTAACTCTTCCTGTAATGATCAATTTAAAAAACAATTAAAACAACTCCATTTGTTTTGTACAAAGGTCACACCATCTGTACAAAGAATAATCTGAAATGCTGAGGTGGATATGTAAACAACATAAAAAAGCATATAGCTGTAAAGTCTGTAACCTAGTAGGAGATACAAGACATATACGCAAATTAGAATGCAGCAGACTGTGCTATCCACAATTATGTGAGCCAAAAGACCGAGAAATGATCATACCATATGGGAAAGTCACAAAGGGCAGTGGGAGGAAGCAATCAGCATTCCTGACAGCAGAGATTAGGTACGGTATAATGAACATCTGAAACAGTATCTGAGATGAGCCCTGAAGCAGAACTTCAATGAAGGCACAGAGGTAGAAAGATGCAGGGGATGTTCCAGAAACATTAAGGGGACAGTATGACTGGCATATTAGCTGTGGGCATTAAAGGGAAGGAAATGCACAGGGCAGTGTTACTAGAGAGATAGATTGGGGTCAATCAAAAAGGACTTAAATGCCAAAGAAGGAGAGCGAATTCTGTTCAGCAGCAACACTCGCATCTGAATAGGGAGAAGTGAGAGTATCAAGGTATATCAAAGGGAGAAAAGCCTCATACCAAACATCTCAATGCAAGTGCTCAACAGTTCATCTAATGTTGCTGCTTTTCCAAGTCCACTTGACCCCATGGTTATTTAGCCGTTGTCAAAAAACTAGATACATTTTCAGCATCAGGTAGACCATCTCCATAATCACACAACTTGGTACTGTCTGTGCTGGTACTGGTCTCTGTCCTTAGTCATACTTCAAGACTCTAAGGAAACAAGAAATGAAAGTTATCAGACTAGAGTTCAGACCTCATTAAGGCATTACTTTTCCACCTAAAAAGATAAGGACTTCCATTGACTGTATCTTTCCCCAAGAAAAGTCTCAGACTGACAGAGATTACGTCAACCACCATGATGGTAAAATGCCTGCTAAAGTGCTCTTTAGCATGTAAGGCGCTCCAGAACCACAGAAATGTTCTGTGAGATACCATTCCATTTTGCAGCTGACATTTTTTTCATACAATATCTTACCTTTTCTTCATATTCTTAAGTGATAAGAGAGACATTCAAGAATATTACAAATGTTACTTGGTTTAATATTATCACAAGTATATAGAAGGAGGTAAATTTTGAAGTGCAAATATATTGATGAGCATCATCCTCAATGATCATATAAACATTCAACAACTGATTTAAAAAATCTTACTTGCCTGATTTCTCTAATAGTAGTAGTCAAAGTATTAACAAAAACCTATTGAACAGTCACATTACGTACCAGGCACCATACCAAATGCTTTATATATTATCATGTACCAGGCACCATACCAAATGCTTTATATATTATCCAACTTGACCTTCATAATAATACCATTATGACCAACACAATGATGCTTCATAACAATGCTTCCAAACGATAGTAATTAGTACTCCCAGTTTACAGATGAGGTCATGGATTTGCAGAGATGCAGCAACTAGTCTAAAACCACACAATTAGTAAGGTCTAGAATCAGGACTCCAATGTAAAATAAAGCTTTTAGTTTCCTTTGCCCCCTTTCATTGCTCTCTCAAGTATGGATATCATAAACCATCATAATTTTGTCCCCTAATCTAGTCAGAAAGAGGACACAGCCCCAGATCTGTCGCCTAGGTAGAAGAAATATGTGGGTATAACAGAGGTCCCATGTTACAGCACTGTTATGGGAAAAATGGGGATTGAAAACAACCTCTTAGAGTTCCTCATACTGAACGTACTGCTGTTGGAAACACCATCACTTTGTTTTACAGAGTCCTTGTAGCAGTGCCATATAGGGCCTAAAGAAGGTGAGAGGTCATCATGATGTAAGACAGTTATTTACTTTGGGCAGTTTAATAGGTAAATGTGGCCACTGGGCATGAATCTCTTAAGCTGTTTGAAATCAATGTCTGTTTTACTTTCAGAATGTATTTATTCAACTGGTAAGCCCTGAGGACCTGACAAATGCCAGGCACTGGGCTAAGCACTGAGGCTGCTAAGATGAACAAATCATTGTCCCACCCCTGCCTTCCGCATGCTCAAAGTCAACTTCAGAAAGCAAACACGTGAATGAATAGGAAAAAAAAGCTAATGTTCCTGTGTGCAATCAGACCCCCAAAGAGTGACAGTTGAGTGGGTCTGTGCACTAGGCATATAACTTTAAGGAAAATTTTTTACCATGTATTATTTCTGTGTAAAAACCATATTCTTGTGCTGAAGGTGCCATGCTCAAGGCATAAAAAGTTAGATTATTTCCCATGTGCAGTAAAAATAACAGAAACACTGCATCAGGGCTCTCCCACTTCTGCTACTCAAATGATTTGTGAAAGGGAAATATTAAAGATGTCTGGAACCAACTCTTTTTACATCTCTTCACCAAGTTACCTTATCAGTAAGGCCTTTCCTGACCACCCTATTTAAAACAACAAGACCGGGGCACCTGGGTGGCTCAGTTGTTAAGCGTCTGCCTTCGGCTCAGGTCATAATCCCAGGGTCCTGGGATCAAGCCCCGCATCGGGTCCGCTGCTCAGCGGGAAGCCTGCTTCTGCCTCTCCCACTCCCCCTGCTTGTGTTCCCTCTCTTGCTCTCTCTCTCTCTCTCTGTCAATTAAATAAATAAATAAAATCTTAAAAAAAAAATAAAACAACAAGACCTCTCTCCCCACACTCACCTCCTATTTGGCATGCGCTATCTCACCTCCTGGATTTATTTTTCCTCATAACAGTTTTCCCCATATAACATACTACATATTTTACTTGTTTATTTGTTTTGAAATCTCTCTAGCACTATAAACATAAGCTGTATGAATGCAGAGATTTTTGTGTTTTCTTCTCTGGTGTACTCCCCAGCTCCAAAGATTTTGTCCCTCACAGAGAAGATACTAAGAAAAGCAATTGATGAATTAGTGAATTGATGAAGAAATGAATAAAATATAAAACTGTAAAGAGTTTGCCTTTGAATAACTATATATTTGTATGCACGTGTACTATAAATTTTTTAGTTTGTTTTAGCAATTTAAATCAGCATTTAGTAAACATCCTAGGACAGAAGGTCCTGCCAGCTTTCTAGACTTGATAGGATCTTTCTGCATTCGTAAAAAGAACTTGGTATCTCTTCCCAGACATTTTGGCAGCACTTCTCTTATTTCCCTAATGTAAATAATCCATTAAAAGTCAAGATTGGACAATTGACAAGTCTGATTCCCCTCCACGTCTATACAGACACTTTTTATCTTGTTAACACTTGTTACTGAAGAGTAAATATATTACTTAGAACCAAACAGACTAGATTAACTAAACTAGATTCTCAGGTCAAAACCAAAATTATTCAGCTGACCTACCTGAGGAAGGTATTACCCTTCCATAAGGGGTTGGAAATAACCTGGTACCAAAGACCTGTCACCATGTTTGGAGTTATATTTGTGATCCACAATGAAGCGAGCACCTGAAAGCCAGGTGGGCCAGACTATCCAGTTACAATCTGTTTCTGCAGTCAGGAGATGGGTCTATGCCCCTCCTTAGCATTCTGTCACCTGCACGTGTACCTGAGGTCTCATTTTTATGTGTGGCTATTATTGTGTCTACAACTGCTTTTTCAACAGTAAAGCTTCTTTATTATAAAAGCAATATAGGGTAATGGGTATTAAGGAGGGCACGTGGTATAATGGGCACGGGGTGTTATAAGTAACTAATGAATCACTGAACACTACATCAAAAACTAATGATGTACTATATAGTAGCTAACTGAACATAATAAAAAAATTAAAAAATAATTTAAAAAACAATATATATTCTCCATTTAAAATAAGACAGTAAGGAAAAAGGAAGGGAAAAAAAGTTACCCATCATCTCATCATCCAAAGACAACTCTTATTAATATCATAGCATGTTTCTTTTAGTTTTGTTAGGCATATTTATCTTGTCAAGATTTTTACATAATCTATAATAGTTTAAAGAAATACTTACCCACTGGTTTCACACTGAAAGGTCTCCAGGTCTGAAAGAATTTTAAAGGCAGTTATCATCATTGGAAAAGGCGCTGGGGATGCAGTCTGCAGACCTGATTTCTCCAATTTGAATAAGTACTTTGGAGAACCTGATAAAGGAATGTAAAGAAATCCCCAGAGTTAAAATAATAGAAACCCAAAAGAATGCAGATGGTGCTAAAGCATTTCCAAAACCCTTGAGTTATAGGTGGTTTTGAGATTTTTGTCTAAATTTCACCTACAAAGTCAATTAAAAAAAGAAAAATATTCAAAATAGTTATTTGGTAACATATTTTTCAAATCAAGTAGGTTTTTTTTTAATTCAACCTATTAAAATCCTGCAAATGTGGCAAAATCAAAATTTATACACATAGTGTAAAATACTATTTTGGTCCAAATATACTTCTATTATTGGAGTACTCATTAAGAATTTCCAAACACTGACCTTGGAGTGTTAGTAAATCTCTAGAAGAGTTTGTTGTGGTGATCATCAAACTCTGACTCTAAATCACTCCTGACTGTCTCAACATGAATGTCAATGTTATTTTAGTCCAGGTTGTTTAGTCTCCCAATGATTTGGGACTTGCTTTAGTGTTGACAGGTACTCTCTGGCTGCAATGAAAATTATTGCTCCCCAGCATACACATTTTTCTCACAAGTTTGAAAAGGACACAATAAGCCAAAATTTCCCCAGGGCTTGAATTACTTCTAAGAGAGAAGTTCTCACTTCAAAAGGGCAATAGAGTTCTGCTGGGTGTGATTTCCAAAGGCTATGATGTATTCATGCAGCAAAAAGGCTTTCATTAACATGAAAGCCTCTATCTTCAAAAAATCCTCCTGAGGTTGCTTAGGACAATAAGAACTATACTCCCAATTTTAGAAATAGTAAAAAGGAGCCAACTCCATGCAGCTGTCCATTAAGAGACATAAATTAGCACCCCAGTCTCTTGACTCAGAATCTTGGATTGTATTTCCACATTAGATAAGCTAATGGGGAAAGTTATAGTTACCTCTGAGTAAAATGCCATTAATGCTTCTTACTTTACTAGATTATTGAAGGAGTTTCAGAGGTAACGTAAAATCTACCCACTGTATGTCCTTTAAAACACTAGGTGTCCGGAAAGGTATCTCCCTTTGCCCACACCATCTCTTGCAGTATTTAAGGGTTTCTAAGTTGAGGACTTAGGTGAAGTAGAGGACATATGATTGAAGTGAGAGGAAAGAGATGTTAAGTTAGAGAAGGAAAAGGAAACAGGAGAAAAAATATTGTGACATTAGAGCTTCTAGGAGTAGGGCAGGTGGCCTCATCAGCAATGGAATCTCATTCTCGAAAGTTCTCAAGCCAAAGTAAAGTAATGACTGTCAGAGATGTTGTAGGCTTAATTCCCAGATGGTGTCTAGGAAGCATGCCAGAATGACAGCAAAGGTTGCTCCTGGCTCCAGGACTGCACGATTTATAAGGTGAAATATTGTCTCTAGTAAGTATTCAATAAATAGTTTTGAAATGATGTTGGCCACATTAGAACTTCCAAAGGTGGTCTTGTCTATAGCATTCTCTCTATTGCAATAAAAAACTAACAAAAACCCTTAAAGACTCTTCCCTCCTAATGACAGATATTCTCTTTACGTATAAATGACCACAAATATGTCTTTGCTTTTATATGACCTTCATATGGAGATAAGGGGGTTTCTCTAAATGCCTAAATCCTTAGTGAAAATGAGTGCTAATGACCACAAACCTTTAAGCCTTAAGGATTAACATAGCATTTGTTGTTCTGGCCACCTTCAAGCTTAATCTCCCTTTCTGACCACAGACATGAGATTTGAAAGGTGCTGTGATTATATTCTATGAGACTCCATTGGAGAATCAAGACTATTAATAGTTCAGTAAGAGAAATGAAGCAAAACCCTGAAAAACAATGAAGTTATTTGACAAATACTGAGGATCTGTTAGATACCAGATACTAAGCAAGATTGTAGAAGACACTAGGAGCAAACAGAGAGAAGGATAAATTGGTGAGCAAGAAAGTCATAATTCTTATACTCTAGCAAAGAATTAAACAAGTAATTACAATAAAGTATCCCAGGAAGGGGAGGAGCACTACATTAATTCGGAGCCAAAGGAGTTTTAGCGAGGCAAACAGTGAATGAGAAAATGGCAATTATGAAAAGCTGAAAGACATCTAGAATGATTGAAGTATTGACAAGTGGCAAGACATGAGGCTAAGAAGTCTGTACGAGTAGCTCATGAACAGTATTATAAGCTATATGAAGGAGTATGGGTTTTATCTGAAAGGCAATGGGAAACCATGATTTCAAAAATGAATAAGAGGGTGGCATGATCCTATCTAGATTTTTTAAAGATCTCTCCAGCTGCAGTATGGAAAAGAGATTAGTAGAGACATATACAGATGATGCTGAAACCAGTTAGTAGTCAATTATGACCATCTAGGCAGGAGATGATTGTTATCTAAACCAGTGTGTGGCAATAGAAATGAAGGGGACTGGTTGGTTACAGACTACAGTTTGGAAGATAGATCCAACAAGATTTGCTGATCAAATGGCTTTGGAGACTGAGCAGAAAGGAGGACTCAGGGATAATTTCCAGGTTTCTAGCTAGATATTTGGTTGGGTTATGAAGCCACTCCCCTGAGATTGAGAAATTGAGGGGAAGAGGAAGGAAGTTCATGTTGGACAAATGATGAGTTCATTTTTAGATGTGTTTAGAGATGTCTGAGACATCCAAAGGGAAATGTTGACTTAGCTTCTGGATACCTATTACAGTCTTCTGAATTGACACCTGACCATATTTAACCTCTAAGAATCAGTGGAAAGGAAATTTAAGGAACAGGAGGAAAAGAATTTAATATATATAACAAGGTCCCTGAGAGGACAGAAGTCATGGACCCATGCATAGGTGGAGGGATTTACCTTGGATAAGGTAGCAGGCCACCTTTTTCAATTTAACAGCAGGAAAGGGGGGAAATGGGTAGAGGTATAGGTAGATTTGTCCTTTTGATAGCGGAGAGTCAAGGAAGTTTCTGTCTAATGACTCATTTACTCTAAAAAGAAGGAGACAAGGTCATCTGCTGGAAGATCTGAGGTTTATCAAGAGAAAAAAATATACAACAGATGTTATAAAGCACAGAAGAAAGAAACCAGAATTACTGGGCTATTTCCCATTATTTCCATTGAAAAGGCTGATGTTTTTCTTCTGGAGTTTGTTTTGAGAGAAATTAATTTTGTGTTCCCTGTTCCCTGGGTGACATCATTCACTTGTGCCACGTTTCTGAAATTATTTAACTTTTTTGGAACAACTTATACAGCAAGTTCCTTCTTTATGGGGCAGGCGATTCTGAGTTAATGCCGTTATGGTCCAGTCACATGTGGTTTCCATAACCCAGAGCTAAAGCATGATGGCATTTGCTAGGTAGTTTCCTCACAAGGGCATGCGTCCCTCCCATTTCACCTATATCTTTGCTTCAAATGGTGAAGAAGACAGACACTATTGGAGAAATCATTTGTCTCCCACCCTTTGTCTTGATCCCGGATACTGCATGTGGGCATCTACCGCCTCAGCCTCAGCCACCATCCCCATGTCCTGCACTTCCCTTGCCAGGATTTCTGTATCTCTGCCCCACCCCCCACGCACACTCACCAATGCCCTCATTACCCGTTACCTCTAAAAAAGCTCATAAATCACAAGATACATTACTGTTCCTTCTCAGTTCACTCCTCATATCTGGAATTCTTTGCTGATTTCTGTATGGGTCTTGTTTTAACTTTAATTTTCCTTCTCACTTCTTTCCACATCGCCTCTCAGTTATTTCAATTTCTCTTTCTACCTTATTTCCTCCAATCAGTTACTCTTCTTATCATACTCTCACAGTGTCATGGTTGTCACTGTCAAAGCTGATTCTATCACAAACCAACCGGGATAGTACATACTGAGGAAATGAGCCCAATGCTTACAGCAAAGTTACAACATTTTAAGTGGGCCATCATGGTGACCCAGAGAATCAAGTATCCTGCATTTATAGAGAGTGGAGAAATATTCCCAAAGGTTATATAACAATGACATACGGAGTTGCTGTGGAAAATATTTTCTCAACTCTAGAGTAATTTTTTTCATTCTTGCCTTGGATGGATTTATTCAATGTGATAATGAGGTTTTCCTGGGTTTTAAAATTTTGTTGTTGTTTGTTTTTCATCTGCATAGAGCTTTTCCTAAATCAATAGGGCATTAATAAACAACACTGTTGTGGATTTTAGAAAACAAAGTAATAATATCTTCTTCAAGTAGTACTTTTTGGTGGCATGTAATGTGATACACATAATGTTGGGAAAATTACCTGTATTATGTTTAAATCTTATAATACCCCGAAAGCGAAATATTATTCTCCCCATTTCATAGATGAGGAAATTAAGGCCTACGGAGGTTAAGTTACTTGTCCTATCATGTTACTGGTTTAGTGGCAAAGCCAGCTCTATGAAAATTTATATTTTTTCTACTATCCACACAAATCTTAGCTGTTGTTAAGGCTTGCCTATTAGATCAATTTCTGGGCATTGTCTAGAACAATTGTGTACTATGCCCTCTGCTTAGCTTTTAAGCATTTTATCACTGGCTCTATTGTCTGAAGATGAATAACCATTATTATTAGAGCAAGCTTGGCATTTTAGGGACTCACTGGTACCAAATACTGAACGGAAGTCAATAACCAGCTCAGAGCTCATTTCACAAGGCCCCCTTGTAGTTTGGGCTAACAATTAAGTAACAAGGTTAAGCTGCATTGTATTTATTTTTTCTTGGTTACTGATATATACTATTGGCAACCAAATGAACATATTTACAGCTATCTGACATGAGTTGAATGAGAAATGAGAATATTGAAGAAGCTCTAGTAATAAATATGAAATTCCAAAGTCCATCTGAGGAGGTATTTTCCTAGCATTTGGCTGAAGCTAAACACAGAAGAGAACCAATATATACACATATTAGACATTTGCAATCAGATGGTTTCCAGATGGACACATTCAACTCCATGGAAATGTTATGACCTACTATGGCAACTCTAGTGTTCAAATGGTAAATAATATCCCAAAATAAGATTCAGAACTAGAAAATATTTAGCTTAGAAGTTAAAATTTTAAGCCTTGGGAAAACAGTTTTTGTTTTCTTCAGCATTATATTCATCAGAATCTTGTCTGTGGCACTAATGCTTGGGAAGGACCTGGTTCCAAATCGCTTGAAATGAAGTCACGTCCCCTTGTTCATTTACTCCAGAGTGAGCTTGATGATGATGATGCTGTTGGTGGAGGAGAAGAAGGAAGAGGTCATTGTTTTGAATGCTGTCTTGCGCCATCATCGTGCTGAGTGCTTTACCCATTTAACTCTGGGAAGCCAGTATTCTCCCCAGAAATCTAGCAACAAATAAAACACAGCTTAAGCTTGTTACTTAATTGTTACCAAAAAAGTGCAAGGAAGCCACATGGGATGAGCTCTGAGACGGTTATTGACTTCTGTTCCATACTTGGTACCAGCACTGACATGGTCGTGCCTATATGTGCCCACCAGGAGCAAGAAGACATTTTCAGTAACTGGCATGAGTAAATAAAACTCTTAAGGATCCACCCACTGGAGCCAGAGAACAATCTCAGGGGTTAGAATCTACACAAAGGAGGCTCTAAGAAAATGAAGATACTATACAGAAAGCCTCTAAGAAACAAAAGAATATGAACAGAAGGCACAGCCTGCAGTATAATCTCTCTCTAACCTACCATCCTTCTGTGCTGGGGGTGGAAGCTGCTATCTTTGAAAACACCAGGAAAGCATTTTAAAACCTGAGTTCTAAGTTGTTTCATAGGAATGCAGCAAGAAACACTAACATAAGGAAGAACTGACTTCAAAAGTATCACCATGCTCACAGAAAGGCATTTGTTTAGTTGAGAAAAAAAAAGAAAGGCCAATGATGATTGAATATCTACTAAATATTAAGTGCTATGATATGGGCTGGAGATGTAAAGAGCTCATTTAAGGAGCCTACATCCCATTGCAGTTTACAGATTATAAACTAATTATTATAAAACAACAAGCCCATTAAGTCCAATGCCAGAGAAACATGCCCTGGGTGTTATGGGGGCACAAAAGTGGGATAAAATTTAACCAAAGAGAGCTGGGAAGGCTTCCTGAAAAGGAGACATCTGAGAATATTAAGTTTTATGGGTCACAAAACTAGAACAGAAAATACCAGCTAAATTCAGTGGTGTCGGACAGCAAAGCAGCCAGAAATATCTGAGCTTGATTCTAGAATTGGGCAAGAGATTGATATCATAAACTGTTATCAAGAAACTTATCCCCATGGGAAAAAAGAACACATGTAAGACAATACTTAGAACAAGAGCTGATGACAGTAAAATGATTGGGATGCACTGAGTTCTGAACTGTCATTGGATTTTTAAAAAAGTGTAAGTAAATGGATACACTATGAAAAGCATGGAAACTGTACAATGCTGCTTTATTAGTATTAACTTTATTATCCAATTTTACTATTGACGGTGATAAGATTTTTTAGATTTTATTTATTTAAATTCAATTAATTAACATATAGTGTATTACTAGTTTCAGAGGTAGAGTTCAGTGATTCATCAGTCTCATATACTACCCAGTGCTCACTACATCACATACCCTCCCCAATGTCCATGACCCAGTTACCCCCTCCCTCCACCCCCATCCCCTCCAGCAACGCTCAGTTTGTTTCCTATGATTGCGTCCCTCATGGTTTTCTCCCTCTCTGATTTCATCTTGTTTTATTTTTCCCTCCCTTCCCCTCTGATCCTGTTTTGTTTCTTAAATTCCATGTATCAGTAAGATCATATGATAATTGTTTCTCTGATTGACTTATTTCGCTTAACATAATACCCTTTAGTTTCATCCATGTCATTGTAAATGGCAAGATTTCATTTTTTGATGGCTGAGCAATATTCCATTATACACACACACACACACATACACACACACACACACACACACACACACACACACCACATCTTCTTTATCTATTCATCTGCTGATGGACACCTGGGCTCTTTCCATAGTTTGGCTATTGTGGACATTGCTGCTATAAACATTGGGGTGCAGGTGCCCCTTCAGATCACTACATTTGTATCTTTGGGGTAAATACCCGCTAGTGCAATTGCTGGGTCTTAGGGTAGCTCTATTTTCAACTTTTTGAGAAACCTGCATACCGTTTTCCAGAGTGGCTTCACCAGTTTGCATTCCCACCAACAGTGTAGGAGGGTTCCCGTGTCTCTGCATCCTCACCAATACCTGTCGTGTTCCTGACTTGCTAATTTTAGCCATTCTGACTGGTGTGAGGTGGTATCTCATTGTGGTTTTGATTTGGATTTCCCTGATGCCGAGTGATGTGGAGCATTTTTTCATGTGTCTGTTGGCCATTTGGATGTCTTCTTTGCAGAAATGTCTGTTCACGTCTTCTGCTCATTTCTTGATTCGATTATTTGTTCTTTGGGTGTTGAGTTTGATAAATTCTTTATAGATTTTGGATACTAGCCTTTTATCCAATTATCTTCTCCCATTCTGTCGGATATATCTTGTTTTGTTGAGACAGTGATAAGCTTTAAAAGCTAAATTTCTTACACTATTCTGGTGCTAACTTTTGTATACATAAATAGGCCCACTTGGGAATGTAATATTCATTTCTCCTTTTTAAGTGAAACTGTGTGTGTTATCATCTAAATGAAAACTTTTGCTTCTATTTAGAAACCAGTATGTTCATGGTACTCTTTTGTGGGATGGTAAAGTCTCAGTTTTAAAACACGTCTCTATCAGGGATTTGGGGCTAGACCTTTTCTTGAAAACAATTAAAAGTAAAGCACAGGGACCAAAAAAATGTTTTTGAAATTATTTCCGTACTGTCAATTAAATGTATATAGCCTGAAGGTTATAATTAGAAGACTCCACTTAATGACTTTGTCCATTCTCTCTGATTTCACATGTTTTTCCTACAGCAAATGTTTCTTCCTTTCTCTAAAAGGAAAACAAATCTCAAGAGGTAGTGATATCTCTCTTCTTATTTAAGGCATTAACTAAATTCACCTTACTCCTGAAAAGAAATCCCTATATATACCAACAAAAGAGAAAATATTAGTGACTAATAAATGTCAGTAGTGTCTTAGGTCCCTATTTAACTTCTCTAAGGCTTGCTTTCATCATCCCTAACATGAGAGAAACAATATTACTCTGTCTTCTTCATCAGAACAAAAAAAGCTCTCTTAAAAAAGTTTTAAGAGCACAAAACCCAATGGAAAAAAAAAAGGAAGTCCTAAAATTACAAAATGTTTCCAACTATATTTGTAAAGTGGTTATTTGGAATTTAGAGTATATTTCCCCACTAGAACATTATACATGGATTAATAGCATATTACATACAGAGGATAAGGAGGTTGGTGGGCATCTATCAAAATGCTGAAAAGAATTTTTGGAATTCTCATGGAGTTTAGAGGTTGATGGTACTAATTTTTAATATGCCGAATTACCCTTCGGAAATTGTGTAACTGCTAGAAACATGAATCAGATGGGTTTATTAGAGGATCTAGAGAGACACAGGAAGAGGAAAAAAAAAGGGAGAGGGTGGTTCCTTCTCACAAAGTAACTATGAAAGAGTTGGAGGAGGCAAATGACTGAAAATAAGGGTTTTGTTGATACAGCTATAAAAAAGGGAGAATTAATGAATTGGAGTTAAATTGTTAGCAGTTTAAGTAAACAAGAGGTATCTTTCCTGGCCAAAACCAGAAACAAACAAAAAACACCAGTTCCCCATTGGCCAACTCTTTTCTCTCTCCCATCCTTGACGGCCAAGTAGAATTTGCTGGATTGGTTCCATCCCCTCTTCAGACCGCCCAAATCAAGCTCTGTCCAGTTCTCCCCTCACTCCCCACTCCCACACTTCACTAAAACTACTCTGGCAGCGTCACCACATTTGTGCTAAGGCTTGGCAGCCTTGTGTTACCTCTTGGCCACACTCCCTCTGACATTCTTCCCTTGGATGGTTTTCCTGGCAACTTCTCTTCCCTGGTTTTCCTCCTGTGCCTCTGGTCACACCTTCTCAGTCACACACAGACTCCTCTCCTGCTGCTGGGGGTCCACAAGTATCTGTGCCTGGACTTTTCTTCTCACCTCAGATTCTCCATGGTTAACTCATCCACAACCATGGCTTCAACTACTACTTCCATGTCAGTAACTCCAAATCAAACTGAGGCCAGCTGCATGGTGTACCATAGAGAGCCAAGAGTGGGGGCTGCCACTTAATACTGGGTGCCTTTGGGAAAGTTTTATTTTACTTGAGGGTAGGTTTTCATACCTTACCATCATACATTGCTAATGGAGATATGAAATGATGTGTCCACTTTGGAAAACAATTTGGAAGTTCCTCAAAAACTTAAACATAGAGTTACCATATGATTCAGCAAATTCACCCCTAGGTAGATAGATCCCTGAAAGAACTGAAAACTTATGTCCACACAAAAGCTTGTACACAACTGTTCAGCAGTATTATTCATAATAGCCCAAAAGTTGAGACAACCCAAATGTCCATGAACTGATAAATAGATGGATAAAATAAAGTATATCTATATGATGGAATTTCATTCAGCCATAAAAAGTAATACAGCACTGATACATCCTGCAACATGGGTACACCTTGAAAAACCTGACGCTAAGTGAGAAAAGCCAGACCCCCCCCTGCAAAAAAAGCCATTTTGTATAATTCCATTTAGATGAAATGTCCAGAAGAGGCAAAGACTATACTCATGACCTAGACTCTACTCACAGAGATAAAAAGTAAATTAGTGGCTTCCAAGGACTGAGGGGAGGGAGGCAAAGGAGTAACTACAATGAGTTGAGGGTTTCTTTTTGGGGTGATGAAAATGTTCTGAGGTTTGAGAGTGGCAGTTGTGGTACAACCTTGTGAGTAAACTAAAAATCACTAAGCTATACACTTTAAAGGGACATATTCCAATAGCCTGTGAATTATTATTTCCACTAAAATTTTTTTTTAAAGATTTTATTTATTTATTTGAGAGAGAGAGAGAATGAGAGATAGAGAGCATGAGAGGGAAGAGGGTCAGAGGGAGAAGCAGACTCCCTGCTGAGCAGGGAGCCCGACGTGGGACTCGATCCCGGGACTCCAGGATCATGACCTGAGCCGAAGGCAGTCGCTTAAGCAACTGAGCCACCCAGGCATCCCTCCACTAAAATTTTTTGATTACTTAAAAAAATATGTCCTCTTCACCCTCCTAAACTTTTGTTCCTGTATCTCCTTCCTTGATGCATGGCTCCGTCTACCTCCCCGTATTCCATGCCAGAAATGAGACCTCCCAGTGCCATTCCTCCATATCCAAGTCTGATCATCTACCTCGCAAATGCTTCTCAGATGGGTCCACCCCTCTTCCTTTCCACTGCCACTCCTGGGTATTTGGAGATGGGGCCTTTGGGAGATAATGAAGTCATGAAGGTACTTTGTTGCTAAAGCTGCCCAGTCTTTGGCATGCTTGTTACAGCAGCCTGAACTGACCAGGACATCATGCTTTGTACATTTTTTTTTTTTTTTAGCATGCTTTCCTTCCCCTCAATATGTCTGTTTGGCAATCACATACTCACTTCTTAAATGCCTACTTGAATTCTTCTCCTCCCTCCCAGGTCCTCCAGGCAGATTTCTGGCACTCAGTGTACTGACTTATGTGAGGCTTTCAGGATTTATGTTACCGAATGGTTCTGTCTCCTCGGTAGTTTCTTAAGAACCAGTGTCTTTTGTCTTTCTAGCTCTTAACCGAGAAGTACGTCTGATATCTGCATGTGGTTATCTTGCTCTGCCATCTTATTCTTCCCACATGATCTGCAGACTTTAAATTTGTTTCTCTTCCACTTTTTTCCTCCAATCTTATTTTTGTCTTGATTTTTTTTATTTTATTGAATGAATTTACTCCTCTTATATGAACATGCCCCTGATGGAATTTCAAGACATGCTTCCAGATTTTTATTACAGATTTATGTTATAGGGAATAAAATTACACTGAATACTTCTTCCAGTCATTTTATCATTTGTTTAATAAACAGTTATTTCTGTGCCAGACAATGTGATTAACACCATGGCAGAGGTACAAGATTATATCAGGCACAGATTGTGATCTCAGAGGCCTTAGAATCTAAAGGGGGGGGAGCACAAAATAAACAGAAATGATGATACAGGGCATTATGAAAGAGTCACGAGAGAAGTGAAAACTTCTGACTCATAGAGTCGAGCTGTGACCTTAAAGCATGAGCAGGATTGCACTGAGTAGAGAAAAAGAGAAACCATATGCAAAGGAAAGGACACTGAAAAAGGCAGAGAGCTGTGGAGAAGCAGGAATACTAACAGAATGGGGAGCTCTGAAAACTGGAATTAAAGAATCTATATGATCATTCTTTCATTCAACAAACATTGAGAGGGGAGACAGGGCTACCATGTTGTAAGGAGCAGAACTAAAAACCACTGTGAAGGTCCATGTGATTTAATCCAACACAGCCCTTTGCTGTGGGTTTGTGCAGGCTTGACACATTTTAGTCACTTAATGAGTTCTGAGCACAGCTTGACTGATGGATAAGAGTCTGGACTCTAGAGCCAGACCACTGGGACCAAATTGGACTCTTGTGCTTTCTAGTATGTGGCCTTGGGCACTTTATGTAGTCTTACTGTGTCTCTGTACCTATATACCTCGATAGTGATAGGATCTATGTTGTAGGGTTGTTACAAGAATTAAATAAGTTAGACGAAATCAGAGAAGGAGACAAACCGTAAGAGACTCAATCTCAGGAAACAAACTGAGGGTTGCTAGAGTGGAGGGGGGGTGGGAGGGATGGGGTGGCTGGGTGATGGACATTGGGGAGGGTATGTGCTATGGTGAGTGCTGTGAATTGTGTAAGACTGATGAATCATAGACCTGTACCCCTGAAATAAATAATACATTATATGTTAATAAAAAGTTTTTAAAAATTAATTTTAAAAAAACAAAACTTTGTTTTATAAATAAAACATCTATAAAATCTACAAATAAAATACTTCAAAGAAAAAAAGAATTAAATGAGTTAACAAAGGTTAAGGGCTTATTAACTGGAACATAGTACATTCTTGGTAAGTGTTAGCTACTATTATTTATTTTCTTCCTGGTAAATTACCAAAAAGTGTCTTCTACCTATGGAATAAAATGATTTGTATTTATATCATGTCTCTCAAAGTTATAAGCCCCATAAATTGACCTTCACTTTGCAGAAGAAAGAAATAAGAGAGAAAGAAACAAAGAAACCAGGAGGAAAGGCAGCATAGGCTGGAAATTTGAGTTATGAAGTGAGAACTAATTTAAATCCCATTTCTACTAACTGTGCTTTAGGCCCCCATTTCCTTAAATAAAGATTCCATAATTAGCTTCTTACTATGTAGTATTCACTATTTTGGGAGGACAAAGTAGCTGCCTCTAGACATATAACTCAACCTATTCATACTCACCTATTTATATATATACATATAATTAATACATATATACATATACATAAAGTATATATACTTTATATATAATAATATGTTAAAGATTTTATTATTTTTTTTATTTGCCAGAGAGAGAGAGGAAACATAAGCAGGGGAGTGGGAGAGGGAGAAGCAGGCTCCCCGCTGAGCAAGGAGCCCGAAGCGGGACTCGATCCCAGGACCCTGGGATCATGACCTGAGCCAAAGGCAGACACTTAATGACTGAGCCACTCAGGCGTCCCTCAACTATTCATATTTTTATCGATCGGTTACAATCTATTTTTTAAAGAAACATCTATCAAGCATATAAGTACTTAAGGGGATACACAGACAATACATGTCCCCAAAGAAGTTAAAGAGGAGGAGATTTTAGTAGATTCATATAGCAATCCCAGTAGTATTTCATGTGTACCAAAGAGTCATGAATAGGATCCAAGTCTTGAAACTGCAATCATTTTTCTCCAGCATGGGAATAAATGCATATTAGGTTATTAATATCCATAAAAACAATTCCTGAGAGTAGAAATCACACAAAAACATTTCCACCAAAAGTTCTGCTGATGAATCTACTAGTCACAATAAGGATGTTGAAGAGTTGAAATAGTAAGTGAAACTGAGCTGGGCACTAAAATTAGAATGAGAACCTCATCAACTTCTGTGGTAATTTGTGGGGATTTCATAAGTCCCCATGTTCACATAGTTTTAAACCCTCACCAATCTTTATCTCACCACAATATCTCATTTTCAGTAACTTTTTTTCAACACCTCTAATTTCTAGTCCAGGAACCAGGGCATGTATTTATTTATTTATTTATTTATTTAGCTCTCTTAGCATGCTTCAACTATTAATCACATAAAACCTGAAAGGATTTACCAAGCATGGTGGTAAAAAGATACTTCCTCACTACTAAATACAATGCTGATTATTTTTTGCCTTCTTAAAAGAGAAAAATACAAATGAAAATGTTTAAACCTCTCATTAACTTATTATTCTGCAGTAATATTTGGTTTGGGCAATAAAGGGGAAAAAAGCTACCATAAAACATCAATGACTGGGGAAAGAAAATACTGGAATATCTCAAACGGTGTCTATACTGAAAAATGAAGGAACACTCAAGACCCAAACTGTGTTACCTTCAGGAATCTAAAGCAATGTAAATGGAGCCCAAGTTTTATAAAATTGTTTTTGGTTCTCAGCCATTCTAGTTATTTTTTTTCCCCAAAATTTAGTTTTGCTTTTGGGTAAGAGAGTCTTGACTTTGGTAACGTGCTGTCTACACGATGCCAAACATCTCTTTTATAAAAGCTAGCAAATTGTTTATGTCATCTAGATGTCTCCAAATCTCCACATCTTTGTTGTAATATGGAGCAATCTGAATCACCCCAATGAGTTTTTATTGAGAACTATGTTCACAGCAAGATGACTCAACAGATGCCATATGCTTGACATCAGCAAGATCTCGCGTAGGTGTTCTTGTGGGTCCTAATACAAAATCATACCTTCCATAAAATCCAAGAAATTGGCTCTGATGCCATAGAAATTAAATGTAAAAGTACAGTGGCTGCTTAAACATTATATCGTTCTCAAATGCCCTTTTGACGTTTTTATCTGAGAATGCCTATTTAAAGACATACAAATACTGAACCACAAGTCTTTTTCTTTTTTTTTTTTTAAGATTTTATTTATTTGACAGAGACAGTGAGAGAGCATAAGCAGGGAGGAGGGGCAGAGGGAGAGGGAGAAGCAGGCTCCCTGTCGAGCAAGGAGCCCGATGTGGGGCTCGATCCCAGGACCCTGGGATTATGACCTGAGCCGAAGGCAGACGGTTAACCGACTGAGCCATCCAGGTGCCCCTGAACCAGAAGTCTTTAAGTTCTTTTCTCCAAATTGAAGATGGTGCAAAATAAGGTCTTCCTCACTCAGCATCCACAGATTATAAAACAGTGACCTCTTGGACAGAGATCTGCCCCATAGATGTATTTCTTTTTCTTTTTTTTGTTAGGCCCACACAGGTTTGGCTCTCACGAAGTTTCAAAAATTTTGCATTATTTGCAACATGTACAAATCCAGACTTTCACTTTTTACAATTCCAGTTTTCTAGATTCTTTTAAAGATTTATTTATTTGAGAGAGAGAGCATGAGCGGGGGGGCGGGGGGAAGCAGGACCCTGGGATCATGACCTGAGCTGAATGCAAATGCATAACTGACTGAGCCACCCAGGCACCCCAGTTTTCTAGATTCTTATGGAAAAATCAGATCTGCCCCATGAGGTAACATCTGGCTGGAGCTGAGTAGCAACTGTCTTCTAATTCCTCAAAGTTCCCACTACCCTCTATTGTTTCCCCAACTGAGGCCAAGGGTCATTGCCATTTATCACCCCACTATGGGCCTTTTCTTTTTAGTAGATTTAAGAGGAAAGTGAAATATCACTTGTTCTAGGTAGGGAGATAATTTCCTGCAGACATTTGCATTTGGGAGCCCCTACCTCAGACACATCAGACTGCCTACTGACATCACAGATGCTAAGCAAAAGCTAAGGAGGACTCTTCGTTGGGCAGATCTTAAGAATGTTACTATTCGTGGATTAAACAAAGAAGAATCACAACTACTATGCCTTCTGGCATATTTTCATTTACAAAGTAGGTTCGAATTACAAGACAAACTTCACCTCGTGCCCAAACAAGAAAGCAAGTTTAAGGATTTCTAGAGCATTTGTCAAGCTTGCTTTGGCTAATAAATTATTATTTATTTCCATTTACAATATGTTTAAAATGTCTATATTACCTCCAAGTTTTGCAATTCCCCCAGATTTCTGTGCTTTCTTTTGCAGAAAAGCTCTCATAATCAACAAAATAGACGTCCACTAATGATTCCCAAAGAGCATGGGACTTAGTGCAAACGCCCTCTCAACACTTTACTTTGTAGATTCTGGAAAGATTAAGGGAAAACAGAATGTATACTGGGATATTTATATAAAAATATGTAACTACTCATGCTGAGAGGCAAAGACATTTTTAGATTCCTCACGTTATAGTGAGTATCCAGTTTCACTCTCTCCCACTTCCTCTCTATGTTGCTTTGGATACGTTGACTACAACTATTAACAGCTTACTCCTCCATGTCAGATTTGAGTAATCCACAGGTACTCATCACTGTGGGTTTTTCAGGATAACTTCCTGTGAATAATTCCCAGCACTTAGATCATGAGTCACTTGGGTAACTAGCAATTATACAAGTTGAGCTGGTATTCTTCCTTTGTTGTTATCGCTCTAAAAGGAGAAACCAGAAACCAGGGAAGGGTTATTTACTGGTCAGTGCAGCTGCAAGGACTGGTCTCTGAACACCTGATCTCATCAGCTTGCTCATTCAAGTCTTCTGATAGTACTTTTTTTTTTTTTTGTTTACTCGGAGAAACTCTGTCGTTCTAATAGAGAAAGATTGTGGTAGAGGAGAGACAGCGAACATTTCTACTTTTCAAGGGGACCTTTTATTCTCTAGGTAAAACTACCTCACTTTATAAAGGAGAGCCCTGGGGCCAAAAAGATTACATAATTTACCCAAGTTTAAACAGAGAGTTTGTGGAAGAAAGGGAAATATACCACCATGGTGAGCGTCCAGAGAATCCAGCCTCATTGTGGGGTCCCTGGGACATAAAAAGTACATGTGTCAGAAAGCTGATTTTGAACTAACTTAGACTTGGAAAATGTAGAAGCTATCTGCTGTCTGCTCAGAATTTCTGCTCAGCAGTCTAATTTTAAGGGAATTTAGCTCCTTGACTTTGCAAATATGATTCCTATCCCATCATCTCCCTTTGTAAAAATATTTTTTTTTTTTTGCATTCTGGGGTCTAATATGATAATGAAGGTTTTAGCAAGAGGCTAAAATCCCTGGTTGGTGGGTACTGGGCATATGAAAGCAGTTCTGGGTACTTTTGAGCAGGACAAAGATGTATTTGTTGGTGACGGTGAGCTTGAGAAGGTGAAACCTTGGAACTCAAAATGGTCCTGACACAAAGAGCTGGCTCTCTGGCTCTGACGCTTGCATCCTAAACCCTGTCCTATCATTTATTCCTGTCACAGGTAACTCCACGTATTTTGCTGGTTAACTTTGGTCACTCAAACTTTGACTTCTCGTTTTAAGTCAATTAACTTTGCTCACTCAGACTTTGACTTCTCGTTTTAAGTCTTCCAGAAAAGACCTGCACATGCTCCCTGCCCCCAGTCTAAACTACAACATCACCAGGCTTTGAGACTCTGCCCTCTCTCTCCTAGGTCTGGGACCAAATAGTCCATAAATTACAGTTCCTATTATCCTCACCCACAACTTCTACCCACGTCAGGCAGTGGCAGCATTTTCAAGAGGGATAAGGCTGGATTTTTAAGGAGCAAATGGCTCCCACGTTCTCAGCAGTTTTTCTCTGGCTTGGGTAGCTCTAATCTTAATTGGAGAGAGACCTCTCTACTTTACAAAATGGGATTATTGTGTTCTGGAGGATACCTGCCTCTTATTAAATGCTTGAAAGAAATTCAAGGAGGCCCTGGATTCAGAGGGACAACCTTGCCAGTGAAATGAAGGAGAATCTACAAAAGAAGTCCACACCCAGCCTGAGAACACATCATCCTTCTGCATGACCTTCATACTTTGCTCGGTCAGTGGGGACTCATGAAGCCTGGGGCAGAAAGAGAGAGCCAGGCAGAGTGCTGCCAGCTGGTCCTTTCCCTGTTCTCCCAGGCTCCCATACACCACTGCCCCCTGCCCCAAGGTGGTTCTTCCACAGGCAGGGAAGTTGCTCACTGCGGAGTCCCCCTTCCCAATACCCACTCCTTCAAAGCACAGCTACTTTAGGGGACACGGCAGTTTTTAGAGTAGGCTGATATTAGTCTGCTCCAGTTGCTATACTAAGGTATCACAGACTGGGTGGCATAAATAACAGAAATTTCTCAGAGTTCTAGAAGCTAGGAAGCCCAAGATCAAGGTGCTGGCCAATTTCGTTCCTGGTGAGACTCTTCCTGGCTCACACTCTTCTTGCTGTGTTCTCACATGGTGGAGAGAGAGAGAGAGCGAGCTCTGGTGTCTTCTTCTCTTCTTATATGGGTTCCAGCCCTACTTGATGAGGGTCTTACCTTTATGACCTCATGTAAGCTTAATTACCTCTGTACAGGCCCTATGTCTCAATTCAGTTACATGGAGAGTTGGAGCTACGACTTAGGAATTTGGGGAGGGACACAATTCAGTGCACAGCAAGACTCTTAACCAAGAATCAGAGATTTGTAAGGCCCCGGCACCATATGCAGAATGGTGTGTGTTTGTGCCCATGAGCTTCTTTCTTTTTTTTTTTTTAAGATTTATTTAAATTTAAGATTTATTTGACAGAGAGAGAGAGAACACAAGCAGGGGGAGGAGAGGGAGAAGCAGGTTCCCCGCTGAGCAGGGAGCCCGATGCAGGGCTCGATCCTGCCCTGACCTGAGATCATGACCTGAACCGGAGGCAGATGCTTAACTGACCGAGCCAACCAGGTGCCCCCCAACGACCTTCTTTCTGGGGAGAGGGTCCATAGCCTTCCTCACAGTCTCAAAGGGGTCTGTGATCAATAAAAGTTTAGGAACCACTATTTAAACCTACAAAGACTGATTGCCTCAGAAGATTTCAGAAGACGACAAAGGAAAGTCAGTATTCCTTGAGGTTCTACCATCTAATGTCATTTTTTATATATTAAAACAAATCGACTTGCCCAATGCAAAAGGAGAGGAAAAAACAACATCATTCCCTGATTCCTACCAACAGCTTTTTAGGGTCACAAAAATTTGAGATACTGAAATGTTTCCCCCTCCCAAGAGTCTATGTGCAACCTTAGACTGAACATCCAATTTAAAAACAACTGAAGAACAATGTAAGCTTGCTTGCTTTCCTTCTTCCTTTTTTCTTTCTTTCCTTCCCCCCCCCCCCGCCCCGAGACATCTATGAAGCTGTCAGGGTCTAGAGATGCTAACCCCACTCCTCCCAGTGAAGTTGCTTTCTTCGCCACTTCATTCAGAACCTTGGCCAGACACCATCAGGTGAGGTGGGGTGGACCCTGTGCTGTGTGGCCCACCAGCTTGGATGGCACTTCCCACAGGGCAGAGCAGCCAAGAGGAAGGCTCCAAGGGTACAGAGACAATGATATAAGTCCAGCCACTTCATAAAAACATGCACTGTGTCATAAAAACACTGTCAAATGGTGTCCTTTCAAATAGGGCTTATAACAAAGAAGCCCAATGACATTTTGTTGACCCACAAACCACAAGAGTTCAGACATTAGTGCAATGCAGTTCTCAGACTAAGTAACTGATAATACATGTAATCTCTGCACCATCTCGAATGGGACTTTGTGCCTATCTAAAGTCTTTCTTCAAAAGACATTACAGAGCAATGATCTAACTTCACCCTACAAAACAATTCTGAAAAAAAGAGTTAATAGTATTATTTCTATATTATAAATAAATAGGAACACAAAGAAATTAAGTAAATTTTCAATTAGCTACTCAATCAACTTATCAATCAACAAGCATATTAAAAATTAACTTTACTCTTTTTGGGGGAGGTGAGGGGCAGAGGGAGAGGGAGAGACAGAATCTTAAATAGGCTCAACGCCCAGCATGAAGCCCAACGTTGGGCTCAATCTCACAACCCTGAGATCATGACGTGAGCTGAAATCAAGAGTCAGATGCTTAAACAACTGAGCCACCCAGGCGCCCCTTTTCTCTTTTCTAAATGATGTTTAACTATTATCTTTGAATCTACTTAAGAGTATGATTCATACAGCAAAAGGATCTGATTCTTATCTCATCAGGAAAAAGTGTCTGTTTAAGGCTCAGTATCCAAATAGTCCTTTATTGACTAAACAAATACTGAACACAATACCGCTACCTTCCAGACATTATGACAGGACCTGGGCACTCAGCAGTGAACCAAAGAGACCAGATCCCTGCCCAACGGAGTGAACAGTTTAGTGAGGGAAACCAACATCAGACAAGTAGACAAGCTGATATACAATTACAAGTCGTTATAAGAGCAATGAATGAAAACCCACACAGGATGCTAAGGTAGAGAATGACAAGAGGGATTATTTTAGGTGAGTAGCAGGGAAAGATCTCTTTGAAGTGTTGGAACTTGGAGATTAATGAGAGATGTGAGAGAATGAAAGGCCTGAAGAACTGTCAGGATTACAATCTCATTTACTGAGTTAGGGAAGATTGACAGGGCAGAGGGAAAGGTACACTGGGAGAAATCTATAGTTGTACCTAAGATGTGCTAAGGTTGAGTTGCCTGTGAACGCCCAGGTGCAGGTCTCAAGATGCAGTTAATTCATCCAAACGTGGAAAGATCAGAGATGGAATTTAATTTTGAGAATTATCCCTATGTAAATAGCATCTAAAGCTACAGAAACGAAATCGCTTGGAAAGAAAGCATAAAGAGAAAGGACAAGAGAGCCCACACTTTACGCCTTGGGCATTCCAACATCCAGCGGTCAGAGAAAGGAGGTGAAGCAGCAGAGTGTTATGAGGAGTAGCCAGAGAGGCAGAAGGAAAATGTAAAGCATGTTGTGCCATGAGGCCAAGAGAAGAACATGCTCATGGAAGCTGAAACTGTGTGTTGAATGCTACTAAGAGGGGTCAAACAAGAGAAGGATGGGAAGCTATCTGCTTTTTAAATTTTTGCTACAAGGAGGTCACTGGTAACCTTGACAAGAGCAGCTTTAATGGAGCTGTAGGCAGAAGCCAGGTTGGTGTGAGCTGACGAGTAAGTGGGAGATAAAGAAACAAAGACAGCATGTGTAGAATATGAGTTTAATGACTGTCTAGAATGGAAGAGAAATTGGCAGAGGATGTGGGGATCAAGGGATATTTTTATAAGATGAGAGCTGCTGAAACATTCCTGTACCCTGATGGCGATGATCTTATAGAGAGGAAGAAGTTAAAGAATCAGAAGGAGGAAGGAGTAACCAAGGGGATGAACACTTGATGTAACATGGATGAAGAAAGGAGAACATGGTTGCAAACCCAGATAGAGTATACATAATTAGTGAGGGGAAGATGAAGGAGAAGAATCTAAATCAGAGACATAATTATCAGGTTGGCAGCCGGAGTTTATCTAATCCAACTGCTTCTGATACTCTCAGTTCTCCTTCCTGAGATTTTGAAGAGGAAAGAAGCAAGCAGAGAAATGAGCTCCCCAAGTCCCAGAGGGAGAAGTCCCAGGATGAACTGTCCTATGACTTGGGATCTAATGATCCCTTTCCCTGCCTGTTCAACAGAATGGCGCTAATTCCCTTGAATATTTTTCTAGTCATCAAGTATCTGTATTCTTGCCTGCCAACATGTGATGCTCTTAGATACCAAAGAGTGCTGTCGACTTGTGTTGTAAACCACTCAGTTCGGCTTCCTGTGGACCTTAGTCTGAAAGACTTGTCATTTTACATCTTGTTTTTGCCCAGGTGCCCAAATACTAATGAATAGTATTTCATTAAGGGTACTGGGTCATCACCAGTTACTACTGTTCAACAGCAACCATGAGATGAAATGGCTCGTGTAAATCATCTAGTGTTTTCAAGGCACACGAGAGTAAGATTTGTAACTGACACATACTGATCAGGATTTCTCAACCTCAGTACTATAGATACTTCGACTGGATAATTCTTCATTGTGGGGGTCTGTTCCATGTCCTGCAGGATGTTTGGCAGCATCCTTGGCCTCTATCCACTAGGTGCCGGTAGTACTCCACCCCCAACCCCAGTAGGAACAGCCCAAACGGTCTCCAGACTTTGCCAAATGTCCCCGGAGGGTAAAATTACTCCCCCCTCCCCCCTCCCCACGGTAAAAACCACTGAAACAGGCTGATGTCCTAATATCAAAATGGAAACTGAAAAAGCCAATTAAACACCTAAATTTCTTTCTAGTATCAGAATGTCTCCTTTTTGTGTAAGCAAACACGGGGCTATTTGAACTTTTCAGTCTTCAAATGAATCCTAGATGTCTTCATCGGCAATAAGCATTTGAAAAAATGCACCCTCTAGACATCATCTCAGCTTGATTTTTAATTATTGAGCCAATCGGTGGGTTTTAACATGTCAGAATATGACTTAATTTACAACATTTCAAAGCTTTCTATGTCTAAGCTTGTTTATCACTCTACTAACTGACATATTTTGGCCCTTGTTTTATTCATGTGCTAATCATTTTCAGTTTTATTTTATTTTTGCTGTTCTCATAAGCTGCATTTAATCTTTCTGGAGAATATCAGAGGATTTATGAACATAGGCATTTTTTTTCAATATGTGAATAAAGGGTTCTCTTTTGTGAGAATAGTTTACCTTCTCTCCTCTTGCCCACGTGCTGGCTCCTCTTGAGTAATCTCAGGATGACTCTGTATAGAATGCATTGCCTCTCCTACAGTTTTTCCTTATAAACGATCCACTCTGTTATCCTGTTCTTCAGAGTTGTTACAGGCAGGGAGTGATGCTCAGTGTGAAACTACCAGAGGTGATTTGTTCTCATACCTGCTCAGTTGCTTACTGGCAGAGAGCTTATGCTTCTGGGAGTCAGTTTCTTCACATTCAAATTCAATTAACCTTTATTGAGAAGCATCAGTTTTGCCAAGTCAATACTTGACATTGCCTCAAAAGCTGTTTTGTGGTAGGGTATGGTTGCTCCATATGGCAACAACTTTTGAGGATCAAGAAATTCTCAAACAGCTTCTCATTTTCATAAATAACCCAGTAAGAATCAGCTATGAATTGTGTTAATCCCTCTTGAATCACAGCCTTTCCTTTTGGCAAAATAAATGTATAAATTTAATCTCTCTTGTGTAAAATACAAATTTTGCATAAACAAATATTGAACTCCAGTTAAAAATATGTATGAAGAAGTATTTAGAAATGAAGTGCACTGCTGTCTGCAACTTATTTTGGGGGAAAAAAAGATGAACCAACGGATGGATAGAAGAATGGATACGTGAATAGATGTGAAAAAGCAAACATGGTAAATTGTTAATGATAAAATTGAATGGGTGGTATATGGATATTCACTATACAATTCTTTCAAGTTTTTTTGTTTGTTTGAACATTTTCATCATAAAGTGTGAAAAAATTCCTTCCATTATTTTAAATTCACATCTTTAAAACCTTCAGTGTTTGGGGATTTGATGAATAAGTCATGTTCATTAGCCTTTATGATTTTATAACTATTATCAGATGTAAACTAAAGAGGTCTCAGTCATCAGTCTGTCCAAGCGGCTCCTCTATCCCCTTGAACATTTTAGATGTTACTCTGGATGTTTCCTAACTTTTTTTATTTTGTTTTGTTTCCTAACTTTTGTTAATGGCTTTCTTAAGATGGGACAATCTAAATTACTCCAAATGTTCCAAGTCTGAAAGTTTTATTTGAGGGTAATAGGAAGATATTTTTTGGATTTGTTTCCAAACATCTCTGGCTAATGAAAAAACAGGCTAAACTGCTTTTCAAAAAATCCCTGTACTATATCAGTTATTGGCATATTTATATTCTGCTTATGCAGGTTAGAACCTCCAAATTTTCCTTAACTTCCTTCTCCCCTTCACCCCCATATCTAATTGATCTCCAGAATTACCAATTTACTTCTTAAGGATTCTGAAAATTCTTCCCTTTTCTCCATCACTATTGACTTGGTTCAAACCCATCTCTGGAATCTTCCATTCGTTTGGTATTTTTTCCTATTAAACTTATTCCCCTTACTGCTTCCAGAGTTTTCTTTCCAGATTACAAATATATTATATCACTTCTTTACTTGACAAGCTATAAAGCAGTTATGAATTATTAATTATTTTAGATGTATTAATGACATCATGGGTTTTTCAAAAGAGAACTTATCTTTTAGAAATACATACCAAAATATTTACAAGTGGAATGATTAAAAGTCTGAGACTTGTGTCAAAACTAATATGGGAACAAGAGATCATTTGTGGGGATAGAAACGAGACAAGTTCGTCCACTAAAAATTGTTAGAGTCAGGTAATGAATACATGGGGGCTCATTATATCATTCTGTCTACTTTTGTATATGTTGGAAATTTTCTATAATAAAAAGATTTTTTAAAAACTTTCAATGGTCCTCAAAAACATCTAAATGCTTCAGAAGGGCACACACTACCCTTAGCCATCAGAACCGCCTTATCTTTGAGCCTTTTCTCCAGGTCCTCCTTTCACATGTACCCTCTGATTAAGCTCTACCAAGCTACCTATTCTTCATGGAAAGAAGACTTTCAAAATACGGTTTTTTCTCCTCGAACCATGATTATTTATCCTTTATACCCAGTTCAAATGTCACCAGTCCTAGGGAACCTTCTTTGACTCACCCAGATACACAGTCCTCTCCTTTTCTCCAAAAACTTTCTTCTATAAAATTCTACACAAGCCTCTTTTATCGACCAAATATTTGTGTGTCATGATTGTCATAACAATTTTTTAAAATATTTGTATGCTTAACTAGATGGTAATATCCTGTAGGGTAAAGTCTGTGCCATTATTCATGTTAGTGTAATAAGCAACACAACACATATGTTTAAAAATACTTGCCGAATGAATTGTATGAAAATATATTTTGGGCCTTTTTTTCCTCTTACTTTTGTTACATAAATGTAAATTCTGCCTTCCAACATAAGAAGTTTCATAAACTAGACCATGCTTACTGAAGTTTTGATAACTTTTGGTTGAGTAAAATTTCCAAATCTAAGGATTAAAACTCAAAACAGTTTTTCAAACATATTAGCATCTCTAATACCAGAGGATATTCCACATAGTTGCAGTTTTATGCACACACATTTCTCAGTCATCCTTATAGCCAAAAAGATAAAACCTCAATTCTTACACAATAAAACCACCATGACTGGCTTAAGTCAACCAAAGTTCCTGCAGCTTCCAAGAGAGGGTGAAGGAACTATTTCTTCTAAAACCCAGAGAATTAAAATAGCATATGTTCTACTGGTCCTGCTTCAAGGTCTGCTTCACCCTTTTATCTATTTGTAATCATGGCCCCAAGAAACAATTTATTAAGTGAGTATGATTGCCTCTTTTGATGCCAATATTATGTTACTTCTTATAAAAACCAAATAAAATTTAAAGCAAACTGTCATTGCCGGTTAATCAGCCAGATCCTTCAGTCATGATCTTTTTTATACCTGTCATCATCTGAGATAGTGTCACGATTTTCCAGCAGAGCTGGAAAGAGAACACTGCCCAAGATGCAGAGCGCCAGAGTTGAGAGAACCCCTCAACAATAGGAACAGGATGAGTGCATTCTGGGTAGAGGCTAAGAGGAGACTATAGGATGCACTCATGAATCCATAGAGTCTTAGAAGTTTCTTTGTCCCCTAGCAGCATCCCTCTAATGGAAATGGCTATGTATTGAGCATGACGTAATGTCAGTTGCAGGCAAAACCAGCAGAATCCAGACTCTACAGAATGGCTGCCCCTTCCATAGTGAGCAGTAGTTTTTAACATAAATATAGTGAGAGACAAGTGAAGTTGAATAGAAAAGGTACATACCTTTTTTTTTTAAAGATTTTATTTATTTATTCATAAGAGACAGAGAAAGAGAAAGGCAGAGGGAGAAGCGGGCTCCCCATGCGAGACTCAGATCCCAGGACTCTGGGATCATGACCTGAGCCGAAGGCAGATGCTTAACCATCTCAGCCACCCAGGCGCCCAAAAAGGTACATACTTTGTTTACAGGCAGACTAGGACCAGAATCCTGGCTTCACTACTCGCTGGCTTGTGACCTTAGGGAAGATACTCAACCTCTCTGAAATTTAGTTTTCTCTTCTATAAGAGTGTCAATGATAATGTCTACCTCTGGGAGTTGTGAAAAGAAACATCCATTTCTTTCCTCTCCCAGCAGCAGATTCTGTTTAAATGCCAACTACAGAAGGAAAAGAGAGAGAGATTCATCTTAGAACCTGAGTGAGTGGGGAGAGAAAGAGACAACAGAGAAATCCAGAGCACCGCCATTCAGACTGAGCACTGTCCTTGCCATAAACAAATAATCTGCAAAACATCCTGTCAACTCATATGATTTTGAATGGCAGGCATTCCATGCATACATGAAATACTTTCTACTTTTAAAAAGCAGAACCGAAAGTAAAGCAGAATCCCAAGTTTAGTCAAATTGAAGCCAGGGTATGATTTTTCCAGAGCCAAGTATGGAAATTATACTCAGTTCTTCTATTTTAAAAAGGTTTTAAATTCTTGTGTAGTTTTTGAGCTTTAGAATTCTATATTAACTTGAGATTTGAGAACATTCCTCCTTGATAGTCATAGGCAAGTTGACAGAGTGTGGCTGGAGAAGGCCATTTTTCTTCCCAGCTCCTTGATTCTAGGTCCAGAGAGTTCTGTCAAACCAGTGTGTCAATTCCTAAAAAGGAACCCCGAGGTGGTACCTTCTTAAAGTGAACTTATAAAAGAGTATCCAAGGAAAACTGGTTCAGCTCATTTTGAACTGTTAAATGAAAAGAAAACTACTTTTTCAAAACAGAACAGATGACTAACTAACCAGCCTTTTTCCCCCCTTTCTTTCTTTCTTTTTTTTTTTTTTAATCTGGAGTCTGATTCCTTGGCAGATTGATGGTCCCTTTGCCTGAATTCTTCTCCAACCCCTTAACTTCCTTTTGGCCAGTTCATCAGTCGCTAAGGTCTCAACCACAGTACAAAGACCTCATCTGTGATTTTTGAAACAATGAACAGCAGCAAGGTAGTGACTAAAATGAAGTTCTGGAATTAGTGACGAACTTTTTTCCATGTCATTTTCCCCATCACTAGATCTCTGTCAAGGATTGTACCTGGAACGCATTCACTTATAACACAACACGAAAACACAACACAATGACATAATGATCTAGGCAAGCGTCTTGGAGTATTTTGTGGGGTGGGGATGGGTCCTCTTAAAGTAGCACTAAGTTAAGTGTAAAGATAGGACAGCAGTTGGAATAGATAAGCCTTCAAAAAATTAAATGATCACATGGAAACTTACAAGATATTGGGGTATCTGCAGGTACATAAATCATTCATATATTGAGCTGAATTCTCCACTTACAATAGGGATATCAAGGTTTATATTATTTCCTATTCTACAAAATGGAATCCAGGACATTAAGCCTTTTTTTTTTTTAAGATTTTTATTTATTTTAGAGAGAGAGACAGCGGAGGGAGAGAGAATCTCAAGCGGACTCTGCACTGAGCACGGAGCCTCATGTGGAGCTTGATCCCATGACCCTGAGATCATGACCTGAGCTGAAACCAAGAGTCAGACACTTAACCAACTGAGCCACCCAGACATCCCCAGGACACTAAGCCTTGTTCATTTTCTTTCTTTCCTTCTTTTTAAAAAATTTTCTTTCCCCTTTTGTCTTCTTGAGAGATGCAGTAAGTTCTGATTATTACAGTAGTTACTAAGAAAAATACTCTTTGAGTCAATTCATGAATAAATGTTTTTCAGGATTTTTTAAATTCAAAGAAGGCTACCTTTCACACTCATACTCAAAAAGGACTTTAGAAAGAAACACTGTAATAGCTATTATTGTCAAAGAGAGGTTCCCTTGTTTCCCCCCACCTCTAAGTCACAGCCATCAAAATGTACAGCTACACTGTAAAACCATCAGGCATCGGACGCTGTCATTTTTATGACCTTGCCAACACACAGATAATGCTGTTATACAATGAACTGGGTGACCATAACAGAAAACTGACTAGTAGTGAAGATTCTTGATTATTCTAGCAACCTAGGAATCTTGCAGGTAACTTTGCGGAGGGAAATGGTCACAGTGGACACCGTTCCTAGTAGTCAAAGTATACTATTTCCCATGGGAGGCAGGGTACTGAAACCAGGCGGAACTTCCAAGATAGCTGACGGTTTTGTGGGATAATGGGAGTGCATGCTGAACAAGAGACTGCATTTTTTATATCTAAAACAAAAAACAAAAAACCCAGATCCCTTATAAGAGTTGACTATTACATCATGCCATGGTTAGCAGGACTCCAACCTAGCCACACTGGGTGTGCCGGGGAGGAGAATGACCACTAAGATCATTTAGAAATACTGCACAAGTACCCTCACTGACATGCACGAGACGGCACATCCTGAATCAGTCTCCCATTTACCTTTTGCGCAACAGAAATAATACAAATTACAGCACTCTTGATCACAGACGACAGTTCTATCGATACTATTATTCAGAGTCAGAGGACGGAGGACTTCACTGAGCTCTGCCAGCGACTGGTCCCATGTCACTCACTTTCCCTCATTCTGTTTCCTCACTGTAAACAGTGGTGAAGATGTCCTCCGTCTTTCACAGGATTGTGGCAAAGTGCAAGAAAGTGCCTTACCCCGGAAAATTCCTCTATAAATGCAGGAATTTGTCTTACTGATACTACAAATGGGCTCAAGATCAAACACAGCAAACCTACACAGATACCACTGTGATCATATGCAACCACAAAAACAAACCAAAATACTTTCAAATCCATCAAACAAAGGAAATGGGACTTGCAAGTAGCAGAACAACTCTAGGGATTGTAAATGAGCGATCAATACAAAGGGGAAGTGGGACCCAAGGGAGTGAACTCTTTGGGAACAGGTTTTTCGGAACACACAATCTGGAAAAAACAAAGAAACAAAGCCAACCGACACGGCATCACAAATTTTGTTTCCTCATCCTAAGAGCTCCTAAGAAAATAACCAAACACTTTATTTTGCTTTAAACCAGCTCTGGAGTATAACGTACGGACTCTGCGGTGATTTTGAATCTGTCTCCTGTGTCTCTGTAATAACCCACTGGACAGCACCGACTGCCATGGAAATAAGCCATTCCCAGCAAGAACTGGAGGTAATTTCCAGTGGTTCTGGTTTAGCAGACTGTTTTTGCTGACTTCTCTGGCGTTGGGCTTAGCTTTAGAAGCATCAGTAGGTGACAAGTAGATTAAAAATTCCCCTTTCTTGCTATAAGTAGCTTGATCTTCAGAATGTGTAATCTTGCCATTAACAGCCTTGAAAACACATTGATAACTTTCTCAAAGACATCCATGACTGGTCTCCACTCTTAATTTTCCTTCTGATTAAGCACAGGACCCTTCTGCTATATATGTATCACTCAGTGCTCTTTCTCATTGTCAGCCCTAATTTTGACATTTAACCACATGGAAGAACAAATAAAATTTTTAGAAGGGTTCAAGAACTACCTTTGTTTCTTTCTTTTCTTTCTTTTCTTTCGTTCTTTCTTTCGTTCTTTCTAAGATTTTATTCACTTACTTGACAGAGAGAGAAAGCACAAGCAGGGGGAACGGCAGGCAGAGGGGGAAGCACACACCCTGCTGAGCAGGGAGCCCGATATGGGGCTCCATCCCAGGACCCTGGGACCGTGACCTGAGCTGAAGGCAGACGCTTAACCGACTAAGCCACCCAGGCGCCCCAAGAGCTACGTTTCTTTAAGGGCTTGGTCTCTGGCTGTTGACCCAGAGAAGCTTCAGGCTCATGGCCCACAGTAAGACAGGCAGTCTTTAGATCTGCGACAGGTGCAGGGAGAAGTGTGTACCTGGGCAAAGGCTGGAGCAGACAGCATCCCAGTCAGCGGAGAAAAGCACACCTCTCCTCCCTCACCTCATTCCCTCCCCTCCCCCCACCTATGACCTCCCCTCAGGCTCAGAACAGCTGGAGCAAACAGATGGAAGAACTACATTATTTCTATTCATGAATAACAACCACCTACTCAGACAACCAACCTTCCAGGTTGAACAACAATGAACAGGTCTGGTAATAGTGTTATCACCACGAAGCCAGCTATTTGGGGGTGGGGCAGGGATGGAGTGGCTGTCCTCCAAAGGAAAGGAGTGACAGGAAAAGCTGAGGAAAAGGCCAGAAAGGGCAGGGACAGTGGAGTGCTCCAGGCTAACGATAAAGTTCAAACTTGCTGTTCCTCCCAATGGGAGAGCCATCCCTGAACTACTTTCAATGAGAAAAACACGCTGCAGGTCAGTGATCCTGTACAGCTTGGGCCTGGACTGTCACAAGGGGAAACCTCACCCTTCCTGCCCGGGAGCGTTCGCAAGAGCCTTCACACACGGTGTGTGTCTGTGTGGCACTGAAATATTCTCATTTGCATTCCGTTAAGCATTTCATTAAGTTTTGCTTTTAAGTTTAAACTTGTGGGAATAGTGTACGTGTTCCACTTTTCTTTCTTTTTTAATTCCACTTTTCTTTTTTTAATGTGTGCGGTTTCTGGAGTCAGATCCAGGAGCCACTTCTGTCTGTGCCATGTACCGCCCAGCAGCTAAGGGGGAGGGGGGGGCCCCTGAGCTTCAGTTTCTCCATCTATAGAACTGGTATAATGATATATACATAGACGTATTGTGAAGATTATATGAAAATGAATACACTTGCTTAGCACAACATTTGGCAGAGTACGTGCATAGTAAATATAAGTTATAATTATTAGGGTTAATGTTATAATCATAATATAATAATAGTAGCGGAAGGCTTGGGCCCTCTTTTCTGGCTCGGCAACAAACTAGCACTTTGACCCAGATAGATGTTACAATTTTCTCAACTTTGAAATGAATGTGCTAGATGGCACATTCTAGAATTCCTGTCCAGATCTAAGTCTTTGACTCTGTAGACATACTATCAACATGTAAAATAATTATTCATTATGCTGTTAATATTCAAGATATCATCAGGTTTTTCCAAAATAATCTGTGGGCCTTGAAAAAATCAGCACCTGAGTAATTCAAAGGATAACTTGACTGCCAATGAGACCCCTTCCCCCATTTTATTGTGGGTGTCTCTCTTATTCTGGAGACATAATTTCACCTGATAGTTCTTTTCCACTATGCCTGCAGTAAAAGTGAAACTAAACCATGAGCAAACTCCTTAAAAAGTGGCCCAGTGGGCAGCCCTGCTGGCAAACAGGGAAGTCACTGAGCCACGTGGCCACGGGCTAAATCAAAGCCCTCACACAAATGGCATAAAAAGGAATGGAAGAGTTAGAAATATTTTTCTCTCGTTGAACATTCCAAGTCTTGTAGCTTCTTCTACATTTTAAGGAAAAGAAGAGGAGAAACTTCCCAGTGCCAGACTAGCCACTTTTCCAGATGGGCGTCTGAAAGTGCATCCACCCCAGACCTTTGACTGATGGGGTACTCGAGACCAACTGCACCGAGGGGAACTGCAGCAGGCCCAGTGCACTCCAGGTCATTTTCAGTCCATCCTCCACCTTCCAGGAGTGGAGGGGGTGCAGGGAGAGCAGAGCTCCCTCCAGGCGGGGAGCAGAAACTGCAAGACAACTGGACAATCTGAGCGTATCTGACCATCCATCAGTCACCCCGGGAAACAAACACACTTTGGAATACTCTGTGCTTGTCTCAAGCAAAATAACTGTTTGGTAAGAATTCAAATCAAAACAACCTGCCCACCCCCCTTCCTAACGTCCAGGCAATCCAGAAAAAGGAACTTGTTTGGTTATCTCCCTCGGGGCTCTGATTCAGAGGCCTGTCACTTCCAGAGGTTTACCTCATTGATGCCGGGTTCTGTCCTCTCCCTTTCCCCTTCTCCTTGCTTAAACATTCTGGCTGGTGACTACCACAGAAGGACAAAAGTCCCTGAACAACAGCCCCATTCCAGCATGGGGCCTGCTGTCCTGCTCTCCTGAGAGCAAGCTCCAGTAAGCTGAATAAACCTGAGGGAGAACAGGTCTATTACCTGGCTGGAAGCCAGCTATCAAGCCCCCAGAACTGATAATCAGCCACAGGCAACACTTTTATAATCCAGGTCATCAACAAGGAAGAAAGACACTGAGCATCATCAAAACACTAACTTTCCCTTTCTAAAGTAAGGAAGACCAGGGGTGACTAAAAAATTTAGCTTTAAAGTAACAAGGTTGAATTAGCTTGTTCAAGAAAAGAGCTATAAAACATATCTCCACTGAGTTGGAAAGCATGCCTGAAATCTAAAAAGTGCTTCCTCATCTAAATCTAAATATTATTTTGTTAGTTTCCTATATTGCAGATTGTTATACTTCGTTAAATGAGATCGTTTCCAAAGCTGACTGGTCAAGTCAGACATACACATTTCTCAAAACACTATTTTTTTTCAAATTTCAATGGTAAAATCGATTAAAATCAAACCCAGTCAATCAGGTCACTTTAATAAGCTCTCTACTTCATAACCTGAATCTTGGCTTTGAATCTAAACACCACAGACCATAAAAATCCCAGACACCAGGAAATCAACTCGCTACTTCGTAGGTAGGAATCAAGCAATATGCCTCATTCACCCTTAAAGTTAGAATACGACGTTGCTGCAAATGACAGATTCTTAAAAAAAAAAAAAATTAGTAATACAAATGACTATTAACAACAGATAACATAAAATACCTCCTTGAATGCCAAATGGAAATCAAAATCAAAATTAAAAATTGCCAGTGCCTTGCAAAACACACACACACACACACTCTCTCTCTCTCTCTCTCTCTCTCTCTCTCTCTCTCTCAAAAGTTCTCCAGTTACTTACTGGGGCGGTTCTGCTGTCCTGCTCACATCAGCGCCCTGCCTGTCCGGCTGCCAAGTGCCGGAGCATGCCTCGAGCAGCTGTTTCCTTCAAGCTGGGCTCTGTGTCTTACCCAGTCACATGCGCCTCCTGATAAATACGGCTGCCTGCTGCCGTGCCAGGAGGTCAGAACCTGAAGATCATTATTCTCCTAATTCGCAAGCTGGCTCAGCCGTTTCATTTGCACGCAGAGCAGTACACTCCACAATTTTTCTTTTAGTGGCAAACCCCAAACAGCTGATAAGTCACCCTGAAGGGCAGGTCACGGCAAGTGGAAAGTTGATACGTGTGGGGGAGGGGGAAGGGGCGTGGGGGGGGAGGGGCTGGCCGCCCCTATGCTCCCTCAACTCCCTTCGGTTTTCACTGGGGCTCTTGACCAGCAAGAAGAAGGAAGCACAGCCCTGCGCTGCAGGTGCAAACCGTGCTGCGTGCCGGAGCCCCCGGAGGACATCAGAGCGCTGCTCCGTCTCAGTTTCGTCTTAGCATCCAGGCTCCGGGCTGTGGGAAGAGCTGTAAGACTGGGCTGCCCGTTCTGAGGAAGGCAGACTAACCAGCTCGGAATGTTTAGGTTTAATTTCAAAGGCCAGGGCTGCTGTGCCAAGCGGTGCTGAGGGGCTAATGGGTGAGGGGTTAAGGAAGAATATCAGATGCGGCTTCGTCTAGAGAGCCAATGGAAATGAGTTTCAGGTAACTTAAGACCCAGCGTCCGCACACTGTAGTTATCTGTTGGATCGTGTCAACATTTGGGGGGCACAGCAGAGCCGTTGAGATTATCAGCTAGGGAATCAGAGTGGAAACAGAAATGATCACAAGATTTACAAGCCACTTTACAGATGTGCTGCCTGCCCCCTTTGGTGCTAGGAAGTGGAACCAACCTGCTGTTTCCTGTGCTGCTCACAAAGGTGGCAGACCATCTGGGTGCCTTGTTGAATTCATACTTCTCACCTTAGCTGATTTTCCCCCCTCTCCAAGGAAAGCCTGTGGTCGCTTTGACTTTGGATAGCACCCGACTTCTTGGTAGAGTAAGAGTAACGCTAAAAGCAGAGCCCAAGCAGGGTAGAATGCAGATAGGACAGGCAGGCAGCTCATCTGGCAAACTGAATATCCAAAAAAGATTTTAAGAGGTTAAAATGCCCCAGGGGATTTCTGCACCATAATGAGCCTGTTAAACTGTCAACCTTGATTTTTAATAAGTGAGATTTTACTCAACAGAGAAGCTTGTGTGGGCAACCTTTCATATCTGGGTTTTGTCTCATAATTATTTACAGAATTAATCAAACCAGAAGTTTCCCTCCATACAAAGGATAGAGTTTTTCCAGAATGACCAAAACAAACAAACAAACAAAAAAACCCCTCATTCTTGCCATTCTTTCAGGGGACTAATTTGTTACCAACATGTGAGTGACCGAAGTGTAAATAGAAAAATTTTTTGCAAGTTTCAAAACATATCCCTTTTGTTCAGAGTTAGTAATACAAAGGAACTACAGATATTAAAATACAATGTGCTAAAATATGTCAACTTCATAACCCTTTTTCCTCATGTGACAATCATTAATCAAACAGAAAAGGAGGCCTACTGAAGATTCGAAATGTTATTTTGATTTATGTATACTTTGCACTTAGAGTAATGGAAACTTTTGTGATCTTATGGCATCCATCAATCACTTTATTTGCAACTGGTTGTGTTAATTATTCTGATGATCCATTGCATACCATATAGTTAATGAGGCAGAGGCTTCTGGAAACCCTTCAATGACCAATTAAAAAAACAGCCTCAGGAAAGGTAAGCATAGAAATTCTCTCATTCTGTTGGGAGAGAAGAAGGGATGGATCCAAACCATAAGTGAACTGTCAACACAGACCAAGATCCTGGACACTTCTGACAGTGTCCAGGGCTGTCACTGAGGTTCCACAAAGGCACTCTTCTAGCCTCAGAAAGAAATGGGGAAATCCCCCCTTTCTGCCCCAGACACCTATAGGTACCAATTTTCGCCTTCAACTCCGAAAGAAATACCCTCCTCCGCCGAAGGCCATCCACCCCCGGGGCTTTCTGTCTCACCTTGGGACTCCCACCTCTTCAGGATTCTTTGCCAACAATCACGCCTTCTCTCTCTGTCTACTCATCCTCCTCATTATCTAAATATGCTCACATGATTTTTATGTTCTAAAAACAAGCCTTTTTGATCCTTTGCTCCATTAATTACTGCCCTAACCTACTCATTCCCTTCACAGGTGAGCTTCTGGAGAAACACTTCTTGCGTCCATCATCTTCACATCCTATTCACATTGAGGCCTGCTTCCATTCTGGCTCTTCCCCCGACTTCACTGAACCTACTTTCCCCAAGTCACCAAAGACCAATGCTATTGGACACGTTTTTGCTTTTATCTTACTTGACCTCTAGGCTGCACTTGACCTAACTAACCATGCACTCCTTAATGTGTTCTCTTTTGGCTTCTGTAAAAATTCATTCCCACCTCCTTCAGCCTCCTGTGTGGACTCTTCTAATACCTGCTGTCCTCACATGTAAAAATCCTCTCTGTTCTTCCTGTTTTCTAACAGCTCTCATATATCTTAATTTATTACTGAATGACTACAGTAGTTTCCTGATTAGATGTCTTGCCTCCAAAAGTCTGTCTCTGACCTCTTTATTTTATTTTATTTTATATTTTATTTTATTTATTTAATTTAATTTAATTTATTTTATTTTATTTTATTTTATTTTATTTTATTTTATTTTTACACTTTTGTACTGAAGGCCTCTCAAAAACCATGGTAGAATCTTAGGCATCTTTGTATTCCCAGAACCTAGGACAGGGCTTAAATCCTTCTTTTGTACATTCTGTTACTGTTGCATTTCTTACTCTGTGTTATAATTAGGTCTTAATGTGTCTATGTCCCATCCAAACTTTGACGACCTTAAAGAAAGTCTGTGACTTATTCATTTTATATCCTGCAGTGCCTAATACAATGTCTGACCTGTAGGAGACACGCAGCGGAAACAATGCTGAATGAGTAAATGAATGATTAAAGAGAAAGATCTTCTGTTTATTCGTCACAGAAAAGATACAAGAAAAGTTTACAGAAACTGATTTTATATTAGGCCACCAAAAAAATCTTAAGTAATGTCCCCCTCAAAGAAATTATTTTCACCACATTCTATGACCATATTGTAATATAACTATAAAATAATTGCAAAATGTAAGTCAAAAAAGAGCCAAGCTCTTGGAAAATTTTTACGACTCTTCTTTAAGAAAATCATTGATTGGAAAGAAATCAAAAAGGCAATCACAGGATGCTTAGAAAGGCTCAGTAATGAGAATACCACATATCCAATACCATAGGTAGAGCCAAAAGAGTTAATTAGAAGCAAACTGACCTAAGAAGTTGAAAAACAACAGATCGATAATCATGGGAAAATGTCAGTTATTAAGAAATTGTTTCCAAAAAAGTTTTTAGTCCAAATTACTTACACAATCAAGTTCTCCCTGAGTTTCAAGCCACAGATAATTCCCAGGCTGTATAAAATGTTCAAATGGACAAAAGTAACAGAAACCTAACATAATACCTCAGACATAAAAACAAACAAACAAACAAACTGATAAAGCATAATAATGGAAACCACAAACTAACCTCACAAATAAACACAGTTTACCCAAGAGACGTAAAAAACTCTGAATATTAAGGAATGCATTAGTATGATGACATGATGGAAAAAAGCCTTTGAATTAGCACAAGAGGTACTCTTGAAAAGTCTTCTGATAAAATTCAATATCAATTTTTTAAATTAATAAAATGGAGTTAGGAGAATTTTTCTTGTCATGATAAAGCTTATCCCAAACCAAACACAAGTGTCATACCTAATGGTGCAGTAGTAGAGATATTAACATTAAAATGAGAAACAGAGAAAGGGTGCCCATCGTCAGTACCACCACACAGTGCTGTTCTGGACATTCGAGCCCTTGCAACCAGACAAGCAAATGAAAACCAAACAAACAAAAAGTAAAGAAGAATTATGAGAAAGCAAGAGACAAAATTATCCAACTTGCATATGTTATAATCATTTACTTAGTAGAATTAACTTTTAAAAGATGTTTTAAATAATTAGAAATGTCAGTGAACAATCACAAAATAAAATTAATTGGGTTTCCCACATAACAGCCTAAAACTGTTAGAAAAATCATGGAAAAAAAATCGCATTCAGAATGGCAACAGTAATAACAAAATTTCTAGGAAAGACAAGAAAAGTGAAGAAAATATAAAGAAATTTATAAAACTCTACTGAGAAAATAGGAAATATTTCAATAAATGGAGCATTCTATGATTTTCCAGGACTGGAAGACTCAACATTGTCAGGATGTCCATTCTCCTCTGTTTAATTTATAAATATAATTAAATTTTGATTAAAGTGCCAGAGATTTTTAAAAACAGGTCCAAAAAAAAAAAAAAAAAGAAATTCTGAAGTTGATGTGAAAAAAAGAAACTGAGAATGGTAAAGAAAATTTTAGAAAACAACAAAGTGGGTGGGGGGTATGAGGTATTAAATAGGATGAAAACATTAAGAATTAAAAGTTTGATTCTGGTGCCAAAAGAGGCAGACCAATGGAGCAGAACAGAAAGCCAGAAATATAAAAACAAGTACTATATTAAAATGTTTATTTGTTAAATATGATATTTAAACTCAGTGGGAAAGGAATGGATTATTTAATGACTGGTTGAATAGTTAAGTATGAGGAAAAATAAAATAAAATATCACCAATTATTAAAATAAAAATCAGGGGCACCTGGGTGGCTCAGTCATTAAGCGTCTGCCTTTGGCTCAAGTCATGATCCCAGGGTCCTGGGATCGAGCCCCACATCGGGCTCCCTACTCCGTGGGAAGCCTGCTTCTCCCTCTCCCACTCCCCCCTGCTTGTGTTCCCTCTCTCACTGCATCTCTCTCTTCAAATAAATAAAATCTTTAAAAAAGAAAAATCAATTATTACCTCACAAAAATAAAATCAATTACCTCATACCATACACAAAATAAATGCCTAGCGGACAAAAGAGCTGAATGGTGAAAATAAGACCATACATGAACTTGAAGAAAATCATGTGATTGTTTTTATAATCTTAAAATTATTTTAATCATGATTAAATGATTTTATCATGAAAATTATTTTAATTATGATCACAAAAGCAGAAACCATTTAAGAATGTTTTAAATATTTTAAATAAGTAAAAAGTAAAGTTTATGTATGTCAAAAATAACCCCACCATAAACAAAATTAAACCACAAATGACAGAATGAGATTAAAAAATGAAACCTGTAAAGTAAAAGGTTAATAGCATTAACATATAAATAGTCTTTATCATTAACAACTAGGCAAAGAATATAATAAAGACTTTACAAGTAAAGAAATATAAATGACCATTTACACACATATAAAAAAATCCATCTTCTTAAAAATGAGTACAAATTAAACAATGATAGGATACCATGTATTACCTCTAAACTTGACAAAGATAAAAACTGATAATCCCCAATGTTGTTGGCAGGAGGTTTTGGAAAATGGCACCTTTATACTCTGCTGCCAAGAGTATAAATTGGTACCATGTGTAAGAAAGATAATTCTGTGATATGTAGCAAAAGCTTTTTAAAATATGTAGACCCTTTAATTCTTCAGTTCCTCTCCTAGAAATATATCCCAAGGAAATAATATGGATTTTCATATGTGCAGGAATGTTTCTCACAGCACTGTGTATACTAGTGAAAAATTAGAAACAGTCTATGTACCAAAAGTAGTTGAATAAACTATTATATATTCATAAGACTTAGTACTATGCAATCACCATAATGTTGTTGAAGTATATTAACATGGAAAAATATTCAGCATATATTAAGCGGAAAACACAAGTTATAAAACAGTTTATTTAGTATGATCTCATTTTTCTAGGAAGACATGTGAACATATGTAAAAGTCAGAAACATTATATAGTTGACACTTGAAACACACAGGGTTAGGGGCCCTGACCCCCACACAACTAAAAATCCTTGTGTAACTTTTGACTCCCTAACCCTTAATGACTAAGAGCCTTCTGTTGACTGAGCCTTTTCCATAACACAAACAGACGATCAACACGTATTTTGTATGTTATATGTATTATATGCTGTAGTCTTATAATAAAGTAAGTTAGTGAAAAGAAATATTAAGAAAATACATTTACAGTACTGTATTTATAAAAAAAAAAACCCACTTGTAAGTGGACCTGTGCAGTTCAAACCCATGTTGTTCAAAGGTCAACTGTGCCTCAAATTTTTAATAGCAGTTATTTTTGGGAGTTGGGGTCAGTGTTTCCCCCCTCTTTATGCTTATCACTTTTTTCCTACTGTTGCCATGTCATAAATGTGTATCAGTTGTTCATTTGTAAATGAGATCTTTTTTATATAAAGAGACCTACCAGCATACTTAAGTGCTCTAATCATCTACACAAAGAGGAGAGAGCCGTAAGAAATGTGATCAAGAATAAAGGACCCTGAGCAGCAAAGTCTCACCATCCATTAATAAGGTCAGACACTTCTTCCTAAGTCTCAGTTCTCTACCCTTCTGTTCCTGGACCCAATATTGGATAACAAGTCACTGAAAGTGGTGGCACGACCAGGTTCAGAGGATGCCGGAAGAGGAAAGAAGTATGGTCTTGCTTGAGCTCCTTGGGTTCAGAGATGCCCTGATGGGCCTTTATGCCTACCCCAGATATTCCCTTAAGTAGAATTTCCCAGATGGTTTCCATCCTATGCACACATGGTCAGAGAGCAGGAACCTAATCTGCCAACTGCCCCCTGGTGAAGCTGCCCATCTATCATTCAACCTTGTGCCAAATTCCTCCTCCAAATTGGTGACACACCACCTGCTGGTCAATTTGAGGTACTAACGCCATACTGCATCCCCACTCCCACCTCCCTTTCCTTTCAGTGGACCTTTCACACATTACTTTCTTATTTCTACTGGGTCATCCCTTTCTCAGATACATACACTTCTTTCTTTTTCCTTCCGACATTTGTCTAAGTATCACGAGGGATTTTCTCTCCCGTTCTTGTTCTTCCCCTATTCTTCCCCTTGAGCCAAAATAACCCCCTAGACACAGTTATCGTTAAGAGTTGTGCTAGCCACATGCCTGTAACAGAGAAAAAATTGTGAAAAAATCAGAGAGCGGAGTTTTTAATCTCTAAAGCCCTTGAACAAAGCAAACCATTGTCAACAAATGGAAAAATATAGCGTCTGTGTTCAAAGTACATTGCATTTAAGGATTCACCAAAGCGCGTGACAAAACTCTCTGCTCTCAAAGTTTACAATCTTTCTTGGAGAAAATGCAACATGCAGAAAGCCATATATAAGGAATTATAATTATCATGTATCATAACAATTAGCATCCATTAATATTGTAACATACCTATATAGTAATATATAACAAGCTAACATCTGTGCAAAATACTCATTTAATGCTCACAACAATGCCCTCAGGAGATGCTATTATTTTACTCTGATGATGACCTTTAATGAGATTAACTAGCCTGCCCACAGCTAGTAAGCAGCAGAGAAAGAGAAAGAGAGAAATACAGACGCAAACAGACCCAGGTCTCTCTGCTCCAAACCTTCCACATTTACTGTTTCCACCCAGCCAAATGGGTTAGTATGCATAGAAATTTTCATAGACTTGCTTGTCTTTCTCTAATTAAACCTGCTCACACTCATGCATAACAGCCAAGTCAACCGTGGTGCACTTTAGGGTCTAATTATTGGCATTACAACAGCAGTTGTAACTTACTGATTTACAAGTGAACCTTTTGACACAAGCCACTCATAAACTGGAGATGGGCTGTATAAAAATAAAATGGAGACTGAATCAGGAGGACAGCCTCTATCAGAGGAAGCCTCTGCAGAAGCTGCTCCCACACCCTGTCTGGGAGCCCTGCCCCCTTTCTTCAGCATCTCTGGAGAAATCCCCAAATTTCTGGGCAAATCAGTCCAGTTTAAAAATGGACTTCCTCTTTTGGTCTCTTTCTTATTCTTATATTTTATCTCTTTTCTTTTTTCCTTTTTGTCAAATTGCATTTGTTTTTTAAAAACACATTACATAATAGTGTCATTGCATTTACTTAATCTAATTCATTTAAATTTACCTTTACGGCAGATTTTTTTCCTCCATCTAATCAGCTTCTTAGACTAGGCCAGGTTTCTAGCCGAACCTGGATTCAGTAAACATGAGAAGGAAAAGTTAGCAACCATGACACAAATCACCTCACTTAGCATAATTACTTACATAATAAATTTTTCCAGTAGTTTTATTTCTAAACCCTGATTTGACAGCAACTTTCATTAATCTTTGAAGATCTTACCCCTATAAGCCACAGACCAGTGGTCAAATTAATCTGAATCTAAATCTTCCAACATACCACTGCTGCTTTCAGAATTTAGTTCTTTTTTTCGTTTATTAGATTTATTTATTTATTTGAGAGAGAGTGCACACGTTGGGGGAGAGGCAAAGGGAGGAGGGGAGAGAGAGACTCTCAAGCACACTCCGGGCTGATCACAGAGCCTGATGCAGACTAGATCCCAAGACCCTGAGACCATGACCTGAGCCGAAATCAAGAGCTGGCTGCTCAACCCAGTGAGCCACCCAGGTGCCCCCTCAGAATTGTTTTAGTTCTTGAAAAAGTTGCTTAGAGGAAAAAAAAAAAAAAAACAACTTCCTAAGGCTGCCTCTGTGCATTTTTCTGAGAATCATTTAGTATGCAGAAAATAATAGAAGGGGAATTTCAGATTTATAATTTCCTTTCTATTCAAGTTTCAGCATCACTGCTGTTTCAAAGGAGAAAATACAAAGCTGATTCAGGGAAAATGAGGCAAAGAAAATATTAAAATTTTTTTTCTCGAAATGTGTGATAGCTAAATGCATGAGATGGGCACAGTTTGATCTTTGCAGGAATCATAGGAAAAGTGCCGTTAGAAGCTCCAAATCCTCTTTTTCTCAGATGAGAATGTGAGCCCCTCCTGCCTTACTCTCCCCGTCCTCCCACTGCGGCTCCGCTCTCTGAGTCTTCTAAACTGTCCTGGGCTCATCCCATAGCCCACTAGTCTTTGCTGGAAGATGATGCTCAGTGTACACTTTCTGAATGAAGGAGGGAATTTTTACACCACGGTTGTAATTATCAAATAGACATCTTATTTTGATACTAAATCCATCCGCTAAAATTGTGCATGCAGAAAAATGGATTTTCTGCCTTCTGAAAGTTCAAGTTATGCTACTTCACTTTTACAATAAAAGAGTTGCATTAGCACCAGTTTTTGCTAACCAACAGAAATCCAAAGAAAGGTGAAAAGCGAAAACAGTGTTCAGCATTTGGCAGTGAGCCCTCATAGAGGCAGGGCGCACCCCAGAGCCACGAGTGTGGCACCCCCGGCGGAGAGTGTGGCGCCACCAAGTTCCTTTCCGGGGAACTACACTCAGCATCTCAGTATCAAGCCACCATTGCTTTGAACAGGTGTGAGCATCTGTGCTTTTCGTCGATTTATTTTGTGCACCCATTAGTAAGATGTGATATCAGAAAAGCCCAAGAGGTTATTTTTGGAGTGTGAGCACGCTCAAAAAAATTTCCATATAAATTAATAATAATTTATTAATATAAATAAATTAATTGCTTCATTGCTTTATGCTATTTTGACTTACAAAACGTTTCATTTCATAGGAATGCTCTACTTTTGAATAGCTGGGGAAACCTGTAATTCTAAACATCAGTGTTCTACATAATCACTTCAGCTCTTCACTTTGGCTATCACAATATCCAAAAACAGCTAGCTGACTGCAAGTCCTGTCTTCCAGTCCTTTGTGCCAAACTACTTGCTCACATTTTAATCCAACCAAAACCACCTCTAGGTTATAAATCTGTGAGGATTGAGAGTCTAACCTCATTTCCATATCCTTTCCTCAAGTATCATTACCTTTATCACACACTTCATCAAACATTGCCATGATTTATTTACACTGTGTTTGCTCAAACTTTTGGCTGCAGTCTTGGGATTACTTAGAACATTTGTGTCTAGAAAGCCTTTGGATGAGAGATTCTTCATCATGACTGCCTGGGAGAACACAAAGGTAACCACAGACAGAGCAGGAACCCATTGAGTAATGAGGATCTAGTATTACTACAACCAGATTTTCTGATTTGTGGATCAGAGCGGGTAAACTAAGAAAGCACTTTTAGAAGCACATAAAAATGTGGTAGGAAAATTTCCAGTTTTCCTTCATGTTTTAATTAAACAAGAAGTTTCTGTTCTCAGGGCTTGTTTTGTATTGCCATTCCTTTTAGTGAAAAGCAGTGGATCAATGTATGCTGTGTTCAAACTCTCAAATTGGGCAGGTGGAGGGGAGGGGCCAGAACTGAGAGTGGGTGTCGTTTCTTTAATATAACCATAGGAAGTAAGAACTCTGCAAAGCTTCTTGGCTGGTGGAGATAAACACATGGTGGTGAGAAATCAATGCAGGGGAATGCGGGCTAAAACAACTGAAAAATACCAGCCTACATGATGAGGCTTTGATAGGTATTTGAATGCCTATAAATTCTTTTTAAATTTATATCTAATGGTCAGAATAACTACATTATCACATGGAAGAATAGTCTTGTTTTCTTTTGCAAAATAGGGAAAGCAGGACTCCGTTTCTTTTTTACTTTATAAAATATTTAAGTTTAAAAAGCAATAATGTTCACTGTAGCAAATCAAATGATACAGAGATAGACATAAAGAAAAATTTAGTAACCTCTCTGTCCTATCCACACCCATCTTGCCAAGATAACATACACCTATGAAAAATGTATCTCATACATACATACATGTACAGAGTTTTATTTTTTCCATTAAAAAATCTGTATTTGACTTTTCCCCTTAAAGTGTTATGATCATGTATATTGGCTCCAAGGTCAATAATACAGATTTAACTTACACTTTTTAATAGTTGTATACTTCACCACAGTGTAGTTATATCATACTTTATTCACCCTATTAATGAACATTCCACATGCTCCGAGTTTTGTGCTAGTATAAACAGTATTGCACTAAACATCCTTGCCCATATACCTTTAGTTTCTGGTGTTTTTAATTCCATAGTATAGATATCCAAAACTGGGATTATTGGGTTTGCAGAATTATTCATTTTACTATACATTCTCAGTTATTTTCCCAAAACTAACTTAAAATCAATGCAAACATCCATGGCCTTAAGAAGACTGAAAAATGTCAACAAGATTTTAATATGAGATGCATTAAAAATTCCTTTCAGAATTATGTCCCATCAGGTATATTAACTAAGTCAATTATATTGAAGATATTGGCAAGTAATAATAGTTTTTAAAACCAAATGTTTTAATCAAATCGACTCAAAATGTGTCAAAGTCAAAAGCTGGAGCCTATTTCCCTCCAGCTAGTCTTTAGTATCTTCACACACCAAAAATTCCATAAACTCTAAAGGTCATTCCAGTTGTAGAATCAATGCTGATTAATTTTTAAAAATTACAAGTGAATGTGAACTGATATGTTATGAAGAACAAAAATGTTAATGTTGGACTAAAAATGATCCACTGTACTTTCAAAGAATGCAGTGGTGTTAGTGCAAAAAAGGGTCAGTCAAAAACTCACTTGTTTCAGTTTTATTCCCTGGACTGTGGCCTTAGTAACTGAAGAGCCCGCTCTTCCCCATGCCATCCCCATGAGACAGGAATGGGGCCCACAGTTCAAACACAAGGATAGGAGTACCCACTGTCTACAGCTCCACTCTTCCTGGTGGGGGCTGGTTTTCTAAAACCATCTCTTCAAAATTATATGGTTTTGCCGCGTCATTTGGTTTGGGACTTTGGAGTGAGAAGTTGGACAACACTTTTCTATATTTTTCACAGCATATATATTCCAACTGATATGGCTAGAGCAACCAACACACTCTTAACACACAAGTGACCAAGCATAAGGTTCCCTGCTTTAAGAAAAAATAAGTTACAGTCAACATAAATTCAGGGAAATTTGTTCACATTACCAAAGCATTCTTTGTTTTAGAAAGCCACTCATTGCAGGATTACAAGAGATGTGTTCACCCCTGGTGCACTGAAAATGGCATTCAACCAACCAAAATTCAATTCATATTATTCAAGAGCACATTTATTAAGTAAAATAAACATGAGTCCGATTTTGGACCCAACTTACTGGCCCAAATGGTCTGTGTCCTTTCCTTCGGAACAAAAAAGCGGGTAAGCAATTCCTTGCGGCCTGTGATGGACAGGCTATTTCACAAGCCCCCCCCCTCCCCCGGGGCTTAAAGTAACCTGCTAAAAATAGCCCCTCAGGGCTCACATTAGCGTCCTTAGCTGAAGGGCCAGGTGAAAATACAAATTGCTTGAAATACGTCCTGCCTTCTAATTCCACAGGACTACCATTAGCTGAAAATCCCCACTAATCCTCCTGACGATTCCAACATTAATAACCTGTTTCTCTTTTAACCAGTTTTCCAAACTAGTAGGAGAGGCAGCATGTTGAGTGTTGAGATGTTGGGGATGGCTGGGGCATTGGGGAGTCAGGATTCTCATTCTCTCATCACTCACCAGCTGAGTAAGCTTAACCCTTCAAGTAGAAAAGTCTTCAATTGTAAAACGGAAATGATGATACCCAACTCAAAAGGTGGCCGTATGGGCTGGGGATAATGGGCTGTATTTCAGGATTCTATCCTATAAAAATATTCAACAAGGGCACAAAAATAAATGTTAAGACAAGCTCAGTGAGACATGTGTAATCACAACAAAAAAGGGGAAAATAACCTAAAAAGAAAGGGAGATTGGTCAAAATCATCACGGGGCAGTAATTCAATGCCATATATATCATGCAGCCATGAAGAGGATTAAATGGGAAGACAGCTTTGCCGTAAGAAGTGGAAAAAGCAAGCTGCAAAAATCACTGATTTTTGTTTTGTATCAATGATTTTGTATCAATGATAATTGTTTTAAGCCAAAAAAACTATGTTTTTAGCTCCATTTTTATCACAATCATGTATGCTTTTGAAAGCACAGAAGATATCTATAATGATAGCAATCAATAAACATATATCCACTCTGAAGAAAACAAGAGGGTCGCAAGAGTTGCGAGTCTTTCCTTTTCTACACTGTTCATTTTTGATATTGAGTACATTTATTTATAATAAACCTGTGCTGTTTTTATAATTAAAAATTGAAGACAATGAAGAATACAGTGAGAACTAATTACCATAAAGCACTGGCACAAGGCCTAGTGGGCTTTGATGAATGGTGATTATCTCAGTTAATTCTTCTTACAGAACTTCTTACGTAAAACGAGGTTACAGAAAGCAAGCGGACCTTGGTAACATGCAACCAGTTATGCTCGAGTGTGACCCTGATCTGTTTTATTTTTTAAGTGACTGTTTATGATCTTGATGGTGGTGACAGCTTCCTGGGTATCTACGTAAGTCAGGACATCAAACTGTATACTTGCAATATGCACCTTTTGTTATACGTCAATTATACCTTGACAAAATTGTTTAAAAGAGAAAAAAAGTGGAGCTAAAATTTTCAGCAGTAATAAGATGACAGATGTGAGAATGAGCTCGGAATGAAAGGTTTCTAAGGTCTTTGTGTTATTCAGAAGAAGTCAATACGAAGACATTAGGATCAGACTTGGTTATATCAAATAATGTCTTTTATGTGCAAACACTTACGAGAAAAAAATAGAGGACAAAAATTCCAAAACACTAGAGGGGAGAAACTAGAATAAGGAAAACTTGAAAAATCCAAAAGAAGCAGGAGAGGAGACAAAAAGAACCTTAAAGAGAAAATAATGCTATTGACTCTTCATAGCATTATAGACTGTCTGAATTCACCATTAAAATGCAAAGACTATTATTAAATAAGAAGCAAAAGGATGGACCCATTTTTAATCAGTTCAGCTCCACAGGTGTAGGGCGTGTGTGTGTGTGTGTGTGTGTGTGTGTAAGCGCGCGTGTGTGTGTGTACAGAAAAGAGGATCAGATATCTTCCCTCAACTCAACCTTCTGTTTTTTTTTTTTTTTTTAAAGATTTTATTTATTTATTTGACAGAGAGAGACACAGCGAGAGAGGGAACACAAGCAGGGGGAGTGGGAGAGGGAGAAGCAGGCTTCCCGCGGAGCAGGGAGCCCGACGCAGGACTCGATCCCAGGACCCCGGGATCATGACCTGAGCCGAAGGCAGACGCTTAACAACTGAGCCACCCAGCCGCCCTCAACTCAACCTTCTTTAACTGCTTTTCTGAAGCCTTGGAGTTAATGGAAGGAAAGTTCTTTATACCAAAAATAACAAAGGGAATGGACTTAGTCAGAAGGGGAGAGGGTGAGGGAAGCATAGGGAGGCAAAGACAACTGGCAAATAGCGGTTTGCCTGCCAGGACCTCAGCAGGGGGTAAATGCAAGGTGCAGGGAGCTGTCTAGCGGACGCCACATGAGGCCACCTTTCCCACCTACAGTGAGGCCCTCCAGCCAATGTGGGGCTTGCCTCTGGTCCCTCGAACTTCTCTTCTCGGGAGGAGGCCTGAAGGTAAAGAGCCCTCCCCTGCCTGGAGGAGCCAGCACTCTTCTGAGAAATGTGAACCCAACACAGCCACGCCAGATGGGACAATTCATCCATGCTTTCATGGAATCTGCAAAACTGGGTGGATGGTTCTAATCAATCGTATCTGGAAAACAGATGGAAAATTCTTCCCAGAAATTAATTCTTTAGTCTTACTCCAAAAGTAGGCCACGTGGCTCCTCTGGCTGTGTGTGCTTGGCAGCACTCTCCTGGCCTCTACTGAGGGGACACGTGTTGGGGCTGCTGTGCAGGCGGTTGTGGGGGAGACCCTCAGTGACTAGGAACGGTCAGTCCTACCGTCCTCTGCCCAAGGAGGGCAGGCACCTCCACACGTCCTTCCCTGCCCAGTTACCTAGGAACCTGCCCACTGGGGTGCTAACATAGAAATCGAATCAGACAAAGAGTCAAAAGACAGACCATAAAAGACTCTTTATGATAGAGAACAAACTAAGAGTTGATGGGGGGGAGGTGGGCAGGGGGATGGGTTAAATGGGTGATGGGGTGTTATGGAGGGCACTTGTTGTGTTGAGCACTGGGTGTTATATGTAAGTGATGAAAACAGAACACAACAAAACCCAAAAGACAGGATTTCTCCCACCAGCTCTGTCTTATTCTAGTTGAGCGATAGTAAGTCAGTCAGTCCACCCCATTACCCTTAGGAGTCCCCCTAATTATCAATAAAGTGGGAATGATGGTATCCGTCTCGCAGGTGTTTCTGGAAAGCTAATGAAACGAAGTACTTTGAAACCCATAATATATTGTGGAAATGCAAAGTGTACTCATTTCTTACATTGGTAAGACAGCTTTAAGGCTTCACAGTACCTTTGCCTACATAAGATCATTGCCTCCAGAGGTGCTAAGGAGTCTCAGCTGACATTTGTGACATGCCTAACATGCCCATTCTTAGTGACAACCTCATCTGCCCTCCTCCCTTTGGAACATCTTTGGTATTTTGGGCAAAGTTCACTGGTCCAGGGATGGGCATGAGATCCAAAGTGGAGTAGTCTTAATCCTTCTCTTGCTTTGGCCACATTTGAGCATTTCAGGGATGAACATCTGACTTGATTCAAGCAGATGATTCCCTAACCTATGATGAGTCACTGCCCCACACTTTTCAGACATGGAGCCAGAACATCCATTTTCCTGCGGCCAAATCTTAAAACACAAAACCTAGAACCTATTAACAGTCACATTTTCTGCTTTGCCTATACCATTCTAGGAGCTGAGTGGGAATAGAAGGCTGGTGTCAACCTTCAATTAATTCTCTAGTTTTAGGTATAAAATGCCTTCCCTCATCTGGGCCCTATCCAAAGACCAGGCTCCCCAGTCTACACACCCCATATTTTAACTTCTTGAGAGAACAAACTGCCAGAATCCTGCTATGGTGAGACAGGAGCAGTCTTCCAACTGTGTGAAGTTGGGGAGGGGATCTGGAAAGCTAACTGCTTTTTTTTTTTTTAAGATTTTATTTATTTATTTGTCAGAGAGAGAGACAGCGTGCACACACAAGCCGGGGGAGCTGCAGAGGGAGAGGGAGAAGCAGGCTTCCTGCTGAGCAGGGAGCCCGACATGGGGTTCGGGGCTCGATCCCAGAACCCCAGGATCATGAACGAAATGCAGATGCTTAACTCACTGAGCCACCCAGGCAACCCAAGCTAACTGCTTTTTAAGAAGATTGTGAACCGGTCCTCCTCAAATTGGCTTCATCTTCACCTACAGTTTCAACGGTAGCTGGTGTCACTAATTCCTGGGCCTTGGAACGGTTCTCGGGTGCAAATTGGATTAATTTTCTCATTTCTATTGTTGAATTAGTAGTCAACTGTCTCTTTCCCAGCTTTCCAAATATTGTCACTGTGTATTTGTGACTTTAAAAACACACACACATATACCAAACCCTGTGATCTCATTTGAATGGGATCTCAGAAAGCAGAAGAGGAGTTAAATGTTTGTTACACCCTTCTTTCACTATACAATACAAACATCACTCTTCAAAATACTCAACCCTCTGTGGTGGTCCCTGTGGGCCAGGCCTCCCCCAGGCTCTCTATCGTGGCCACCTTTCCCAGTCTTGTGCTCCAGATTTCAAAATTATCCCTCTTCCCATATGACTTTCCTAAGTTATAGGATTATATACATAACCGAACTTAGAAAAGCACAGATAACCCAACTTTATGTCGAGGTATCAGGGATCAACTTGCTCCTATTTGGAACAGTTACGGTTTTTGAAAGGTGACTTGTGTTTCTTTGTATCTGTGTAATTTCAAAACTCATGTATGTTCACCACAAGCAATCTGAAAAGTATAGAAAAGCACAAAGAAGAAAAAAAAGATCAACTCTAATCACACCATTCTTAAAATTTTATTTATTTTTATTTTTTATTGTTATGTTAATCACCATACATCATTAGTTTTTGATGTAGTGTTCCATGATTCATTGTTTGTGCATAACACCCAGTGCTCCACGCTGAACGTGCCCTCTTTAATATCCATCACCAGGCTAACCCATCCCACCACCACCCTCCCCTCTAGAAAACTCAGTTTGTTTTTTGGAGTCCATCGTCTCTCATAGTTTGTCTCCCCCTCCGACTTACCCCCTTCATTCTTCCCCTCCTGCTATCTTCTTCTTTTTTTTTTCTTAACATATATTGCATTATTTGTTTCAGAAGTACCGATCTGTGATTAAACAGTCTTGCACAATTCACAGCGCTCACCATAGCACATAACCTCCCCAATGTCTGTCACCCAGCTACCCCATCCCTCCCACCCCCCACCACTCCAGCAACCCTCAGTTTGTTTCCTCAGGTTAAGAATTCCTCAAATCAGCAAGGTCATATGATACATGTCTTTCTCTGATTGACTTATTTCACTCAGCATAACACCCTCCAGTTCCATCCATGTCATTGCAAATGGCAAGATCTCATTCCTTTTTATGGCTGCATAATATTCCATTGTGTATACATACCACCTCTTCTTTATCCATTCATCTGTCGATGGACATCTTGGTTCTTTCTACACTTTGGCTATTGTGGACATTGCTGCTATAAACATCGGGGTGCACGTACCCCTTCCGATCCCTACATTTGTATCTTTGGGGTAAATACCCAGTAGTGCAATTGCTGGATCGTATGGTAGCTCTATTTTCAACTGTTTGAGGAACCTCCATACTGTTTTCCAGAGTGGTTGCACCAGCTTGCATTCCCAACAACAGTGTAGGAGGGTTCCCCTTTCTCCGCAACCCTGCCAACATCTGTCGTTCCCTGACTTGTTAATTTTAGCCATTCTGACGGGTGTGAGGTGGTATCTCATTGAGGTTTTGATTTGGATTTCCCTGATGCCGAGCGATGTTGAGCACTTTTTCATGTGTCTGTTGGCCATTTGAATGTCTTCTTTGGAAAAAAGTCTGTTCATGTCTTCTGCCCATTTCTTGACTGGATTATTTATTCTTTGGGTGTTGAGTTTGATAAGTTCTTTATAGATTTTGGATACTAGCCCTTTATCTGACATGTCATTTGCAAATATTTTCTCCCATTCTGTCGGTTGTCTTTTGGTTTTGTGGACTGTTTCTTTTGCTGTGCAAAAGCTTTTGATCTTGATGAAATCCCAATAGTTCATTTTTGCCCTTGCTTCCCTTGCCTTTGGCGATGTTTCTAGGAAGATATTGCTGCGGCTGAGGTGGAAGAGGTTGCTGCCTGTGTTCTCCTCAAGGATTTTGATGGACTCCTGTCTCACGTTTAGGTCTTTCAACCATTTGGAGTCTATTTTTGTGTGTGGTGTAAGGAAATGGTCCAGTTTCATTCTTCTGCATGTGGCTGTCCAATTTTCCCAACACCATTTGTTGAAGAGACTGTCTTTATTCCATTGGACATTCTTTCCTGCTTTGTCAAAGATTCGTTGACCATAGAGTTGAGGGTCCATTTCTGGTCCCGATTCTGTTCCATTGATCTATGTGTCTGTTCTTGTGCCAGTACCATACTGTCTTGATGATGACAGCTTTGTAATAGAGCTGGAAGTCCGGAATTGTGATTCCACCAGCTTTGCTTTTCTTTTTCAATATTCCTCTGGCTATTCGGGGTCTCTTCTGGTTCCATACAAATTTTAGGATTATTTGTTCCATTTCTTTGAAAAAAGTGGATGGTATTTTGATGGGGATTGCATTGAATGTGTAGATTGCTCTAGGTAGCATTGACATCTTCACAATGTTTGTTCTTCCAATCCATGAGCATGGAACATTTTTCCATTTCTTTGTGTCTTCTTCAATTTCTTTCATGAGTATTTTATAGTTTTCTGAGAACAGATCCTTTGCCTCTTTGGTTAAATTTATTCCTTGGTATCTTATGGTTTTGGGTGCAATTGTAAATGGGATTGACTCCTTGATTTGTCTCTCTTCTGTCTTGTTGTTGGTGTACAGGAATGCCACTGATTTCTGTGCATTGATTTTATAGCCTGCTACTTGACTGAATTCCTGTATGAGTTCTAGCAGTTTTGGGGTGGAGTCTTTTGGGTTTTCCACATACTGTATCATATCATCTGCAAAGAGTGAGAGTTTGACTTCTTCTTTGCCGATTTGTATGCCTTTGATTTCTTTTTGTTGTCTGATTGCTGTGGCTAGGACTTCTAATACTATGTTGAATAGCAGTGGTGAGAGTGGACATCCCTGCCGCGTTCCTGACCTTAGGGGAAAAGCTCTCAGCTTTTCCCCATTGAGAATGATATTCTCTGTGGGTTTTTCATAGATGGCTTTTATGATATTGAGGTATGGACCCTCTATCCCTATACTCTGAAGAGTTTTGATCAAGAAAGGATGCTGTACTTTGTCAAATGCTTTTTCTGCATCTATTGAGAGGATCATCTGACTCTTGTTCTTTCTTTTGTTAATGTACTGTATCACATTGATTGATTTGCAGATGTTGAACCAACCTTGCAGCCCAGGGATAAATCCCACTTGGTCATGGTGAATAATCCTTTTAATGGACTGTTGGATCCTATTGGCTAGTATTTTGGTGAGAATTTTTGCATCCATGTTCATCAAGGATATTGGTCTGTAATTCTCCTTTTTGATGGGGTCTTTGTCTGGTTTGGGGATCAAGGTAATGGTGGCCTCATAAAATGAGTTTGGAAGTTTCCTTCCATTTCTATTTTTTTGGAACAGTTTCAGGAGAATAGGTATTAATTCTTCTTTAAATGTTTGGTAGAATTCCCCTGGGAAGCCATCTGGCCCTGGGCTTTTGTTTGTTGGGAGATTTTTGATGACTGCTTCAATTTCCTTAGTGGTTATAGGTCTGTTCAGGTTTTCTATTTCTTCCTGGTTCAATTTTGGTAGTTGATACATCTCTAGGAATGCATCCATTTCTTCCAGGTTATCTAATTTGCTGGCATAGAGTTGCTCCTAATATGTTCTTATAATTGTTTGTATTTCTTTGGTGTTGGTTGTGATCTCTCCTCTTTCATTCAAGATTTTGTTGATTTGGGTCATTTCTCTTTTCTTTTTGATAAGTCTGGCTGGCGGTTTACCAATCTTGTTAATTCTTTCAAAGAACCAGCTCCTAGTTTCGTTGATCTGTTCTACTGTTCTTTTGGTTTCTATTTCATTGATTTCTGCTCTGATCTTTATTATTTATCTTCTAGCTCCTTTAGGTGTAGGGTTAGGTTGTGTATTTGAGACCTTTCTTGTTTCTTGAGGAAGGCTTGTATTGCTATATACTTTCCTCTCGGGACTGCCTTTGCTGTATCCCAAAGATTTTGAACAGTTGTGTTTTCATTTTCATTGGTTTCCATGAATTTTTTTAATTCTTCTTTAATTTCCCGGTTGACCCATTCATTCTTTAGTAGGATGCTCTTTAGCCTCCATGTATTTGAGTTCTTTCCGACTTTCCTCTTGTGATTGAGTTCTAGTTTCAAAGCACTGTGGTCTGAAAATATGCAGGGAATAATCCCAATCTTTTGGTACCAGTTGAGACCTGATTTGTGACCTAGGATGTGATCAATTCTGGAGAATGTTCCATGGGCACTAGAGAAGAATGTGTATTCCGTTGCTTTGGGATGGAATGTTCTGAATATGTCTGTGAAGTCCATTTGGTCCAGTGTTTCATTTAAAGTCTTTATTTCCTTGTTGATCTTTTGCTTAGATGATCTGTCCATTTCAGTCAGGGGGGTGTTAAAGTCCCCCACTATTATTGTATTGTTTTCAATGTGTTTCTTTGCTTTGTTATTAATTGCCTTATAAAAGTGGCTGCTCCCATGTTAGGGGCATAGATATTTACAATTGTTAGATCTTCTTGTTGGATAGACCCTTTAAGTAAGATATAGTGTCCTCCTTCATCTCTTATTACAGTCTTTGTTTTAAAATCTAGTTTGTCTGATATAAGGATTGCCACCCCAGCTTTCTTTTGGTGTCCATTAGCATGGTAAATGGTTTTCCACCCCCTCACTTTCAATCTGGGGGTGTCTTTGGGTCTAAAATGAGTCTCTTGCAGACAGCATATTGATGGGTCTTGTTTTTTAATCTAATCTGATAGCCTGTGTCTTTTGATTGGGGCATTTAGCCCAATTACATTCAGGGTAACTATTGAAAGATAGGAATTTAGTGCCATTGTATTGCCTGTAAGGTGACTGTGACTGTATATGGTCTGTGTTCCTTTCTGATCTATGCTGCTTTTAGGCTCTCTCTTTGCTTAGAGGACCCCTTTCAATATTTCTTGTAGGGCTGGTTTTGTGTTTGCAAATTCCTTTAGTTTTTGTTTGTCCTGGAAGCTTTTTATCTCTCCTTCTATTTTCAATGACAGCCTTGCTGGATATAGTATTCTTGGCTGCATATTTTTTCTCGTTTAGTGCTCTAAAGATATCATGCCAGTCCTTTCTGGCCTGCCAGGTCTCTGTGGATAGGTCTGCTGCCAATCTAATGTTTCTACCATTGTAGGTTACATATCTCTTCTCCCGAGCTGCTTTCAGGATTCTCTCTTTGTCTCTGAGACTCGTAAGTTTTACTATTCGATGTCGGGGTGTTGACCTATTTTTATTGATTTTGAGAGGGGTTCTCTGTGCCTCCTGGATTTTAATGCCTGTTTCCTTCCCCACATTAGGGAAGTTCTCTGCTATTATTTGCTCCAATATACCTTCTGCCCCTGTCTCTCTTTCTTCTTCTTCTGGGATCCCAATTATTCTAATGTTGTTTCGTCTTATCGTATCGCTTATCTCTCGAATTCTGCCCTCGTGATCCTGTAGTTATCTCTCTTTTTCTCAGCCTCTTTATTTTCCATCATTTGGTCTTCTATATCGCTGATTCTCTCTTCTGCCTCATTTATCCTAGCAGTTAGTGCCCCCATTTTTGATTGCACCTCATGGATAGCCTTTTTGATTTCGACTTGGTTAGATTTTAGTTCTTTTATTTCTCCAGAAAGGGTTTCTCTAATAACTTCCACGCTTTTTTCAAGCCCAGCTAGTATCTTTAAAGTCATGATTCTGAACTCTAGGTCCGACATCGTACTAATGTCAGTATTGAGTAGGTCCCTGGCAGATGGTACTACCTCTTGTTCTTTCTGCTGAGGTGATTTCTTTCGTCTTGTCATTTTGTCCAGAGGAGAACAGATAAATGAGAGAACAAAATGCTAACAGGTTAACAACGTCCCCAGCAAATATACTCTATACAAATCAGAAAAGACCTGAAACCAGGGGAAAAGAAAGGGAAAGAAAGAAAAAAGAAAGAGAAAAAAAAGGAAAAGAAAAAGATAAAAACAAACAAAAACAGAACAAAACAAAACAAAAAAAAACCAGAATATGATCAAATATGATCAGGCTAGTGCATAGATTAGTGCCACACACTAGATTCTGGGTGTATTTTGGTCTGTTAGAAGAAAGTGCCTCCTAAAATTTTAAAGGAAGAAAGACTTATATATGTACAAAATAAGGGTTGATACAATGAAAGGATGGAAGATGACTGTAAAGATGAAACTTATAAAAGGTTTTATAAACGGAATTGATAAGAAGTTGTTTGGAAGAAGAAAGAAGAAGATTTAAAAAAAATAAAAAAGAAAAGAAAAAAAATGGGAAAGACTGATCAGGCAGGAGACTAGAACAAAGCCATACACTAGTGATTTAGGGTATATTTTGATCTGTTAGAAGAAACTGTATATCAAAATTTTAAAGAGAGAACAACTTATATATATATATATGCCAAAAATAAGGGTAACTACTCTGAAGGGATAAAATATGACTCTAAAAATGAAAAATAAAAAATGTTTTTTTAAAAAAGGGATTGATAAGATGTTGGTTGAAAAAGGGAAAAAGAAAAATTCAAAAAAAAAAACCCAACAAAAACAGTTTAAAAAATTAACTTTGAAAAATTAATGAATCATGGTAAAAAAGCCATGAATTCTATGTGCAGTATTCCCCTAGTGCTGGAGTTCTCCCGTTCTCCTTGATCGGTAAACTTGGTCTTGGCTTGCTGGCTGTTCTTGCTGATCTTCTGGGAGAGGGGCCTGTTGCCGTGGTTCCCAAATGTCTTTGCCGGAGGCGGAATTGCCCCGCCCTTGTGAGTCCGGGCTAAGCAAGCTGCTCCGGTTTGCTCTCAGGAGCTTTTGTTCCCTGCAAGCTCTCGGTACAGCTTTGGAGGACCAGGGTGAAAATGGCGGCCTCCCAATCTCCACCCGGAGGAGCCAAGAATTCGGGGCCCCGCTCCTCAGTGTGCCCCCAGAGAAAAGCAGTCACTCCCGTGTCCCCGGTCTCCGGCCGCACTCCGTGCTCACCTGGCCTGTGACTGAGTGTTTCTATCTCTGGCACCCGACCCCGTGTGGAGTCTCCAGACCCAGCAGATCCCTGCGGTGCGCTCCCGCGCCGCTCCTCCCAGGGAAGGAAGGGGAGGCTCCCCGGATCTGCCGCTTGTTGGGTCCCTGCTGGAGGAGCAGTGACCCGACTGGGCCGCGGATCACAGTTTATGGCAACCCCGAGCTGACAGCCCGCGCCTCGGCTCCGTCTCTGCAGCCGGCTTCCCCGCTCCGATCCCTGGGAGCTCTGCCGCACTCAGGCACCCCCAGTCTTTCTGTGACCCCGAGGGTCCTGAGTCCACACTGTCCCGCGAGGGTTCCACCCCCCGCTTAGCCACTATTGTGACATCCCTCAGCAGAGCCGACTTCTAAAAGGTCCGATTTTGTGCTCCGCGGCTCTAGCACTTGCCAGAAGCGGCCGATGGCGGCCCCCTCCCCCGCCCTCTATCCTCCCGAATATCGCCTCGGATTCACTTCTTCGCACGTCCTACCTTCCAGAAAGTGGTTGCTTTTCTGTTCAGAGAGTTGCTGCTATTCTTTTCTTCGATCTCCTGTTGAGTTTGTAGGTGTTCAGAATGGTTTGATCCCTATCCAGCTGAATTCCTGAGCCCAGACGAAATCCAGGTCTCCTACTCCTCCGCCATCTTGCTCCGCCCCCCAGACTTTATTTTCTCTTTATATGTATGATAACCTGCAGATAGATGGTCCCAGTGATCCTCCTATGGCTTATACCTCAAGGAATTTATAATTAAGTTGATGAGAGAAGAAACTCCTGGAAAATGAACCATCCAGGCATCTCACAACTGAATTAAGACTGATCGTGGCTTCATCAAACAGGGCAGACGTGTGCTGGGTCTGGAAGCCTATAGGATTCGGATTGAGAGAAAGAAGGGAGAGTGGCAGAATCCTAGTCACCTAGATCAGCACAGGAAAATCCACAGAGAGAACGATATGTTCAGGCACATTTAGGAGACACGTTGTTGGCTAGGGTCTGGCAGAGAGAAGTAAAAAAATAAAATAAAATGCTCTATTACACCTGATGGCCAGGTGTGCAAGATATAGCTTCACAAGCATGAGCCTCTTCTGAAAACTGCCCCCATCCTCTGGATTTGTCCTGTGATTCCTCTCTCAAGGTCATAAATGACTAGACAAGGAATGGACACCTGAGGCAAGTTTAGGCCAGTCTGATAATCAGATTCTTTCTCAAGGGAATTTGGAATGGAAAGCAAGAGATGTATCCATTTCAATCAGTGCTTGAATAAAAAGAACCTTCAAACTGAGGAGCTGATGGACATCCTCCATGCTGTGCTTGGTGAGGTAGAGGCAGGAAGAGCAGCTGGGGCTGGGGGAGGTGAGCAGAGCCTCTGAGGAATGGAGGTAGAAACCATCATGTTCCAGAATTCATGGCCTCAGAATCTGATCACCAAGTTTCTGGAGGGTGGCCCCTGCCGTTCTCCACTTCATTTCTTGTGATTCCATGACACACACGTTTTCTTATAACCAATGTAGCTACGCTGAATATATTTCCATTCCCTGAACCTTGGCTAAGATCCCAGGCCATCTGCAGCCTTGTGTCAAGAGTTTAGCTAATGGACACCAGCCCCTCACGCAAGGGCCTGCCCCGGATAACAACCTGCAGAGTGACAGGTTAACGTAAGTTCCTGATAGGACCTCCCTAAAGACCCTTATGAAAAACAGTCTCCCCAGCCTCCCAAGGCCTTCCCTCGTGCTACCCTGGTAAGACCAGGTAAGACCTGGTGGGACTTAAAAAAGCCACACTTTTTGGTTTGAATCGACCAATCTGGCCTTAACCCAGGAACCCCAAAGCATGCCACCCACAGCCTCTAACAAAGGCATGTGCTCAGTTCCTGTGCCTGCACCCCACCTTGACCTCCTTGTGTAGCCCCTCAAGGTATGCAGTGTGCTTCCTCCAGGACCCGTGAGTAGTAAATCTCTCTTTCAGTTTCTGTTGCGGTCTTCTGTTTTGCTCACCGTCCAGCAACTCTACAGGGCTCTACTTAACAAACGTTAACTTCACAAAGTATAACACCCTCCAAGACAGATTATTCTCTCAGGAGTGTGGAGAGGTGAGTGTGAGGGAAGGGGAGAGCCTGAGGGAAGGAAATCAGCTGGACGGCTACTGATACGGTCCTGGATTTAGGTAAAAAGGGCCAAGAAGGGAAGCAGTAGTGACAGAAAGGGAGGAACAGAATGTAAGACACATTTAACAGGAAGGATGACCTACTGGGCTACCCGGAAGTGAAGAACAAGATGGCGGAAAGATGGCTCCAACCCAGATGGGATGATGTCACCATCAAAGGAAAGAACACAGGGAGGCTGCATAACTAAGGGAAGAAGGGCAGGATTTTCGGTTTGGACGTGCTAAGTTTGAAGTGATGATAGAACATCGAGTAGAAACATACGGACAGACACCTGGTCCTAGAATGCAGGCTACAATCCCCTCAGAGCTAGAGAAGCAAGTGTAGAGTTCTTTACATGTGGAAGCCATGAACGAGCTCTCTAAGGGAGAAAGGATTTAGAGAGAAATGGAAGACAAGGACCTCTAGTAAATGGCTGCGAGTGAGGGCAAAGGAAAAAAGAAAACACTCATCAAGATTGAAAGAAAACAAGAACAAGGGGGCATCTCGGATTTCAATAGAGGACAATTTTAGGAGAGTAAATGATACAGGGATCGAGAGGAATAAAAGTGGAGAGAGGTTATTTCCTGCATCATTTAGAAAGTTTCTGACATTATGCTTTCAGTGGAGTCGAGGACAGAGCAGCTGATTTTGTGTGTTTAAAATCTTGAAAGAGAAATGAGAAAACAAAGGTGTTATGTGCCAGAAGACACGCTGAGAATTTCACCGGTGGAATTCGCGAATTCAAATGGGTAACTCATATGGGCAGCGGATTGAGCTAGTCTGGGTCGTAGTTTCCACAGCAAAGAAAAAATGTGAAGGTTTTAAAGAAAACGTCCTAGAAGCCAAAGAAATTAAGAGAGAGGATCCTGAAGAAGGATGGGTTCATCAGTCAAGAAGGGTAGGGGTCATTTCGGATACAGAAAACACAGATGTGCGTGCTCCAGACGTGGCCTGCCTCTTTGAGCAGCATGCAGCACAGCACCCACCCTTGATCTCTGTTGGCGGACCTCCCTGACCAGAGAGACAGCCCCAGTTCCCAGCCAGACGGAAGGCATTCCAGAAGAGAGAAGTCACAGGAATACTTTATTCTCCTGGCCTAGGCTCCTGGTCTTGAGCTACATACATAATCTCCACCCCACCTATATGTTCTTGAATTCTGTTGCTGATTTGTGAAACCAACCAGTGGCCCTTGACCTTGCCCGAAGGGCAGTTAATGCCTCACTTTGCCACCTGCTCTTCATTTACTAGTGATGAGAAAAAGCCATGGTCCTATCTGTAGGATCCAAGAGTTCATGGCACTCATGAAGATAGAAGAAACGGAGCCAGAAAGTGTTCTCCACATGCAGAGATCAGCTGCACGTGCCCCGCTCCCCTCCCCTCTCCCTCCCTGGAGGCTGCAGGAAAAAAACCCAGATCCAAAGCAGAGTCCCTGGTGCTCTGTGTTCCTTTCTCCTTTGGAGAACTGAGCAACTGTGCATGAATCTGTCTCATGGGCCCACACAGTCTCCTTCACTGCAAACTTTCTCTCCACCTTCCTCTCGGCCAAATGTTACTTAGGAAAACCTCACCCTACTTGGGAACAAAAAAAAGATCCTAATTATGGCTACACACTAAGAGCAGTGCTAGGCGTACTTCATCCTTAAGGAAAAGGCAAATCCAAGGTTCAGACATCCAGATGAAAAGCCATCTCCACTGACAGGTCAGAGGTAAGGAAGCCTCCTTAGAAAAGAATTCCACCTGTTTCCTCATTTTGAGGTGAATCTGCTTTCCTATCGACATTAAGGGACAAAATAAGTACGACATATATTTTATACTTGTTCCCATGCCTGGTGTGACTAGCTTCCCTACCAGTGCTTGTTGCTTCGGATATAAGGTGATGTATGCCTTGATTCAGCATATTCTTTTTTTGTTTTAATTATTCATAGATTATTAATATATTAATGTAATTACTAACATTATTAATGTATGATATACTAATGTAGAAGTGATACATTAATAACTATTCATTATAAATGCATTGTGATAATTTAAGATTTATAAAAATTATAAATATGTAACATATAATATATAAATATATAATATAAATTTATACATATACACATATAAAAGATTATTTATATTAATCATAATTTAATAAAGAATAATAATGTGATATATTGTGAATATAAAGTAAATACACTGTAATAATTTCGTTGTAAGTACACAGTATTTTATTTTACTTAATTTTATTTATTTATTTTTTTAGATTTTGTTTATTTGTCAGAGAGAGAGAGAGAGAGCACAAGCAGGAGGAGTTGCAGGCACAGGGAGAAGCAGGCTCCCCGCCGAGCAGGGGCTTGGTCCCAGGACCCCGAGATCATGACCTGAGTCCAAGGCAGATGCTTACCCGACTGAGCCCCCGGGTGTCCCAGTACACAGTATTTTAGGTGCACATACCCTGTCACTATTTATTACTTTGTTTCTCTCTCTTTTTTCTTATGACTTTGTTTCTATGGGGAAAATGGAAAGTGAATTCAGAGGGCCAAGAAAATTCTTACAAACAGGCTTTTGGAGCATTTACCAATTTGTAAATCATGCGGTGGATGGTCATTATTTACATCTTAAATGTCTTTAACTTTTATTTTGATTTTTGAGGTTTCTGACTGCTTTAAATCTAGCTTTTAGAAACAGACCCTCATGGAATAAGAAGTGAACCCAGACTACGACAGGTCCAGGGGGCTAAGACTCATTGCCAGGACTTCGGGGCCCTTGTCTCCAGCTCTCTGCCACTGGGGGGTGGCCACAAGAACCCACAGTCTTTTAGTTGGACCCACTTCCACCGGTTCTATTTTTGCACCCCCATCTTTAGCGCACAGAGCTATCTTTATCACTCCAGCTGACTGGCATGAGAGTCTCCAGGGCATAGGAGTCATACAAGATTATTAAAGCATACTTCCTACTCTTCACAGAAGACAATGCAGAATGCCGAAAAGACATCAGCAAGCGATCACAATGCTAGAAGGAGTCTGCATGTGCGTGCGTGCGTGTGTGCATGTGTGTGTGAATTACTAAAGATTCCTTTCTTTGTACTAAGTTGTATGCATTACTAGAAACACAATGTTCATAATGCTCTCTGAAAGTTAGTTTTATACTGTGTAATGAAATCATCCCTATGCCTAAATTCACTTGAAAACATCATTAGGAAATAAAGTTTCTTACCATCATGTAACCCAGATTTCAAAAATGGGGAGTTTTTCAAAACCTCCATTACCCTTTTCTGTATTGAAGCATCCATTAGTTACACGGTCTAAATGAACAACTGCATGGCTCTAATGGGCAGAAATTCAAAAGCTGCCAATCTTTTGCTTGCTTTTCAGTCATTCAGTTTTAGTTGCAACCTGTGAGAGTGGCCACAGCTGAATAAATCACAAATATCACTGAGTCCTGAACAGATAGTAGGACCCCGCAAGCCAAACTTCACATGCTATTTATGTGACTATAATTCTTCTGTTCAGATCTGCACTGTTAATACAACAACCACCAGGACCCTGACCAGGACCCTGAATCCGATCAGCACATAAAAATGAGCCTTGTCCTAGTGGAGATGTATGTTAAGAGTAAAATATACACTGGATGTCCAAGACTTGCCCCCCCGCCCCGCCAAAATGTAGACTATCTCACTAATAATCTTTTATATTGATTACTTGTCAAAAATGATGATGTTTTGATATATTGGGTTAAATAACTACATTTTAAAGACTAATTCTATTTGGGTGTGCCTGGGTGGCTCCGTCGGTTAAGCGGACAACTCTTGATTTCGGCTCAGTCATGATTTCAGGGTCCTGGGATTGAGTGGTTCAGTGGGGCGTCTGCTTGAGAGTCTCTCTCTCCCTGCTCATGTTTCTCTCTCTCATTCTAAGAAATAAACTCTTCAAAAAATTAATTCTGTTTCTTTTTATTTTTGAAAAACTCCCCATTTTTGAAATCTGGGTTACATGATGGTAAGAAACCTTATTTTCTAATGATGTTTTCAAGTGAATTTAGGCATAGGAATGATTTCATTACACAGTCTAAAACTAACTTTCAGAAAGCGTTGTGAACATTGTGTTTCTAGTAATGCACACAACTTAGTACAAAGAAAGAAATCTTTAGTAATTCACACATACACACAACTAGAAAATACAAAAAGACATTTGTGGCTCAGGTTATATTTCTACTGGACAGCACTGGTCTAGAGGCCTCCACAGCAAACAGCATGACCTGTAAGTGGTCTTTAAGATTGGAAGCAAGAGCTGCTGTGGAATTGTGCTCCAAATCAGGCTAATCAGAGGAGAATCTGACTTGGAGTAAAGGTTAAAACACGTCCTGCATGTTTAGTTTCTCCACCCAAAGAATTTTAAGAGTACCCAAACTGACAGTGAAGTTATGCTTATGGACACAAGCCACTAGGGAAGAGAAATGTTACTACAGCGTACGGAATACCTGCCTTACTTCGCTCTTTCCTAACTGATGACGCAGCCTTCATGTGAGCTCTCTGGTTGCTAAAGGGGCTCATTCCACTACAGAGTGAAACATGAATTCACTTGCTTTGAGATTTTGTTGTTTGTTCCCCCAACCATTGCCGCTAAAATGAAGACCAGGGATCATTTCATGGAAGACAGAACTATGAATTCGATATTTTTACATTTAATAGAAAATAAAACTTTTAGAATTTTATGTATGGGCAACCAACCAATGGCTAGTTTATTATTAGAGGAGACACACACACACACACACACACACACACACACACGGAAAAGTTCATGCTGACCCCAAGTGTTGATATACATAAAAAGTTTAGTACCAAACCCTTGATGTGGGATTACCAGATTCCTGAATCAAAAACATACTGGGGGTCACTGCTCCCTTTGGCATTGCCCAGTCTGATCTGCTGACCAGCTTGTCTGCCCATAATTGTTTTCTGCCATTCATTTCCTCCAATTGTCAATTATTACTAAAACAATTATGAAAAAAAAAAGTGTGTGTCTTTGTTTCCTGTTGCTGATGAATATAGTGAAGTCACAGACCAGGCTAGTGCATCATGATCTTTTCCATTACAATGAATTATGCTGTCACAAACAGGATACAGCTCTTTACTGGGCAAAGAGGCTGTAAATGGGGCTGAGTTAGCTCAGACATTATTGTCAGCCATGACAGCAAGAAATCAACACTGGGACTTGGCTCTCCACTTTTTTTTAAACACACTGGCTTTTGTTCCTGATTATAAGAGTAGTACATACTTATCTTGGAGAAAATGCTTATCCCAGAGACAAAGTAGAAAATAAAAATCCCCATTACCTCACCAAGGAGAGATTCCTATTGTTAATATTTTGATATGTAAATTTTTAATTAACTCTTCTTCATATAAACATATATAATTGTTAAGCAAATGAGTTCACACCGTGTATATAATTTTTTGCCTTCTTTTTCACTTAACATTTACTAAAAATGTTAAATATTTTAATTAATGGCTATATAAAATTCCACATTGTGGAACATTACTTGACAATTTCCTCATTTTGTATATTTGTCTAAAATTTGTCCATTACAAATAGACACACATTCTTTCACATATATTTTGGTCTCAATCTATGAATATTTTCCTTAAGATATATTCCTAAAAGATACATTACTCACTTCTGACTAAAAACTATACTGTGTATCTCGAAGTAAACCTTTAGAATAAAAGGCCTAGGAAACTCTCTTAACAGTAAAAGCAGATATGTGCATTAAAAGCTTAATAACCAAACTTGATAGTATGTGCCCTCCTAACAAGATAAAGAAGTGATGTATTTTTCATGTTTACAAAGTTTAAGATAAATCTGAAACTGGTCTATTCATTTTTTTTAACTTTTTTTTAAAGATTTTATTTATTTATTTGAGAGAGAGAGAATGAGAGACAGAGGGCACGAGAGGGAAGAGGGTCCGAGGGAGAAGCAGACTCCCTGCTGAGCAGGGAGCCCGATGTGGGACTCGATCCCGGGACTCCAGGATCATGACCTGAGCCCTGAAACTGGTCTATTCAAAATGCCCTTCAGGCCAACCAACTGTAAGGGGGTATATAACTCCACAAAGTCCTTTTCCAGAATCTCCTAGCACAACTAGCCTCCAAACCATTTAGGAGCCCACAGATGATTCTGCAGTGATTCTGTGAACTCTTGGTTTCCTAAAGAGCTTGCTCCTAGCAGCTGCCTGCTCTGTCCCTGCCTGGCCTGGGCGTCGTTACCTGGGACGGCCACTAGAGGGAAGCTGGGGACAGAGAAAAGAGTTTAACATTCATGGGCCAGTTTCCGGCATCATCTTTAATTCACCAGATAAGCAAGGAAAAGTAAAACACGAGGCACTGAAGGGAAAACCAATTTCGGAAATAAATAACCATGCAAGTAAAGAAATACGAAATTCTCCGAGTATACACTCTTCCCTTTTCCTCAGGGAGATTAACCAAAAGGTGCAGAATTCTGAGAGCTACCCATTAGAAAAAATTAAATACCAGGAATCCAGTTAAAAATCACAGACCTGTACCTCTGAAACAAATAGTACATTATATGTTAAAAAAAAAAAAAGAAGAAGAAGAAGATAGTAGGAAGCGAAAAGTGAAGGGGGGGAATCGGAGGGGGAGACGAACCATGAGAGACTATGGACTCTGAGAAACAAACTGAGGGTTCTAGAGGGGAGGGGGGTGGGGGGAGGGGTTAACCCGGTGATGGGTATTAAAGAGGGCAACGTACTGCACGGAGCACTGGGTGTTATACGCAACCAATGAATCATGGAACACTACATCAAAAACTAATGATGTAATGTATGGTGATTAACATAACGTAATAAAATAAAATTTTAAAAAATCAGGTGACAGCATGAACAACTCGTGCCTTTAGATCTTCACAGATGGAGAAGGGGAATTCAGAGCAGATGCCCTCGGGCTTCGGCCTCCTACACACCTGCGTTCCCCTCTCTGTCTCTCGCTAGCTAGCACACCTGCGTTCCCCTCTCTGTCTCTCGCTAGCTAGCACACCTGCGTTCCGCTCTCTGTCTCTCGCTAGCTAGCACACCTGCGTTCCGCTCTCTGTCTCTCGCTAGCTAGCACACCTGCGTTCCCCTCTCTGTCTCTCGCTAGCTAGGTAGTCGTGGACAGATGACTTAACCTCTCTGAGCCTCCGTTTCCTCTTTTACAAAATGTGGCTAGCGAGGCAGCCTGCCTATGGGTGGTTGTGAGCATCAAACAAGAGACTGGACACAAAAGGCTTGGCACATAGGAAATGCCCAATCAGTTCTGGCCCGTTGGGATCTCTTCTGCTTCTCTCCTCCCCCCTTAACTGTTTCCCATTTCCAGCTGGTCGCTTCCGATTTCTACCCACTGCCCATCACGGCATCAAAGTTAAGATGACTAAAACCACAGTCCTCATCTCCCTCACTCACTCCCTGACCTGCTGCTACCGCTCTGATTGGCTCTTTCTCAGAACAGACCATGAAACATAACATCCTAACTCTTCCTCTCCTCCTATAACCAAAGCCAATTAGTTTACAAAACAGGTCGATTTGTTCTCTAATGTGTCTCCATCTGCTTCCCTTCTCTCTGTTGTCACCAGAATCCAGGCCTTGGCAACCTGCTCTCTTTGCCCCACTGGGTCCTGTCTTAACTGGGCCAATTTTATTGATGTCATTTCCCTTTCCAAAGCCCCTCAGTGGCTTCCCAGTGGCTTCAAATTAGATTCTAAACTCCACTGTCTGGCTTTACTGTCCCACCACAGTCTGACCCCAACCTCCTCCAGATGCTTCTCTCCGGCCCCATATGCTCACCGCCCCGGCCCCCGTCAAGCTGTTGACACACAGCTCCCTGCTATGGTTGCCAGATTTAGGAAATTAAAACAGGGGACACCCAGTTACATGTGAATTTCGGATAAACAACAGATAATATTTCTGAATACGTATGTCCCATGCAGTTGACCTCAGACGCACCTGTGCAATGGGCCCAAGTTACACTAAAAACAGTTCATTGTCTATCTGAAATTCACATTTAACTGGGAATCCTGTTTTCCATCTGATAGTCCTATTGCTGGGGCACACCAAGAATATTGCTATCTCAGAGGAATGTGCAGAGGCCCCCATACACAGCTCCCATCCTGTTCTGGACACTCTTATCGCTTGCTATACCCATCAGCTCTTCAGCCCTGTGAGTCAGCTCACCCTCGTAACTCCACAAAGCCTGCTTGGATCAGGACTTCCTTAACCGGTACCCACTATCTACACCGTTCATTTAGTTAATAATGAATTTGGTGTCGGATGCTTTGTGTCTTACATAATTCCCTTTCTTGGAGTAAATGCTGAGTTAGCAAAGGTAAAGATTGCCGTATAAGTAGGAAAACTAAAAATGCTTTAGTGGTGTCGTGCCACTGTTAACCTGTAATACAGGGAAGTGCGGGGAGGAGGCATCGGAGAAGGAAAACCTCTAGAGGCCGCTTCTCAGAGACACACTAAAACCAATACGCGACTTCCTCCCCACACCCCCACAGCCAGGTGGGTGCAGCTGCCTGACTTTGGCATGCTCCTCCCCACACTCCACTTCAACATATCCTACAAGTTATGGACCACATGTGGTGACTTTTCCATTTCTCACCGCTTCACACTATCTCTAGAGTAATCTGATTTCACTTGGATTTAAATGTGAGGGCCAGAGGTGGCTCTATCATATAACCTATAAACACAGAGCAATGACAAGAGTCATGCTGGAAATCAAGCAATACGTTTCTACTTAATTAATAAAAAAGCTAAAATTAGCTAACTCTAACATCAAATAGCCTCAGGAGCTTGAAAGTACATCAAGAAACTGGTGAAACGATTGAACAGTCCCCCCCCAATCTATTTTAAATAACTGGGATTTCATGAATATATTTATAAGCATCTGTGGGGCCTCCAGAAACCAATGACCAGCCATAAGATTTCTAAAAGTGAAAAAAAAAAAAACATTCTTAGAACAAAAGGCATGATGCCTAATTTTCTCTATTATTTAAACCTTCGACAGTATTTAAACCATTTTTACTCTAGTAAATATGTCAGATGAGAAAGTTGTTTTGAAACTGTAAGGGCAGGGAACTCAACATTCCCGAAATCAAGATCACGGTCCGCACTGTCTCTATCACTAAACCCACGTGGGGGACAATTAGTGAGGTGACCTTGGGTTTCACTTTGGGGAAATAATAAAACAGATTCAGAATTAACTTGGCAGCACGGGGGTGTCTTGGAAATGCGTGCCAAGAGTTTGTTTCTTCAGATCCATCATATTTATCCAGATTAACTTTATTTCCCTCTTTCTTTGTACGGTTGAAGTTCAACGAAGAAAACTTGTTCTCCCTACTCGAAAACACTACACTTTACTACAGTTTCCAAGGATGAATTCTAATTTTCTAATCAGAAAAAAAATAACCCTTAAATTCTCCTAGGAAAGAGAGCAGCCAACGAGCTCCACGTGGAGACAGAACCATGGCTTGGCGTCCTCATGCCATTGGAAATCTGGCTGGCTCAGGCTCTCTGGCTCCCGACTTTGCTATCTCCTTGCGACAGATTCTCAACATACCAATCTCAAACTGGGATAAGCCGGAATAAAGGCAACACGTTTCTTTCTGCTCTTTCTTTTCAACAGACCACTAGAAACATACTCCTTTGTTGTCACTGCGACAACATTAATCAAATTCCTCCAGGACAGTAATGTGGGTATTCTCAGTGGTGGATGCAAATACGGTGCATCACTTAAACAAACGTACTTGTTTGATGGCAAGGAATGTTAAAAGACTTTGGAATGTTCCTAGGAGCTTTCCAAGTTTTTGTGGGCAGCATCAACTGTTCTTGGATTTAACCCATTCCCTTTTGACCTTTCCACTTCCAAACCCGGGGGCAATTTTCAGGCCACTCAGAAAATGTACGTGACACAGATGTTTTGAAATCATAACTTAAATGTGAATAAATATCGTGAACACTTTCTATCACTGGAGCTCGTCAGTGCTGTTTTTGGTGTTTCTGGAAGGTTCTCCTTTGTCTGAAAATGAATGTCCAGGAAAAGAAGCTTTGTTTTTTGTTTTGTTTTGTTTTTAAGATTTTATTTATTTATTTGAGAGAGAGAGAGAATGAGAGATAGAGAGCACGAGAGGGAAGAGGGTCAGAGGGAGAAGCAGACTCCCTGCTGAGCAGGGAGCCCGATGCGGGACTCAATCCTGGGACTCCAGGATCATGACCTGAGCCGAAGGCAGTCGCTTAACCAACTGAGCCACCCAGGCACCCGGAAAAGAAGCTTTGTATTAAAAACAACAAACAACAACAACTTTCTCTTCACTTACTTTTCTACGAAATTTAACTTTCAGTTAAAGCAACTTTTCTAAAGGTGACTATTTTTTCTTGAGAGCCAATTTAAATGTATTCTAAACCAGCAGTGATCGAAGAAATGGTACATGGATTATTAATTAGCAATTTGAAAGGACTGGACAGACAAACTCAAGAAATTATATTTCAAAAATGATCTTCAGTAAAATCATTTATACTATTTAATCCCTGGCAATGATGAAACAGAAGAAAACTTAATGGAGATAAAGCGATCTTAAGGAAACAACTACTATTTCAAGAACAGTATTTATCATCGTTACAAACTGAAGATGTCCTGACGGAGACAGGTTTCTACATTTCTTTAGAAATAAAAGCTTACGAGCTTTTCATGAGGCCCTGCCCTCACAGCATGCATACTGTCTCTGGCTAATGCCCACTGCTCACCATATGCATGTAGACACAACAATGGACAGTCTTAAAAATGACACTTACCTTAACTCACAGATGTAGAATCATTTCCAACTCATCCCTCTGTTGAACTGTCTTCTTTCCGCTTTGCCAACCCCTCATAAGTTTCTCTTCCATGCGTGAAAACACCTAGAGATTTCTGTTCTGTCTCCTAAAACGCTGTCATCACCTCCATAGCCCCAACGCTAGTCAAAAGTGGGGAGAGAAAAAAAAAATCTCAAATTTGCAAGCTGTTTACTCCTCCCGACGACAGTGAAGTTGCTAAGCTTTGAGCTCAATGAATTAAAGGTTGTTTGGCTAAATGGCAGGCACACTTCCTCCTATTCTTTCTGAACTTAGTTTTCCTGCCTCCAGTGGAGCTTTTTCCTTTCCTGGGCTATAAATAGGCTGGTCCTAAGAGCACTGAGGAAAGAAGAAGGCAGGAAATGTATGTGATTTCAAAAAGCGGTCTGAGGTGTGTGCGTGCGTGCGTGTGTGCGTGTGTGTGTGTGCGTGTGTGTGTGTGTGTGTGTGTGTGTTTCTTTCAAGTGAATACCAATAAACAAGCTAAGGGAAATTCAGCTTTGGTCGTGGTACCATAGTCAAAGTTTAACTTCCTATCCTCTTGGTTGTGCTAAATTGACATTTCCCACAAGCAAAGCTTGGGGTTGGAGATGTACCATTTTCTATATAAAATACCATCCACAAACCTGCATCACCTCCTTCATTTCCCAAGGGGATGACCCGTAAAGTGAATTTCCTGGGGGAAATGAGGGAGGGGGCAGATCATGGGGATCACGACACTGATTTCTTTTCATTTGAAAGGAACTGAAGTACTTTTGGAGGCAAGGTTCAACAACAGGAAAATATCAACAGGTGGACAAGAAAAGCAGATACTTTGGCTTAAAAGAAATGATGAAGCTAAGTTTATAGACCAGTCAGCCATCGGCATTAAACTAAAGACTGTCCACAGTTTCGCTACTCAAATTTGTTTAACTTCTCTCATAATTATAGACAACATAAAATAAAAATTAGATCTCATTTTTCACATATCAGATGGACAGAGCCAAATATTGATACTGTCTGATACCATTCGAGTGCGGAGGAGTAAGAATTCCCGTAACAGTCGATGAAAGTACCAACCGGCATCAAAGGTGTGGAGGGCAATTCTCAACTTCTTTCCAAATGTGGTGTTCACATACTCTAACAAAATACTTAAACCTGGTTGGTTTGGCAAAGTGGGAGTACAGATCTGGAATGTGGGGACAGTTTGGTTTGTGATAGACACATTTAGTGCTCTTTTGTTTTTTATAGTGTGCATCCCATGCTTTAAAAACTTACTAATTTTCAGGATGTCTGGGTGGCTCAGTTGGTTGGGCATCTGTCTTTGGCTCAGGTCATGATCCCAGGGTCCTGGGATCGAGCCCTGCATCGGGCTCCCTGCTCAGCGGGGAGCCTGCTTCTCCCTCTCCTTCTGCCCCTCCCTCTGCTTGTTCCCTCTCTCTCTCTCTGACAAATAAATAAATAAAATCTTTAAAAATGTACTAATTAAAAAAAAACTGTTATTATTTAAGGTCCTTCCTATGATTTTATTAGTTATCTATTGATTATCTATCATTTTCTGTCGGTCATCCCACATTTACCATCTGTTAACAAGCTGCTCTTTACATGGGGGGAACACTTTGAGAAAGCAACACAGGGGAAGCCAGAGAATCTCTTGATAGGAGGGGCTACTCAGCGTGCTGTTTGCTGTCTGTGGACCAGTAGCCTCAGTAGCTATTGGATCAGAATCTCAGGGGGCGACGGGGGGCAAGGAGGGGCAGCAATCTGTGTGAACTCCAGGTGACTCCAATCCTCACTACAGTATGAGGAGCTGTGGTCTATAAAATTATTTTATTAACATCCCACCCCCTGAAAAGGATTTGGTGACTATAGTGAATAACACTGTAATGTGGATTTGCGAGCTGCTAAAAGAGTGGAACTTATAAGTCCTTATCACAAGAAGAAAATGTAACTATGTTTGGTGGCAGATGTGAACTCGACTTACTGTGGTGATCGTTTCATAATATATACAAATAGCGAGTCATGATGTTGTACATCTGAACCTACTACAATGTTATATGTCAATTATATCCTGATTAAAAAAAAATAAAACTGAATAGGATTTAAGACAATTGATTTTGTTTTATGGAAGAATAAGGAAAACTTCTAAATGCTTTTTATGCTGGTGACTCCTATTTGGAAGACCAGAAGACTATTTACATACAATGTTAGGTAGACACACTAATTTCCCTGTTACCATGGAGAAGCCACCTGAAGCAAAGCAAAAGCAATGGCAAGAACTAGCTGATGGTATTTAAGGGAGAGACAAAAGCTCTCTCTTATTTGGGGTAGTCATAATAAAAGTGCATAAAGTCAAAGCCACCTTTACTAATATGTATATTTGAAAATGATAAATGGCCTGAAGTAAGATGAAACCAAAGAAAACAGGAAGAAATTAAGTCTCTGGAGGAAAACAAAATGTCCCATTTCCCTATTTTTGGTTTAGTGATTTGATTACTGTTTTCGGATCCAGCTGTCCCTTGCTGTCCATTTGTAGCCTTCATGCTAAGACCTGTATATTAGAAAGAATAGGTTAAACAATGAGCTCAGCCAGAGCTGGTGGGGGAAAAGCAAGAGTATGTACATTCCCAGGCACAGATGGGGAGGAAAAGATTTCTTTAAAAAAGAGAGAGAGAGAAAGGAGTGAATGACCCTGTTGTAACAGCAGAAAGGAAGAAGGAAGTCCAAGATGGTCAGGATATAACAGCTGTAATGTACTGAAATGATTAAAGGGACACAAGTTGACATTGGCCAGAAAATGTCCAGCCACAGGGTAGGATGTTTCTGGGAGCAAACCATGCTCCCATGTGCAAAGCATGAACTCCGCAAAGAAACTCCAAGTCCATTTACCAGGCTTACATTGTTCACTGGAAACGTCCCTTCTCTTTTTGTGGGGAAGTGTTTTCCTTCTCACAAAGAACAGCTTCACAGAGCTCCCTATATAGGCCATCTCTAAAAATGAAGCATTAAAACCTGTATGGGAACAGAAAGGTTCTGTGTTCTTAATCTAAAATTAATGATAGACTCTCTCAAAAGGCATTAGGGGAAAAAGTCAAAAGACCTCGTGGGGAAAGGTAATGTGGGACTTTCTTCCACTATTTTGGTTTTGCAAGTGGAGGAAAAGACACTTTTTTACTGTAGTCACCTACAAATTTCACTGTATATAATAGAGAGGAAACCCAAGCAAAACTTGTCAAAGAAAATGCAAAAAAAATCTGCATATTTTTGTTTAAGTGGAATACACTGTACCTGAAGGCCTTATAGATATTTTTAATAAAAGCCTATCTTTGTTCACAATGTGCAGAAGTGCTAGGTGATTACATGTTGTGAGGAACCATGCTCCTTTGACTTGAATTGTATCATACTAATGAAAATAAACCAGAACTCCTGGAATGACTAACTGAAAGAATGCAGGCAAAGGATGGACCTCTAAATTGTAGTAGGAACTCTGAAAAGATGAAGGTTAGGAAGGAGACCTACATTACAAAAATAAAATATAAAAGCTAACAACTCTTTGAAGGAACGAGAACACTTAGTGGGATGGTAATAAAATTTTTCCATTAATTTCATTAAAATTGAGTTGTGTTCATCAGTAGTTTATTTTTACTTAGTCTAATTGTCAGTAAACAATAATGTTAAAGTTACCTTGCAAAATTCCAAGAATCCCAGCACAAATGAAATAGTTCAGAATATCTCCCAGGAGAGGCCCAGCCTTGGTAAAGTTCAATGGGAAAATCTAAACCAGACTGCCTGACTTCACTGGCTTTGGCTTTGGCCTCTCTTGGTATTCTGTCACTGCCAAGCACCTAAAATAAAACAGCACTAGTTTCCATGTAATGAAGGAAAAAAAAAAAAAGGATCCTGAGACTCTCCAATAATAAATGCCTAGAGCAGTATCAATTTTGTCAAGACTAAAATCTGATGTCATCATAACTAAAGAAATAATAATTGGTGTTGTGGTAAAATTTTTCTATTGATTTTGAAACAGGGACACTTTCTTTTTGCTCTTTCTGCCAGCTGTGTGTCCCTTTGGAAAAAGCCTTTGAACTCAACCATAAGCTGGTCTGTGAACTCATCACTGCTGGAGGCAGGGAGAAGCAAAGCCATTGCTGGGAAGAAATATGCAGAAAAGAAAGCAGATCACTGTAGAGACAGGGCATGACACACTTCTGAAGGCAGAAAGAGATTATGGGCTCCAAGAGCATTGGTGCCCAAATATTACTTTATTTTTGTGCAACATTTGGAAGGAAGAAAGGAAAGAGGGGAAAGAACGTGGCAGCGAAATTGGTTTGCTGAGCAAAAATTAAAATTTATTGCTGTGAAAGTCACTCTGGTCTAGTAAAGGCCAAGTGGTAGGTTGGTTGCTAATTTAATGGTGCATACAGTTTCCTTGCTTAAAAAAGTACGTTTGTTTGAATTCACAATAGAGTCAATATACTCCATAATCCCCTGAACCATATAATTATGTAACTGATGAAAACAATTCAAAATGGGTTTATATTGATATTGTCAAGGTGAACATGATCACAAGTTTTAGAATTCTATCACAAATTATGGTGTGCAAAATCTCCCCAAGTAGATGCAGCAAGTTAAAATAAGTGAGTCTTCTGGTCATATTCAATATGACCAAGAGATTCTCTCTTCCTTGCTGGCTTTGAAGAAGCAAGCTGCCATGTTGTGAGCTGCCTCTGGAGACCACTACATGGCAAGAACCTGGAGGTAGCCTCCTTCCAACAGCCAGCAAAAAACTGAGGCCCTCAATCTGAAAGCATGCAAGGAACGGACGTTGCCAACAATCACATGAGCTTGGAAGCAGCTCCTTCCCCAGTTGAGCCTCAGATAAAACCAAAGCTCTAGCCAATACCTTGATTGAAGCTTTATAAGACTCTGAAAAAGTAGACCCAGCTAAGCCATATCTGGCCAGACAAGCTATAGAAGAGTCTCCTACCAAGAGATTTTACAGCCATATGTAAGGTAATCATATACACATAACCGTGTATAGCCCATTACCTTTGCTGCATTCTATTGGTTAGAAGCAAATTACAGGTCCTGCCCATACTCTGGGGGAGGGGATCAAAGGGCATGACTACCAAGAGCAGGGGATCATGGCATCTGCCCTAGAGTCTCTCTGCCTCGGTGGATAAAAGACTCAGAAAGAAGAAACAAATACATGTAATATCTGGTAGATTACTGAATAGTTAGGACGACAATACTACCCAAAGACAGAATAGACAAAACTACTTCTTAATTGTTCCTCCTTCAAAGCAGAGGGAAGCGTACTGCCTTGAGAGAGAAGCAGGATGTCTCTTTACCATCATGTACTCTTGAGCAACTGTGTTACCTGAGTGTCCTCAGGCTCCATCTCTGAGGTCCTTTCAGTTCTAAGTTTCTGTGACTTTCGACCTGACCTTCCGAGCCTCTGAAGACGTTTCAGAACACCACAAATTCCTGGTTGTAGTCATACCAAGCATTTGGTGACCTCTGGGTTACTGTCGACATCTTAATAAAACAATACAGGGGAGAAAGAGAATATATAATATATTAGTCCCTTAGAAAAGTTAAAGGCCAAATCTATCGGGATGTTACTATCTGATCCAACTTTTGATTTTCCATTTGAATGTTTATATTTCTACAGCATGATGTCATTCTAAAAAATATATGGAGATAGAACCATTATGAAATTCACTTTGCATAGGCAAATTTTGAGCGAAAAACTATGTTCTCTTTGGGGAACAAATTACACTTCACATTACATCCAAGTAATATTGAATGCATCAAGAAATTACTCTGGCACTGTAAATTCACAGACTCGGGGTTAGAAATCCTTTTCAGACCACCGCCCATCTAATGGGCAAAATTCCTCCAGAGCATGAAAAACAAATTATCTTATTCATTTCTCAGTAAAAAGCTGCCATGGCACATTTTTGTGATATCATAAATATAAATGATTCTATTAGAAATAAAATTATGAATTTAATCTAAATGAAGCAACTCCAATTTGCTTTGCTCACTAGATAAATGAACTTTTCTTTTTCTTCAGGCAAAAAATTAAATTCTAAAGTATGTGGAACTTTAAACATACATTCACAGTTATTCTTGTGTGGACAGACTACACAATGAAATATATCAAATGCTGTCTAATACTTCATTACGGACCCAGATTAAAAGCTGTAAGTCAGGTTGAAACCAGGAATGCCTCATTTCCATTTAAAGGCTGAAGAGGGATAAAAAGTTCAAGAAAGCAATGACTTTTTAGAGTTATATGAGATCAGAGGATCTGAGAGTCTGGATTTCAAAACACTAAACACTACAGCCACGTATTTGGAGCTTGCATCACATTATAGCTCCTGATTATATGGCTTGCTCAAATACCAAGTATTAATGCACAATTAATTCTGAAAGAAACCACATGCTACAGATTATATTTTATTTGGACAAGTCTAGCAAAATGCTTTTTTTACTGTATTTTTTTCAACCACGTTAAGTCCCTACTAAGTACAAAGCCCTGAGCTTGAACCATGGAAGAAAAAATAAAATTACACATTTGACCTTTGCCCTAAAAGCAGCATACCTTCTAAAGTAGAATTTCTCAAATCGTGGTTCAAGGACAGCCTGTATCAGAGGAACACAGAGTTTATTGCACATGCAGATTGCTGGGCCTCAGCCTCAGAGGATTTCTAATTCAGTTAAGTCTGGGGTAAGCCTTGGAATATGCATTTATAATAAGCCTGTGATTGTTACTTTGCACTGAAGTTTGAGAACCAGTGATCTAGGGGTCAAAACATACATTTTCTTAAAAAAAAAAAAAAAGATTTATTTATTTGAGAGAGAGAGCACCAGTGGTGGGGAGGGGCAGAGGGAGAAGGAGAAGCACAGTCCCCGCGGAGCAGGGAGCCTGAGGGGAAGCAGGACTTGATCCCAGGACCCTGGGATCATGAGCCTGAGGGGAAGCAGGACTTGATCCCAGGACCCTGGGATCATGACCTGAGCTGAAGGCAGATGCTCAACCCACTGAGCCACCCAGGTGCCCCTCAAAACATATGTTTTTAACTAGTACAAGAGAGGGACCCAAGGGGAACAGGTTATGCAAGTACTGAGTAAATTCTGATTATAGCTTTAGCCGACATCAAGGTTCCATACTGGAACACATGTTAACATATAAACGTCCTTTAAAGTCAGTTCCAATTTATGTGTAACGTAGCATTATAGCATCAGTTTGTGGCTCTTAGGAAAGATCTGGATGGAGGGAACTTTTTCCCCCCTGGGTATTAAAAAAATTGGTTTTGGTATTTTTTTTTTATTATGGTAAAAATACTTAACGTAAAACTTACCATCTTCACAATTTTTTTAAGTGGGCAGTGCAGTAGTGTTAACTACATTCCCACTGTTGTGAATCAGATCTCCAGAACTTCTTCTTACGAAACTGAAACTCTACACCACTAAAGTAGCAACTCTCCCTTTTCACCCTCCCCCAAACCCTTGGTAACCACCATTCTACTTTCTTGTTCTATGATGGGAAGACCATTTTTAAAACCCAATCCGAAAACAAAGTACCAGTTCTGAGTAAGGAGAGTCCAAACATCAAAACCAGGGAGTAGATTTAAGAAATGAAATCTTAAAGCAGAAGGAAGGAGCAAAGCAAAGACAGATTGATGTGGAAGCAGAGACATTTTCCAGAACTGAGTTGATCCAGTTTGGCCATCTGGCTATGGGTGTTGGGTGCCATGGAGACATGCTCTTTGAAGCCAGAATGTGAACTGTAAGTCACTGTCAACTCTCAGATACTCCCCCTACATTTGGTGAACAAATGACTATGACTAAAGTAGATGGGAGGGAGGTCAGAGGATGAATACTGGCAATTATAAAGAATATTTTCTACTTTCAAAATTTGCTGCAGACTTGGGAGATGGGCAGCTCTGTGACAGAATCCATTGTGGTGGTTTGCTAGGATTGCGGTGGTTGAGGTAGTCCTTGGGGCACTGTGGGTCTCTCTGATCCGGCTACAGTTGTCATAAGTATTGTGTCAAAAGGCACCATTCCAAATGTAGAGCCATCCAAAGTTCTGGAGGGCCATGGTTCATGCTTTGAATAGGCCATGATGATCTAACAAAGTTTGTATCTAACACAGAGATGGCCTAAGGGAAGTTGAGGACTTAGCAGAAGGTATCCCCCAAGGCATTGATCTGGGGGACTAGACACCTCTTTTACAGTGTATGCTGGGTAGTTGTGACTCTCATCCAAGTCCTGCTATAGGGAAGGAGGCACAGAAAAAGCAGTAAGAACCTATGCTTTAGAGTCAGACACACCTTGCTTCAAATTTGACTGTCTCTTAACATCTGGATGACCTTTAAACCATTTAAACCTCATATAGATGAGGAAATATCCATTTCCTTGCCTATACCTCAAATCGGAACAATACCTTTTAGAATTAAGGGTAATCATGTAACGTACTAGCACAATACCTGGCCCCAGAGCAATCAATAAATGGTTGTAATACTTATTGCTACTTAACAACAGGGACAAATTGTGTCCTTGCTTTTGTCATCAGAATAACATGCAAAGCAGTCCCTGTCACGCCCTGTGATTCAAATGTGCAGGACAGGAAATTTTTCTTATCTCTTTTGGCTGTCTGGCCCATAATGTGTGTGGAATTCAAATAAGAAAGAAAGAGGGGGGAGGGAGAGGGAGAGGGAGAGATGGAGGGAGGGAGGGAGAATGGGAGGAAGGGAGGGAGGGAGGGAGGCTCATTTTTGCTTTGTCTTAAATGATGCAGACTCCAACCATCAGATTTTTCAGCAAGGGGAGTCTGGTCCTTAGAGGTGACATAGTCATACCTTAAACATGGTTTTTAAAGTATTAGAATATTGCATTAAATCTGTTTTATTATCTTTTGTGCCCTTGCAAATGAAAAAAAATCCAGGTGTGGCTTGATATAGTGAGTCCAATGATGAAATGCCTGGGGGTACCCCCTGGACCGAGGCAAGCCCCCACAAACATTTCCTATTTTGGAGCCAGTGTTGTAGCTGGACTGGCCCATGTGGTTCTTATTATGATTGCAAGGCACACCTTAGCAACGACCATTAAGGAACTCTGGGAAAAAAACAAACAAACAAGGTTTATTACCCACAAGTTCTAGAGGGTATATGTCATACCTGGGGCCACAGGGCAAGTTTGTGGATAGAGAGAGAGCATGCAAAGACCTGGGGTTCTGCTTTTATTGGGGTTGAGGGTTCTAAAAATAAAAAAGGAAACTTCATGGGCGTGGTGGCCTGACTCTTTATCCATTGTATTGCTAGCAGCATGTTTAGTGGAGATGGCTGTCTTTGAAGTATGTGCTTCTGCAATCAGAAGCTAATGTCAGACATGTATATTACATCAAAACTGTCAGATGTCGACAATACAAAGGGCCTGAGGATGCCTGGAAACCAACACCGGAACATCATCATGGCTTTTTCTGTGGCTAAAATCTTTACTTAAAACTGTCAGACTGGATTCTCCTTGAGACTAGAAATGTAGCGCCCTGGGCTCATAGCTTCATAGTGACTAGAGAGGAAAGGGACTCCTTCTCCCTCCTCCCATAAGAAAAGTCCTGTGGCAGGACTTTGATGGGCTTGGGCAACATGTCCACTTCTTGTAAAAATCACTGTAACCACAAAGGACTGGCCCAGGCCGAGTTTCATGCCCATCCCCAGAGTCCGAGAGGCTGACGCTGGAGAGGAGGTGGGGAGGGGTCTTGACAGACAGAAAAATGGATCCAGAGCATGCCTCCCATTCCCACTAAGTACCAAAGGTATTGGCCCCAAGGGATGGGGGAAATTCTAGATGGAGTTAAGCCAAAATAAAGATGAAGAATTTGCAGTTCTCAGAATTCAGGCCTGGTGCCTGGTATCTAAGCAAAGATAACTCTTTTCCTTCTTGTGTTGGTTAACAAGACATGGAGAGTGGGAAAACTCAGAAGTGAAGTTCTGGGCCTGGAAAAATCTCTGGGAATTAGCTGATGGCATGAACAGGGAGCTATCACCAAGGATAGAATCATGAACTGCATTAGCTATACAGAAATTAGCTCAGGAATTCCATTTCTGGTCTACTGAAATGTTAATTCTGAGTCTGGAGACAATGCTACTGCGGACTGGATAGAAAGCACCTATACCCAGAGTTCATATCATTTAGGGCCAAATATTAGTATTCCCAAAAATGGAGTCCACATGTAGATATCTACATTCTCTATAAAAAATACTTGATTTTGGACTTAACTGAAATATGATAACCTTTAAAGAATACAAATATTTTGGATCATCTGATCACTACCTTTAAGCTAAGTATTACAGTGTGTTATCAAAGAATTTGCATAAATAAACAAGTAAAGGACACATTTGTCATAGAGAATAAATCAGTGGGGAGCTATATGAACCAGAATTCATAACAGTTAGAAGAGAGAAAGGTGATTAAAGAAATAAATGCTCATTTTGGCCAGATTTCAAAGAATATACACCACAGCAGACAGTATAACTCATCCAAGTGACAGACAATTTAATCTTAGAAAATGTCATTAGTCAAATTAATACTATTAATTTTAAATATATTCATTTTACTGTTTTGCTGGCTTGTAATTGGAAAATTTGCTTTGACTTTGTACTTGTAAAGGAACCATAAGCACAGGGAGTCTATGTTTTATACTTGAATGTGTAAGTAACATGATAAAAAGGAATTATTCAACACTGGGAAGGCACAAGAAGGAATTTGCAGGCTGTACATTTGAGTTGAATTCATGTTCACCCAGAACCTCAGAATGAGACCTTATTTAGAAGTAGGATCTTTGTGGATACACTTTTTGGGGATCACAAGATGAAATCATCCTGGACTTAAGACTGGACCTAAATCCAATGATTTAGTGGTGTCCTTTTACGGAGAGGTGAGGACACAAAGAGACAAAGTCCCTATGAAGATGAAGGCAGAGATTGGTGTGATGTGGCAACAACTCAATGAACATCAAGGAATATCTGGAAAAGGTAGGAAGAGGTAAGGAAGTATTCTCCTGTAGAAACTTCAGAGGGAGCGCGGCCTGGCCAGCACCTTGATTTCAGACTTCTAGCCCCCAGAACTGAGAGAATAAATTGTTGCATTCAGGTACCTCAGGTTTGTGGTAATTTGTTATAGCTGGCCCAGCCCTTTACCAGTTCCTACCAAGGGCACCAAGAACGGCTTCCAGGCTACCAAACAAGAGATGCCCTCAGCCCTCTGGACATCAGGCTGGGTGCTGCTCATGCCAGACCCCATATACAATGTGACATGCCTGGCCCAATACATGCATATCTCTGTGCCCACCTGGAGGTGCCAGCAAAAAATGCTGGCTCTAACCAGCTGCCCTGGCTTGCACTCAGCCCCTGGAGCTCCATGGGCTCAACAAGGAAACTAACTCTCCGGGCAGCCATTCTCAGAGGCCTTCCTGGGACGAGGAAAGAAGCACTGATGATTCCATGTCTGGTCCTAGGGGACTCTCCAGTGTCCAGGCTGAATGCCCTTCCCTTCAGTTCTTGGCTTTACTCCTGGGCAGGCAATAAAACATGCCACACAGTATGGTCAGAAATCCTGCTGCTTGAAAGAATCCATTTCTAGATATGAGAAAAACAACTGTTTGAAATTCCCCCCAAATCCTAACATGTAGGTGCCTAGTGAGGTTTTTAAAATAGTTGCAAATTCTTTGACATTCCTTCCATCAAATGGCAGAGCTCATGTTCCCTTCCCTTGAACCTGGGTGGGCTTTTAGGATTCCCTTCATGAAACAAAATGTGGCAGAAATGATAACGTATGACTTCCCAGGTGAAATTAGAAAAAGAAAAGACTTTCTGCAGCTTCTTTGGGGACATTTGCTCTGGGAACCATCAGCTACTATATAATAAATCTAGATACTCTGAGATCATCATGAGGAAGAACCCATGGAGACAGAGAGAAGGAGAGACACAGAGACAGAGACAGAGAGAGACCTAAAGAGCCCAGCTGTTCCTGCCCCCAACTATTTGAATCTCTCCAGCCCAAGTGCTTTCAAGATGATACCAGCCACAGCCACCACTGATGACAGTGTCATAAGAGACCCCAATCCAGAATGCTCAGCCAAGCTGCTTCCTACTTCTTGACCCACTAAAGCCATAGGAGGTAATAAGTGCTTATTATATATTTTTTTATTTTCTTTCCTTTTTTTTTTTTTCTTAGAGAGAGAGAGAGAGAGCGTGCATGCACATGAGAGGGGCAGAGGGTGTGAGGAAGAGAGAGAATCCCAAGCAGGCTCCATGCTTAGCACAGAGCTGGACACAGGGCTCGATCCCACAACCCGCTCAACTGACTGAGCCACCCAGGGACCCATGGCGCTTGTTATTTTAAGCCACTAAGTTTTGGGGTGACTTATTACACAGCATCCAATAATCAGACTAGAGCCTGAGAATAACAAACTGCTTAAGAAAACCCCAGAGATTCCTGGAATAACCAAACTTCTCCAAAGAAAGGAGCGGAGGTGGGTCAAAGATCCCGGAGCAGGGCGAGCCAGTGTCGGGGTGCTGGTAAGGCGGCCGCTCTGCCCCCACCGCGCTGACCCGAGCCAGGCGGCTCCTGCCTGGAGCCCCCAGGTCCTCATGCAGCACCACTGCACCAGGAATGGGGGTGAGGATAACAATTTGTTCACGGCCGCCAGAGCAAGGGCAGTGTCTCTGAGACCTGGAGCAGAAAATGTGAAAAATGTCTTTCACCGCTGGGGGGAGTGGTGGCGAGTGGTTAGTGGAGGAGAGTTGGAGCTGGCTGAGTGATCGGGGTCTGGGTTAGGGCTCCAGAATAAGAGTGAGGCGGTGCCATTTCCAGTTATTATCTTTCTGTACCCTGCTCTGTGCTGCTGACCTTGGTTTTCCAGCTGGATCCCGTTGAAGGTCTGTAGGGGGCGCTGGAGGAAACCTGGAAGAAGTGATGACTTGCTGCTTCCGGTCCTTACTCCTGTGATGTCACCTCAGCAAAGCTTCTCACCCCGCCAGAGGCACCACCTTCCACAGCAACAAGTGAATCCACTTTTCAATTATGTCCCACTTATATAAGCAGCTCCTTGTACCCCTTCAGAGACACCAGCGCCCCCCACCCCCTACCCCGCCAGTACCACCTCCTCAGAGATTATTTCAGCTCTATAGGCAATTCTTTTTTATCGTTTAAATTTTTGTTTTAATTCCAGTTACTTAACACGGTGTAATATTACTTCAGTGTGGACAATATAGTGATTCAACACTTGCATACAACACCTGCGGTTCCTCACAGCAAGTGCCCTCCTGAATCCCCGTCACCTCTTTCACCCACCCCACCCACCTCCCCTCTGGTGACCATAAGTGTGTTCTCTAGAGTTAAGAGTCTGTTTCTTGATTTGTCTCTCTCTCTTTTCTCTTTTCCTTGATTGTTTTTTTTTAATTCCACATATAAGTGAAATCATATGGTATCTGTCTTTCTTTGACTTATTTTAAGTTATATTACAAAGCTGTAGTGATCAAAACAGCATGGTATGGGCTCAAACATAGATGAATAGATCAATAGAACAGAATAGAAACCCCAGAAATAACCCACAACTATATGGTCAATTCATCTTTGACAAAGCAGGAAAGAATATCCAACGGGAAAAAGCTGGTGCTGGGAAATGGCTGACAAATGGTTCTGGGAAAAACTGGACAGTCACATATAAAAGAATGAAACCGGACCACTTTCTTACACCAAACCCAAAAATAAATTCAAAGTGGATTAAAGACCTAAATGTGAGCCTTGAAACCATAAAAATCCTAGAAGAAAACAAAGGCAGTAATGTCTTTGACATCAGTCACGGCAAGTTTTTTGTAGATATGACTCCTGAGGCAAGGGACACAAAGGCAAAAATAAACTATTGGAACTACACCAAAATAAAAATCTTCCGCACAACAAAGGAAACAATAAAAAAAAAAAAAAACTAAAGGGCAGCCTACAGAATAAGAGAAGATGTTTGTAAATGTCATATCTGATAAAGGGTTAGTATCCAAAATATATAAAGAACTTAATAAAACTCGACACCCAAAAAACAAATAATACAATTAAAAAATGGGCAGAAGACATGAACAGACATGTCTCCAAAGACGACACAGGAAAAGATGCTTATCATCACTCATCATCAGGGAAATACAAATCAAAACCACAACGAGATATCACTTCACACTTGTCAGAATGGCTAAAATTAAAAACACAATAAACAACAGGTGTTGGCAAGAATGTAGAAAAAAAGGAACTCTTGTGGACTATTGGTGGGACTGCAAACTGATATAGCCCCTGTGGAAAACAGTATGGAGGTTTTTCAAAAAGTTAAAAATAGAACTACCCTACAATCCAGCAATTGCACTACTGGGTATTTACCCAAAGAATCGTAAAACACTAATTCAAAAGGTATACATGCCCCCCTATGTTTATAGCAGCATTCTTTCCAATAGCCAAAATATGGAAGCAGACAATTCTTTCTATTGAAACTCTCCTGTTCCTATACCTGGTGTGGTTTCTGCCTCCTCAGTGGATCCCGACTGATACAGACGTGTTCCTTTCAAAAATAATCTGTAGTAGTAACTTAACTGAGATTTAGCTACCAGGGAGAACAAGCTCAAATACCAAATGTAAGGACCAGAGGCAGGATTTGAAGTAGAAATCACAAAAATCAGAAGGTTGAAGCTGGGCAGAGATAGAACAAAATAACAGCAGGGGCAGGAACAAGGTAGAAGGGTTAGGGCAATTGCTGTGACGATGGTTCATGATCAGCGCACTCCACCCCCAAAGGATTCTGCTGCTGGGATGCGTAATTTAGCATCCAGGGGCGGGAGGTAGAGCTGGCTTAAAAATCCCAGGCAGGGGCACCTGGGTGGCTCAGTCGTTAAGCATCTGCCTGCGGGATCAGCTCACGATCCCAGGGTCCTGGGAACGAGCCCCACATCGGGCTCCCTGCTCCACGGGAAGCCTGCTTCTCCCTCTCCCACTCCCCCTGCTTGTGTTCCCTCTCTCGCTGTGTCTCTCTCTGTCAAATAAATAAATAAAATCTTAAAAAAAAAAAAAACAACCCAGGCAAAGTGGACATAAGTTGTCTAGATTTGGGGTTGGTGACTCCCAAGGGCAGCTTGCAAAATGATTCCTATTGTGTTGTTGATGTAGTTGTCCACGGTCATAGCATCAGATAGACACGGAAAACAGGCCCTTTTGCCTCACGGCTTTTTCTGGCCTATCATGTCTACTCCAAGGACCAAAACTGCCTTGAGACCAAAGTTGTGAGAGTACTTGCTCAATGTGTATTCAAAATTACTATCTGAACCTTGTCAAAGTACTAATCCCAGAGGCTTCTCAGCTCCAGACTGATCCAGACCATGGATTCTCCACATCTCCATGTGAATGCTCCCAGGCATCTCAAACTCACCACGTTCCAGATGAGATTCAATCTCTTTTTCATTCAGTTTTCCCCATGGGAGGTAGGTATGAAGCACTAGCTTCCTTGGATGCAGCCACCAAAACCAGAAATCTAACATCCTTCTGGAATCTTTCCTTCTTCCTTTTCTCTTACTGGCTTCAGACCATTTGGATAATTTGTTTGGCATATCAGTGAAAAAGATGAACTCTTGTTGCCTAGTTGGGGAAATAAAGAAAATCAGTAAAAGGTAAATGTGAGCAAGGCTTTTTATTCAAACATCTCTTACAGGGGGGAGTCACGAGCAACTGGTGCAATGGGGGCAGTGCTGGTGATAAAGAATACAGGGAGGGAATTCTGAAGATCTCTAGCCCGGATCTGCAGGAGGCGTATGAGAACAAAGTGCTCTATGAACTGTTTGACTCTTGCCTGATTCTGAAATGTAGAAGTCCACTGGCAGGAAACCCTGTGGAGACTAGAGACTAACCCATCCTGCCATTGTCAGCCCCACGAGGGGCTGAGCAACTGGAGCAAAAGGAAGTTGTTTTATTGTTTTGTTTTGTTTTTGTCTTAAAGAGATAGCCTTCTTAAAAATTTGTATTAATGTCTTGGGTAAAGATGTAGGGGTATGCAAACTTGAAAAAGACAGCAACCATATTGGAGGATGGAATCAGAATCTCAAAAGATCCTGACAGGCTAAGGTAAAGGGACAAATGACAGAGCTGAAATTAATTGTAGCAAAGGTAAAATTCTGCACTGAGGTCCGAAACTACCACTTGCCCAAGTTCAGAATGGAACTTAACAGGAACTCATACTCTTCAAACTTGTTATTGATGTTATGTCAATCTGGATAAGCTAATTGCTATAATTACAATTCCCAAGCCTCCGTGTTCTTAAAATAGTCCATGGGGAGAAAGAGCCAAAGGGATGTCCATGGTGGCTCAGTCAATTGATCGCTTCTAGCACGTCTTCAGACATTTCCATTAATGCATGCCCACCAAGGGCACCCGTTAGATATTGTCTCGTTTACCTCACTTATCTCTTTATTATCTCATTTTACCTAAGTTAAATTCATATTGGGAAAAATGGTTTAATAAGATTTCTGCAAAAAAGTAGTATGTGAAAGAAAGATAACAGCAAAATAAAAAGAAAATGACAGGGCAAAACTTATTTGGAGTACAAACTCTTCATCAGCTGCATTATGGTTAACTAATCCCTCCAAATCTAAAATTATCAACAAGGCCGTTTGAAATAGGGATTTGCAACCCGTGCCATTAATGGTAAAATTCTCCCTTAACTGGCTAGCATACTATGTCTTGAGATATCGAGTAATAATACAATGTTCATGATTAGCAAGACATTTAAAAACTAAAAACTAGCAAGACATTAAAAACTAGGAAGACAAACTTTAATTTTTTAGAGGCTTTGAAAGCAATGTGGAACCCCTATTTATGCACATTTGTATATCATTGTGTGTTTGAACACACGATAATTGAATATTTGAAATCATTACAGCTTTTCACAGAATTGCAAAATGTAAAAGATGAAAGATAAATAAAGTAATGTGGAACAAACCCAGCTCTTGACAAAACTCATGAAACTTACAGATAATCGCTTAGAAGCCTCTTTTGAGATTTTTCACTTTATAACAAAGGAACAAAAGCCACAAACCCTCAGGGTCTCTGGTTCTTCGTCCTGCCATTGGAAAACAAAAATGTTTGAAATAATTGTAAAACAAAAGACCAACAAACTAAAAGGCATTCTTTTGTCAGCAAATGTTTTGGAAAGTCACAGAGAAAACATTGCTGAAGATCCGAAGAAACAGATATTAGAACAGATTCCTCAGTACTGGCCATACATTTGGGTGAAGGTACAAATGTCTGTTAACATGTCTCAGCTTATGGTATTTGTTAGCTTCTATCTCGACGGTTACATTCCTGAAGAACTGTTTTTTTCCTGAGGCATTTTAAAGAAAAATCCTGCCAAAGACTATCCCAATGATAAATAATTTCATAAATAAAAACAGTATTTTCTGGGAAAACTGTGGAAGTGTAACCACTGAATTCAGAGGAATGAAAGGTAGTCCTAGAGAGGAAATAGAAGGAGGCTTTGCGAAACCTTGACGGGGATGCTCCGTGGTGTTCATCCGATGCTTCATTCTGCACGGAGGCAGTGGGGCCAAGAAACTGATGTGGCAAGTGCCCATGATGCCACCTGATGTCACTGTTAGTTTTCATGAAAACCTTCAAAAGCAGAACTTTACAAGATCGTAATGAGATAGCGAGTCTGTTGAAACTGCATCATTACTCACTTTTCTCCTTCTGCTCAATACTGCTTCCTTCCGTTCCCTTCTACAGGCACCGTTCCCAAGAACACTCCCTAATTCAGCTTCTGTCTGCTGAACTCCATCTCAGAGTCGGCTTCCTGGGAAACTCAACGTGCAACATGGGCAGGTCTGAGAAGACAGACACTCACACGGGATTCTGAATCTGTCACCCACAGGCCAGCCCACAGTGAGGATCCGGAGCCTCAGAAGGAGGAAGGCTGCTGTTACATGATGGGACAAAGAAGAATGCAATGGCGTCCTGGTGATCCACTGGGATGCCTCTTGAGATTTCCTTGCTCATCTTGATGATAAATGGACAGATCAGGAGCTCAGAGGCCTCAGGCAATGAGGATCTGAATTATGCCAACAGGTAAGCAAGCCATCTACTCAGCAAAGGTGGTAGCTGAGAATGAAGCAATCTAGAATGGGTGCTAGATAACGGATAACGATTGTGGCACCAACTGCTTGGGTTCCAACTGCTTGTATCTGGGGCTGCAATTTACCCTGCTAACCTTCTTATCTATTTCTTCTAGGAAAAGAGGTCCAACAGGATCCTGGAGGAAGTCTTTCCAGAACTGATGGGGAGAACTGGATCAGAGGAGTGCAAATGGTAGATTACAGGAACAGCTCTGATGTGCCACTCTGACTCCTTTAAGACCGAAGGGAAGAACTTATTCCTCCACCTACTGAGGGTGTTATTGGCCGACAGTCCCCAGAAATTACCGCAGGTTGGAAAGTTCTGTCTTACACAAAGACATGCCTCCTTCCCCAGAGCAGCCCGGATCCAATAACTGGTCAGTGTATGGTATAAAGGGTCACACCCCTTATCTTATCTCAGGACAACAATGAAAGCTCATCACAGCTTCAGGGTTCCCCAAAGTTGGCCTAGTCTTTTTTGAGACTGCATTAATTTCTTCTTCTGTCCAATACTGACTGCCTCCTTCTCTTCCCTTCTACAGCATTGATCCTAAGAGCACTCCTTATAGAATTCCTGCACACTGATCTCCATCCCAGAGTCTGCTTCCCGGGAAACCCATCCTTCAACAAGAACATTATTGGGACACCTGGTGAAATTTGAATATGAACTCTTGGTTAGATTATAGGACTGGATCAATGTTAAATTTCCTGATTTTTGACTACATGTTGTGTTTATATAAGATAATGTCCTTGTTCTTAGGGAACACATTGAAGCCAGTAGGAGTAAAGGCACAAGATATCTACAACTTAATTTAAAAATGATTTAGAAAGAATTGTACACGAAGAGGTGGAAGGTCAGAGAGAGAAAGGTAAAAGAAAATAGTGTAAAATGTAAACATTGGTGAATCTGGGTAGAAGGTATAAGGCAGTTATTCATATTCTTCTTGTAACTTTTCTATAAGTTTGTTTTATATCAAAATGAAAAGTTACAAAAATAGGATGATCAGACCTTATCCCATTCCTAGAAATTCTGACTTGCTTGGTAGGGTACTGGCATCAGGGGGTTGTTGTTTTTTTTGTTTGTTTGTTTTTTTAAACTCCCCAGGGTCTAGAGCCATTACTAGCATGGGAAGGGTCAACGTTAAACAAGTAATTTCAATCAAGTGGGATGAGTATTAATGAGGGAGGAAGTACAGAGTACCAAGAGAGAACATACAAAGAAGGACTAACCTAGTTCACTGGGTCAAGGAAGATATCCTTGGAAAAGTGACATGTGACACCTGAGGGAGAACTTAGACAAAGAAATATTGATAAGAAGAACAGGCTATGGGAAAGTCCCAAAGGAAGAAAGAGGGAGTTACCATCATGGAATTAAAAGAAGTTGAGGGTGGGGACAAACGAAGTGAGGTCAGCAGGGGACACATGGAAATTTAGCTTCAAGACAATGGCAGGCCAATGAATGGTTTTATTTATTTTATTTTTTTAAAAGATTTATTATTTGAGAGAGAGAGAGAACACAAGCAGGGGAAGCGGCAGGCAGAGGGAGAGGGAGAAGCAGGCTTCCCGCGGAGCAGGGAGCCCGATGCAGGGCTCGATCCCAGGACCCTGGGATTACGACCTGAGCGGAAGGTAGACGTTTAATGACTGCGCCACCCAGGTGCCCCTCACTGAATGGTTTTAAGCAGGGGACTGACTTGATCAGGTTTATATTTTTGAAACCTCTCTCGGGCTCCTAGGTGGAGAATGACTGCAGAGTGGCAAGAATGGGAGCAGGCAGACCGTGAGGACGGACTGGCAGCAGGAAGATGGCTTAGGCCAGAGTAGTGCGTGTGAGACAGATGAAATGTGGACGGGGTCCAGGGAGGTGTATGCTGCAGAGTCAATAAGACCCGCTATCGACTGGCTGTGGGAGATGGGGTGCGGGGAGGGAAGGGTGACTTTCAGATTATGGGTCAGACAACTGGAGGAGGCAGGGGACATCTAAGCTCCGTGGAAGCAGGGGCCTTGTCTGCATTGGGTACTGTCATACTCCCAACGCTCAGCCCTCCTCTGCAGGTGTTCCATAAATAGTTGTTGAATAAATAAATAAATAATCTTGGAAGTGAAGATAATGAGTACCTTTGCGTCCTCTTTTGAAAGCAGACTCTGGGAACTGTATAACCTTTCATCAGATTCTGAAGGTAACCGTGGAAATATAACTCCTGTGTTCTTATTTTGAGACCACCGTTCTCCCTAGTATTTAGAAGTCTAAAGTCCCCCATGAGACCTTGTATAATCAGTATCTCATCACGGTGGACTTAATTTGATTTTAAAATGACACAGTGACTAAATATTGACCTTAACTAATGGGGGGAAATTGCCTGCCTTTGTGATCATCCATAGTTCTTTATCCTGTTTTGACCACAATACACATAATTGTTTTTCCCTTTTTTTTTCACTTTTGGAAGGCGAGCACAACATGTCATAGGCATTTCATATTAAGATGTTCTGGTAAAAGTTAATTCTAAAAGCACAGTGTTTTTAAGTAGACAAGCAGGACTAGATGATGAGTAGAAGAGAGAGAGAGAAAGAGAAATAGAGAGAGAGAGAGAGAAAGAAAAAAAAAAAGAATAGAGGGCACTCCAAGGATTTTTACTGCCATCCAGTGGTGGTACTCTCAAATACAGTACTAAACCCACGGTTAATCTGTTTTCCACAGTAAAGTCCCAAATGCCATTCATTCAAGCGTAGTGATTAACCTGCAGTGCTAACTTGCCATGAGAATTGTATTATGTTTTCTTGAGTTTCAAGTATTAACTTCAATTGGTCCTCGTGTGGTCTTAAAGGAGACCGTAGGCTTCCTTAACAACCAGTTTATTTTGAGAGTATGCTCAATGTGGGGAGAATCTGGTTCATGAAAGCCCTTGTCTTGACACACCAAGCCCCTGCTCTGTTCTCCCCTAGTCTACCCCATATACACACCCTTATGGAGAATGGTCATCATTGATTCACTACTGAATCAGTCCCTGATTCCAGCAGGGAGACATTTCCAAGTCATTTTTTATCCATGCTCTTTTAACTGTGAGCTTCTGGATTGATTGACTGTTTAGGGCCCGTGGAAACAAAAGAAGGAATTGGCCAAACCCCAACTCATTGATTTTAACCAAGCAAGAACCTTTGCCAACCCACTGAGTAAAAAAAAAGAGAGAGAATACTGTTAGCATAAGATTTAGAATAAAAGAAAAAATTGGTCCTAACACATCATGTAAATTTTATATGAAGCACACTTTTTGGCCTTGACATACACTGCCCAGGTTACATGAAGCTCATAAAAGTGTTACTATTTCCTACTTTTAAAATGTACATAGAGCGTTCTCTGTGCGCTAAAGATGTGGCCTGTTAACCAGAGTTTGACCTGGTAAATCCAAGCCCGCCCACCCGCTTGTCCAATAATCTCGTCATAATTTCTGGCAGTGATGTTATTCCTTGACAGTGAAAATAAACACCACCCAGAGTTCTGTTTCCTTGCCCCTGCAGGTTTATGGTCCATCGTAGAGGGGCTGACGGGCAGGGGATTGCGAGATCACAGGGTTTTGCTTGTGCCCACTGGCTTGAGCAACTGGCTTCCAGGGACTGGCCTGGACCAAAAACAAAACAAAAACAAAAACAAACAAACAAAAAAACCACTTCTGGAGAATGCTGTACAAGCTCAACTTATATAATTCATAAGGGTGTGAAGACCAAAGCACACAGTTGGCATCCAGTGAAATGTCAATATATATATTGTATTCACTGGCAGACAAGACACCAATTTTACAAGGAAATTTGGGAGGGAAATGTGGAGGAAAAAACTGAAATTGTTTTCATCTCACTTTTTTTAAAGATATTTTTAAGTAATTCTGTAGATACAGTACACTACATATAGGAGTCCAGATGAAAACCATTGGTTATGGTTATGCAATAATATTCTACTACACCTGAATAAAAAACCGAAGTCATATGTTTAAGAAGAAATATATCAGTGACTTTTGGTACTGAGTAGGCTACAAAATAAAATAAATTTACTGGTAAATGAAATCCCACATCCCAAATGGAATACTATAATAAATAGCAATATAATCTTCCAACGAATACTGAAAACCAAAAGTAAATCACAACATGAAATCATGCCAAACAAGTTTCACGGGAACGAATGCAAATCAACCAGTAAAACAAAATACGAAAGAACAATTTCCTATAGAGTGGCCAAAGGAGTCAGTAAAAACTTGGTACAAAACAGAGCAAGAAAACAGATGTGAAGAAATACACACTTTACACTCATATAGACGGTAAAGTAACTATTTCACTGAATTCAGCGTACAGTCAACAGCAGAAAGAAAATGCATCGATTCTAATACAAACAAGTTGACCCTAAGATTATAGCAATGCTTCCACTGGTTCACAAATCGATAACATCCACTTCGCTCTGATGTTTCATGACACTATGTTCTGCCACTGTCTTCCTGTTTTCTTCTCCTTTCCCCCTTCTCCACATTGTGGGGCCTTGCATCTTTAATACGAGTACACTGGGGGCTGGGAGAGGAGGGGTATATGCTGCCAGAGCAGAAAACGTAACTCTGTGCTTCCTAGATTCGAGGGGACTGCATTTGGCTGTTCTATGCCCTTGAACTAAATATTTCCTAGACAAACCTCCTGAAAATACAATATACCTGTGGTTTTGATTTTGTACTAATGATATGCACTTGAAGTTGTATACTGTTTAAGAGAAGTCAAGTTATGATTTCCGGTAATTGGCTAACGTAATTGCTTATCTAGAGGGCGGAAAGGGTAATAAAAGATTTTATCTCAATCAATCAATGAACTTTTTTTTTTTTTTTAATAATCCGGAGTGACCTGGGTTTCTTGGATGATGCATTGGATATTCATCCCCAGCAGAGGCCAGGTCAGGCATGTTTCAGCTTAGAGGCTTACACTTGAGTTGCATGAGGTTTCTGTAAGCAGCGAAACTAAAAGGAAATTTCTCTTTAGCTGCAAATAATTCAATAAAATTCCGTATTTATTTTCATATTAAGCCCACTAGCAAAATAGGAATAGGAAGATTCTTCACCAGATAACAGCATACCTAGAAAGAGTTAAGCAACATAAGTGTCATATTTAAGAGGGCAATAGTGAAAAGATTTCCCTTAAAATCAGGATGGCTGCTATCACTATTCGACAATTCAGTACTATTCTGGAACTCTCAATTAGTTCAGAAGACAAGAAAATTTAAAATATAAGGACTGGGAAGGAAGAAACAAAACCGTTGTTATTCATAGAAGATTCGATAAAATCCCCAAATCATCTAAGAATCAACTGCTCGAATTAAGAAGAGAGTTCTAGCAAGGTTATGATCAATATATATAAGTCAACTGTATTTCTAGATGTCAGAAACAAGCTATTAAACATAAACTTTTAAAATGTATAACATTTCCAGAAAAATAACAACAAAAAAATAAGACACTTAAGAATGAATCTACTAAAATGTTTATAAAGCCTGTGTGAAGGGAATTATGCAATTTTACTGATAGACATTAAAACAAATCTAAATAAATGTCGTGGACCAGAGGACTCAGTACTGTGAAGCTGTTATTTCTCCCCAAACTGATCTATAGGATCAATGTCATTCTAATCAAAATCCTAACAGGGTGGTTTGTTGTTTTGTTTTTTTTTTAACTTGAAAAATGATTTTAAAATGTATATATAAAAGCAAAGAGTTTAAGAGAATGAAAAGAAAGCCACAGACTGGGAGCAGAACTTTGACAACACATACCCAAAATATACAAAGAATTCTTTAAAACCAACAATAAGAACACAACCAGTCCAATTAAAAATGGACAAAAGATCTAAAGGGGAATATATAAGAAGATACACAGATGACAAATAAGCATGCGAAAATGTTCAATATCATATGTCACCAGAGAATTGCAAATTAAAACAACAAAATGCAACTATCCACCTATTAGAATGCGGAAAATCCAAACACTGACAACAGCTTACCGTGGCAAGGGTGTGGAGCAACAGGAACTCTCATTCATTGCTGGTGGGAATACAAAATAGTGCAGCCGCTTTGGAAGACAATTGGGCAGTTTCTTACAAAACTCAGCATATTCTTACTATATGATCCAGCAATTGCACTTCTTAAGAGGGATCAAGTAATTGTTCACCCCAGTGAGCTGAACACTCCTATCGACCCAAAAACCTTTACATGAATGTTTCTAGAAATTTTATTCATAACTATCAAAACCTGGAAGCAACCAAGACGTCCTTCACTAAGGGAATGGATAAACAAACTATGGTATATCTCTAAAATGGAATATTACTCAGCACTAAAAAGAAATGAGCTGCCAAGCCATGAAACTTAAATGCAGGCTACTAAGTGAAAGAAGCCAATCTGAAAAGTCTACACGCTATCTGATTCCAACGATATGACATTCTGGAAAAGGCAAACTATGGAGACAGTAAAAAGATCAGAAGTTGTCAAGGGTCTGGGGGGGGGAGGGAAGGAGAGAGGGCTGAATATGTGGAGCACTGTGGGGAGTTAGGGCAGTGAAACTATTCTGTATGATACTGTAATAGGGGATGCATGTCATCATATATTTGTCAAAACTCAAAGAATACATAACACAAAGGGTGTGCTCTAATGCTATCTGTAGACTTGACCTAATAATAATGTATCAATAGTGGCTAATCAGTTATAACAAATGTATTACACTGATGCTAGGCATTAATGGGGGGAAAGGGCAGAAATCAGGGAACTCTCCATCCTTTCCCTCAATTTTTCAATAAATGTAAAGCAGCTCAAATAAAAAGGGTTTTAATAAAAAAAAAAAGGTGAATATATTCCCCAAAAAGAAATGTGGAAGAAATTACCTGACATCAGAAATGAAGGATTAAAAAGGCAAATAATAATGATAGCAGTATGATACTGATGCAGAGAGAGATCAAAAGTGATGGAAATTGAACAGAGTCAGAAATAGACCCATGCCTGAGTGGAAACTTGATCTATGACAGAGCTGTCCCTGTAGATCAGCGGGGGAAAGGATGACTATTAAATAAAATAATCAGTTCCACCCATAGGGCTATACCCTGAAATAATGCTTCCCAGTATTGTTCAAATGATGGCAAAAAGCCTATTTCACAGGCTATTCATTTGGCATACTGGAGTAAAAAGGAGGGGATTTGAGGCTTCTGGGTAGAGCTTGATGGAAAAAAATTAACCAAAATTTCTTTATATTACACAATCATTTTAAGAAAAATAAAATATGGGAACACGTGGGTGGCTCAGTTGGTTAAGCAACTGACTCTGGATTTCAACTCAAGTCATGATCTCAGGGTCCTGGGATCAAGCCCCATATCAGCTCCACGCTCAGCACGGCGTTGGCTTGAAGATTCTCTCCTATCCCTCCCCCCATTCGTGCACTCATGCTCTGTCTCTCAAATAAATAAATAAATAAATCTTTTTTTAAAAAAAGAAAAAGAAAATATGTAGTAGGTATAATAGTAAATATTGAAGAATTTTCCTAACACTTCCTAATAAAATATTTTTTAAAGTTTTACTGAGAAACTTGAGCTTGTAGCTGCAAACATCAGTGAAACATTTGCACAAATACATGTTAAAACTTTAAATCTAAAAATCATTCAGAAATTTAAAGCATTTAAAATTATATTCAAAGCAGCTCTTCCTTTTTCACACTAGCAAATGTAATTTGAAATACCTTGTCGTAATGCCAGTTAGAATCTAATTGATCCTTTTCACATGAAGTCTATTCAGGTGTTGAGGCTCTAACTTGCAGAAAGCCCATATATAGTTAGACCACTTGCCACCTGTTCTTATGCATCTAGGGTACATAGAAACACCCAGCTTTCCAGAGATTTTTCCAGACATTGTCTATGCTCCCAAATGGCTTTGTTAAACCGTTCTAAAGGTGAATCATTTATGTAATCATAGTTAACAGGATTAAGAAATGAGGCTGAGGGATGCCTGGGTGGCTCAGTTGGTTAAGCGTCTGCCTTCGGCTCAGGTCATGATCCCAGGGTTCCGGGATCGAGTCCCGCTTCTCCCTCTCTCTGCTGCTCCCCCTGCTTGTGCTCTCTCTCTCTGTCTCTCCGACAAATAAATAAATAAAATCTTTAAAAGAAAAAGAAATAAGGCTGAGAAAGAGAAGACATTTTGACAAAATGGAAATCAAAGAATTAGACAATTTTTGTAAAGATTTATTTATTAGAGAGAGAGAGAGCATGTGTGTGCACGAGCAGCGGGAGGGGCAGAGGGAAAAGGAGAGAATCCTTAAGCAGACTCCCTGCTAAGAGCAGAGCCTCACAGGGCTCTGATCCCAGAACCCTGAGATCATGACCTGAGCCGAAATCAAGAGTCAGACACCTTACAGACTAAGCTGCCTAGGTGTCCCAAAAAATTAGACAATTTTTGACATAGTAGGGACCTCAGAGTTCACTTTACTGATGACAAAACAAAGTTACAAGAGAAAAAGACTGGCCATGGAAGGGCCAGGAATTAGGACCCAGGTAGGTGTTCTAAGACACCAAGTCTAGTGCTCTTTCTGTAAGACTAGACGCAGGTTCTGTGACAAACAGGAAGGGGCAGGTGCAGTGGCTAAAGTGCTGCTTTCTTTTCTGTTTTCTAGTAAAATTTAAGACCCATAAAATTCCATTTATTTCATCTTCTCCCTAGGGCTTCTATCCCAGTTCGTCTCCCACCCACCACAGATCCCAGCCAGGCAGGGTTAACTAGTATCTCCTTGTTCCCATAACACTGAGTTCTAGCCTCCTCTGGATTACTTACCTGATTGGAGTATGGTTAGCTGAGCTCCCGCCTGTCTTCTGAGCCAGGTGTGGCGTCGAACACTCTAAGCTATTCTTCTCCATATTCCCAGGGTCAAGCACAATGCCTGGTACAAAATAAGCATTTAGCAAATATTCACTGAATGAACAAAATAACAGCAACTCCCTTTGGCCATTAAAAATCTTAGCACAGGCTAATTAGTGCCTATCCAGTTTTCTTACATGGGAGAGTTCTGAACAAACCATTTCCCTTTTCCAAATGCTTTCCCCTCTGCTTCCTGCGAATCCCTGGGAGCAAGGTGCGCTTTGATTAGCACACCACACCCCCCAGGATTCCACCTGTTAGGAAATTCTCCATTTTCTAGAAGAGGAGCTGAAATGGGCAGTTCTCAACGCCCACCTCTTCACTATTTCTGTAGGAGGGTCTCATTATCCTTCTTGCTTCTGCTCTTTGGGCTTCCCAGTGGTGAGAGGAGAGAACTGTTTCTCTTCCAGGAGCAGGATGTTCCACCTGGGGCTGAGGAGCAACATGACATCCTGTTTTTGTATGTGCCCGAGGAGGCTCTGGGAATTTTAGAGCTCAGAATAACTTTTAAAGCCACAAGGGAAGGAACCAGGGAGGATGACCCCTATGCAGAGGAAGAGAGAAGTTTGCTTACAAACAGAAGGACTATTCGTCATTCAATATTTGCATCTGGGAATGGACTGAAAAGTTGAGATGCCTAAGGGTTAAAAGAGAACATTTCAACAATCTTAGGAGATAGAAAAACTTTCTTACTCTGGCCAATAATCCTCAGAGGACCAGGCCTCCCTTTGACTCTCTGAAGGCATCACCTACTCTCTCCCAGGCGCTCCATCCATTGCAGCCACACTGCCCCTTCCTGGTCCAAAAGTTCCCCACATGCTCCCATCTCAGGGGTCTTGGTACTTCCTCTACAACAGAGGAACTCCTGCCCCAGACATCTGCAGGCCTTTCATACCCTCACTTTGTTGAGGCCTTTGCTCGAATACAGTCCCAAGAGACGCCTTCGCTGATGTCACACGTCAGCCTCCCTCCATCGTCCTCGAATATCTTCAGAGTTTTTATTCAAGTAACACTAGAGTTGCTATTATTGTCCCCCCCCCACTAGGATGGAATGTCCATGAGGATAGGAATGTTGTTTATAGATCACTGCTGGATCCTGGCACCTCGGACGCTGCCCAGCGCCCAGCAGTACTCATCTTCATTGAGTGAGTGAGGGAATGAAAGGGATGGGGTTCAGCACCAGAGCCTGACATTCTGCTTCTGCCTCTGTGACCTGGGTCTCACTGATGCTAACCAGGAGCCTGATAAAGGGTTTGCCCTGAGAGACTCTACTGGAGAATATCCTCTATACTCATTTTTATTTTCTGTTGTAAACTGAGAAGTGTGTGTTTTCTTCCTAAGCAATGGGAAGTTCAGGCATAGTGTGTGGAAGTATGGGCTGGAAACTCAGGTGAAGCTCTGGGTATTACTCCTTGTGGGACCCTGAACAAGGTCCTTAACCTCCCAACCTCTGTAACACGAAGGACAATTCTCGTGAGCATTGGAGGACAGGCTTGCCACAAAAGTCATCAGTGAATAGTAGCTTTCATGCTTGAAAAAGAAGACCAGGAAGAGATGGCACAGAAAGGGGTGGTTAATGCAGGGGTGGCTGAAAGCACCCTGCTGGGGGCAGGGCCAGGCACATCCCAGTCCCAGTGCTGCGGGGCGCTGGCCAGGGTAGGTGAACAGCCTCTTGTGCGAAAAGTTCTCACCTGTAAAATGAGGGCAGAACTCCAAGTTCTCACCTGTAAAATGAGGGCAGAACTCCAGGGCCTCTTACAAACATATATGTGAACCTAGCATTTCCCATAAACGTGCCAGGAGAGCAAAGGGATGAAAACTAAAAGAAAAGCAGAAAAGCTTACAATGGAGGAGGTGAATCAGCTTTCAGAGTGGATTCAACGAGAGTGGTGAAAACAGGACAGCCTCCCAGGGGAACGCACTGCTGTGTGGGTTGGCCTGGAGAAAGCTATCCGGTGTGGTTGAGTGGACGAAGTCCAGGAGGACAATGCAGGCCAGGTAACGAGGGTGATTCCAATGGGAGAGCCAAGAGGAGAACTGAGCTGAGGCTGCATCCCTGCATGCCCATCAGGGCAGAAATGTAGGGTAGAAAGCTCCAGAGCCAAGTCACCCTGGGCAGAGTACCTAAAGGAAGCCAGCTCTACTGTCACCTGTAGTTGAGAGGGGGCAACGGAGGAATCTAGCAGGTGTCTTTGGGCCCTGCCTGGTCCTTCCCAGGTCTCAGCTCTATCTTCCCTAGCTCCTAAGGACACTAGTGATGAGCTAGATTTGGCTGTTGGGATTGTGCATCCAAGGTGAGTACATACCAACTCAAGAAAAGGTCTTCTCTTTTTTAAAAGCTAGATGAACCCATAACGAGAGATTGAATTAGTTATCAAAAACCTCCCCCCCCAGAGAAAATCCCATGACCAATTTCTGAATTTTATCAAACATTTAAGGAAGAATTAAAATCGATTCTTCACAAACTCTTTTAAAAATAAAAGAGAAGGAAATACTTCCCAACTTTCTCTCTGAAGCCAGGAGTATTCTGATAGCAAGAGCAGGCAAAGATACCAAAAGAAAACTACAGATCAGTATTTCTCATGAACATAGACACAAAAATCCCCCCCCAAAATACTAGCAAATTGAATTTAGCAACATATGAGAAAGGATGACATACCATGACCAAAAGGAATTTGTCTTGGGAATACAAGATTGGTTTAAAATCTGAGAATCAATTAGTGTAATACTCCACATTAACAGAAGACAAAACCACACAATCATCTCAACAGACACAGAAGAAGCATTTCACAATTTAACAGCCAACTTTATAATAAAAACCGTAACAAACTAGGACTAGAAGGGAACTTCTGCAACCCAATCTATGACATCTATGAAAGACATCTATGAAAACCTTCAGTTAAATCAGACTTAACATTGAAAAAATCAATCAATCAATCAGACTTAATGGTGAAAGACTGAATCCTCTTCCTCTAAGAATCAGGAATAGCACAAAGATGTGTGTCTCAGCATTTCTATTTAACATTGTAAAGGAGGTCCTACCCAGGGAAATTAAGGAAGAAGATGGGACACAAGGTATCCAGATTGGAAAGGAAGAAGTAAAACTGTTTTTGTGGATGGCATAATCTTGCATATACAAAATCCTGGGGTGCCTGGGTGGCTTAGTCGGTGAGGTGGCCAAACTTGGTTTTGGCTCAGGTCATGAGCTCAGGGTGCCGGGATTGAGCCCCACGTCATGCTCCCCGCTCAGTGGGGAGTCTGCTTGAGAATTCTCTGTCCTTCTCCCTCTGTCCTTACCCCCCACTCTCTTTCTTAAATAAAATACATCTTTAAAGAAATTAAAAAATGAAAAGAAATGCAGCTGCATTGCTTTAAAAGAAAAGAAAACCCTAAGGAATTTACTAAAAATTATTAGAACTTATGAGTTCAGCAAGATTGTAGGATATAAGATCAATATACAAAACACAATTGTATTTCTACACACTAGCAATAAGTAAACTGAAATTGCAATTAAGAAAACACTTCCATTTATAATAGCATCAAAAAGAAGAAAATACTTATAAGTTTAACAAAATAATGTAACATTCATATTCTGAAAACTATACTACATTGTTAAAAGAAATTGAAGGCCTAAATAGATGGAAAGACATCCCGTGTTCATGGGCTTAGTAATGCTAAGATGACATTGCTCTTGGAGCCCTGGGTGGCTCAGTGGGTTAAGCACCTGCCTTCGGCTTAGGTCATTGATCCCGGGGTCCTGGGATCCTGGGATCCAGCCCCACATCGGGCTCCCTGCTCAGCGGGGAGTCTGCTTGTCCCTCTCCCTCTGCCGCTCCCCCTTGCTCATTCGTCAAATAAATAAAATCTTTTTTAAAAAAGAAAGATGACACTGCTCCCTAAGCTGATCTACATGTTCAATGCAATCCCTATCAAAATCCATGTGTATCTCAAGATCCTGGTCAGGGTGGGAGAGTAAGTCCCCAGTTAAACTTGAGATTTAAACTTGTGGGTCCGTGTGGCCAAGTTTTCCAAGAAAAGAGCCAAGAAAACTTTAAACATGAAAGACTTTCTTAAAGGGGAATGATTTGAAAAATTGTTAAGCCTGTCCTGGAAGGTGTAGCTTTGTTATATGACAAATGCATCTTCCCTCATAGGAATCCCATCCACCTGTTTGAGACTATAAAGCCTTCTCTGCTCTATAGAATGGTACTGTGAGCCTGGTGCCTTCTAGGCATGGCATCTGTTTCTCCTATTCAGATTCTGGATGCCCCCAGTTAAGTGAAACTCAAGTATCACAAGGAGAGCCCTGTAACAAAAGCAGGCTGGTTTTAGATTTCACAAGATCTGGGTCAAAATTCATACATAGGCAATCTTGGCCAACCCAACTTCACTGATCCTGTTTCCTTCCTTTCATAAGAAAGGATGATTCCGTGGTACACTGGTAAAAGTGTAATCAGCAGCTGTTTGCCAATTTCTGTGGTGTAAATACTCTCACCATGGCTAATTTCCAGCCACCAATGTGGTTGGGACTAGACATGCACAGTTAGCTCTCATGAGCTGGTGACAGCCACCTCCAGCAACACGTCTCAATACTCAGGTTAAGGGTTGTTGGTTAAATGTGCAACATACAAAAAATAATTAGTTGTGGTCTAGTAGACCTTCAGTAAATAGCCATATCTACTGGATTACATGCTCAGAAAGTCAGTATTTCTTTGGGGCCCCTCCAGTGGAGGGCACTGAGGGGGGTTGGCCTTCCTGATAAAAAGTATCATGATTCCTGGAGCCCAGTGAGCACCTGTTGCCTAGTGAACAGGTGGTTATTTAGGGCAGCAATCTCCAACTTTATCATGTATCAGGATTTTCTGGAGGGCTTATTAAAACACAGATTGCTGTATGGCACCCACAGAGTTTCTGGTCCAGTGAGTCTGAGGTAGAGCTGAGAATTTGCATTTCTGACAAGTTTCCAGGTGATGCTGATGTTCCTGGTTGGTGACCACACTTGGAGAAACCCGGAGTTACGATAAAGAAGGCCAGAGGGGCTAAGGAGGAGTTCTCTCTCTCTCTCTCGGCATCTATCTCTGGCACTTTTTCAGAGTTCAGGGCTCCGTGGTCTTCTTAATGCCATTCTCTGCTGCTATAGCAAAACTGGTTATATTTCACAAAAGTGAAGCATGTGGGCTATCTCTGAAGATGAGACAAGATAAGTCAAATGATTTCATTTGTTGCTTTAAACACTGACTGCAGATTTGCTTGGAGGGCACTTGTAGCAATAAAGACATTATTTTCTTTACCACAAACAGCTTTCTGCCTAATAATGCACTAGGGACCACAGGTTGGGAGAAAGGATTGGGAGAGAATGGGTCCTGGTGAAGGGCCAGTGAAAGGCCAGATCCCCAGGCTGTGCTGACCAATACAGTAGTCACTAGCCACATGTGGCTATTTAAATTTAAAGAAAAGTAAAATTAGGAACTTGGGTCCTTAGTTAAACTAGCTACACTTCAAGTGTTCAATATCTGCTTGTGGCTACTGGCTATCACATTGGACCACTCAGATACAGAACCTTTCCATCATCACGGAAAGTTCTGTTGGACAGTGATGATCTACAGCACCGATGAAGAGAAGCATAGAAGGCTTTGGTGATGAGGGAAGGAGTGATACTCTGCAGGAAGTGAGTTTCTGCCCCATCCATACCAGGCTGGGGAGACTTTAAGAGAGTATTATCTCCAAATTTTGATCCAATGTCCATAGATGCAAGGAGTCCCCAGGTTCCTGTCTCAGCCCCCAGCCCCTGCTTCCAGCCAAGTCATTTTGAAGCTAGAGGTTGAAAATCATGAATGGCAGTTGGGCAGAAGGATTTGGCTGCTCTTTTTTTTTTTTTTTTTAAGATTTTGTTTATTTATTTGATAGAGACAGAGAGAGAGAGGGCGCAGAAGTAGGCAGAGCAGCAGGCAGAGGGAGAAGGAGAAGCAGGCTCTCCACTTTGAGCAGAGAGCTCAATCCCAGGGCTCGATCCCAGGACCCTGGGATCATGACCTGAGCTGAAGGTAGACACTTAACCCACTGAGCCACCCATGAGCCCTGGATTTGGCTGCTCTTATGGTCAACTCCTTATTTACCCTATAGCTTCTTAGTCTTCAAGCTAAATGTCATGGTCCTTGCTAGGAAAAGCAGGTTGGGTGCTCCCAGGCTGAGGCTACTACTCTGTCCAGGAACAGCCTGCCCATCAGCTGAGCATGGTCGGATGGTGGTGGCTCCTGGCCTCTTCCCACTGAGTCACCACGGCTGAGGTGTACTCTGATGTCACGACCTCCTTTCTAGGTCCCTGTCTGTGCCTCAGGATCCTGTTCAAGGTTGGAGAATGAAATCTTAGGTACACTCCAGACTATGTGGGTCAGTGTGGCCATTCTTCTCCAAAAATGAAAACATGTTTCATGTTTTCAAGAAAACCTTGAACATTAAAGTCTTAACCTGTGAGTCTTGAATGACACTTAACTACCTGGTGTAGGTGAGGTCATTTTGTTCACATACCAATCTTCTCTCCCGTCTACGTTCTAATACTTCTTACTCCGATTTTGTCTCCAAAATCCCCTGCCTTATTTTTCCCCAGAAGGTTTAGATGACTCCCGAATTTACATGTACATTTCCTAGTCGGTCCCTCCAATATCTTTTGTTTCTGATGCTCCGTTGCCGCAACTTCCTCCAGAAAATTATTTCAACAAACGGGCAAAAGTCGAGTCTCCAGACTGTGGGGATATGAGGAGTTTAAATCAAAGTGTATCCAAGGGAAGCCTCAGGTTTGGAGGCAAGCAGCTGAGAAGGGAATCAAGAAGAAGGGAGTCCAGACTAATTCTTCATCGTGGCCAAAGGAGCATGTACAAGAGTCAAGGTTTCAAAGTGTGGTTAGTGGCACAGAGCAACGAATAATCATTCCTCAGCTGCACACGATGAATTCTGGCTTATAAATATGATCTTATTTTGATCCCTTCTACACTCCTATGAGGTAGTAAGGGCAGGTGTCACTGTCCCTATCTTACAGATAAGGAACATTGCACAGAGAGTAAGAATTCACTAAGAATTCCTCTACACCCAGAACACTAAACTAGAATTGCTGGGGATAGGGTCGTCACTTTTTCAAGCTCCCCAAATCATATGCAGCCAAACAAACCAAACTGCTTGTTCAGAAAAGTGTGTCTGAAAATTTAATATGCACAGAAACCATCTGCAAGGTCTTGGTACAAAAGCCTGAGATTCTGCATTTCTCAATCTCTCTCAGGAAATACAACTGGTCTAAGGACCACACTCTGCGTGTGTCTGACTCCAGAAGATTTTCTCCAGAAAAATCCAGATACTTATACAGATTTCAGGGAATTTTTTTAAATAAGATTTTATTTATTTGTCAGAGACAGAGAGAAAGAGAGAGCACAAGCGGGAGGAGCTGCAGGCAGAGGGAGAAGCAGGCTTCCTGCTGAGCAAGGAGCCCGACCCGGGACTCGATCCCAAGACCCTTGGAACATGACCTGAGTCGAAGGCAGATGCTTAACCAACCGAGCCGCCCAGGTGTCCCAAATTTCAGTGAATTCTCATGTATGTGTGTGTGTTGGGAGCGTGGGGCGTCAAGACAGATTATCAGTGTCCTATTGAATATTCTGTGTCTCATCACGAGATAGCTCTAGTTATACTCAGAGTCACGATAAAAAGAAAAATCCTCTTCATAAATGATTTGGAAGATAATTTCTTCCTCCAGTGGTGGCCATCCCATACTCTCAAAGAGAGGGAAAAGTTGGTTAGAGGAATCTCATATTCCTGTGATGATTATGTTTTATCCAAAATGAAGGAACTCTTTCCCCTGAGGTGTCTTTTGTCTTCTCGGACTGTGGTTTATTCCTGCACTTTGCAGATGATGTCTTCCCCTTAGAGTTTTCTCCTAATTATGATTCCCCATCCCTGTGACACCGATCAATGACAGCCAATGTTCTCTTCTTACCAAAGATTTGATCAGTCACAGATGTGCCAGTACATTAAGTCATTCCTATTTGAAAGGTGAAGAGTGTGTTAGAATCATAATATTTTAATGCTGGTATTAGAACAATTCCTAAATCCATGGTTCTGGCTTGTCTGCACAAGGAGGAATGTAGAACACTGACATGCATGTTGTTTTCTTGCACTGTTGACCCAAATGAAATGTTCATGAACCTCATTTTTAAGCATATTGGATTTGTCATTTCTGCCAATATGATGACATTAAGATCCCCCAGGAAAATTCAAGTACATTTTAGAGTAAGAAAGTCCTTTGTGTGTAAAAATATTAAAGCTAAATTATGGTATTCTTTCGAACATAAAAGCATTTTTTTAGAGGACTGTGGATGAAATTGTATAAAACACCTCTGATATGTTTAAGGGCTTGGTTTGCTAGGTTTGTATTTAGTGCTCATTTTGACTAACAGGGCAGATTTCAAGAACATAACTTCAAATTACATAAGTTTCCATCAGATAGCCAGGTCTAGTGTTTCTGGAACAGAGTTTGATTTTTATGACAAAAGAAGAGAATGTTATTGTTGGCCTTTTAAGGTAAGCAGACTCATTCTATGGCTGGACTCTGACTCAGGCAGCTGGAAAATACATGTATTAGCATAAAAGATTATATAACCAGTGTAATGATCAGAATGCGCTGCATTATGCGCCTGTGTCTTCATGGCCAATGAATTAGAACCACTGGCACAGAATCCTAAACCTGTGGTTTTGAGGACAATAGGTATTGAAAGTAAAATTGCAGTAACTACTGGAAGGAGCTAAAAAGAACTGTACATTATTACAAAAAACAAAATGTTTTTGGGGAGATGTGTACAAAACTAGGTAAAAATAATGGGTAGACAGACATGGAAAGCATTGTGGAAATGCATTGAAAACAATCACGTCAGCTGGTCAGCAACATCCAAGTGCATATCCACCTCGTTGAGAGTCTTGGGGCTTTCAAACATCGTGATGATTGCAACTATGCTAACATTTGGAATATAATTCAAGACCTGCGCCAACAAGTCATTTTATTTAAAATGCTTGTGCTGAGTTTTGGGGATTTCAATGTAAGTTTCTCCTATATATAAACGCTGGTTGAAAATGTTGAGAGATCCATTTTATGATGTTTGAGTATTGTTTTAGATTTCTGTCGCTGCTTCAACCAATTATTGCAAGTTTAATGGCTTGCAATAACACACACTTCTCATCTCACTGTTCAACAGTTAGAAGCGGGTCCATGTTACTGGCTGGAAATCAAGGTGTCAAGAGAGTTGTGCTTTCTGGAGGCTCTAGGGGAGAATGGTACCTTCCCTCTTCCAGCTTCTAGAAGCTAGCCACATTCCATGGCTCATACCCTCTTGCCTCTTCTTCTGCCTTTAAGGTCAGCACAGCAGGGACATCTTTCTCACCTGCATCTCACACCTCCTCCCAGACTCTCCTTTTCTATCTCCCTCTTCCACACTTGTGATTACACTGGGCCTACCTGGATAACCTCCCTATTAAGGCAGCTGATTAGCAACCTTAATTTCCATTTGTCACATACAGCAACATATTCACAGGCTCTAGGGAAGACGACATGGACATCTTTGATATCCCATTATTCTTCCTTCTACAGGTATTAGAAACCAAAGTCCTGTATTTCGGGAAAACGTTACACGAGATTATCTGCTGGGTATCCTTATACATAGTTTCATTGCTTTTCTTTAAACTCAGATGCTTTTATGAAGTAAAAAAATGGATCCTGAAACTCACTTTAACAATTGCGTAACTACAGTTGGCTATTAAGCAGGGACTAGAACCTCGAAAGCAGTTTTCCCTGTTCCTGTGATATCCATCTGTGATCTGTACCTGCACCGTTTGCCAGGGCTGCATTAACGAAAGACCACAGACTGGGTGGCTTAAACACAAATTGATTTTCTTATAATTCAGAAGGCTAGCAGTTTGAGACCAAGGTACTGCAGGGCTGATTTCTTCCGAGGCCTCTTCGCTTGGCTTGGAGATGGCTGTCTTCTCCCTGGGTCTTCATATGCTCTTTCGTCTGTGTGTCTGTCTTCATCTCCTCTTCTTATAAGTATACCAGTCATATCAGGTTAGGGCCCACCCCAAAGACCTCATTTAACCTTAAGTACTCTTTAAAAACCCTGTCTCCAAATACAGTTACATTCTGAGGTCCTGAGGGGTTAGGACATCAACATATGAATTTGGGGAGGGGGGACACAATTCAGTCTCTAACAATATCTAACAGATTTAATAATTAACCTGTAAAAGACTTTACATTACTAGAGAACCACTTGTAAAAATAAATGAGGGAGGGGATACAACTTATACACAGATACTCACTGACAGTTACTCTCCGGTAGAATTTTTTTTTTCTAAAAAAATGGTGATTTATTTTGCTTTAACATACAATGGTAAATACGGTGGGATCATCAAGTTTTCCAAAAATTTTGCTGGGCTTACTTTACACAATTACAATACTAACGTAAGCTCATTAGTTCTTCCATTTCAATGCAGGAAAGGATCCAATTGATGCCTACTAGCAGCTTGGCTAAGAATGGACATTAAAATCAGACAATACACCGTAAATATAAAGTACTTTCCTCCAAATGTGTATAAAAGTTTTGAAACAAAAATCACGGCCTGCTCCACAGGACAGACAGTGTGGATTTTAAAAATGCTCCAGACCAGGAATAACATAACCCTGTGTAACAATACTTATAATACAGTTTAACAATATTTTATCAAAGACTTGTGCACTTGAGAATGAAAAAAAAAAATCTGAAGAAAAACAGTAGCCAAGGAACTGCACAACCAAAAAATGAAAATTATATAAAATATTTCCACCACTATTTAAATGCCGAATTTAATCAAGCAATAGTAGAAACAAAACAAAACAAAAACATCATAATACAACCTTCTGTTTAAAATAACAGCACTGTTCCGCCTCTTTTCCACTGAATTTTACATATGAACAGACTATATATACTGGTTTTTCAGAGAAACGTCCATTTGGTCTGTCACACCAGTCAGGCTCACACTGGATCCTCTCACCCTCTTCCCGAGGACGCACAACTCCGCGATGTTTCCGTATTTCTGACATTCCGGGTTCGGTGCAATGTCTCAAGTATAATACATCTCTCTCTTCCCCTTTACACAGTGCAGAGTATACGGGCTTCGGTTATGTAGATTCTCTTTTACTCCAGGTCACTGTCTTTTTCTAAATTCAAGGCGGTATTCAACGGAGTGCAGTAGTTGGGCTTGTCAGAAGGTACATAGCCGGGCAGACATAGGCACTTGTAGGAGCCTTCAGTGTTGATGCACTTGGCATTCTTGCAGAGAGACATACGGGTGTTCAACTCATCACATTCGTTTACATCTGCAAGAAGCCAAACCATGCAGGTAAACAAGCTCTCCTATGACTCTGAGAGGAAATGTAACCTACAGCTTACCCCAGGCATCAAGGCATCCGGCCTGGACACAGTCGGGCGGTTCTCTGCTTTCCCCCCAGTAAACTGGATAGTCTTTCTCACTACTGTCTGTTGCAATCACACGCAAGATAAATACAACTTTCTAGGTCCCAGAGGTTCTAGAATTTTCTTCCCTGTTATTTAAAGCAACATGAACATTTGGCTGGCTTGACATTTTATAGTCAAAACTCAAGAAAGCTGGGAGAACTTTCCTACTTCTAAGTTCCCTTCTGCAGGTACAGAAAAACCGTTCAGATTTGTCGACAGGAATACACCGAAGAAAGAGCCAAACAAGTGAGTGGACAGCCCTCGAGGCAGCCTCTGGAAAGGCTCGAGTTACCTTCGTAGGTTTCTTTCCACAGAAAAGAAACGTACTCCCAACACCTGTAATAACCCAGGTTTACCTCTTTTCCAGACCCACCCACCAGACTGAAGTGGGGAAGGGGGGCTGCTGCCGGAGGGAGTAGAAGAGACACAGAAATAGGAAAAAAAAACCGTAATTCAAGGGCCAGGCTCTAGAAGGTGGCACGGGTCATACGAGGAAGAACAAATGCATGCTTATCAGTCTTTTAAAAATAGAAGGGATGGTCATGCGAGAGACAGAGAGGGAGAGGGAGGTTTAGGAGGAACGTTCTCCAGAATGATTACCACCAGAGTTATGTTTTTTTCAGACATTTACACTCCCTATGCCAGTGTCAGGTACTGGGGGAAAACATTACTTGCTACAGAGTCAAAAGCTGAATTTAGAAGAGTCAAACTGATTACCTGGAACATTCTGTCCTTTCTTCCCGACGTATCACTATATGAGCTCTTAAATGAGCTATTCGTGTTATTTTTTAAAATTGTGGTAAAATATACAAAACATAAAATCGGCCATTTTAGCCACTTTTAAAGGGATAGCATAACGAAGATGCACACTGTTGTGCAACCATCACCACCGTCCCTCTCCAGAACTTCTCTCCTCTTCCCAAACCGATACTGTAGATCTATCTTAAATGTCCTCGACTATATGAGATCTGGCCACAGGGGATGTGAGGCAAGAATAATCTGCCATGGGACACACATCATCCTTACCAACACAGGTCATCTTGGCCATGTCCAAGTGATACCCGTCGAAGCAGTCACAGGTGTAACCTTCCTGCACCCTCACGCAACGGCCATTCTCACACCCATTGAGGATGCCACATTCTTCAGCCTGCAACTCCTCAAAGCTATTTAAAAAACCTGGAAAGGGGAAGAGAGGAGCTAGGTTAGAAATTTGCAGCCTCTGCGGCGCCTGGGTGGCTCAGTCAGTTGGGTGGCCAGCTCTTGATTTTGGCTCATGTCACGATCTGAGGGTCGTGGAATCAAGCTCCATGTCGGGCTCCGTGCTCAGCAGGGTGTCTGCTTGAAGACTCTCTCCCTCTGCCTCTCCCCTCTGCTTGCACTCTCTCTCAAATAAAATAAATAAATCTTAAAAAAAAAAAAGACATTTGCAGGCTCTTACACCATCTTTTAAAACTATATATTAAGGTTATGGTTCATCATATATACATATTTCAGACACCTATTTCAGACGCCTTAAAGTTAGCAGTAAAATTTCAGGCTGAATATATCTGTACACTACATTAAGCACATGATATTAAAAACTTTGTATATATTGTGCATGAGCAGCCCCACATCTTGAATTCCGATATTCTATATTAAAATCACAAAAAATGCTAACGTATGGTTTTGGTCTTGTCCTTACTGAATAGAAGTGTTTATCTAAAATCCCAAATTTCCTGAGTTCTCAGTAGGGCAAGTGGCAGCACAACTTTCAGGACGGAACCCCTGGAAGTCACTATCACAGTGCGGCAGACATCTGCTGGGAAGATCCATGGGAATTTCAGGCGGTGGTTTTCCCTTGGAGTTCCCCAAAAAGCAGTGAAAAGCCAGGCTGGTCTTGCCCTGTAAAATCTGTTTGTTTGCTCTAGCTTTGGAATATAAGCCTTACAAAAGGGCTCTCGGGAGATCAAAGGATAAAGACAGTGAAAGGGACTTGAAACATCCTGATAAATGAGAAAAGTACATCATACTTGTGCTTAGAAAGCCAGAAATATTTTTCTTAGGGAAACAAAGAAGTCCTTGTTTTGCTCTTTTTATAGCTTAGATATCTTTAAACTGATTTAGAGCTAGGGTTTATGAATGTAAAAAGAGATCAAACAGACATCAAGTGTGTTTAGCTCTCTTTCTAGAGAGAAAAGTTGCAAATATAAATCCACGGTGACACAGACACGCTGTTGATGTGGGCTCAACCCCATCCCCCACTTCTGAACCTCATCACGTATCAGCTTTAAAAAAAAAAAAAATTCAAAATATGGCCATAACTCTCTCTCTGGCCTCTGAAGTAATTCTCCAGTGGAACTGCAGGGGGCAGCAAAATATCACTGCTTAGGCAGGGCTGCAAGGTGTAAGTCAAAGTGATTTTAAAAAATTAACACATCCATGACAGGCCCTTTTAAAAATTTTGAAAGGGGAAAAAGAGAAAATGAAAGGCCATCCAGACTATGTCACTAGGGCCCCCAATCCAGTCTGAGAAATACTTAAGAGAACGAAGTCTTAATCTACGAAAATATTTTCAAATTCCAGGTACTATGGCAAAATTATTTTGACTTTATAACTACTAAAAATTTCTATTATTACAGAAATTTAAACATGGAATTAAATTTTGAAAACTCCTACACACACACCTCAAGTAGGCGCCCGAAAATACTTCTCCAGGAGTCAGCAAAGTACAGCCCCCACTGCAAATGTGGCTGGCTCCCTACTTCTGTAAATAAAGTTTTATTGAAACACACCTATACCCATGCACTGACATGCTGTCTGCGGCCGCTTTCGTGATATCCTAGCAGGGCTGAGTAGGCCTGCAGAGCCTTTTGCAGACCTGCAAAGTCTAAAAACTTTACTCCCTAGGCCTGTATAAGAAAAACCTGATTTCTGCTCTAGGAGTTTCTACTTTTATAAAATAGTGCCTTAACTAAAGGCACCCCCAGCTCTCAGTTCAATTTTCTTAAATAAGCAGAAGTCAGGAGATAAGAAACCTCAGCCCTCCCTCTGTGTTACTATCTACCCAATATGATCATTTCTTTAGGGCCAGAAAGTCCTTGCTCCTGGTCTGGGAAGTAGGAACCATTTCTTGTAACCTGTAGTTAAGTTTAAAGGCCATTGACGTAGTCAAAGCTCAAGGTCTAAGATTTGCTTCTCAGCTTCCTATGTTCCTAAAAAGGAAACTGATGTGACACCAACATGTTTATTTCTTAACATTTGTAATGAATTAAAAAAAGAGTTTTACAGCAACGTCAGTGTTAAAAAAAAAAAAAAGGTACACAAGCCAGAACATTTCAGCAGGAAAATTCCTGGAATCTGGACTCTATCTAAGGTGATAGGGGCTGTACATAGGAGCCGCACGATTGTGCCACAGTTGAGTATAGACTTAACCTGTTATTTTGGATTTATGGGGCAGGCAAGCTGGGCTTTCTTTCAACCTTAATATCTCTCCTCCCTTTTCATTTTTTTAAAGGTAAATGTCCATTGACCTGTAACATATTCATAGGTAAGTGTAGAAATTGTAAGTGCACAGTCTTATACCTGTCAGTGTATTTAGACACATTTCATGAAGTAGTGCACGGTTGTATGCTGTGGATTAAAAGCAATAATCAAAGGTATTAGAAGTTAGGAGAGTGGTTATCCTTGGGGCGGGGGGAGGGGAGAGGCCCTGGCTGGGAAAGGGCTTCAGGGGGTCTTCTGGATGCTGCTAAAGTTCTACGCTTGGGTAAGGGTTACACAGGTGTGTGTTAATCAACTTGGCTAGACTGATACAACGCTGTTTTCACGTAGATTTTGAAGCGCTCTTAATTCTGCTGAATGATCCATTTATGCATCCATCAAAAAACCAAAGGTAGGCAAGGAAAAGAACGGGAAGGGAAGGGAACGAAGGAAACACCCTTTGACTCAGAGTTGAAGTTGCTCCAAATGTAGCCACAAAGCTTGGGTTGCTCCTCAGGAACCAGGTCACGGCTAGTGTGCTTTGTTCACAGGTAACAGGGCCCAAAGAAAGAAGAGGTTTTATTGTAGTTTGTAATTGAGCGGTGTCTCCAAAGTCCTAACTCTAACTCCCTGGTCTGCAGGGATTCCCTGCCTTGAAAATCTGGTGTGGCTTTGCCCACTGCAAGGAGGGCGCCTCTGGTAGATGCAGACGAGGCAGCCCAGAATCCGCATTTCCCTATTCCCATTCTAGAAGTGAGGCAACCTATTCTTTACCAAGACTGCATTTGGAATTTGAGAAGCTGTGGCTTCCCCCAGAGAAACCTTTAGCTTGTATGGCTTCCTTATCCAAGACACTCCCGTTAACCATCAGACATTTTTTTTTCCTAAATGGGATCAGGGTTCACATAGGCACACTCCACTTTCCACAGAAAAAACTCTGCCTGCAAGTCCCGCAGAAGCCGGCATGCATCATTCCTTACTTAGTAAGGTCTGCCACGAGTGGATTCTAACAATTTCTGACCAGAAGCGCAATTTTTTTGACCTCCCACTCTAAAATATCTGTAAAGATCAACTTGGCACAGTTAACATGTCATTTGCTTGTGTGAAAAACGATGGCAATTATAACCAGGCTTTCAAGAAAACCCTGCCCCTTATATTAGACCACAATGTAATGAGTAAAAAATGATTTTGTTATGGATATTAGAAGATCTTTTTTTTTTTTACTTTAAAGAAAGTAAACATAACAGCATCCCCACCAGCATGCCAATAATTTGATCCAATATCTCCCAAACTCAAGCATGCATAAGCCTTACGCAGAGGGCTGGTGAAACTATTGGGTCTCACCTCAGGTTGCCATTCAGCAGGTCTAGAGTGGGGCCCAAAAGCTTACATTTCTGACAAATTCCCAGGGGCTACCTTCTGAGAATCACTGAGTAATCTTTAACCATAATTTAGCTTCAACATAACTGAAAAGTTTTGCTTACGGTCCTGAATAAAGTAGGGATCAGCTTCCGGAGCATACTGTTCGCTGAAGTCGACCAAGGCATCCCGTCCATATGGGCGCCGGCGTCCCGTGACGGGGATGTTACACAGCTGGGCATAGTCATCTGAGAAGGAAATGACAAGGAGTGTGAGACGTCATGGCTGTTTGCTGGCACCCGGACACACCCCCTCCCAGCTCAGAGCACCAGGCACTGGCCAGGGCCCTGTCCACCACACGCCCTGTCTCCCACATGTGTGCACGACTGATGCGAGACTCGTCTCCAGACTCTTTACGGGAGCTGCATTCACCCCCACACAGTGAAATGCTGGATAGCATAACTAAGATTCTACACTTGGTCTACGAGACCAAACACAGCAGCTGAACATTTGGCAGAACGTGTTCCAGGAGAGTAAGGAACAGCAAAATGAGGCAGCGTTCAGAGGGCTGTAGGCGTTCTGGAAGAATGACTTTATCTGCAACCACCAGGTGTTATCGCCATAAAGGAAGAGTCACATTCTTACAGACAGGTACATTTTTCACTCAGAAGAGACAGAAAAGACGTACCTCGGGTGATCCCGAAATGACACAACCGAGCAACGATGCCAGTATTAGAACTATTCTAATTCTACCCTCTAGGCCTGGTCGGGGTGAACACGGTATTTCAGTGACGATGAGGATGATTGTAAGAGTGTAGTAACAGTAGGAGCAATAGGAGTACTAACAGTCGTAGGATGCTTCCTCTCTGCCAGGTACCGTTCTAAGCACTTACTACACATTAAGGCACTAAAACACTCGCACCACCCTATGAAGAGACACCATTATCACCTCCATTTTATGGATGAGGAAGCGGAAGCAGTGGTTAAGTGACAGCTGGTGTGTGGCGTTGGCAAATTTGAACTCAGGAATGAAGGTCCAGTGCGCACACTGAACATTCTGCCTCTCCTACCTGTCTCAGCTCCTTTGAAATTCTCGCCTTTACCTCTTCTGCACCACAGATGCTTCTGCAGTTACCACTTTCTAGAGGCCATATTCCTAGTCTAAGCTGGGTCAGCCCCACAGCCACCTTCTTCTAAACTCTCCTGTTGTCTCCTCACAGGACCCAGCCAGCGCTTGGGATCTTGGTTTTCCCGATGTTCTGGGGTTACTGAGCTTTCAAGGCATTTCGTAGTCCTAGGCTCTTGCTTGAGTTTCGGAGCAGAGTTATGGGGCAAGGTCTAGAGAAGAAAGCTTTAGACGGGGTAGCTTTGTGTTCTGATACATGTTGCATGGAAATATACTGCCCAAGGATTTATCTAGCAGATGGCGAAAATCCTGGGGCTCCCCAGACTTCAGGAGCTCTGCCAGAACTGGGGATTCCAGTCTGGAGGCCCCAGGACTGGATGGACAGTCACACAAGGCCAACAGCCACACTTGCCTGGACCGCAGATTGGGGGGAATTTTCCTCTCTTCTGTTTCCTCCTGTGACGTATGAAACTAAAGAAACGCACTAGGGCAATAGTGTGAGCTCTGAACTCTCAGGCTTGCTCTCACCCCCCACCCCCACTTAAAGGAGGCAAAGGTGCGTGTGTGCACGTGCACGAACGCACATGCATGCACAAAGACTCACACAATTGTCTCCTGGAGTTGCACAGAGGAAGCGTAAGGCCAGAAAAGAACCTGGACAGGTAGGATTATGGTTGCCCCTTCCTCAAATTCTCCTGGTGTGGGAGCATTCCAGGAAGAGCATACGGACCCCAGATACCCCAACACTTCTGCACGACACATTTCAGAAGAAATACTAATTTCATTAGGAAAATAGCTGAACCTGGAAAAAGATCCTCGACTCCTCCCCACCCCCAAATTCATACACAACTGAAAGCAGAGAGAATAGAAATGGTTGTCAGTCCTGCTTCAAGTTTGAAAAAGAATTAAGGATTTCCCTGTGAGAGCAAGATTGCTGAAATGTTTACAAGTTTCAAGAGCTGAGCTCATTTCCTCTCCTGACTTTATTCTATATGTTCATTGTACATCCGAAAGGGAGCTTGTTCGGTATTTTATATCCAAGCAACGGCTGTGATCCAGATATTAAAAATAAAGTCATGCTCTTATTTTGAAAGACTAAATCCAGAGGGGGCTGAGCATGGTCCTATCTGACGTCTGCCTGGCGGGAGGCCTTGCTGAGACAGTTGAGGGTCCCGAGCTGTCCAATGACATAGGGCCGTCCGGGGCAGCCTGGCCCGTAGGCCTGGGTCTTCCCCTAGACCAGCGCTCCTCCACCGTGAAATGAGCTGGTGCCTCCCCTCCAAGCTCTCATCATCTAACACTGCAAAAGGAGGGGCCCAAATAGGAGACTGAAGAGGAGGAAAAGCTTTCTGGAACAAACGGCACCTGACCTGAACTTAAGAAGACAAGTAGGGTTTACTTTGCCACAAAATGTATTTGGGATTTATTTTAAAGAGCTTGCCCGAAGGCAGCAAGAAAGCAAGCTGGAAGCTGTGTTTGGGGACTACCAAGCGGTTCCTAAGGCAGCCTTCTAACTGGACCCAGGCTGGTAAAGGGGAGCAGAGGAAAGGATGGAGGGGGGGCGGTGGGACCCACCAAATCCTCTTTCCCTGCCCTTTCTTCCTCAGCTATGCATTTTTGGGATTCTAGAACTTACTGTCCTTTGCTGCTTTACTTTCTCTTGCACATTAAACAGTCCAAATTTCAAAACAGTCTTGGTCAGTTATCAGAACAGGATTTCTGCATTAAATGTACACTCTTTCGTATTTGAGATGTGCTATATTCCCATCATCACCAGGACGTGCATTTTGGGTTATTTTCTGGGAGCATGGACGGGCCTACCCTAATCCATCCACGCTGCCCCTCCCAAAGTGCACATCTACTCTCATTCTTGGCCAGGGTCAAGGGTGAAGTGAGCGTCAGGGAAGGGGAGGAACACGGGCTCTGCCGGAGGCAGAAGCTGGGGCTCAAGTCCTGGTTGGTCCACTTACTTTCCAGTTTAGCAATGTGGGGCAGGCCTCAGTTTCCGTATCTGTCACATGGGGGTAACAATTCTCATTTGTCTACCTCTGTGTTACTGATGTATGAAAATGGGATAGCGTTATAGAACTGTTCATAAATTTTGAATCACCAAGAAAATGAAGGTTCCAATTTATCTGAGGTTAAAATCACTAAGTCCCTACTGAACATGTGCAAATAAAGAAGGATTTTCAAAGACAGTAAAAGAATAATTTTCAGTGTCAGCAAAAGGTAAAAGAAGTGTGTAGCGAATTAAGAGCAATAAAGCACACTCTAGATGTTTTTAAATATTCTTTCAAGATGACTTGGAATTTTTAAATACATGGAGGGAAACTCTCGCTCAGTTAACACAGGAAGATGTCTTCATGGACCTCATGTCAAACAACAAGGGACCAAATCATTTACTGCCTTGACACACTGAATTACTCGGTCAGGCAGTGAGAGCACCAAATCAACAGCACTCAAAGAAGAAGGGAGACTGACATCCAACAACTCTTAGTATATGCCTTACTTTAAACCTTTCGAGAGGTCTCGAGTAGACGGGCCTCTCATCCCCTTCCAGGGGAGCAAGTGGAGTATCACAGAATTTTCTGAGTCTTCAGCAAGGCATCCTCTTCAGGAACTGGGCACGGGCACATTTCTAGCACCTGCTGTGTGCCCCAAGGCACAGCCAGAGCCCATTCTAGCTAGGAGGTGCATGGCCTTGGTTATCCATAGGGCTGGGACCTGGCTACACTCCAGCTTGGGGACACAGTGAGGTGTCCCCCTTGTGAACTGTGGTGGGCGGAGGGGACAGAACCCAGGAAAAGCAGATCCCTGAACTATTTCCATGACTTCCCATGAGAGCACATGGGACTCTCTCAGCTCTCCATTTCTCCTAGCTCAACGTGTGGGGATGAACACATACTGTCCCTTCTCTAAAACACCCTTCACTTAAACACATCAACAACGATTAAATGCCTCGTTGCCTGGGCATCGATGCAAAGGAACAGTGTTGCTTAGCAAAGCTTATACTTTATGAGGCAAATACCATTTCTGAGCCACCATACAATGTGTTCATCCAGGATCTAGCCCAATACGAATGTGAAATGAACAGAAACTGGAAATATTCACACCTCAAAGCCTCCCCCCCTCAATGCATTCTCCACCTCCCCAAGGACAAATGCTAAGCTCTTGATCAAAGCTATGAAAGACACACATGGGATGGTGTGGGACACCGTCACGATGTGGTCTAAACAAGATCCAGGCCATTGATCACACTCTTTTCCCTGGCATGGCAGATTCCTATGACAGATGGTGCTGCTTTGATTTTAATTTTAAATTGAAAAAAAAAAAAAGGAGTTTAAAAATTACCCCCTGGAGCCAATGGGTCTGGGGCCTCTGCTGTCAGCAGCAATGGGAAGCACATTACTATATCCTGGCAGGAAATCTCCCTTCCTGATGACAGACCCATCTGCAGGGCTGGTCTGGACAGTCACATGTCACAGTGTGACTCTGACATGTGAGGAGACGGGGAGGTGAAGTTTTAGTCCTGAGACAGATTAAAGTCAGCTGCTTTGAGAAATGAAGAAGAGGCTGCATTTCATTGTCCACACAATCACAGCTAAAAACTCGGGGCTCTGAAGTTTGAAGGGCAATATTTTCAAATAGAGAAGAACCAAAGACCGATTCTTCAGCATGAAGTAAAACGGGACACATTTTGCTCAAATTGCTAGACTGGGTGTTTTTCTTAGAGCCTTCCATACATATCGCTGATCGACGGTGGTGTTTGGAAAACACAAATGCACAAGCAGGAAATGAACGGAGAGGACAGGGAGGATGAAATGAGTATTTCCGCCGGCGCGTGCTGAGCCAGCAAAATCAACAGGCGTTTGTGACTGCGGTTGGCAAAAGCTCTGAGATCAGAAACACAGTCACCACGGAGAGAAAATGCCATCCGGCAGCGATGATAAAGGACCGTGTGCGAGCCTTCTACTGGCCACGCCACACCCTGGGTGGGGTGGGTCTCTCTCTACTTACGCTCTGCTCAGGAAAAAAGCTTTTTCCCGCAGAGCCCGGGGAAGAGGCTGTAACCCTGCTTCCCAGATATTAAAACTTGCTGAGCTGTGAGAGAAAACAGGGTATACTAAAAAGAAAAAGGACCCGGAGTCAAAGGTCTTGGGTCCTAGTGCTGCTCTGCCACTTTTTTAGTTCCTTGGACTGGACCCATTTTTTTTGAGCTTCATCTGCTCAACAGGATTAGGGTACCTGCCTTTGCGCTATTAAAGGCAAGCCATTGTTTCATTCCGTGACTGACTTATTCTCACTCATTCCACCAGACACAGAGAATAATTATGGGCAGGGTGGGATCTGGAAGAGAGGAAGGTCATAATGACGCTGTGAACACAGGTGCATACACGGTGACATGTGCAACAGTTGACTAGGACCACAGAGAAGGTCAGGACGACAGCCATCCAGGAAGAGCTGGGGGAAGGCTCACCTTGGAGGTGAGCCTCTATAGGACGGAGGCCAAGTCGGTGAAGAGGAGAAGGAAGGTAACTCAGAGTCACAGGCATACAGAATGGGTAAGAAAGCTTTAGTGAAACAAAAAAAGTACCATGTAAATGCTGGCTACTCTAGATCCCTTTTTCAGGAACAGTAGACAAAAAAGAAAGTGAGCTCACATGGACGATTAAGTTCCCACGCGTCAGGTGCTGTGGGCTTTTGCGTACATTTTTCATTTAAATCTCAGAACACCCTATGAAGCCATCACAATTAACTCCTTTTGTTTCTGATATCGTATAACTTGTCCTAGTTTAGTTGAGAGAGTCAAACCGAAAGTGGTCTATCTGCAAAACCAGGTTCTCTTCCGCAGCTGCCCTTTGGAAACCCTGCAAAGAAAATTATTCAATACACTCCCTAGACCGTAAGCCCCAGGTAAGTACGTAGTTCAGCAATAAGCATTTGTGACTAAATTCCAGGGAGAGTAATAACCATGAATGCTGATGAGCTCAGCCCCACCAGGATCAGCTCCATCATTAGCAGGATTTATGTTTATTGAATTTGCTCGATTTATTAGGTGAAAGAGATCAAATTGCTTAATGTTCAATTAAATTGTACTTGTCGAGGACAGGGAGGTAATGAAGTCTAAAGTCTTGGCAGGGTTTATTACGGGGCTCCCGTAAATGTTAATGCTCTAAGGAAACTCATGGGCCACAGACCAACCGAGCTCCCCCACCCCAGCCGTCACCTAACGCTGCCCTTCCAAGTTCAGTCACTCCCTGCGTTTCCAACAGATTGCTGTTTATTTAGCCAGACTCTCCTGGAGAGACAGATTTGTTGGGTATGAATGCCAAAAAGCGGAGGCTCCCTCTGCTTTCTAAAACCTGGATCCAAAACGTATACACTTGTATTGGTATTAAATCATGCCACACACGAAAACCCTAAAATAATGATTGATCACTTATGAATTTCTTAAGGATAGCATGAAGAGTCTTCCCCATTTCTAAACATCCAGGGCTTTGGAAATACAGCACTCAAGTCTTACATTCAGGCAATCACAGAGGAAATGGGAATGAGGTAACCTCTAATGTTTGATAATAGAAGACGGAACAGTAGAATAAACAGGCAAACAAGAGGGAAGTTCAACATGTTAGTTTTCTCAACTGATCTGCTGCGTATTTTCTAAATGTAAGACACCAACACCATTGTTTCTTCTTTCCTGCTCTTTAAATATCACTCTGAAGTGACAATCCAAGAAGTCAACAAAGAGCAAAAATCACTAAGTATCATGTATCAGGCATACACTGGTTTCTCTCTTTTTGCATTAACCAAGTAAGAATTACTTTAAAATAGGAGCTAAGTGTGCGCATAAGAATAAGGGGGAGGTTGTACAACACGGTGGATGTACTAAATGCCACTGAACTGTTCACTTGAAAATGCATAATTTTACGGGGTGCCTGGGCGGCTCAGTCGGCTAAGCGTCCAACTCCTCGTAGCAGCTCAGGTCTTGATCTCAGGGTCGTGAGTTCGAGCCCCATTTTGGGCTCTACATTGGGTGTGGAGTCTACTTAAAATAAAAAGGAAACTGCAAATGCTTAATTTTATGTTATATGAATTTCACCTCAAAAGAAAGTCAAGATAAAAATAATACAGGAGAACATTTTTTTATATATTGTCTGGAGTTCATCTAACCTTTCTATTTTTAACTGGTAAAATGAGGAAACTAGTTGATCTCTGAGGCCCTTTCTAGTTTACGTGTTCTATGATCCTGAATAGAAAATTTTTACTATTAGGCTGCAGAATCTAGGGAAGACAATTTGTCATGGAAATTTGTGGTCGTGATAGGAGGTAATCACCACTAGATGCCGCTATTGCGTTCAGCCGAACTCACCTGGATGTTTTCAGAATGATGGACAATCCTGGAATTTAACACACTGTAAGCAGTCAGTGTAACCTGTAAGGTTAGTCTCTCATTCACTTCTCTGCTGAGGAAACGGAGGTCCAGAAAAATTTAATGATATTCCAAAGACCAAGTGAGGATAAATTCTTAAAATATAGTATTTTCTTTTACTAAAAACAAATTAAAATATAAGGGTAAAGGTAATTGGGTTTCAAAGTATATTATTTTAACCTTGCTCATTTAAGTTTTGAAGCAAAGAAAGTTATATTAATATTTGTTCAAAACTAGCTTGAGGGACACCTGGGTGGATTCGGTTAAGCGTCTGCCTTTGGCTCAGGTCATCATCCCAGGGTCCTGGGATCGAGCCCCGCATCGGGCTCCCTGCTCAGCGGGGAGCCTGCTTCTCCCTCTCCCTCTGCTGCGCCCCCTGCTTGCGCTGTCCTGCTCTCTGCCTCTCTCTCTGTCAAATAAATAAATAAAATCTTTAAAAAAACTAGCTTAATATTCTGAAGTAGAGATCTCAAGGTTATGAGATAAAGATATACTGCTAAATCTGTTACTATTTGAAGAGCAAGTTCTAGGTAATTTATATAATATTAAAATAACACTAAACATGGTATTATTCCATTCACTTATTACAAAGCAAAACTGAGCTTTTTCAGATCCCTGACTCAGTTTTATGATTTTTCTATATATTGCTATTTATCTTAATCTGAAATAACTCTTTTCCCTTCTCCTCTGGATCTATTCAGAATCAGATATAGTCTTAGTAGCTCTTTCTCCTGGCAGTGATTTCTTCAGCTACACTTTGTAGGTGCTCACAGATGACCATGTGAATGGTATCTTCTAGGGTTGAGCAGTGCACAACCAGCACAACTGTTCACAACAGCTCTGCTTGCCACTGAGACTTGAGTCTTAGAAGGAAACATAAAGAAGGCATGCTCTGTCCTAAGCTCCCAAGCGAGCTAATCTTTTGAAATCCACTTCTTTCTTAAGATACTGGCTATTGATATGAAGCAAAAACATTGCCCTCCTTAGTTTCTACTCCTTGCAGATCTGTGTCAGCACAAAGACAAGAACGTGATCGCTTTCTAAGCACTTTCTAGATGCTTTTCTCCCAAACATCACAGGCACAATCAGTGTGTTGCATGAAGGGAGACCAGATAAGCTTCCCCTGGCCTCCCCTCTGCCAGGCTTGCCCATTCCAGCCATGAGGTCAGCATTTAAAGGCACAGGTGGCCAGCAGCTTTGTTCTAACCACAGCTGTCTCCTAAGTTTAATTAAGAAAAGATCAGAATAAGGACAATATTATTTGAATGCAAAAACCTCAAATGTAAGATGCGGCTTTCAATAATTACGTGCCATGGTTTTGTCACAGCCCCATTCATCACAGTTCATTTACCTCAGAGGACAATTCAACTCCTCTTATCACTGAAGAGGAAAAAAAAAAATCACAGCAGCAAAGTGTATTTAAAATATGTGAAAGTAAAATTTCCACAAAGAGCAAATCACCTAATAAAAAATAACCCTGAAAAAGATGTTTACAGAAACTCAGCACCTATTTGTTATCTCTGATTTCAAGGGAGAAAGTTTAAACTGTTAAACATTGTATTTTGGAGATAAATTACAAGCTTGTTCATTCAAAGTAAAAGTGTTGCTTTTTGTCATCAGGTCGCTCATTTTACATGTATGTCTTAATTGTTCTACTTTGGCTCCAAATGAGAAAGATTCTAACAGGACATCAGTGAGATCATAATCACAATCAAATTTACTCTCTGTTCGGAATATTTTATATAAGCATGGGGCCAAATATCTTCTTAGCCCTTCAAGGCAGCACAGATTTTAAGAAAATAAGCACTGAATACAACGGACACCCCGAAGTCCAAGCTGTACACAAACTAAAGTTTCAGAAGTGCTCGGGACCCCAACTGGCAATCCCGTCGTCAAATTCTGCTCACATTTAACCGTTCTCTCATTGTTCTGGAGCCCTTGAGACAAGAGTTTCTACCTGTTCTCAGAAGAGTTAACACTCCAGTTTGCAGTTTAGCAAGGTCCCTGTAGCTGCCCTTCCAGACACTCGCTGGCTCCCCAGCCCAGGGAAATGGGATTGGGAACCGTATCTGGTTCCAGGACATGCCTCCAGAGTGCTGTCTCCAGCAGTAGAGCAGGAAATGGAGTCCGTTCTCCCCTCTACTAGGGTTGGGTTTTCACTGTTGTTTTTTCCTTTTTAACTGTCCTTACTCTGAAAGCACACCAGGTTTCCTCTTTTCGTAAAGATGTTTTTAATCAGTGACTGCAAAATATGATCCTAACCCCCTTGTGGCTGACTGGTCCGGTGCTTTCCCTTTGTCTGATGCACCTGCCAAAGGCAAGTGCACTTTTTAGCTTCATTTCTAGTATTCTTCCTCTGACGTGCTGACCCTCCTTTTTGTAGTAGGCTTCCCTGTCACTCATCCCTGCTGACTTCTTCCCTCTCTCAAGTCCTGTATCTCCTGCGTGGCCTGGGGAAGGAGGCCCTGACTGGCCGTCTGCCCAGCTGGGGGGTCCTGGCTAAGTATCCCACCTCCTCCCTGCCCTTCTCCAGCATGTACCTGGGGAAGGGAAAGAACTGAAAACTAAGGTCCCTCCTTAAGTGTGATTTCAGTGGGCAGCGCAGAAGGCCCACAAAATGCAAATATTTAATATTTAAAAATATTTAAATATTTTTCTCAATCCCACTTGTGATAGCCGATTTCATGTGCCAACTTGGCTAGGCCATGAGGTGCCCTGATGTAGTTGGTCAAACATTGTTTTGGGTATTTCCGTGAGGGTGTTTTTGGATGAGATTAACATTTAAATTGGTGGATCTGAGTAGAGCAAATTGCCCTCTGTCATGTGGACAGGTCTCACTCAGTCCTGAATAACCGAGTCACCGAATTGCTGAAAAGAACAGAGAATGACCTTCTTCTGAGTGAGCGAAAATTCTCCAGCCCACAGCCCACAGCCCACTGCCTTGGACTCTTCCAGCCTGAAGGCCTTTGACCTGGAACCTGGGCTCCCCTCAAGCGTCCCACAGCCTACCCTGCAGATTTTGAATTTACCAGCTTCTATAATTACGAGAACAAATTCCTTATAATGAATGAATGAATGAATGAATGAATGAATGAATCCCTATCTCTTTTATTGGGTGTGTTTTTCTGGAGAACCCTAACACCCCAGCCTACGTTACAGGCACAAGGGAAGTTTATCATCAGTCTTAGCCACCAGTGTGGTAGGGAATCTCCCCAGAGGGTGAGCACATCCCTTTAGGAGCAGTTATCTGATTCTTATGGGGAGTTGTGTGTAGATGGAGGAAAACTTTTATTAATTTTATCGGCCCTATTATTCCCTTGAGAGTCCCTGTACTGGAGGATATTGATTATAAAAACAATACATGAAAAATACTTGTGGTCCCATGCTCACATGGAAATAATAAAATGTGCTCAGCATATCATGCATGGATGCTCAGACTCACACGTGAGTATACACATCCCACGCGCTGGTCTTAATTCTCTAATAATGGACAATCACAGTCGTGAATATTTCCACCCAGTAACCTCAGCTGGCCTGAGGTGGAAATTCCTCTAGTGATGATGTACATTAAGTCTAGAGTAGTTATACTTTTCTGTTAAGGTTTTAGAATGAGGTTTTTGTTATTTTGTATGTTTATAATGTTTAGGAGAACCCTGTAACAGAGAATCAGACAGAAAAAACCTTGTGATTTTTATTTGAAATAAAGCTGACTTTAGATTAGGATTTGTGTTGAATGAGAATTAAGAGAATTTGATTAGGTTGGTAAACAGAATTTAAATTTATTAGAAAATTCAATTTGTCATTTTAAGTTTGATTTATTAGATTTATAAGAGCTGCTCAAGCACTTAAGAAGAAAATGCTTATTAGGATTGTGGGCTGCCCTTTCAGGTATATAAAGTGCTGGAGAGAAAATCAAATAGATAAAATTTATAAATGGAGACCAAAGTGTTAAGAGATTTAATTAACACAATTCCGATATAGAAGTCACTCTCAAGTAAAGTTTTATTTCTTCCTTGATATATTTAAAGATCCATCACAAAATAAAACTTGATCTTATTTTATTATAAAAATACTGGACTTAGGGCAAAATGTGTAAGTTGAACTTAAATTCCCAGGAAAATCTAGGTTTTAACATTTATACACTTAACTATTTGCAAACATACTATTTTGCTTCTTTTATTAAAAAAATTGATAAATTGAATATGCTGAATGTTCATTTAAAAGCCAGTATGCTGAATGTTCTTTTAAAAGCCGGCACTAAATGGTCCTTTCCAGCCATAAAGCCTCCCTTAGCTTACATACTCGTAGCTTTGGAGCCTGGAGGGGCATGGAAGGAGCAGTTTTTCTTGGGGTCCACAGAGTTGTTTGACAGCTGTTAGTCCCCAAACACTCTTCCAATTCTTCATTGTCTTTAATTCTTGCCTCCTTTCAAAGAAGACTTCTAGCACCGAATAACAAGGTAGTGGTGGGGAATAATCATTAGCTCAACTCATTTCCTGGAACGGGATTTGATTTGCTAACACCTACAAAGCAGTTACTATAATCCAAGCATCTCCCATACATTTATCACACTTAACCCTCAAAGGACCTATTGTTGCTACTGCCATTTGACAAGGAAACTAACATAATGATTACATCACAAAGCTGTATGTACATAATTCGCTACTATATTTTATGTTGCAACAGTCCTTTTATAGTAAGAAAAGCATTTTTGCTCCTTTCTGGGAGGAGTAAGAGGAAGTAAATAAATCTTTTCCATAAGAAACATAAATTGCTTACTTGCCATGCCATAAGGTACCCAATTCAATCTAGTTCCACGGATACCAAGAATTACGTCCCCAAGAACCAGACCACTTACCACGCTGTGTATCTACGGCATACATTATGTGTGCAGGCATGGTAGCCAGAATTTAGGAGGCCTTATATATCTTTCCAGTGCCATTTTAATGCTCCACTATAATTTATTAACAGCTACACTTCCTTTAATCATAATATTCAGGATCTCTGATAAAAAATGATACATGCTTTCATACTCTCAGAGAGTATTAATTACCATATCCCCTCACAAGAGTTCGCAACTTTGGATAAAGGAAACTAAAGTAACTTGTCCAGTAGAATCGACAGAAGCAGTGCCAGAAACAAAACGAGATCCCTGGGCTGCCTAAGCCGAAGGCAGTGACCACTCACTGTGCCTCACATGGAGGATGTTCCAAAGTTATTATTAACATTCTTTGGAAACATGTTTCTTGGAAAAGGCTTTAAACCATGACTGCTGAAAGGACTTTTGCAACCACTGCCCAGTTACAATATTTTTTCAAGTTCAGTCCATGACTCAAATCCCTGTCTTCCTTCACACCTCCAAGGGTATTATGAAACTTCTTACATGGAGATATTTGGGCATATGTAAGAGCTGTGCATGGATACGGAAGAAATCACTAGCTCAATTGTTCAGAAACAGATTCCAAAGTCTTTCCCTTTTGCAAAACCATATGAAAAAATTGGGGGTAGGTTAGCTCTTAGGAAGTATTAAAAAATGTGGTGTTGCAGCAAATGGAGAATTTATTAATGAGGCTATCACATGCACATTAACATGAGACATCATTTAGGAAAAAGCTGTCTAATTTAGTAACATAATTGTATATTATGTTAGTTTTACAGAACTAAAATTTACACATCATATAAATGCAAACTTTACATCTGCTGCAAAATTTGTTGGTTAGTGCTGAGCAGGTGTGCAGTAAATAATGAAACAAAGGAAGGAATATGTAAGTAATTTAACTAAAAGTGAACTGAGGTAAGCTATAAATAATTCAAGATTGCTTTTCCCAACCATAGTTCTTACTCCTAATTACAACTTGCATATAATAGTTTACAAATTCCCTAATGACAGAGTAGATTTCAAATTTTTCTTATGCTGTAAAGATTACATTTTTCCCCCTGGCACTCAAGTACAAGCATGATCTGTATCCCCAGAAATAGAATTTCTGCCCCAAAAGAATCTAGAATCTTTCAAGTGTTCTCTCCGCAAAACTGGACAATTCCTCTGCATGTTGATCAATATTAGTGCCTTACAAAAATTGTTTTAACATTTGCCCATTTCTTTTGTGGCACTAGTATCTTTAGAGGTTTTTTATTTTTATTTTTTTAACTACTCTCACCTTGCTACACCTGACTTTCATTAAGAGTACTTCAGGGGGTCTAACACATGTAGTGCAGTACATCATACCACCAATAGGCGGCACTCTCCCAACACACAAAGTGTCCCATCAAATTGCTTCAAAGTTTTAGATCAAGACTTTTAAGTCTTTATGTTCAATTTACTTACAATATGTCTAATTATTTTAATAATTCACAGAAGTCTATTTCAAAAAGATAGCCACAGACACTGGGAACCCTGGGTATTTTGTTGATTGCTATTATTTTTTTTTTAAGATTTATTCATTTGAGAGTGAGAGAGCACGTGCGTGTGCACATGCAAACACAGGACCGTGAGCAGGGGGAGGAACTGAGGAAGAGAATTCTCAAACAGACCCCCCGCTGAGCATGGGGGGGGCCCTCCTCCCTCCTTCCCCCCCCCCCCCAGGGCTCGATCCCAGGACCCTGAGATCATGACCTGAGCTAAAATCAAGAGTCAGACGCATAACCAACTGAGCCACTGAGGCACCACAACCCTGGGTATTTTAAATTCCAGTATTCAGGTGTGTCTAATTTTCTTTCACATGCAGGTTAATGGGTTTTTTTTCCATGTGATAACGGCATCCCATAGATCTTGCAATTCATAGGTACATTTTCCAGAAAATTGAACTTTACGCTTTTAAGAGTAGCAATAAAAATATTAAAAATTCATTTAAGATAAATGCAAGGCGTCACCAACTTTTGTTTACCAAGAATTACTGCCTTGCTTTAGTCCCTTAATTCATAAAATATATATTGTTGTTATTCCCACCAGTGCACAGATGATGAGATACCACCTCTCACCTGGCTAACCCTTATCCCCTAGCTCTAAAGCTGGAGTTTCTCCCAGTCTTGTTTATGATATGGACAAAACGGTTTGTTTTCCCTGACTTGGTTTTTCCAAACAGCTTTTTTTTCTCCCAGAGTCTGGAATGATATACCATGATAAAGAGCTCAAACTTGCGGGTCCTCCCAAAGCAGTTCAGGCCCCCCTCTCCTCAAACATTTTAAAAGCAGGCAGCATTCAAAGGTGTAAGGGGGGGAAGGAGAAGAGACAGGAGTGGGAATAAGGGAAGAGCGGCCCCCAGAGGTTGAGGATGCGAAGGCTGTCCGTGCAGGATGCCTTCCACAAACTGCACTGTCCCACCTGCAGGGTTCCCCTCAACCATTGGGAACCTCTGTCATGCCTGGTGTCTGGCCTCCATGACTCTAGCAGAGGATGAAGATGGGAACCTAAGCAGTCCCAGGAAATGTACTGAATTATATGACTATGCAACTCTCCTCGTGTACAGCTGCCCGGACACAATCCGTCCCCCTCCACTCCTTTCCCTGGGCATGTGGTACCAATCCTCAAGATGCCATCTAACTTCAGAGAACACTACTGAACAAGCCGCTCTTACCCCCTCCAACTACCAGTATCCTCGGACGTAGCTGCTGCCTTAGCAAGAATTAGTGCCCATGACCTATTGGACCAGAAGTGTGAAAGCCTGCTCCAGAGCCAAAGCTTTACTTTACACTGCACTTTAATGCTCAAGGCTGATGACAAGCGCTGCGATTTATTCCTCAAATTCCTCCAGCACTGTTTCCATCAGTAACTAATTGTTCCCCAAAGCAGCGCTGAGCTCCTAGGGAAACTGGACGGTTCAGTGCCTGAGAGGCTGGGATTACTCCAGTGCTTATACTAACAAACAGACAATGTGGTCCTTTTCAACTCTCAAGATATGCATAGAACAGCATATTTAAAAGATTCAATGACAGAAATGAGGAAATGCATTTGAAAAACCACACATTCTTTGTTTCCTCTTTGAAAGATGAGTAACAGCTTTAAAGTTGGTTTTTAACAAAATCAAGGTGGATGCTCCTAGATGTCTTTAGAACATCTTGAGAGCATGGTCTGAGGACCAGCAGCATCCGCATCATCTTGAGACCGGCTAGGGACACCGAGTCCTGCCCAGCCCTTTGCACCTAGAAACCAGAATCCGTTTTTTGATAAAATCTCCAGGTACAGGTAATTGGCATGCCCACTGATATTTATGAAGCAGCTGTCTCGGAAAAGCAAGTCTTCTTCGAGAACAATTACTTCTGCATTTGTCTATCCTTAATTCATGTTCAGATGCTATTAGGTAACTGTATATTTTTTAAGATCCTCCGACTTCAGTTACATTTGAAAATGCATTTGACCCGAGTCATTTAGCAGTAAGTAGCACCAGCTGCTAATATCTTCCGCATGTGTCAAAGACTACTCTAGGTGTTCATGTATTCACTTAGTCAATTCTTAAAACAGCCCTGAGGCAGGGGAAATTATGTTCACATGAGGAAACCGAGGCATGGAGTGACAAACAAGGCTGCATAGATAAGAAGTTGCCCAAGCAGGAGTCAAACGCAGGTGACCTGCTTCCAGAGCCCCTGTGCTGACCTCTGTGCTCAGGCCCCCCTTAGTGACTCTATGTCAGCAGAAACGCTCAGTGGGAGCTAGCTTGGCGTGGGTACAACCAGAACGTCAGGTGCTAATCCAGGCAATGAAGGCTGGTCCGAGGACCACTGGGAAACCCGTTTAACTTTGCTGTGGACCTTCTCTGTGGGTCCAGAGTGTAGTTCTAGGCCCATAATCTTAGGGGTATAACAGAAATACTCCTTCTGGGCTGCTTAACTTACTCCTATCCTCCGACTAAACCATTTAGAACAACGGTTTTCAATATGTGTTCTTTCGAACCCTGGGGTCCTTCACAGATACCTCAAGAGCCTAAGCAGCTGTTCTCCCAGCCAGTTCCTCCAGCATCTTTGAGGTTAATGAATTTATATACTGGAGGTTAAAATAACAATTCAGTGGACAAAAGATTACCAATGTTTAAAAAATAAAAGATTGAAAACCACTGACTTTGAGGATTTGGTGGACTATATGCTAGAGATTCTTTCTGGAGTGTGCCAAGTACTGTACTGTGCATATATAAACTAAAACAGTGTGGCAATGCTAATTATTATAATTATATAATGCTATTATGATTAGCAATGCTAATTATTTTTTTAAATTTGGCAATGGGGACCATTCTTTTCCTGATACCCCATACCCTCCTAAAAATATTATACAGTATGTATTTGTTCACACGTATCTGTTCAAATTCACATTTTAAAATGTGTTAAGTCTCAGTTAAGAATAACTGATGCAATATTCTAAAATTAATTTCTAACAGCAACATACTTGACTATTCTTCCAAAAGCTATGTCAATTAAATTTGATTTTCAAAGGCACTGGCTCATCAGATTTTATGCAGTAAATACTTAATATCATAGGATCAGGACAGAATATGTGCAGAATCTCCACAAAGGAGTTTCCGTAAAGACATATATATACACATACACACCATAACTCAAATGTTGGGGTTGTGAACAGAATATGCACAAAGCTCCTACAAATTAATAAGAAAAAGACACCAAGTCCAACAAAAAAAAATGGGCAAAGGATATGATAAACAATTCACTGACAAAGAAACGCATATCACCGATAAACACGGAAAAGATGCTCTAATTCCCCAGAAATAAGGGAGACACATGTAAGATACTCTTCTCAGCCATCTGATAAAAACACTTTTCAAGACTGCAAATATCCAGTGGTAGACGGGTCTGATCAAAGAGTCATTTCAAATGCTGCCCAGGTGAGTGCAAATTTGCACAATATGTTCAGAGTAATATAGTAAGTGTACATACTTCCCGACCCAGCATTTTCACTTGTAGGAATTTTCTCCTGCAGATATATCTAAAATACAAGCATGAAGTTTCCCTGCAGCCGGGTTTATAATAGGAAAATCGAGATTGAGGCAAGGGGTGGGAGGGACAAACAACCCAAATGTCCAGGGCTGGAGGTGACTTCAAAGAAAACCTGACACATCCATAAAGCAGTCAGTACAGCCATTTCAAAGGTACCATCCTTCATCAAGTCTAAGATACCATAGATTGTAACAAGCATTCTGATATAACAGACATTAAAATGTGAAAATGTTCGATGCTGTCAATTGTAAGACACCCCCAATTTCAGAGATGCTGAAGAGTAAAACACAAAAAACAAAGTGTGTCTTACGGATGATACGGAATTCAGTTCTATTTTTTTATTTTTTAAAGATTTTGTTTATTTATTTGAGAGAGAGAGAATGAGAGACAGAGAGCACGAGAGGGAAGAGGGTCAGAGGGAGAAGCAGACTCCCCGCTGAGCAGGGAGCCCCGATGCGGGACTCGATCATCATGACCTGAGCCGAAGGCAGTCGCTTAACCAACTGAGCCACCCAGGCGCCCTGGAATTCAGTTTTAAATATGCTCTTAAACATACGGGGGCCTGAGTGGCTCAGCTGGTTAAGCATCCAACTCGTGGTTTTGGCTCAGGTCATGATCTCAGGGTCCTGGTCTCATGGGTGGTGACAGCTCTAGCCCCACCTCTTCGAGCCCTGCTCAGCGGGCAGTCTGCTTGAAGATTCTCTCCCTCTGCCCCTCCCCCTGCTCGCTCTCTTTCTCTCTCTCAAATAAATCTTTAAAAAATACAAATATAAATAGAGCTATATAACAATAATTAACGTGTAGGAAAAAGGTCTGGATGATTAAAAAAAAAAACAAACCAACCCAGCTGTTAAGACTGAATATCAAGGAGGAGAGGAGTTCAGTTGTGATGTGGTAGGTGTGGAGGGACAGAATATCTTGGATTAATTCTTCAGAAGGGGTATAATGTTATTTTTGAAAAAATTTAAACAACAAAACCACTGGCTAAGTAAAATGATCTGAGGTATCAGAGCACTGTGAGCTGTCTCAAGCCCCCGTGTGCTCACTTCCTAGGGATTTCACTCTCCTCCAGTGTGGCATCTGCCTCCGGGAACAGATGCCACAGTAATGCTAACAATTATACCCCTCCCTGTGTTCCTGCTCTACCTGCATCCTCCCCGTCCTCAACAACCCAACAAGACAGACACAAACGCCTCCGTTTTACAAATGAGCTATGCTGGGTGAGGTTATTTTTCTCAATGGGCAGTTCGGGATTCCCGACCCAGCCTGCCTGGCTCCAGAACCCATTCTCTTTCAAGTCCCGGGCTACTATCATCACCATCTATTTCTTTATGTATTTGCTCTTTGTCCTTTGCAAGTCTTTTTCTTTTATGGCATTTCAAATCATTTTCTTTTTTATGCTACATTGGTTTTAAGTTACTGACAATTTGAAAAGCTACAAAATAACTTGAAAGTTGCATTCTAATGAACTGAAAATTAAGGCATTTCCTCTTTTTGAGAAATTCTTCCCGTCTTGACCACTCTGAGAATTTTTTCATTATAAACTCCTTCACTTTATACACCACACCGTATCTTTCTAGCTTTAACAAACCAATTTCATAGCCAAAGACCAAATGATATACCCTTGAACACTTTCTTTTTTTTTTAAGATTTTATTTATTTATTCATAAGAGACAGAGAGAGAGAGGCAGAGGGAGAAGCAGGCTCTCTGCTGAGCAGGGAGCCTGATGCTGAACTCGATCCCAGGACTCTGGGATCATGACCTGAGCCGAAGGCAGACACTTAACCATCTGAGCCACCCAGGCACCCTACCCTTGAACACGTTCAAGGACTTTCCTTTAAAGAGCAGTAAGTGGCTGTAGAGGTAAGAAGAGAAGCAGTAAGCAGTGAGCTCAAAGGCTTGCAGTCACTGAACAGCCCAGAGTCAGCACCTCCCGGGTCCTCCTCGAACACAAGGAAAGGAGATAAACCCGGAGCCTAGCTGCTGCATTTTCCACTTGACCAAAGGTTTATCCTCAGATCTAACCCTTGAAATGAAAGGACATTTGTTCAAAGACACTTTCACTTACTTCCTACTCTCTTCCTTTATTGTTCTAACCCCTTTTGGATCCATCTCACCAAGAGGCTGACATAAAAACCGGGACTTTGACCTACAAAGATTTTCTCCAGTCTCTAATACTTTTTGCTCTAAGTAGACACTGTTGGAAATGAGAAAGACTGTAGGAAAAAAGGAAGTAACGTGAAATATGAATTCCAAAGATCTATGCCACCAGTCGCTAAGTCGCATGATGTTTCTTTGGGTCATCTGTCATTCCTAGGTAAAACAGAATGAGGGTTTCAAAAATTCACGACAGGGTCGGGACTGGAGCACACATACCACACAACACCTCTGATCCAAGTAAGGAATCGGGAGTAAAGATGAAGTTATAGAAGTGAAAGGACTGTCTGGCTCCAAGGGAGGGGAGATGGACTCCAGTGGAAGCAACCAGATCAGGGCTCACCTGAATCCTTCATGGGGCAGAGGGCACACTGCATACCCCAGGCCTCTCCATACAAACAGCAACACTCCGTGTAAGTCGTCTGCTTGCCCACGAGGGGCCGGCTACACACATACTCCTCACTCAGATGTTCCCAGCACAGATCTTGGTAGACATCAGTTTCTTCTATTTGTTCTGAAAGGGGAAACATGGTTCCATGACAATCATGCTGTTATTCTTATTTCATAGACAGTGTGCTGGAAGCCAGTGAGTCTCAAAGTTTCCATCTCTGCTTCTAAGAGTGACTTCCAAGTACAAGTCTGAAGCCAGCCTGGTCTTTCCATGGATCAAACTTCTGTCATCTCCCACCCATCAGCTGAATTTCAACCTGCCCATCATGTTCCAATTAAATCCCTCCCTCTGCAGCTTCCCATCATTATAGAAAGCACCACACTGTCTTCCTTTTATACTCCGTAATCCTAAAGCACTTCCGATTTTCCAATCTTTCCCTTTTTACATTCACTCTTCTGTCAAATCCTACCATTTCTTTCTACATAACACTTTGCAGATTCATGCTTTCTCACCCAGTTCATCCGCCAAAGCCCTGAACTAGTGACACTTCCTATGCGAGTACTCAACTCCAAACTTCCTGCCTTTCAACTGACATCATCCAAGGTAGTTCCTGACAGTGATGATAGATAGATCAATTATGCCAATTTTAAGTAGCACATCATCTCATTGGGGATGAACAGGGATTCCAATAAATGGACACCAGGGGTGTCCACCGCCTTGCTGGATTCCACTGTCTCTTCCGCCCAGCCTCATCTGTGTTCTCCAGCCCAGTCAAACAAACCGGATTACCCTTCTCTGAACTCACACCTTCCTCAGTTGCCTTTGAGGGTGAAATGGGGCCAACCCTCAAGTGGAGAACAGCTCTGCTATCCGCTCAGCCAACCCATACTCTGTTATCCGTTAAATAAGTACGTGCAGGGTATTGACTCTCCTATATGCCGATGATATGCACTTAATTATTTCTCTTACAATTATTCTGTTTTATTATTTTTAGCATTTCATTTTAATGACTCCAAAATACCTGAGGAGTCTGCTTTTCTCTTTCCCAGTAGTTCACATTTCAGTCAAAAGGAAAACCTTGCCATTTATTTGGACACAGACTTGCATCTCACATGCAAACGTACCATGTGATTCAGTTGGTCGTATACATCTTTTCTCTGAAGCATCCAGAACCATTGGATGGGTACAGAAGCAGTTATAAGAGCCTTCTGTATTAACGCACTGGCCATCAATACAACTATTAGGGTCCTGACATTCATCCATATCTTAAGAGAAAAAAATTATTAAAGAGAATCAGCAATCAGTTGTACTTCATACACTTCCCAAACTTTACACACTGCTAAATTTTGTCCAGATTCCAGGGGCTGCCACATGTTAATTAACTATACATCATCATCCAAGAGAGAACAGCTCTGACTTTAAAAATATTAAATTGTATTGATCGGAAAAATAATGGTGCCCTGCTGCTGCTGACAGTAAAGAAAGAAAGAAAACATTTAGGAACAGGATGTGCTTCAAAATTTAAGATAAAATGCCTCTTTATGATCGTTTTAAAATTATTTCCTTTTGCTATGGTTTTCTGCCTAGTGTATATATATGGTTTTCTGCTTAAGCCTTAAAGTCTGGGTCAGTATTTAAAAATGACTTTCACTTGCATGGTATGAGTGATGAAACAGGAGGCTCTCCAGACTAAAAGAACACTTCAGTTAAACCAGTGACCTGAATTATAATTCCACATTGAATATTACCTCTTTGCTTGAAATGTGTTCAAATAGGAGAATGGAGGTTTTTTATTTTCTTAAATCTTGCTCAAGAAAAAAATCCATAAAACATTTAAAGATCTTTTCGACACGTGACTTAGATGCAAGGGAATTGTTTTTACTACACAGCATTACTTATTTTTTTCCACCTGTATATTTTCACAGCACAGTGTAGCCTCTTAATACCTACCAAAGCACTGCAGTTTGACGGGATCATAGTATGTCCCCTGCTTACAGTAGCATTCGTAACCAGGCTGAGTGTTCAGACAGAAGCCATTTTTGCAGATTTCTTGCCCGAAGAGCAGGCATTCGTCCGCATCTATGGGGGCGGAAATGGAGAAAGAGAACAGTTAGCTTTGGTCTTTCAGGTAAAAAGAAGAGTCTAACCAATATGGGGCTTCAAGTTAGATATTATAATATTCACAGTCCAAAGAATCTTCAGATACAACAACAGAGAAAATTCTTCAAGTTAGGCCTAACTCATAGATACAGGAAGAGAGTCTGTGATATCTTGGGAACAATGTCCAAAACATTACTGGATAAGGTCTTTTTGTAAATATGGTTTCTGCGTTGCTACCTCCCATTTGATGAAATACTCTATGGGTTTTACAATGCAACCAACAATATCTTCATAAAAATGTACCTTTTAAGAAAAGTGCCTTTCTATAAGTGTGTATTTTGGCCCATTAACTAGTTGAGATAAAGAACACTCCCAAGAAGAGTTTGATGGAACCCGATGAGGCTTCTTTCTTGGTGATAATGACCAGCTAATAAAAGCAAAAGTTGCTAAGGGTGTTGGCAGACCCATTCCTCCACAGAATTTATAGTGTTCACCATCTGCAGACCTCAGTTTACTTAGTGGTAAGTTGGGGACAATAGCAACATCTGCCTGATAGGACTGAAACAATTAAATGAGAAAATCCATGTAGAAGACTCCATAGACTCTCAAAAACTGTTATCCCTTGCTTTCATTGCTATTAATATTATCATCAGTTCTAACATTTTAGAGCAAATGTCATGTCATTAAAAAAAACTGTAGGCTCCATAGATGAATCACTCAAAGTTACACAGCTGGAAAATGGCAAAGTCAGGTCCATAATATATAGCTGTTTGGATCTGCAACTAATATTCCAACCGTTTACAGCACTGCTAAGACAGGGTGAGGAGGAACTTATTTTTATATGAGAGAGGGTAACTTTATGGTAAAATCAGGGCTCTGTTCCATAATATAAAGTGAGATTTAACTATATCCCTGCAAAAACAAAGTAGGATATTTGTGAACTTGAAAACCGTTAAACACATATTGCAAACCAAGTCTTCTTTTTATTTATATTGGACTAAATCATAAATATATTTTAAAAATACATATGGAATTTCCTATCCAGCTACTATCATTAGAACACTAGTTCTCAACAACGGATGGATAATAAAAATGTTTAGTCTGTAGTCCAGCCACTTAGCAGTTTTTCAATATTAAGCTGTAAAGGGGAAAAAAAAAAAACCCCACATTGTATTTAAGAGGTCATAATATCTCTATCAAGCAAATGTCAAAAGTGAGTGGTTAACAAGGAAATATTCATACATGTGGTTTAAATTCTGCCAAAAAGGCTGTGCATTTATTCCAGAAATATAGACTGATAGAATTAAATATATAAAACACATCTACTTTAATTTTCTCCTTTTCTTTTTCTTATGAGGAATCCGTAGCCATTGGTAAAAGTATCTTAGCCATAGCAGGATGAGTTCTAAAAAGGGCAAGAAGCTTAGTTTTGTTCATGACTACACAGACTAACATAATGAGAGTCAAAATTATACGGTCTTATATTATTTCTAACGTACATCTGGAATAAAAGAATAAATTTATAAAAAGTACCTCCTAGGTACAGAATTTTGTGTTAAGTATTTTTAGTATGTTATCTCATTTAATTTTCACGATAAACCTCAGAGACATTATTTCTATCTCAGACAGGAAGCAACGGAAACTCAGGAGGTTAACATGACATCCCAAGGCCAAACAGTCCTACGTGCTCTAAATCCCAAGATAGAGCTCTGCCCAGAGTCGGTAGTGGCCATCCAAGAAAAGAATTAAGGGCTTTCTAATCAGTTTCCACGATGAGAAGAACTCTAATTCTGTTGAACCCGAGCTGTGCTTTCACTTGAATGATGATACGCACATGTGCTACAAATTCATTTCAGTTTGATTCTGACCTTTATAGTTCTCACCACCCATCTCATAAGAGGATTCTCCAGTGGGGACGAAACCTTTCCCTCTAGGACACATTTCGGTGAATTCAGCTGAATTCAGGAGAGACAGAAAAAAAAAAAAGGAGTTAAAAGAAGAAAAAAAAGAACATCCTCCATTAATTTGTGTTTAAAATTCAGTTTTTCTTTCTCAGACTCAGTAACTTTAAGGCAAATCTTGTCATCTAATTTGGGCAAATAAATTCAGTACAATCTCCAAAATTACAGAGTAGGTGCAAATAAACTAATGACTTTATAAGTTTACTTGTAATTTTAAAAAACTCTCCAAGTTCATGCACTTCTCATTTACCTACATTTTAACTGATGTGATGACTTACTTCTCCATGACTGTGGTTTCTAGCATTTTAAAGGTTTAGTAACATTCCATTCAAGCAAGATCTTAGCCTAAATATGCAAGCTCTATTTACAGATAAATGCGGTGTCAGTTTTAGCAGAAGAGCCTGGTTTTTTAAAAACGGAACAAAACTGAATCACCTTTCTGCCAAAATATCACATGGAACCTCAGGGTAACAGTGTATTCTGTGATGGACTGAAGTTAAGTTCAAGGTGTCATTTGGAGGTGGGATGACAGGGAGGGTTCCAGCCCTGGATGAAACCTACTGTAAGGTAATCTCATCTCGATTCCGCGACGGCAGGTCCCAGGCAACGCCATCGTTACAAGGCTTAAATGCAGAGACCAAAACGAGAACATTCCAAGGCCCTGGACACCCCAGGACCAGATCCAAGTATGAACACGCCACTCAGCGGGTCCTTACCAGTCCCCACGACAGGGCAAGGGAAGATCTCACAGTTGTCTCCCCACCCGGCCCCAGAGGTGCAGCAGCATTCCTGTTTGGTGACGTTGGGGGCCAGCACATTATCACAGAGACTGGCGTCGTTGAGATTATAGTAGCATTCTTTCTTTTCTTCCTTGGGTTGATCTTCATCTAAGTCTAAACAGAGTGGAGAAAGTAAAAAGAGGACCTGCAGCACCCATCAGATGTGTATCACAACAGAGCACAGGGCACACCAGTAAAAAGGGAGGCGGGCTGTGCCAGCAACATTTCACTTACACAAAGCAGCCTTTCACTTTCAGCGGTGGATTCTTCCACTGCAAGATAAAAATGCGCTGGACTCCTGAATTTTGATGGATTTCTAACACACCCCAAGAGTGTAAATCTGTCAAAATCATTTCCTTTTACGTTAACCAATTACTTTATTCTTGTACATTTGGCCGTGACAAGAGTTTCCATATCTGCTTTCTTGCCAAACATAGAGCTGTTCTATATGAGCTATAACACCTACTTAAATCAATGAAAACTTTCCCCAACATTTGACCAGAGATGTGGGGGCCATACAAAATATTTAACTCTTAGGTAGTTATTTGAATCAACCATGCCCCAGTCTTTTCTGAATAGAACAAGGCAGCATAAGATAACCAGAAAAACACTGCAATAACCCAAAGTCTGTAAAATAACCTTTCGTTACTGAAAGTCTACTTCAATTGCTACAAAATAGGGCTTTGACTGAAATAATGAGTACCAGCTAAGCCTCAGGGTAGAATTTCAAGGCTGGGTTCTAGTCTGGCTCATGTGTGTTCTAGAGGAATATATTTTCCAACAGACTCAGTTTAACCCTCTGTGAGAAAAGACAAAGTGATAATGACAGAATACAAACAATGAGAACAAAATCCACCCACTTTCAGATAATACTACAAAAATGATTTAATCCCATCAGATTTGTAGTCTATGCAGAAGAGTGTGCTTTTGAAAAACGACCGATATTTTGAAACTAGGCTTGTAAAATAGTCTAACCTCTTCCCTACCACATGTTGTAGAGTTCAAATTACTGCCTGTGATTCAGTTAGAACTTATTAATAGTTTTTATTTTATGCTGTATCAAATAAAAAGCTGACTACCGACATCGCAATTACTTAGATTAATTCCAATGAAATATTTTCATTGGAATACTGCTGTTTCCAGATTCTTAGACACAAAGAAACTACAGGGACAAAGGGAAAACATTTGCCAGTCAGGATAACACTTTAACGTCAACACCTACCTTTGTTTTGCAGTTGGTAGATAAACTGTATTATTAGGAAAGTTTAATGAGATATTTTCACAATAGTTTCCTATGTATTTATTTTGGCAGGGTCAGGTTGACTGTGAAAACTAGATTAATATGCCATATAGCAAGTCTTCCTAAAACAGAAGTCCACAGAAATGTATCAGAAAAGCTACTACACTTTCTTTCCTCCTATGGCAAAGAAAACAAGCAAAACGACAAACAAAATGGATGTATACATTACTCTCGAAACATAGAACAGCAACGAGAACATAAAAGATTCCTTTCACACTTGATTCTGGCTCCTTCGTAGATCATTCTGTCTTTGGCATAATTCAGTCTGGACTCTCAGTTAGCATTAATAGCTGATGACAAATTCCAACCTAGAATAAGTGTCCAGGAAAAAGCAGAAATGCTGATTTCTACAGCAGTTTATGAAGCGGTTTTAAATCATTTCCTTGTGTGTGAAATCAGATAAAACCTGCCACAGCCCTCGACTCAATTAGCTTTTCAAGCGTGCAGAAGACAGAAATGTGCCTTGCCCACATGGATGGAGCAGATGACCCCACTTCATTCCCCTTGGGAGGGGCTCCCATCTCTTATACACAGATTTCTCTGGGAAACGTAAGGGCCTTTTAAGTTATTAAAATCTGTCATGAGCCCTGTAGAACATTTTATAAAATTTCCCGCAACACTTGTGAATAAATTGACAGCCTACTAATATTTCTGCTCATTTTATTCAGTTGACCTAAAAATGCAGCTATTAAAGGATGCATTTAGAAATACAAATCAAAGCAGCATTGCAATTAGGCTGTCAATCAAGTTTGCGCTCCCTGTTCTGCGGGGAACCTGCTTCTCCCTCCCCCTGCTTATGCTCTCTGTGTCAAATAAATAAAATCTCTTATTTTTTTTAAAGATTTTACTTATTTTTATTTAAGAGAGAAAGTGAGAGCGAGTTAGCACGAGCGGGGTGAGGGGCAGAGGGAGAAGCAGACTCCGTGCTGAGCAGGGAGCCCGATGCGGGGCTCGATCCCAGGACCCTGGGATCATGACCTGAGCCGAAGGCAGCCGCTTAACCGACTGAGCCACCCAGGCGCCCCATAAATAAAATCTTTAAAAAAAAAAATCAAGTTTACAGTCTGTGCTAAAAGAGGGCTGAATAATTGTTTTCTTCTTCTGTTCAAAGTTAGAGGTATGTCATGGTGTTCGTTACAAAACGAAATACTATAGAGCAGGGCGTCACGAAGATCGCTATATTCATAGGTAATCCGACACCACAGGCTTCTGTAGTACTCAAAAACTTTATATGTACATATATAAATATAAATATACATGGTCTGTTTTTTTACAATGTTTGTTTTACTCATAGCACAGAAACTAAGAAAAAAATTATCTTTGTTTTCCTTTTGCTTTGGAAGGAAACCCAGAAGTTATTGCATAAGGGAAACAACCAATAATTTCATTGTATTATTCAGGTTTTACATGGGTTGTTACAAGTTTTATTTTTTCTCCAAGCAGACTGAAAGTTCAATGTTTACACAGCTGAAATTGGGGGTTAGTCAGGCCCTCATCTGTGTTTGGAAAGAGATGCAAATTCTTTTCAAAAAACTGGTCCACAAAGGTTGTTCTGTGAAAATTTCCCTATCTTTTTTTTTTGTTGAAAGATTTTTATTTATTTATTTGACAGAGAGAGACACAGTGAGAGAGGGAACACAAGCAGGGGGAGCGGGAGAGGGAGAAGCAGGCTTCCTGCTGAGCAGGCACCTGGACGCAGGGCTCGATCCCAGGACCCCAGGATCACAACCCGAGCCAAAGGCGACGCTCAACCGACTGAGCCACCCAGGTGCCCCTATCCCTATCTTTCTAATCTTTAAATAATTAACTTCCTAGAGCATTTTTCCACGGGGGGAAAACTGAGCAGTAAACACAATGCAATGTGATTTCTTTAGAGAATCTCTGTATGAGTTTAGGTCACTGCTGCCACGGGAGGAATGGTTCTATCACAAAATAATTTTAAGAGATCTAATCAATGGACATACAAGTGTCAAGCATTAAAAGGAATGAATTTTATTTTTCTTAAAGATTTTATCAATAAGATTAGCCACATCACATACCTCAAGCCACAGACTTCTAAGAAATAAACTACCTCTCCTCCGGTATTTTCAGATGTCATTTTTCAATTTTACTAAGAGGTTGGCGTTTATACAACCATCTGTGTGTAAACAGCAATTTGTGTAGTTTAATCCTGGGGTATGCATGGTGACAAGAAGGGAGTTTTTGGACCTTTTACATGTGTTTCTGAAGCAATTTGTATGGAGATCCTTTCTTGTGATCCACAGAGTAACTCCGTGAAGCAGACTGTATAGGTTATCAAACATCCTCAACTTCCAGAAGAGACAATTTAGGTTGGGTACATTGTGTCATGCCTACTGCTTTCCCCAACTATGGGGCTCAGCCTCTTAGCATCTGAACTAGAATGAGTTTGTTTTGCTTTGCTTTTTTTCATTTCTTTCTCCTCCTTGAGACAAATGAGGAGGGGGCAGCAGATAATCCCTGCTAGGGTAGGGTGTAGCTATATAGGGCCATCACGTTCCCTTGCTCTGAAGAGAAAGTTGTGGGTTGAGTCATATGTGCCACTTATGAAGAGCACCTACTGGAAACATCTTCTCTCTTGGTTCATCAGAAAGAAGAGGATGTGGTGTTTATTTACAGGATTGTTTCCTTCTTTGGTCTAATCTTAGGTTTGCTGTTAGGCTGAGGAAATCTGGAACATTTTGCTAATTAAAGTGGACATGAGCATTTTAAATGGGCTTTTTAAATTTTTTTTTTTTTTACTTTCAATTTTCATTTGCAATGTATTCCGAAGGCCTTTATGAGCTAATCCTCTTCATACCATTCTGGGACAGTCAGGATTTTGACAATGACCAACGAGTAACATCACAAATACTCGGATACAATGCCCCAAATAAAACACCTGCCATAGTCCTGAAAAAGACATCAATTTATAAAACTCTAACTATGGTACTGTTCAGTCAATTACTTTCAACACAATCATTCATGAAGCTTTAGTCCCTTTTAAATATTTTAAAATCACTATAGGCACTAATGTTTTATACCAACTCATGTTTTTATGAGAAAACAATTTCTAGTGTAATATTCCGAGGAGGAATAGAAGAGGATTTGGAAATTCATGATCTCTCCTTTTTCCCTCTGGTTTTCTCCAGCAAAGACTTCCAAGATGAGAAGTGTGTGCGTGTGTTAAGTGGGATTCAGGAGAGAGCCGCTGCTGAGCTCCAGAAAACAAGCACTGACAACAGGAAGGGGTGGGACAGGAAGGGACACAAGCAAAAAAGGAATAGTGGAAACAGGGGCTATGACTTCAGTGGTAAAGGTGTGGAAGTCAAAACGGAGATGAGCAAGCGAAGCACAAGAGAAAAAAACACATGGGAGAGAATTCCTCCACCCAGCTCCTGTCCTTAAGGAAGTCAGGCAGATGGGGAGTCAGGCCCTGACCGAAGCCGCACTGCGTACGGCCGGGGGGGGGCAAGGCGACCACGGGAGGCTGCCTGGAGGATGTGACATCTGAGCCAATGTCTTCAAAAATAAATTCTGAAAAACTGGACAGGAAATAAGGTGTGACAGGGGAGAGGAAGAATACAAAGTACAACGGTCCTGAAGTCTGTGTGGGTAGAGCAGGGTGAGGGGAGGGGGGGTTCTGCAGAGGGAGTCAGGGAAGGTGACTCGGCGAGCCTGAGGATGGGGCAGGGATGCCTGGTCATGGCAACAAGTGAAAGCGGAGTTCCTGACTCAGGTGTTGGGTGGAGGACAACGCCACTGTCTGCCACTGGCCTGAGGGTCACCTCAGGGCCTCAGCTTAGAAGACAGGCAATATGGGCAGAAGACATGAACAGACATTTTTCCAAAGAAGACATCCAAATGGCCAACAGACACATGAAAAAGTGTTCAACACCACTCCGCATCAGGGAAATCCAAAGCAAAACCTCAGTGAGATACCACCTCACACCCGTCAGAATGGCTAAAATTAACAAGTCAGGAAATGACAGGTGTTGGCGGGGATGCGGAGAAAGGGGAACCCTCCTACACTGTTGGTGGGAATGCAAGCTGGTGCAACCACTCTGGAAAACAGTATGGAGGTTCCTCAAAGAGTTGAAAATAGAGCTACCATACGATCCAGCAATCGCACTACTGGGTATTTACCCCAAAGATACAAATGTAGGGATCCAAAGGGGTACGTGCACCCCAATGTTTATAGCAGCAGTGTCCACAATAGCCAAACTGGAAAGAGCCTAGATGTCCATCGACAGATGAATGGATAAAGAAGATGTGATATATATATATGTGTGTGTGTGTGTATGTATATATGTATATGTATACATACACACATATACACAATGGAATATTATGCAGCCATCAAAAGGAATGAGATCTTGCCATTTGCAATGACGTAGATGGAACTGGAGGGTATTAGGCTGAGCAAAATAAGTCAATCAGAGAAAGACATGTGTCATATGATCTCACTGATATGAGGAATTCTTAATCTCAGGAAACAAACTGAGGGTTGCTGGAGTGGTGGGGGATGGGAGGGATGGGGTGTGGGTGACAGACATTGGGGAGGGTATGTGCTATGGTGAGCGCTGTGAACTGTGCAAGACTGTTGAATCACAGACCTGTGCCTCTGAAACAAATAATACATTTATATGTTAAAAAAAAAAAAGATAGTAGGAAGGGAAAAATGAAGGGGGGAAATCAGAGGGGGAGACGAACCATGAGAGAGGATGGACTCTGAAAAACAAACTGAGGGTTCTAGAGGGGAGGGGGGTGGGGGGATGGGTTAGCCTGGTGATGGGTATCAAAGAGGGCACGTTCTACGTGGAGCACTGGGTGTTATACACAAACAATGAATCATGGAACACTACATCAAAAACTAATGATGTAATGTATGGTGATTAACATAACATAATAAAAAAAAAAAGAAGAAGAAGAAGACAGGCAATAAATACCGGCCAGGGTGAAGGAAGGTTGTCTTCCTTTCTTTTTTCTGGTGAAGGAAGAGAAGAGAATGGGAGAAGCGAGCCTGAGATAGGAACAGGCTGGGGCGAATGGGGAAAAGAGAAAGCTTAGGACTCAGGGAGAGAGTACTGGAAACTCAGAAAGTCGGGGCAAGAGCCCGGTGACACAGGAACCTCCTGAAAGCAGAATGAAGCCCCGCAGGAAAGAAAAATGGGCGCGAGGCGCTGAGGTGGCTGAGTGAGTAGGTGGTGGGTGTGGAGGTAGAGCAGTAAAAGCCCCACATGGTCACAGGGCGCCTGGGTGGCTCCGTTGGTTAAGCGTCTGCCTTCGGCTCAGGTCATGGTCCCAGGGTCCTGGGATGGAGCCCCGCAATGGGCTCCCTGCTCGGCGGGGAGCCTGCTTCTCCCTCTGCTCCTCCCCCCTACTGATGCTCACACTCTCAAATAAATAAATAAATCAAATCGTAAAAAAAAAGCCGGTCACAACACTGACACGCAGGTATCGTGAGGGCTTGTGAAGACGACTGGGGCAGTAAAGCCACATCTCACATGACAGGTAAAATATCTGGAAATGTTTAAAAGGAAATGTACAAACCCTTGGTCTTCAGGCCATATTTAGGGCAAACGCTAGGATCCCCCATGATTTCTAGTGCAACGGTGTGGGTGTCTCTCTGGTAGCCTCAAGGACACAAAATGGCTCATGTACAGGCGGAGTCTGTCACTTGGATCAACTGCTATCGGTTCATTCAAAAGTGGACATCTCTTTACTAAAAACTCAGATATTATTTTGGATACGAGATAAAGTAAATTTCATCAAAGTAAAAGCACAGTTTGGTAAATTCTTCTATTCTCTCTGAATGTAGGAAGAAATCTGACCCAACTCCCCCCACCCAACAAATGAGCCTATTTTCCTTAGACTTACCTACATTTTATGGTATAGATCCATTACAAATACACAAGAAGACCTCAGGAGTTTTATGGCATTTTACAATGTTTGCATTTTAAATACTGTGTTCTCAGTGTCTTTAATTTTTTTCCTACCGAAGCTCTTTTTTTCTAATCAGAAATTATTTTTAAAAAACTCTTTTGGGCGCCTGGGTGGCTCAGATGGTTAAGCGTCTGCCTTCAGCTCAGGTCACGACCCCAGGGTCCTGGGATCGAGTCCCGCATCGGGCTCCCTGCTCAGCGGGGAGCCTGCTTCTCCCTCTGCCTCTCTCTCTCTGTCTCTTATGAATAAATAAAATCTTTAAAAATAAATTTAAAAACCTCTTTCAATGTTAATTTATTTTACAGGTTAACTAAACACATTAAAAAAAAAAACCTACTCCACCAAATATAACAGTTGAATGATATTATCTGTGATTTCCTGCCTTTAAAAAAAAATATGTACATACATAAAACCTATAGTGGACGTACCTCTCTAGGAAGAGAACAAGAATGTTGTCTGAGTTCAATTGTCAGAACCATGAGGATGATTTGCATGTACCCCTTGACAGCACAGAAACTCTTTTTCTTCTGTTCCACTTGTTATTTAACCAAGCATAGAGAGGAACCATCCCCCCTACACAGAAGTAGAAAGAGATAATTCCTCATTCAAGTATGCCCCCCCATCTCTCTGATAAAATGAATAATTATTTTGATACTACAGAACTAGCTGGGAATGAGATGGTGAGATGAAGAGGGGACACGCTCTCAAATGTCAACCGGCAATTTGATTCAAGAGTTCCTGAGCATCTGCCACAGGTCAGGTACCGTGCGTGCTAAGCAGTGAGCAAGGTTACAGGGGATGCAAAAGAGGAGTAAGACAGAGTATCAGGGTCCTGTTGCCCTGCTGCCCTGCTCATGGATTTGAACTTCATGCTGTAGGCAGCAGTAAGCCTTTGAAGCTTGTTGTGATGAGCACCGAGGGTTGTCATGGGTGATGAATCACTAAATTCTATACCTGAAATTAGTGTTGCCTTATATGTTAACTAACTGGAATTTAAATAACAACTTGGGAGAAAAAAAAAATAAAACCAGACTCATGTTTTGCAAACATCAACTGTGGCAACCGCCAGGAGCAGGAATTGATGGGAGAGACTGGAGGGAAGTCAGGAGGGTACTGCCACAGTCCGGGTAAGAGATGCTGAGGGACTGGCCTGGAGCAGTGCGGAGCGGGGAGAGCTTTGAAGGACACTGTGGAGGCAGAATTGGCAGGATGTTATGAGGGCTTGGATGAATGGTGAGAAAAATTAAGGTATGATGATATCAGGATTTCCAGTACTGATGTTTGGCACTTGATGAGTGAACACAGGTTGGAGATGGAATGGTAATGAATTTGGTTTTGGATAATTTCGGACAGATCCACTTACAAGACACCCTGGGAGAAAGGTCCAATAATAGGCAGAGCGAAAGAGGAGTGCAGCCCCAAGGACAGAGGAGGAGGCAGAAGATATTTACTTGGCAGCGCGTAACACGTAAGTAATAGTTGACTCAGAGAAGAGGATTAAATATCCCCGAGAAGAATGGAGAGTTAAGAGAGGCCTGAACATGCAACTCCCCAGGACCTTATTATTTAAGGAACGGGCAACAGAAAAACAGTTTGGGAACGAGAAAGAGAAAGACCAGAGCAAGAGGAAGGAGGATATGTCCTGAAATCAATCAAAGGGAAAAGAAGGGGGACGGAAGTTGGGAAACCACTGTCGGTTATTTCAGGAGGAGTCAGCAGTGAGGCTAATGGCTTTAGCATGTAGGAGCTCACGGCTGACCCACGGGAAAGGCACTTCACGCAGACGAACGAGCATGAGGGCCCCGGATCAAACGGGAGACAGTCCTGTGGAGGTAGGTGGAGCATGGATGTCCCCAGAAAGAATCTGGAGGTCAGCGTGGTGGATGGTGCCACTGTAGGGGATTTTCGTTTTTCATCTATTTTTGTATTTGCCAATTTTCTGAGAAGAATGCACATTATTTTAATAACGAAAACAAAACAAAGAAATGAAGAGAAAAGGAAGCCAATTTTTAGAAGAATTTGGTGTCATGGGGTCCTCAGCCTTGAAAAGTGGAATGGTGAAGTGGAAAAGATCTCAGGGTTGGGTTCCTGCACAGCAGTAGCCATAGGGCCCTAAGGAGAACATTTAGAACTTCTCCCTGGGCCTTGGCTTCCTTACACATAAATACAGGAGCTGGGCTGGAAAACCATGAAGGTGATTCCTTGTTGGAGAAGCCTAGGCCTGAGCTTGTGATGTGAGAACAAGCTCACAAATACATTAGTGGAAAATGGTATTTAAGGAAACCCTGAAATAAACTGTGTAAAGAACAATTAATTTACAATGCCAATTATCACGCCAACTTATGTTTTATAATTTCTGATCTCACTTGCTTTTCTTAAAGTGAGGAACACCTGCCTCAATTATAACATACATCTCTTTGTGTTCTTTTCCTTACACCTTCTGGTTTAAAAATAACACTCAGTTCCTACCCCAGAGTCTCCTCTGTGCATCAGTCAAGACGGAGAGCAATGCTTTGTGGGTAAGGCCTGGGCTACCGTTGACAAAACTACATATTTACTGCTTCCTTTAGAGTATTCAAGGACATAAAGTTTTCACTGAGCAATTTTCACAGGCACTGAGCAAATAAAAGCATCAGGCTATATTTCATATGCATACCCTCTTACATGGGATGAGTGGCTTGGACACTTTTTAGTTATTTCTGTTGCAGGTGCTTTTAGGCAACAGACAACAATGTAAATTAGCGGCCAAAGGCCCAGGCAGTGAAAACCATTCCGCCAGACCTAAAAAAAATTAGGTGGGAGCCAAGAAGGAGTTTAGAAACAAAAATCCTAGGACATGAAAATTCAAAAGTACCTGAAAGGAGACCTGGCACGATATCCTGCTGGAAGTGGGTGCCCTATCCCACGTGTTCTGGGATACCTCCCGGGAAACACCCACAAATTCGTGACAGTGACCTGCTGTCTCTAGTTATTGGACAAATCTGCATACTGATCTGAAATCTGCCTTCCTGACACCCACCCCTTAGCTCCAGTTCTGTCCTCAGTATGATTCCACTGTAGATTATTCTGCTACTGCTCATTGCTGGAATACCCTCTGTCCTGGGGAAACTTTATAACCGAGTAACAATCTTACAGCCTATAATGCAAATTCATCTTTCCTTTCTCTATTACTTTTCAGGAAGGATGAGAGCTGAGCTGTTGGTCTATCATATAGACACTGCTATTAATCTGAACCCTTGTTAAAAACTTTCACTTAAATTTGGTACACCAAGTACAGCAGATCCTTTGATTGGAGCAGGAGACCAACTCTTTTAAGTGGCCTCCATTTAACCAACCTGTTGCGGTAACCAATGTTCTCTCGCCCTCTGGAAAGCACTCTGGCCAATGTCCACAGCAGGCAGAATGCTCATAGCCAGTCGGCTGCTTTCTGGTAGGAGCACACACTTCTGCTCTCCCATGTTGAGCAGTATGCTGACCAAGACTCGGCTGTGTTTATTCTCAAACATTCTCTGCCAGTGTATTAATTGTTGTAATTACATAACTAAACAGTATACAAATCAATAAAATATGCATTAAGGAGAGTTGTTTATGGAACAGGTTCAAGGTATGGAAAGACTAAAGCTGATTCAGTAAACAACGCTATCAAATTAGGTGCAGATAAGACAACTGTAAAAAAAACCTCGAGAAAAACTATAAAAATCTAGAGGGATTTTACCCTCATTTACTTCGCAAAGGCCTTTAAATTCTCACTACCTTTAAAGTGGGTGGTGTCGATCATGCATAATATAGTTTATGCAGGACAAGCCATGCAGGTCTTTAAGAGCGGACTTCTACTCGAAGAAAGACTTTGGCCTTCCTTCGAGGATCGGCAAATGAATGTACCTTTGTGTGCTTTAAGTTAAAATTTAAATACTTAAAAACTGTATTATCTTTTTTAGGATTTCCAGCTTCAATCACCTTTTTTAACAGCAGATCAATTACTGACCCTGATGAAGTCAGAAAGAGAAATCTCCTCCTGCAGTTTTTATAGCTGGCTTGTCTCTCAGGACCCTGACAGAGAATTGCTCACATGAAGATGTCATCATAGACAATCTTAAGACTGCATATCATCAGTTAAAGTTTGCCAAGAACTATGCAAATTGAGGTAGAGTAGTCAGAGCTGCCAGGAACTGTATACATTAGTCAGATTATACTGACAGGGACCGATAAAAACAACTGGGTATGTATGGTATTTAGCAAAAGCCAGAGAACTATGGGGGGAAATGTGTAAGAAACCATAAATGGAAAGATCAGATACAAAATTAAGAGGAATTCCATCGGCAGACAAGATTTATGAAGCTGAGTATTCAAAATGAAGTTCTTTAAAAAACGCAGGACAGTACGTAGTGAACTCTGACTGGGAGAACTTTCCAGAAAGAGTCAGTCAGTCACTGAGAGAGCAAAGACACTAAGGGAGGAAAAAAGCAAAGCAAGTGTCAGGGACTTTGTTACAGAAAAACTTAAAAATAGGATATGAGGAACAAGGCTTATACAAAATGAATCACTGTAAAGTTTTAAGAAGCAGTTTATAATGAACTACTCCAGTTCCCCCAAAATGGTTCAGATGGTCTCATGATCCTATTAAGGTATCATTAATCTCTAAAAAAAGAAATGAACAGGCTCTAGGATCTCAGACATGTACCTCATTCGAATCTATGTGAAGTGAATGAACCATTCTTTGATGTTGCTAAAACATTCTAGCAAAAAAATATCTACCTAGGGGAAAGAATACTTAAAAGGTCCATCATTTCAGAACAGATTCTAAAAAGATGAGAAATAGGTATCACTTAAGTGTTTGGATTATAGCTTACTTCCTACAGTACTCTGCCGTTAACAAATGGCTTTTACATACAGGATTTTTTTAAAAATCCATAAAATTCTGTGAGGTAAATATAACCTTTCTATAAGTGAGAAAATCAAAACTCATAAAAGGTGAATGATATGCCCAAGCTTACACAGCTGGAAAACAGCAGACCACCGTGGTCATTCCAATTTAAAGCATTACAAGAAGTTTAGAAGACAAAGGAAAAAGCTAAAATTTCCATTAATTCCAATAATTGTCTTCTTAAATGTCTTCTCTTCTTCCTTCCCACCACAGACTGTAATCATTCAAAGAGCCTGCTTTGTCATTCAACATCGTACCACACACATTTACCTTGGCTACCTAACCTTCATACGAATCATTTAATGACTGTACAATAGCATGACATGTGAATGACTTAGTCAAAATAATACTGTGGGTAAGGTGCTACTCTACGGAACCAAAGACAAATAAGAGAAAGTTACTTAACCAGTCCTTTTATGGGCCAGGCAGGTTTCTGATTGTGTGTTTGTTTTTGCTATTATAGGAACAACTGAAATGAAAAGTCTTTTCTCTTTGGCTCATGGGTCACAGTGGTGGTCACTGGAATGAAGAGCAACCCCTCCCTCCAATAACACTTCACCTCATCCCCTTCATAGACAACGTTTTTGAATTACTTTTTGTGTCATTCTGTACCCCGCTTCTTTCTATTTTTAATAATTAAGAAGAATATGTGTAGGTGAAAATATTTTTACATTTTATTCCTTATTACTTGCAAAGATGGTTATTCCACACAGAACAAGTGTACCCTGTGGAGAAGTAGTGAGAGCTCTCTTGGAAGCATGGATATAATCACCGAGATTGAGCAAGAACGTCAAATGGCCAATGTTTCATTTTATTTGGCTCTCGAATGATCATTTGGTCTTTTGCTTTCCTTAAAATACAACCAAGCTAGAGCTACATGGCACAAGCTAAAAGAGTGATCTGGAAGTTGATTAATTTATCTGGAAAACCATCAGCTCTCCATTTCAATTTGTGCCATGACGACACAGACTAAATCAAATTTTAAATGAATGCAAACACAGCCACTCTCCAGGCCAGTTTCTGAAAAAACACCTTAACTCTTCCAAGTGGAAGTCTTTGTAGATCCTGAGAGGCCTATATGTTGCTTTTAATTTAGAGAAGTGTCAAGATACATTTCTCCAAGGGCCAAGAAAGAAAGATTATGCAACCTAATGAGATGAGGCCACGTTAAACCCTGAGCTGATGGCTCTCTGAGTAGTACGCAAGTCCCAGTGAATGTTCTCATCATTTTGGATCCTTTACCCTACACATGGTGTCTCTGGGTTGGAAAGCATGACAGAGGCCATCTAGCTCAAATAGTCATCACTGACCACATCCTAATTCACTGATAAGGCAGACTTGGAAAGAGCATGGAAGCTTCCAGAGACAGCAGTGTGCCAGGACACTTGGTTATTCCTTACCTCACTCCCAGAGTGTGTGGCTCAAACCTGTGTAGGTACAAGTCCCCAAGAAGAGCCATGGTGACTTACCTCCCGGGGCCCGGGAGCGGCACTGCCCGGTCATGGGGCTGTACTCCTGGTTTTCATCAGCACACACACAGAGGAAGGACCCTTCCACATTTTCACAGAAGGCTTCACCACACACCCCACTGAGCAGCTCGCATTCGTTCACATCTGGAAAAGGGAGCACAGAGCAAGTCAGATGCGTGCCTCCCTCCCAACAGCTCTTTATTTCACCAGCTGTACCAGGGCTAAGTGGTGTCTGCTTGTCACAAATGGTCCCGAGTGAGCAATCAAACCCTTCCACTATTTTCTGGGGAAGGGGCTCCTCAGGGATGGGCTGCACAATTTGGTTCGTGTAAAAAGGACCATGAAAACAGAGCAAAGTTTCCATGTTCCAATTGCACTTTACAGAGGGTCCTGGGATTGTACTGCCAGTAGCGTATGTACACCCTGGCCATTTAATTCTCTCTGCCTTGACTTCTTGACATAATGAGGTCTTAAAGAACGTGACAGTCCACTCTCACTTTTAAATTCAAGGAAAATTAGCAAACCTGGCGCTTCAGAAACAACCACCTTTCTCACATTCATTACAAAATTGTTTTCAATCTATACATATATCTGAAAATACAATTCTCTAGTAGCCAAAATGTCCATACTTTAACAACCAGAAATCAGGTTGCGTATCCCTTTGGGAAATGAAGGAACGACCCCTGTAAATACTCACCAGGTTAATCATTCACACCAAACAAACCGTTCCAGTAACTTATCGTGGGCTGTGCCTTTAAAAATTCTGCGGGTGTACCACAGTGTCCTTTCTATTTTGCTAAGTGTTTTTTGTCTGCACTTTATGCTTAATTAAAACACAGCCCAGGAATCTACTAATGAGTCCATTTTATTCAATATTATGCAAGCACATAGCCCTAAAAGGGGCTAATTCTAACGTCTGACCTTGCCCAATACTACATTGTAACGTGTCTCGTCCAAAGAAATTTTAGTAAGGAATGCCCAGTTCAACAAAGTACTTGACTTGACATCTGAAATGCTCATGTATTTTATGCCTTAAACATGTACAAACATCAGCTCTCATGAGCGTACTTTGAGATGGTTTATACAAAGTTAAATATTTGAGCAATTATCCAAATCATTCAGGGAAAAAAGAAATCTTATTTTCACCTACTATACCCAGTTAATTGGACAAAAAGTTTATGTATCTTGACTTAATTGGATAATTACCTCAGTTTTCCATTTCACTTTGTATATAAACAAATATAAACCTAATGAGCTGGGTTTTGCTTATGAAAAGGCATTATAACATGACAGAAAGCAGAGAGAGTTGGCATATTTAATCAACCCAGTCATAATTTAGACCAGAAAAATTGACTTTAGAAATTTGCCAGTTCACATTTATCAATTTGGTAAATGTCAAATGGAACTTTCTACTTTCTAACTTGTATTATTTACATGACTCTTGGTATCTCTCCCATGAGAATGAATTTACTCAAGCCAAAAGTACTTTCTGGTTTACTCCTGCAGGCCAGGCACTGGGGAAACAATGATGACGCAGGCAGGCCCAACTCCTGCCTTCACAGAGCTTACAGTCAAGCCAGACAAATCAGCCAGATGATCTCACAGGCCGTGATAAGTGCTAAGATTGAAAAGTGCAAGGCAAGCATGGAGCAGTGGACCTTCCGGGCAGGGGCAAGTTAGGGAAATGATATTGGAGCCAAGTTCCATCTGAAGGATGAGGAGGTGATAAGGAGCAGAGTTGGCAGGGGGCTGGCGGGGGGTGGGGGCGGGCAGGCACAGGAAGGGTCCAAGTAGAGGAAACAGAATGGCCAAAGTTTGGTCTCAGGACTGATTCAACTCTTAAATTCTACAGAACACCCAGCAGGAAGTGTATATAGTAGGTGCTCAGTTAACATTTTTGAAAGAGTGAATAAACAGATGAAATGACACCTGTTGAGTTCGGTAAAATCCCTCCTCTAAGGGTGGTGTTTCGTGGGCTGAGACAGAATGTCAAGTTGGGTTCAGTGTGCTCATCTGACTGGTTAGAAGTGAACTTCAATTGGGGGCTCAGGAGCTGATATGGAGTTAATGGTGGGACATTGCTATCTTAACAGGTAACAGTTAAAATCTGCTGTGAACCTACAATAGGTCAACTATGAGTCCCAGCCAGGGCAAAGAGACCAGGGCTCTTGAGGCCTCGGAGAGGGCAGCTGCAGGCCATCTACACAAATGACAGCCCGAAAGTTTGTCAGTACTGTAACTGAATCCGCCAAAGGTATTCTGGAAGCAGGAGGAGGGTTCAGCACCGAGCTGGAGAGAGAAAGATGGAGCAGGGACAGTGTCTGGGAGGAGAGGGACAGTACCCTCAGGAGCAATGGGCTGCATCCCTACTCAGGCAAGGGGAAGCTGGGAAGATGTTTCCAGCAGAAGGAGCAAACAACAGCCTAATCGCTGCACAGCTGTGAACCACCACAAGCAGTTTTATGTCACTGGAGGCGAAGAAGGAGGTGCTGAGGCTGAGGAGTGGCAGCCAGGTCACAAGACCTGTTCAGTCAAAATATTTAGACAAGTTTTCTTGCCTGCATTTTAGTGCAAAGGAGACTAAAGCAGGAGTTGGAACCAGCAACTATGACAGTGTTAGAGTAAAAGTGGTGACTATTCACGGGGGCGATTTCATCACTAAACCTCCAAGTCGATTTTACGTTCCCCGTTTAATCTGGACGGGAAATGAATTAATGCTTTGAATTGCAAATGTTCAAACTCAGAAGTTACAGACTCCTCCTGAGACAGTGCCTGCTATGAAATGAACGGAGTAAGAGTAAAGAAAAAGCCTCGTTACCTGTGATGTTCTGAATTTAATAACCTTTCTTCTTTCCCAGTTCATGGCTCCCAGTGCAAATGTTTCATAATGAATTTGATTTAAAGAAATCACAGCTGATCAGAAAATGGAATATGAAATGGGTTGTCTATAGGAGCATGTGCTGGACCCTGTTCTGGGACATCTGGTGATATTCAAGATGCCTCCTAGCTCTGTCAATCCCAGAAAGACTGAAGAAATAGAGTTGCACTGTCCAAAGCATCATTTTACGGGTGTCATTCCTGGAAAATGAAACTCCTGCCAACACTTTTCCTTAACTGCACTGCCTAAGGAGGTACATCTTGAAGACAGACAAGCCACACCACACACCAGACTGTTTCCTGTGCAGGAGGGACTCTACAGAAGGGCTCCGTAACCACAGCTCAGAGTTTAAACAGATGTTCTTTTTTAATATACATGAAATTCAAAGTTCTTCTTCTCTATTTCTTAATGTCCCGAACAATTTCAGAAGCCATCTTTCTGCACATCCCCAAATCGTGTGACAAAATCGCATGAGGATGAAATTCTATCCAAATTACCTTGCTTACAATCTCTGCTGTCCTTGATAACTCTGATGGCATTTCAACAGGGGGGACATGAAACATACTGTGGAAAGAAATCTAAACACTCACCCACACACCCTTGCCCATCCTGTGGGGCCTGGAAGCCCTGATAACAGAGGCAGCGGAAGGAGCCAGCCGTATTGTCACAAAACCCGTGACTGTCACAAACAGTGTTGTTTACACATTCATCAACATCTGCAAAAAAGACATTTAACATCAGACACAAAACACAGACTGACACACACCAGATATTAATGGATAGACAGAGGCGCTCGACACACCTCGATTAGCATGAGATGATCATGTTTACACAGAATGAACTTCTAAAACATTTTACACATCAATAAAATGTTTTCATGAAAATGTCTTCATAGACAAACACTGGGCTCTGCGAGAAAACATTTACTTTCCTCAGGAAATGTTTTCGAACAGAAAGAGCTGCTATAATCGCCATGGTCAGTGTTTTCTGCCTGCTTCCAACCCTTTATTTCCAAGGAGAGTATATTCTCCTACCGGGGAAACCCGTGGAAGTATTGTCACCTTCCTGGGTTGCGGTCAATGCCCACAGTTCTTTCTGCAGAAGTGGCTCACTCAACCCTACAGATAACCTTGGGCAAATCTCAACAGCATTCCCAGGGAGGGAGGAGAGGGAGACAGAGGATCTGATGAGTTCAGCAACATAGCCAGGAAACCTGACTTATTCACAAGAGAAGACTTCCTGTCACCAAGTTAAAGCCACTCAAGGTCCTAAATGTCAATGCTGCTCCCACTGGTTAGCCAGTGGCCCACTGGCAAATTCATTGTGTTCTCTATAAACTTGATGATAGTGTTCCTATGCCTTTTTTCCCCAATAAAAATGTTCTCATAAAAGTGATGTCTTGATTAGGAAGTTATAAACAGACTTTTAGATACACTTCTTTATCCTTACGGTAACTAACTGACTTCGCCTTTTTCCTTCCCCTTCCCCTTTTCCTGGTTTACTTCCACACCGCACACTCCCATCTGTCAGGTTCTGTCCTCTCTGCCTCTGGATTACACGCTCCCCAAATTCAGGCTTTTGGAGAAACAAGAAAATGCAATTACTGCATCCAAACACATGGGAAGATAACAAATGATTTAAAAAAAATGGTAAGCTGGGCGCCTGGGTGGCTCAGCCGGTTAAGCGTCTGCCTTCGGCTCAGGTCATGGTCCCAGGGTCCTGGGATCGAGCCCCGCATCGGGCTCCCTGCTCGGCGGGGAGCCCGCTTCTCCCTCTCCCTCGGCTCCCCCTCCCACTCGTGCTCTCTCTCTCTCGCTCTCTCTCTAATAAACAAACAAAATCTTTAAAAAAAATTTTTTTAAATGGTAAGTAGCCCTTGACAGAATTTAGTTTGGAGGAGTTAATAAAACTGAACTTTCCTCTTCCTCGATTTTTTAAAAGTTTTATTTATTTAAGTAATCCCTACACCCAACGTGGGGCTCAAACTCACAGCCCCAAGGATCAAGAGTCACACGCTCTTGAGCCAGCCAGGTGGCCCTGCTCTTTCTAAAGTTCTTAATGTCGAGTCAGGAAACTTTCCAGAAGAAAAAGAAGAAGATGAACGCAATATGATTTGGTAGCCATCTCACTTCCCTTCCTAATTTTTCAACATAATCGAGAGTAAGTTCAGAGACTATCTCACCTCTGAATTGTAAACTCTGAGTGACTACCCACTTTTCTTACTTTTCTCCACTCAAACAAGACTGTCCCTTCTCCTTTCAAGGCCAGGCTCTTTCCCTACCACTCTCTCCTCCCTCGAGTCCTACCTGTTCATCCTTCTCTAGCATCCTCAGCTACTCTTCCCTCCGCTGACTTCAAACATGTTAAAATCTCTTGGAAAAGCATTCACTTCACTATGATGTCACCTACTGTGCTTTTTCATTCATTCTACTGTTGCGAAATGTCTCAGAAAAACTATCTACGTGCACTGCCTTTGTTCCTCATGTACCTCATCAGCAAAAAAAAAAAAAAAAAAAAAATACTAGTAACCATACTATACTAGTAACATTGGTATATTCCTAAAATTACTGTGAGGACTCAACAAAGTACATGGATAAAGTGCTTAGAACATTACCTGGCATGTGACGTAGGAAGCATACAATACGGGCCAACCATTAGTATTACTATTATTCCTCCCCCTGTTCCTTCTTGACCTACAAACTCACTTTCTCACTCTTTATTCCATGAAGCTCCTCTGAGAAAGGCCACCAACGGCTGACCTGTCCGTAAATTTGATGATCATTTTCCAGTCAGCCACCATCCATCATCCTTGACCCCCAAGGCTGGCCAGCTCCCTCCTTGAACTCTCTCTTTCCATATCCCAGGACAGAGTATTATTCTTGTTCGACTTTTAAACACGTTGGCCAGCCCTCATCCTTCCGCAGCCTGAAGATGGGGTCTGCCAGGGCTCGGGCCTCGCCCTGGGACCTGCTGCTTCCTCAGTGCTACCCCATCCCACCCTTTCCAGACAAGCTGGACTTCAATTACCACGGTCCTCAGAATGAATCCCAAAGCTTCATCTTCAGCCGGGATCCTTCTTATTCTTATTCGTTTCCATTTCATCTTCTGCTCTAATCTCGAACTTATCAAGCCTGAAACCAAATCCACTGTATTCTTCCTAAACCACACTTCCTGAGCTTACTGACAAATCTCTGGTATTTTTGTCCTTTTTTTGCCTCTTACCTCAACTTGAACCAAAAACTCAATGACATTGTTTCACATCTAAAAAACTGACTCTCCCCTGCAACATCGAACACAAAGATGACGTGCAGTAAATCTGTTCTGATGGTTTCCAATGTCAGCACAACGCTACAATTTACTTACTGATCACAACCGTGAGAGCCGTAACTACAGAGTATCATCAAATCACTTAAGGCAGGCCACTACTAATTTTAGACTTCCGGAAATGGGTATTTGTCTAAGAGATTATTCACTGAGCCACAAGATTTAAGGGCTGGAAAGAAACTCAGAAATGCTTCAAATTACCAACTATATACTGATGATACCCCAGTCTTTCTCGAAGGTTGCCCTCTGGCCTTTAAAACCATTTATCTGATATTATGGGACATGTTCATGATAAATGAACTTAACTATGATCCCCCTCCTCACCTCACCTCCGTCTCTCCTTTTTCTCTCATCAGAGACTCCAACCAGTCACCCTAGCTAGAAATCTTGGGGGCATGCTCCCCTCTCTCTCTGCCCTGTCCCTCCTCTATCATTCCCTCTTATCTGTCTTCCCCAAACTCCTCACACTCCTTATCTCCAGTCTTGCATCCCTTCCTCTAATCCATTCTCCACCAACAGCAAACCTGTCAGTGACACTCCCTCGTTCAGAATATTCAGTATCTCTTCTTGGCTGGAGGACACCAACCACTCTCTTTGGCAGAGCACAGAGCACCCGTCCTCCTCAGGCTCCTGGCTAAACTTCCAGCCAGAGTTCTTAGCCAACATTTCCTTCCCAATTTATGTCCCAGCCGTCTCAGGATACCAGAGTTTCTCGAAAACCCTATGGTCTTTGATTTCTCACTGACTTGGAACCCTCCACTCCCTCCCTGCACTAGAAAGTCTCCCCATTTATCTGCTTTGCTCAGAAACTCCTCCTGGCCCATCAGCAGTCAGTCCAAGGGACACCTCCCAAGTGTCAGACTTCAGGGTCCATCCTCTCTCCTCCCAGGGCATTTTGTGCCATTGCTGTACCCCACCGGTCCACTGTTTGGGGTGGAGAACCTCCAACTGAATCTTGCCGGCAATTAGCTCCCTACTAAAATGAGAAAGAAAACAAAGAAGGAGGAAGGAAAACCAGTGCCGAAAATCTGGCGGCTTTTAGTCCAGATTCTTACAGTAACATCTCTTGCTTTCCTTTTCGTTAATTCTGTGAAGCCACAGCAGACTATGACTTCGTGTTAATGACCACCAGCTCAGGCACTGAGAAGCTGACCTTAAGGTGAACAAGTCCTGAGACGGTTATGAATTACTGGGCGTTGTGCAGTCTCAGACTTAATGTACCAGTGATTAACACAGAAAGTTTAGATGAGCAATATTTTGGATTTGAACGAATAGGAAAACATAACATGGAATGCCTGCTGGAGACTAGCTCTTCAACAACTCATATTTTATGAAAATGATACACTGTAACTCTCAGCAGTTTCATGTTTTCAACAATGAGGTAAGGTAATAGCTGAACAAAAGGACAACATTCCTTTTACTTCTCTAATGACCTGTATAAAACAACATTATTTCATTAGAACGGTCTTTGATGATGTGAGTGCTGAGATATTTTTCCATTGTTAGTCCTGTCTATAAAGTTCTAAGACCTGCTATAATTAAGATCAACTCTATCAAAATAAAGCTAAATGCAAGAACATTTATTATTATGTGAGAATAAAAGCCCTACCAAGATGCAAGCTTCATTAAATGGACAAGTGAATGCCATCTTGTTTTATTGAAGCTGATTTTTGAATATGAAACGGCATTCTGAATGATGCTAATATGACAGGTTTTCTCTTTGCTTAATTAAGGGGTCATTCTATTAAATTTCTAAAACCAATTTTGCTTAGGCATCTGGAAGGGCCATGCATGATATTATCACCAGTCATAGTATCTCCTAGATGAGTGACGAAAAAATGACTTTCCAGAAATCTTTCCGTTGGCAACCCAGATGAATTAGTTATGCTCCTTAAGGTTGCTGATTTCTCATGCAAGTTCTTGCTATTAACATTTGATAGAGCAAGGCAGATATAAATATTATGGATATAGATATGAATTCAAGGAAGAATTACACAGACCAAGGATAGTGGATCACTGATATGAATTCTCTAATAACAAGGTTAATATAACCATCAGAAAGAGAAATAGAGCATCATTCTGGATAACTGGAACTACCTACCAGTGGCTCATTTTTAAAGTAGCAAGCTGTCAATGACTACACAGGCCCACATTTTGAAGGTCTTAACTTTTGACCCATCTGGTAGATCTATTTCCTTGCCCAACTGCTTTTTACCTGGTACATTTTCTCCACAGACCAAAGCTTTTCAAAACCTACCAATTATTATCAGGGATTTTACATATAAGAGCAGAACTCCAATCACATTTCTCAAATTCTCAAATAAAGGCATAAGCCAGATACTTGGTGTCACCTTCTCCCTTAGGTAAAGTGAACTATGAAATAAGGTGAAAGTATGGAAAAGAGGCATGATCTTCTAAAAGGGATTGGGGTTCTGGGATAAGGCTTATTTACTCACCAGAAAATTACAACTATGTTCAAAGACCTCAAGAATGAAATTCCTAATAAAACCCCAATGATTCTATTAGGTTTTCTGTACTATATACCACAAAGTATGGGCATGGGGAGAAAGGAGTATTTGTATGTACTTTGTCAATGAAATGATTTGGTTTTCTTCCTCTCGGCTACACCCCTCAGCTTCTTGTTCTGAACTAAGAAAAAAGCGCTTCTTTTTCTTTCTTAACATGTCCTATCTTTGTGTGGTTGATTTTCTTTTTCCTTATTCTGAGTAGGACAAACCACCTGTTGGAAGCAAAAGCTCTCTAATGAGCCTCGTGCTGCTGCCAGAACCCTCTAGAAAGGTGGATGACAGAAACTGAGTCCCATTTTTGGTAGTGGATCACTCACATGAAAATCTCCACAGCTGCATGGTTGAGCATGTCATCAAAACATTTTTATACGGATGATAGGGTTCATCTCAACTTAAAGGGACTTTGAAGACTATCCAGTTCAACCCCTTCATTTTAAGAACCAGAAAGCTGAGGCCGAGAGAAGCAAAGCAACTTGCCTCAAGGTTACCCAATCAGAGCTGGCAAAGGAACAGAGCCCGTGAAGGAGAAACCTTCTGAATCTAAGTTTGTGGCTCTACCCTTCCCAACCTCTTGCCTCCCACCACAGTAATGGTTATAAAAGGCCAGTGCAAGAGGATGAGAAACACATGTCTGTGTGTCCAACGAGCATACTGGTGTGTTTTCCTTACAAAGATGTAAGTCAGGACACTCACTTTTCAACTTATCTCCTACTGACTTACAGTTTAATCAAGTACCCACCTCTTACGCTTACACAAGGCCTGAACATCAAGTAGTATCAGACTTGAAACCTAAATACCCAAGGTACTGTATGTCCTGAAGAGACTACATTTCTGGGAGACCCTTGCAAGAAAGGCCCATCAAGCACCAAGGGTGGGGTTGCAGTCACGGAAAATCCCAGGGCCATGTCTAGCAGGGGTGCTCTCTGAATTTCTTCATAAAAAGGAATGACCCACTATTTCAGCCCAGGGCTTCCTGACCGACTGCAATTGGTTAAATATTTGGTGCCAGAATCTTTGGAAAATAAAGCCAAAAAAGTGTGTGTGGGGGGTGGAGAGGCTTACACTGGAAGCGATGTAGGGTTCCTGCTTCAGGGGAAATGCAGCCCTCATACTTCTTATTGAAAGGAACGGAAGCTGACCAAGAGACAGTAAATCCCAGCCAAGAAGTGGGATTGAACAATGTTAAACCAGCTGCATAGCTGCCCAAAGGAATTTTAAAATGGCATGGCGGCTGGCCCAAAACAGATTAAGGTCTCTCTCACAGCACAGGAGAGAAGCCAGCATTAAACGGAAGAGGAGTACGAGGCCTAAAGAAAAAAAATAAAATTTAGCCAATAGGAAATTAAAAACTGGATTTGGAGATGGTCCAGACGATACAATAGGATATGGAAAGAGCCCTTAAAAGAAAAAGGTCCACTGAGGCCTGGCAACATCAACAAGGCTGAAGAATATGGGCCTTGTGTGTTATGGAAAATAGCTTTGTTCTGAGAAATGGGGATGAGCCAGAAAACAGCAAAACTATGTTCTCGTGTGGAGTTTGACTGCCATGCCGATACATGACAAAGAAGAGGGGGGAACCTGGGGACACAGGTAGTCACAAGTATGTTCTGAAAGCTAGTAGCCTAAAATAAGCAGCAAGAAATGACAGAGGTAGCAAATTATACTTCAAATCCAACTTTCTGGACATAAATTCTAGAAAACAAGACTAGCCAATGAGAGATCATTTTCTTCTTAGTTTTGAAACCCACTACTTCAAAAAAGATTTACTTAAATGATTCTTTAAAAATTACCCAGAGCTTGCTCCCATTTGATTTCTGGAAACAGCTAGAAGTTCCAGAGAAAGTAAACCAAAATTTTGCCCTGATTTTAATCAATCATTTTGTGAACAACATATATTCACCATCCATAGTTAAAGACATCCTAATGAAAACCACTCTAAAAACACAAACATCACATCCCAGTCCAAAAGCATGGGACTCATTCTTGATTACCTCCCCACAATCCAATCATCGTACTCCTCTGATTTTCTCTCTTGGTTCTATCTCCATGCATGCTCTCCCCTCCTGTCAGCCTTATCGAGGGCTTCAGCATCTCTAACCTGAATTCTCACAGTGGCATCCTAATGGGTTCTGTGCTTTCAGCCACTCCAAATCCATCCTCCATAATGAGAGAATGATTAACCTACTGAAACAGTCCAATCAAACAATGCTCTGCTTAGACCTCTTCGGGTTTTCTCCATGGATAATAGTAGAAGGCCACTGACACCTATCTTCTGGAGCTCATCCACAGTTGGCTTCTCAAGATCTGTGCTTTTCTAACTGACCCCGCTGCCCCTGCATCTTCTACTTCCCTCTCTCTTTCTCTATTGGGTCATTCTATCAGGATCAAAAATTTCCAGCTATCATCTTAAAAGTAACCAAGAGCCTCCTTGCACATAAGCCCTTTAGCTACAACCGTATTTTTCAGTCTAAATTCTAACAGCTAAAGTTCTGGACCTTTCTACACACGTTGTATCCACACCATCAGTTTTCATATGTTCTTGGGTAGCTCTCATATATACTAATCCACTGGAATGGCTGTTGCTAAGGTCACCATTTTGTAAAATTCAAAGGACTCTTCTTGACTGGCATCTTCACAGATTGCTCAGTGGTATTTAATATAGTTGACCACTCTTCTTTTTAAGTACCCTCTACCTTTGGATTTTATGTTCTTATATGCTCCTGGGTTTCCTCTTAATCCCGTAGCCACACCCACACAATCTTTAACTTTACTCCTAAACCCTTGATGTTTCCTGGGAGGCTTTCCATATTCTGCCCCTGACTCTCCAGCCCATGAGTCACTGTGCCACCTTCCCTCTAAGCACCAAACACAGGTCTTTTTCATTTTCACTTTCCTGAATGCATCTACTACTTCCCTGCCTCAGAGCCTCTGCCGTCACTACACCTCCACCTGGGAATGCTCTACCCTGCCTGCCATCCCCAGCCCACTCTTCCAGCAGCTAACTCACTCTTTAGAGCTCAGCTATTTGTATATTTACTGCTTGCCCTGTGCACATGCAGATCCTCGAAGGCAGAGACCATACCTGTTTTGCTCATCACCACGTGCCCACAGTTTGGAACCAAGTCTGGCGTATAACAGGTGTGCAATGGCAACACTCAGCATATTACTTGTTTAATACAAAAGCCAGCAAAGCTTCCACAATCCAGCCTTGGCCTACCTCTCTAGCTATATCTTATGTATCACTTTTTCCCCTTTTACGTATTCAACTGAAACTAATTTATTTAGTGTTCCTGAATTTTTCCAATATTTCATGTCTGCAAATCTTTGCTTATGGCATCTATTCCAAGCCTCCAAGCCTGTCAAGGCTCAGCTGGAGCCTCCTGGAAGCTTTTCTGACCCAACCTTGTGTTGAAAAATGTGTCTAATCACACAGCATCTTTCTCCCCTCACTAGACACTTATGAAGACCCTAAAAAGATGGTGCATCATATTATACCACCAAAACCCAAGGCTGAGCACTCACAGCCATAGCCTGGGACAAAGAGCCACTGAAGCAGTGGCGCTGGGCTGGAAGAACAGCTGGGGACACAGCCGTGTTCCACCTGATCAAAAGCAACAGTACATTAAAGCTGCACTGGAGTTTAAGAAGCTGAATTTATAATGCAGAAACTTGTATCTGAAACTTTCAAAGGCAAACTTGAAAAGCTCTTCTAAGATGAAGATAAAAGAACAAACTGAATGGCAAGATACATTTTTGTATCCCAGAGTATGAAAGAGTTAAATACAAAAACAACACCACAAAGATAAAATACGCTAAGAAATAAAAGTATACAATTGATCACAACAGAATACAGAAAATGGCAAAGTAAAAAGCTAGGGCAGAAATAACAGCATCATAAAATTAAAAGGCAAATTAAAGAATGGGGTAAATATCTATAAAATATTGATAAATCATTATTATCCCTAATACATATAAATTGGTCAGAAAAACACAAACTCCGCCTCATACAGGCAAAACAGTATTTCACAGAAGACATAAATATAAAAGAAGTTAAGCTAACTGGTAGTAAAGGCACATTAAAAGGAGATATTATTTTCTCCTTATCAAATCAACAGAAAAATAACAACATTAGCTTCTTGAGAGTGTCAAGAGCTAGGTCTCACGGGGTGGTAAGGGAAGCAGAAACCAGCAGAACATTTCTGGAAAGCAAGGTGGTCCCAGGTGTTGTTAAGACCTGTAAGGTTGCCAGTGTCCTTTGATTTTTTTTTTTTTAAGATTTTATTTATTTATTTGACAGAGAGAGAGAGAGAGACAGCAAAAGAGGGAACACAAGCAGGGGGATGGGAGAGGGAGAGGCAGGCTTCCCGCGGAGCAGGGAGCCCGATGCGGGGCTCGATCCCAGGACCCCGCGATCATGACCTGAACTGAAGGCAGACACTTAACGAATGAGCCACCCAGGCACCCCCAGTGTCCTTGGATCTTGTATTAAGTATCCTCCAATCTAGTCTAGGAACGTGATCACTGATGAAGATAAACGTGTATATACAAGTGTATTCATAGTGCACTAAATGGCAACGACTACAAAGGAAACAGTCTTTATCTCCATAGTTCAGAAGATACTTTTACAAATATATGGTACAATAATGCTATGGAATTACGTAGTCATCAAAAATTTATTTTTAAAGATCAACAAAATACAAAAAATATAATGTAAAATGAAAGAGTTAAGACAAAAAGTATAAGATCTTATTTTAACAAATAAGTGAAAACTCTAAAAAAAGAAAGAGGCCAAACACTAACTGGCTGGTAGATAAATGATTTTATACTTGTGAGCATTTTCTAAATTTTCTACAATGAGCACATGCTACTCTTAAAATCAGAAAAATTATATATCTGCAAACAATTATTTGAAGATACTGAAAGGAGAAAATTCTTTGACTTGAGTGTATACGCAAGGATAGATGGCACTGTAACCAGAAAAAGCAAATGAGTAAAATAAAACCATATAAACAAAAGTAGAATAATCATACATATTCTAAGAAGAATTTAAGAACTGAAAACATTTAAAAGTCTTTCAATTCAACTGACAAAAAAAGCAGAGAATGTCTTTTTAAAAAATGTCTTTATTTTAAAATAAAGTATTTTGCTTGAAATGATAAAAATTACAGGAGGGGCACCTGGGTGGCTCAGTCAGTTAAGTCAGAAGTCAGACACTTCTCAGGGTCCTGGGATCGAGCCCCTCATCAGGGCCCCCCCTCAGCAGGAGTCTGCTTGTCCCTCTCCCTCTGCACCTCCCCCTGCTTGCACTGGCTCTCTCTCAAATAAATAAAATCTTTAAAAAAAATTACATGAGAAAAATTCTATTGTTAATAATAGTACACACATATTTTAAGTTAAAAAACCAAAGCAGTTCTCAATAATTGCAATTACAATTGAAAGCAAGGAAACAAAGTGAAATAAGTTAGTCAGAGAAAGACAAGTATCATATGATCTCACTGATATGAGGAATTTGAGAAACAAGACAGAGGATCATAGGGGAAGGGAGGGAAAAATGAAACAAGACAAACCAGAGAGGGAGACAAACCATAAGAGACTCTTAATCCCAGGAAACAAACTGAGGGTTGCTGGAGTGGTGGGGGGTGGGAGGGATGGGGTGGCTGGGTGATGGACACTGGGGAGGGTATGTGCCATGGTGAGCCTGTGAATTGTGTAAGACTGTTGAATCACAGACCTGTAACCCTGAAACAAATAATATATTATATGTTAATTTAAAGATAATAAGAAAGCAAGCAAACAAAAAATTTTAATACTTTTTAATCTAGCGAAGGTTTTTGCATACAAAGCTGTATTTGTTTAGTTTTAAAAACTCTGTGGAGACCCTGCCCAAAAATACAATCTTCTGAACATTAATTCAGAGATTCTGCTGAATGAAAAGTAAAAACACTTTAGACCTAATCCCTTCCTCTAATACAAATGGTAAATTCCCAGTTATGAATGTTTTCTACTGAAGAATGACTTTTCTATAGTATACAGTTAAGTACTGTATATAATTTTACTTTTTACTATGTGAAAATAAACCTTGGGCCAGTATGTTTCAGACCCTAAACTTATTTTATTTTCCTTTTGTACACTGTTTCATTAAAAATCATAGGGAAACATTCTTCAAAAAATATGTATAAAGAACAGTAGGAAGGGATTGATATAATAATAAATACTCTAAAAGGCAGCCAAAAAAAAAAAGGAAAGGAAAAGAAATGAGACAAATGGAAAATACAGTATAGATTTGAACCCCCTAATAGCAGTAATTATGGTAAATGTATATGAACTAAATTCTCCAATTAAAAGATGAAGATAAAAAACTACTATATTCTGCTTACAAGAAAAAGGCCCTTTCAAAACTAAGAACATGGAGAAGTGGGAAAAGACAAACCATGCAAAATCTAATTGAAAGAGGCATATGCAATTATACTGATAAAAAACAAAGTAGATTTAAAGACTAGATGCATTGATAGAGACAAACTGGGACATTTCAAAGGAATAAAAGGATCGATACACCAGGCAAGACACAGAAACTTCAGCATTTAATTCCATGGTCAACAACATATAAAACAAAACCCAGGAAACTAAAATTAGAAACAGATAAATTTCCATAATAATGGGAGATTGTAAAACACCCCTTCAGTAAATTATGTAATAAGCAGACAAAAACAGAGTAGGAATATACATGATTTAAAGAACTTACAAACCGGGCCCTAATTAACATATATAGATCCAACTGCAAAATACATGTTGTCTTCAAGTACACAAGGAATATTTACCAAAATTGCCCATATTTTGCACCACAACAAATTCCAAGGACTGAAATCATTGAAATTATGTTCTCTGGCTATTGAGCTATAGATAACAAAAATAAAAATTCTCCAAATGTCTGGATATTAAGCAAAACACCTCTAAATAATTCACTGGTTGAAGAAAAAAATGACAATGCATTATACTTTTATCTGAATAGCAAAAAACATATCAAAACTTGTGGCTGCAGATAAAGCCATTCTTAGAAAGAAATATATAGCCATAAATACATATTAGAAAAGAACATATATATTATAGAAAAGAAGGTTGAAAACCCAATGATCTAAGGATCTACATCAAGAAGGTATAAAGACAAATGAAGCCCGAAGAATATAAAAGCAGAAATTAACATAATAGAAAACAAAGAGAAAAATCAACAAAAGTTGTTTCTTTGCAAAGAATAACACCTGTGAAAGCCTGATTAAGAACAAAACAAAGAAAGCACAAATTACTAAATAAAAAATGAAAGGCATCACTAACACATTCTATAGACACTAAGGAGAGATAAGAAAAAGTATTATCAACAACTTGGTGCCAATGAATTGGAAATTTACCTAAAATTTTACCTAACATGGATAAGTTCCTTGAAAAACAGTGTTACCAAAACTGTCATGAAAAGTCCAAGAACTGAGACCATTACTTTATCCTTTAAAGAAATCTTAACTGCAATTTTAAAACTTTCATAACACCCTCCCGCACACACACACACACACAAAACAACATCAAAAACTTCCAGGCCCAAATGACTTTACTTGTGAATTCTTCAAGGAATCCAAGAAAGAACTAACATTAATCTTTTTTTTTTTTTACGTTTTTATTTATTTATACGAGAGATAGAGTGAACAAGAGAGAGAGAGCCCACAAGCAGGGGCAGAGGGAGAGGGAGAAGCAGGCTCCCCGCTGAGCAGAGAGCCTGACGTGGGACTCAATCCAGGACCCTGGGACCACGATCCAAGCCGAAGGCAGACGTCCAACTGAATGAGCCACCCCAGCACCCCTAACACAAATCTTACATATACTTTTCCAAAAAAAACCCAGAGGGGGCACTTTCAAATTCAGTTTATGAAACCAGAACAACCTTGAGTCTACAACTTCACAGAAGGTTAATCTCTCTCATGAACACAGATGCACATATTCTCAACAAAATGTTAGCAATTGGACTCCAGGGATATACTGTATAGGAAGGATACTATAGCATGACTGTTAGGTTTATCCTAAGAATGCAAAGGAGGGACATTCTGGGTGGCTCGGTCAGTTAAGTGTCTGCCTTCGGCTCAGGTCATGATCCCAGGGTTCTGGGATCGAGTCCCACATTGGGCTCCTTGCTCAGCAGGGAGTCTGCTTCTCCTTCTGCCTGTCGTTCCCCTGCTTGTATGCTCTCTCTCTCTCTCAAATAAATAAAGTCTTAAAAAAAAAAAAAGAATGCAAAGGTTTTCACTAAAAAAACAAATCAATATGGTTTAAATGTGTATGTGATGGTAGGCAGTGGAGCTACGACCTTTGACCATGATTTAGAATGGCATGTGAAACCTAGCACAACAAGATAGATGTCACCTGGGGTCACTGTGGACCTGAATTCTCAACCCTGAATTACTTATGCTTGAACTGCTACACAGAGAGAAATAAACTTTTATCTTGTTTAAAACAAACGCAGGAAAAAAAAAAAAAACCAGTCCATGTAATTTACCACATGAACAGAATAAAGGAGAAAATACAATTTAAAAAATAATACCATTATTTCAATAGATGCAGGAAAAGCATCTGTAATAATTAAAAACAATTCATAATAGAGTCTCATCAATCCACAAACAGAAGGGAATTCCCTTATCTGAAGAGTACATACTAAAAATGTCTATGGCAAACATCAAAGTTTAAGAAATATTCAATGCTTTTTCTGCTGAGATCAGGAATGAGACAAGTAAGCTAGCTACCACCATTTCTACTGGAGAACAGGTCCTAGATAGTGTAATAAGAAAAGGTATAATTATTGAAAGAAAATAAACCTAGCACTACATTATTTGTAGACAACATAACTGTTATGTTCAAGATCTAAAAGAATCTGCAGATGAACTAACAGAAATAACAAGTAAATTTAGCAAGCTCATAGGTACAAGGTCAATGCACAAAAATCAAATTGTTATAAGGGCAGAATACATTTTATTTTTTTTTAACAATTAGTATTTGCCCATTTTTATTTTTTTATTATGTTCAGTTAGCCACTGTATAGTACATAATTAGTTTTTGATGCAGTGTTCAATGATTCCATTAGTTAAGTATACCTTTTAAATACCCTTCACAACAATATAAAAATACTGAACACTTACTTAGGAATGACTCTAAAAAATTCTGTCCAAGACTACACAAAAAACTATAACAAAACACCAAAACAAATGAAAGAAAACCTAAATAGAGGGATGTGTCATATATATATGTATTGGAAGACTCAATACTGTAAAATATTAAATCTCCCCAAATTGATCTACTGACTGAATGCAATTCCAATCAAAATCCCAGGATAATTTTTTTCTGATATAAATTGATAAGTTGATTATAAAACTTATATAGAAATGCAAAGGGCCATGAATAACGCTGACAATCTCAATTAAGAACAAAGCTGCACAATTTAGAATTTACAGCACATACATTAATGTTTATATAAAGTTACTATAGTTAAGACAACATGCTATTAATGCAAGGAAAAACAACCCATGGATGGAATGAAGAAGAGAAAGACTCATATATTTACACATGGTTCATGACAAAGTTACCAGTGCAAATCGGTGGAAAAAGCGTATTCTTCCCAAAAAAGGGCGATGATCCAATTGGAATCCATTTAGGAAAAAAGTAAATCTTGACCTCTATTTCACACCATACACGCAAAACAATTTCAGCGCTACTACAGATTCCAAATGTAAAATATAAAACAATAACGCTTTTAGAAGACAATATAAAAGTATACATAGGGGCGCGTAGGTGGCTCAGTCGGTTAAGCATCTGCCTTCGGCTCAGGTCATGATCCCAGGGTCCTGGGATTGAGCCCCATGGTGGGCTACAGTCTGTTTCTCTGACTCTGCCTCTCTCCCTGGCCTTTGCTCTCTCTCTTAAATAAATAAATAAAATCTTTAAAAAATAAAAAGTGTATCATAATGACTTTAGGGTTTGCAAAGACCACAGACACAGAAAGTACAGATCTCAAATGAAATAATTAAAACATTGGCCTTCATTAAAATTAAGAACTTGGCTTCATTTCAACTTACCGTTAAGATAGCTGTATTGAGCACCTCATTTTGAAGAGATCTGTTATGCAGAATTAGATAACTAAAATGATACCCAAAAAGCTAATAAGGGTATGAAAAGTTGTTGAACATCAACAACCCTCACAAAGGAAATGCAAATTGACAGACACCATGACAGGGAGATCCCTTACTAAGGCAAGGCAAACCTTGAAAAGAAATGACAATACCAATGGTTAGCAAGGACGTGGAACTGAAAGGCTCAGAAGTAGCTCTTGGCTGTGTAAACTGGGACTCTGAAAACCGGCTGTATATATGAAACCGAGACATTCATGTATTTTAGGACCTAGAGATTACACTTCTGAGTAATATTCAACAAGAAATTAGTGATTATTTCCACTAAAAGTATGTTCAAGAATATTCATGAAAGCTTTATTCTCAAGAGTCCCAGACTTTAAGTAACCCAAATGCCCATCAACAGTAGCATGGATACATAATCGTAGTATATTTATACAGTGAAATGCCATACAGCAATGAAGATGAAGCGCTGCTAGAGGACGTAGCTGAAGCCTGCAAACATAATGTTATACGAAAGAAGTCAGGCACGTATCAGTGCCTCCTGTATGATTCCATCAATAAGATGTTCAAAAAGATAAAACAAAGCCATAACAAAGACAAAATAGTGCTCTGTGTGGGTAATGGAGAGGGGGGTGGGTTAAAAATTAGGAAGAAGCTTGAGGGAGGGTTCAGGGGCTCATTACCAAGTGTGCTCACTCTGTAAAAATTCGTCAAACTGTACCCTTATGATTCATGCACTTTTCTCTCATGTATTTTAAGCAATTACAGAGTTTACTTAAAAAGAAAAGCCAATCCACACTGCTCTATTTCCTGGTTAAAGACCATCTTAACCATTTCAAAAAGTTCATTTTCTTTCTCCCTCTTTCTCATTGGTAAGAGGTATATATTAGACTAAAATATTAAGGGACTCTGAATAGTAATCCTGATCACCACTCCCTGTCTGTCCATAATAAGCCAATCAAATACTGTGAAATTTAATCTCTTCCAAGTACAAAATAAAGTCAAGCTATTTTTTTTTAATAGGAACACAAGTGGAAATAAGAGAGCATATGTGACACAATAGCCTTCCTTAAAAATGTAACTACATTTTTATGTGACCCACTGCAAGTCAAGGGAATTAATTATGTGATTCTCTGTCCCAAATATGCTACAATATTTTTGTCTTGTAGAGGTGAGAATTATTATGGAGTGAATTTTTAAAATAATTTACTTAAGATTATAACAGCATTGCTCTGTATTCAGAACAGACTAGAATTCTAATATTCTAGGATATCTAACTTAGGAATTATGACTATTTAAACATGGGAGACACATTTAATGTTCGAAGGAGAGGTCATTTTTGATTGTTAAGCATTAATGATGAGACACTAGATCTGAACCAGAGCCCTTGTCAGCTCTGCTCCGTCCCAAGAGCCCACCTGACCCCCTACAAGTGGGTCCCAGTTACCATCTCTTTCCCCACTCCACATGGTCCTTGCATAAGTTTAAAGATAAACACAGCTAGTAAAACATCCTTTTACATGAGGGTAAAATGTAAAATTAGTAAGTTTTTAAATTTTGTGATTTTGTTTGAACACCCAAGAGTCCTAAGAATTTTTCAAGTATTTAAATTATGTCCTTGACTCTCACTTGCATTAAGTTTTTGACTACAATGCAGTGGGACGAAGGTACAGATTATCTCTTCATTATCCAAAATGAGGTCAAGAATGAAAATCCTCAAGAACAAAATCATTTTAGATTCACTGGTTTTAAAAAATCCAAGAAGAGTATTTCAGCTTTTACATTTCAAATTGTATTAAGAAGTTGATGCAGTGAAAGACCAAGAAAATGGGGGCAATGCTCTGTGTCTCTGGTTTCCTCATGGAGGGAGCTCACAAGGCTCTGCTTCCGCCGCTGGAGAGGGCATGTGTCAGGAGACAGGTTCAAGAGCCTGCAGTGTGCCCCGGGCGCCTATCTGCCCTCTCAGAGAACCAGGGCACAGGGTGGGGCGGAGGTGCTGCGTGGGGATGCCATTGTGTGTGCCAGATGTTTGTGCAATTACAATAAAAAATCCCAATATTATCGGTTAAAATCCAAAACTAAGTATCTGTGACACTTACGGGAAAAATTTTGAACCAAGTTGAAAAGCAGGGTATTTTCAATGTGACATAAAACACTTTTTCTTTGGACAAAAGCTAAGCCTGTATACACAAAGCATTTATGCTTCTTTTGAGAAAAAGAGGATCACAGAGTATTTCTGAATTCAAAATGCCATTTGTCCCCATTATGGACTGACAGAATTTTATATAAAAACTGGAAAAGTTCAATTAGAAGGATTTAAATCTGCTACAGAAAAGAAACATTCCTAAAAATGTGAAGGGAAGAAATGAGAAGCTTTAAAACAAAAACAAAAACAAAAACAAAAACCAAAAAAACACTTCTCTGCTCCTGAAGGTAAAGAATCATCCTAATTTACTGTTATATAATGGACTATCACAAAAAGCAAAGAATTTGAATAAATTCTCTATGGGGAAGAAATTCCATTCCATTCAGAAAAATTTCCTTAGATACTTACAGAAAAGAGGCTGGGCTTCAATTGCATATTTCTAACACAATTACTTGCAAAAGATAATGTGTGAAATATATTTAGTGTTTTTTTTTACACACTATAAAATTTTTGAAATGCACTATTTTCTCTGAATATATTTATTTATAACCACTGGATTATCTTTGCATTAATTTAATAACTGTACATTTTTACAACCAAGATTTTCCAAAAAATAAACATCTTCTTCTAACTTTAGAGTCACACCGTACATTTTCTCTTTCCATATAGTCTTTCTTAACACCAAGAGGTACTGCCGGTGAGGGCTGGGAGAAAGCCCTAAGCACAGGCCAAACACATCAAACTCCAGATTCATCTTTTTGACACTTAGGCCCCAAAAGCAACATAGGACCGGCCAAAAAAAATTCCCATTTTTTTCACTATTCTAATTTTTCTCTTTCTATATTCAAATAGGAGGCCAAGAAAGTTCAGTTATGAAGCCACAGAAAATAGTGTATCTCTAGAAATAACAACTTCAATGTTTAAATGCAAATAAGCATCAGCATTAGCCATCCGTTTGGTTTATTGGCAATTGATTCACAAAACATTTGAAAACTTGAAACCTTTTAAAACTTGAAACATTTTAAAACTTAGGAGGTGAATAGAACTACAACTCTTAGGGAAAACAAAGGGTGAAGAATTAAAGCACATTAGGTATAAATGGGTTACTATCCTATATTTTATATGACTTATATAATTTATATTAAATAAATTTGGGGTTTAAAAGTAGATAGAATATAATGTAGTACTTCATTTATATCCAGACCTGGTCTTAGAACAGACAATTTAGTTCACAAAGACTTATGTAATCTGACTGTATGTTGTGCATTTTGTAAGCACTGATCACATAAAAACAAATAGGTGTTAAATGCTCCCTCCTTTTAGATGTCCACATATTAAGGAAACAAATGGCAACATAACTAAGGTATCAATGTAAAAAGTGCTAACACACTAAAGAGAACTCACATTCATGGAGCACAACTTATGGGGACAGGCTCCATTCTAAGTTGGTACTTGTCAACACACATCAATATATTTAACTCTTACAATGACTCCATGAGTGCATTATGCTTGTGGGGAACTGAGGTACACGAGCTTTAAGTAACTTCCTCAAGTTTACACAGCTTGGAGGTAGAGTAAGAGTTCAAGCCCACACACTCGGAATCCAGCCTAAATTCTTAACCACTTCTGTACCCAATACAGAATTACACAGGGTGTGCTTTAGAGAATTAAGTCTTCAAAAAATAGAAAAGGCTTCACCAAAGTACACAAAATACACTCAGTTTGGAGTCATCTTATTGTATCTGTTTCCTGGTATGCCAGGATGAGTTACAGACCCCCTCTTTACATTTTCATTCACTCACTTTTTATTGTGCCCTAACTAATTATTCTCAATGCCATACAGCTGTGAACAAGACCGATTGCAAGGCCTCATTAGCCTTAGTGTCCAGGAATGGGGTCTGACGATAAACAACAAGAGAAAGGAGAATAAGGTGGTTAAAAAAGAGGAAAGGGGGGAACAGGAAATATTAGAGGGTGAATGTGAGAAAGGGTGGCTAGAAAGTGTTCCCTGAGAAAGAGACATTTGAACAAAGACCTCTAACAGAGGAGAGGTGACCATCTCTACACTTCTTAGTATAATGAATTTCCTTGTTTTAAGTTGTTCACTGCCGCCAAAAGCATTCCAATTAATACTCACCCTACCCGTAGGTTTGTCATGAAGATTAAATGAGAAAACTGGTACAATGCACTTAGCATAGTGCCTGGCTCACAAGAAGAATTCAACAAATGCTAGCTATTATTATTATTATTGCTCTCATTTTAATAAGGTCATGACATCATATACTATAGGAAGAATCTCCAGTCCACTCATGTTGGGAGTCCAAGACCACCACGGAATAGTCCATCAGCTGGATGCCTAACAAATAACCAATTCTGGAATTGATGTATTAGATATTACAACTGAAGCCTAACGCGTAAAAATACTACTCACAACAATCTTCCATGGCCTATTAAGTACTCTGCTTGTGGAGGACATCAAAAGATTCACCAAAATAGATGCAGGAAGCCTGATGCCCTGGCGGAGCGCTGGGTGGCAGTAGATGGTGGAGGGGGCAGCTCACTCTCTGCAGACTTCACTTTCTGGCAGTTCCATGTCTATTTTTTGGCTTCAAGGAAAGTGTTTACTTCTCTGTCTATGAACAGATGATTTTCCATAGCTCTGGGGTTTTAAAAGGTCAGCAGTGATAAAAGGCTTAGGAAGAGCTCTTGAATTTCTCTGCTACTATTAAGAATTTCTTTATAAAAATGTTGATATACGGAAGACAATCAAGCAATGCATGGAAAATATGTATTCCAGATCCAAAAGCAGCTTATTCCAGCAAAATTTCCTCAGCTCTCTCCCTAATGATTTAAACATCCATTTTCACTCACTTCTGCAGAAGTACATTCACGGAAGGAGTGAGCGTGAAGAACAGTAGCCTTTATAGCAGGAAGCCATTTCCCTTCTTTACCTGGAATGTTGTAGGATCCTTTTCCTTTTTACATGTTGGGGGGGGGGGAAGGATCTTATTGTTAACCTAAGTTCTCTTTCTTTAGAAAAGAAACACTCAGATTGTATTCTCTTACTAGATTTTTCAATTTCTGACTCTAAAGCTTAAAAAAACAAACAAAAAAACAAAAACAAAATAAACACAAAAACTAAAAATAAAAGCAAAAAACCTAAAGCTCTTTGGGCCAAGCAGCCAGATGTAATATATTACATCCTACTTGACTAAATCATTTTAAAAAATATTTTCTCCTTGGTGATAGATATAAAGTTGTATCTCCATGCCACAAAGCCACCAACTGCCTTGGCTCACTGTCAGCAACGGTTTTATACCTTCTTTCTATACTTCTCAGTAGAAAATGTACCTATTATTCTGAAAACAAAACCGTGCTTGCTTCGGATTAGTTTTTATTTCTTCGATTTGGCAAAAGTTGCTTTTACCCGTATTTTCTGGTTCCAATGAACACAAAATTAGCCTCAGAGTTTAAACCTAACTTCTTTAGGCTTTTTAAAAAATTTTTTAGTAATGTCTACACCCAATGTGGGGCTCAAACTCACAACACTGAAATCAAGAGTCACAGGCTCTTCTGAGCCAGCCAGGAGCCCCTCTTTTAGTCTTTCTGATATCACTGTTCTCAGTAAAGTTCAGGAGGTTAGCCATCCTGACCACTTGCCTCTGATTACATTCTCCCTTTCCAATGAGTGAGTTAGCAAGAAGCAGTTTTTAGAAGATACCCTAAAAAGTTATAGGATTAGAATCTCTAGAGCTATTTAACAACAGGGCTGGATTCTTTGAATACGCTGGGATTCAGTGTTCAGGCTACATGTTATAAGAAGTCTTCTTCCAATCTTTTTAGTTGTCAAATTCTGAATCAGCATTAGAATTGTCTTGAAAGTGGGAGCTGAAGCTTCTGATCACAGAGCCTGTCTGAGGTATTATTTTTAAAAAGTAAGAAATAACATCCAGAGGAGGAAAGTACAGGAGAACACAGAATTAAAATTAAGGGTTTTGATTTTTCCTTTATGAAAAACAGGTAATTCTAGAAATGCCTGACTTTTAAAAACAAAGGTTATATTCAAGAGCAGTTTCAAGTTCACGGGAAAATTTCACTGAAAGTTCCCATATTCCCCTCCTGTCTCCCCAACCCCCCAATCCTCTTGCCCAGGCTCCCCCACTATCAACATCCCTGAACATTTGTTATGACTGATGAACATACACTGACCCGTTATTATCAACCCAAGTCCATAGTTTACATTAGGGTTTGCTCTCACTCTGATTTGTACTCCCCTGTCGAAAGAGAATTCATGTGGGCAAGAGGCTAGCAGCCCTCAGCAGACAATCTCATGCCCTCCGGTCTATTTACTGACAAGCTATTACCCCTCAGCCAGGGGATGACCAGTGTAAAAAAGGGTACCTGATAAGGCTTCACTTAGTTACCCAGACACAAAATTTCTCTGATTTCTCTCAGTATAAGGCAGAACGGCCAACTCAGCCCCCCCCACCCCGAGTTAGTAAGGTACCAGCTTTCCATTCCTTGCTCCAGCCCTCAGATCTCCCTCACCCTGCTCTACTTCCTTTTCCCACAGGGTTTCTGTCTCTCTAGCCTGTTACATAGTTTATAAGAAAGCGGGAATTGTTGTTATTCACCGACATAGCCCCTGTCCTGAGAAGAGTGGGGGGCACCTAGCATACACTTACTATCTGTCAAATGAATGAATGAGCATGCTTTCTAAAAGACAAGGCTTCAGGGAGGGATTCTGGCCATGGTTTGGAGGCCTAATTAGCCATGACTAACTAGGTTCTATAAGCCACCGGTGCTGTGTTGCTCCTTCAGGTTCCTGCTAGATCAGCGCGGCCATTCTGAGGTGTGAACAGGCTGGAAAGCAGTGAGGTCTAGACATGTCCGATGTCCCCAGCTGCACTTGTTGTATAAACTCTCACTCAACCTGGACGCCCCACTGAAAGAGCACCACGGCCCCTGGCCAGAGCAGCGTACAAAGACCCACGCATGGCATGATGCCAAATAAGAGGCTGGTTTGGTGTGTGTGTGGGGGGGGGGCATCAGGGGACAGACGTGTGACACTTAGGAATATGACGGCCACAAGTTTCCCTACTCTTCCACTCACACACATTCTGCTGTCGAGGATGAACCCAAACCCTGGGTCAGTTTACACATGGGATGATAAATATTTTTCATGAGGTAAAGCTCTGCAACAACCACCACCACCACAACAAAAAACTAGAAGAGCAAAAGAACGGTGATTTTTTAAACACATGAATAAGATAAATTGGGACATAAAACTGAACTTAGTGAAAGAGGTAAAAAGTTTCCTTTGCTTTTCTACACAAGATAAACACTCTAGCTAAAGGACACAGAGGTGGAGGCAGGAGGAGACGAACCACAGTTCTAGGAAGAAAGGGAAGCAGAAAAGAGGAAGTCCATCAGGAGAGTCCAGTTTCCCCGCACTTTTCCAACACCCATGTGTGAGATGGGTGAAAAATGACCTGACCCGCATAATTTATCATGTTGCAACCTGGGCTTATTTATTTTGGGGGGGGGGAGGGGGAGATAGAGAGAGAAAGAGAATCTTAAGCAGGCTCTCCACACCCAGTGCGGAGCCCAATATATGGGGCTCGATCTCAAATCCCTGAGATCATGACCTGAGCCAAAATCAAGAGTTGGATGCTTAACTGGTTGAGCCACGCAGGCACCCAAATAACCTGTATTGACTTATATCCCTAAAGCATAACTATGTTATATTGTTTAAAGGCAAAAAGATAATTTTCTGTATGTACTATTTACTTATTTATCCCAGATTCCCCTCCTGGAAGGTAGGTTCCAAATGGACAGGAACTGTGTTTTGCCTGGCACAAGACAGGCACTCTGTAAATGAAGAGATGAATCAATAGCTCACTCGCCACATACTTCCCACCCACTCTACTCCAGCTGAATTTCAAAGAACACTGTTGTTCTCCATGTCCTGTAGGAGAATCAAGGTGTTCCTCCTTCCTCTACCAGGTACATGTTCCCAGAACACCACATACAGAAGGGGAAGGAAGGATTCAGTGGTGCTGTTTTTATTTCTATACAATCTGCCATGCTACCTGATACCTGAGATAGTTTATGCTGATGGAGTATGTCTCTCCACTGTGGTTCAGTAACTGGGAGCAGATACCAACAAAGCCACTGGAAATCAGGGACAGGCCCTCCTTCCCTCAGCTGGGCGGGATGCAGTTAGCCCAGCTTAGAGCAGGCTATCCCAGCCCTGCATCCCCAAGTCTCCAGCTGCCTAAACCCAAAGCTCAGAAATAAGCTGGTGGGAGGGCATGAAGAGAGCCAGTCACTTCTCAGTGTTAAGTACTATGCACATCAGTTCCACAGCTAAACCCTGATCACATGGGCTGGCTTCATCCTACACCACAGCCAGGGGTAGAATCAGGACATTCTGCTACTGCCACAAGTCTCAGGCTAAGTCCAACAAAGGAAAATTTGGACCAGTTTAATGCAGTGGAGTAAGCCCATAAAAAACGAAAGCTTTGCAAAGCTTCTTCTAGAAAGAGACTAACATGCCTAATAATTAGGGAGATTTCTAGTTATACTGCCATATATCAGCACAATATTCTAAATTACCTATTTTATTACTTATAAAACTGTCCAGTTTCTAGAGTAAAAAAATACGGACCAACTGTCAAAGAAAGTATACTAAATCGTGTAGTAATTTACAAAGTACTGGAAGTTTTCTAAAAACACATTCTAAAATCCAAGTCTTTGCCAAGTAGATGCCTAACAAAATTAGAACTGCAAGTAAATTAGAATGATTATATCAGTATTTAAAAAGTATTTTTAGATTAGTAAAAAAAAAAGAAATCAGTATTTAAAAAACACGGAATTAAAAGAAAATCGCTAAGTACAAAAGACAAAATGGATGCGAAAGTATTTATATGGGTATATTCTTCTGGAACAATAACTTTCGCTAGTGAGCACGTGAGGTGACCTGCAGTTTTTTCTGAACATCATTTCTGCATGGCACCACCATCGGTAGTTATAATATGGACCATTTTTCAGGGAAGGAAGCCCTTCTAATCCATGTTTCAGACCCAAACGAAGAATCAAGCCTGCATCTTTCTGGAATGCAGGGAAATGTGCCTTCTGCCCATCAGTGTCATCAGTGACTCAGATGGGCTAGCACCCTGACCCTCTGCCAGGGAATGCTGCTGTCTCTGCAGAACAACGGATGTATTCACGTAGGGTCTTTCTTAAGAACTCTAGGCTCAAGGTCTAAAATATAAGATCCAGGTAAAACTCGAATCACTGTACCACGGAACCCTTGCAAACCTCTCATGACCACCTTCAAAGATGTTTTTCCCCGTTTCCCAACTTCCGATGGCTTCCAAACCCCTCAAAATCCGCTTGCTCAAACTGCACCCCACACTCTCTCTCTTTCACTTGAAGCCAAATCTGGCATCAATGTTTTGTCTACTCAGCAAGAGAGCAATTTCAACAATCGCCTGCTTTTTATAAGATCAGTTTATTCTTCCCAATATAATAATGACTTTCAGATGAACCTGGTCGCCGTTCCTTGGCTTGCTTCCGCCGTGGTACGAGCAAGGACAGGAGGCACTTCCTGCTGCGCTCTCTTTTAGAACAAAGAATTTGGGTTCTGTCATAGGCCCGGGACAGAACCTTTGCAATTTACTTCTTTCCAACTTAGCTGGTTTTTGATAACCTAGGTGCTCCAAGAGATGGACTGAAATGATTATGGGAAACTTCTCAGTTTCCTTTTAAAAAGGTTCAGGTGAATTATTCCTCAACTTATCAAACTATAATAAATCATTAAGAACATAAATCTTACGAACATAAACAGTGCTGTATCCCTGCAAACACACAGAGGTTGCGAAGAGAAAGCCAACGCTCTTACCTTAATGTCTCACAACACAATTATCTTTCAAGGAGATAATAATTACAAATGGGCAAGAACATACACCAACCTACAGCTAAGGAGGTTAGGGAAATAATGAAAATCTCTGCTGACAGTGGTACAGAGAAGAATCCCACAAGCCATGTTCACAGTGATGAAGATGATCTGTATGACCCTGAACCAAAACTGGCCGAGTCTTGAGTTACATCAGGGAGGTTGCTGACAGGTTTCCCCACGTGCACCTGGAATCATCGTGTCCTGCATGTTTCCATTAATTAATTCAGTACCAGTAGTGGAATCACCCGTGAGTATTTTCATCATCATAACCTTAGGTTATCCTATGTGTAAATCCCAGCAATTCCCGAGCTGTGAGGAGTCACCTTGATGGATACATGCTTGGAGGCCTTAAATCATGAGTATCTCATAGTGTCTTCCAGCCTCTGCCTGCTTCAACAGAAAGCCATCTCCTCTCTGCTTTATCATGAGATAATTACAGGCCTCCTGACGGTTTATCTTACCTTCACACGTACGGCCATCTGCAGAAATTGAGAAACCCTGTTCACAGACACAGTGAAAAGAACCATCTGTGTTGAGACACTCTCCATGAGGACCACAGCGTCCGGGCTGTTCACATTCATTAATATCTGCAATTGAAAAGAGTTCCAAATATGCGAAAAAAATTTTTTTCCTTTGGTTTCATATGATAGCAGACATACAGTAAGCGAATCTATTACAAAAGCGTCAGATATTTATTCTATGGCCCAAATGTATTATTTGTACATATATCAGACCACCAGTTGGACTGTTTTAAGAGAAAAACTACTCTGGTTCAATCATACGAATAAGCCAATGTTCAACCATTTTCAATTTACGAAGAAAAAAGCATTTTCATTTTCAGATGTTCACCCTGAATGTTTTTTGTTTTTTTTTAAGACCTACTGGAGGCTTGAGGAGCACTAACAAACAACTCCTCCGAGAAACAGTCTTCATCTGTGCGCGTGCTGTGTTCTTGTCCTCTCCCGCGGCCATGCGCACAATCCCGACGGAGCCCCACAGCATCATGTCACCTCCACGCCAACGCACCCCCACGCTGTGAACTCCTTAAGGGCAGAACTGGACATGTCTTACTGATAGTCTCTGGTCCCTGAAGTGGCCCTTCACAAATGTCTGAATATATAAATGAAATAGCCTCTAATCTGTAATTGGTTGAAAATGGAGAGAAGACACAAAATACAAGAAAAAGAAGGCCTTTGAGATGAGGGAAATTTTAATCGTTTGCACAGCTTTGTGATGATGCAATTCATGAATGAGGGTCAAGGGCTTAGTATAGTGCCTAACATACAAAAAAAGGGTCAGAAAGTGGTAGCTACGAGTATTAATGCTCATGAACAAATAATGCTGTACACGTGTGTTGACCATCTTAGCACAAGTCTTGTGCGGACCTGCTTGTTCTCAATGAAGCGTGATTACACTCCCCGTGGCCAGGGTCATGACGCACTCCTAAACACTTTCAATGCATGAAGTGAAATGTTCTATCAAATTAGTGCTAATTATCGTGGATACAAGTGCTTACAGTGACAACATAAGGAATCCTAGAGAATGGTCACTTATTCACACCAGTACTGATACATGCAACTACCTGTCTGCACTCTGTTTTAATCAATGTTTTACTCAGTTGTATCCCTTATCACATTGATGGCTCCTTGAAGAGAACTACATATTTGAATGGAGTCCCCAACTCCTAGTACAGCACATTCATGGTGTATTAGGGATGTTTACCCACCACAAAATCTCAGTTATGCTCATTCTCTCCTAACTAAACCATGACTGGTTAAGGTACTCTTAGTTAACTAGGGCCATGAAAATTATCACAGGTTCTTGGCACCCTACAGGAAGGAGCCCTACTAAGGCCATTTTCTTCTTCCCTTTCTGAAGTCTCCTTTACCTCTCAGTAAAGAGGTCCTTGATACATCTTCTTAGAAGTCCATTTGTAATTCAATTAAAACCATTTACTGAATGCTTCCTATGAGAAGGCTGAACAGGCTGGGGCCCTCACCATTATGAAGCTCACCATTATAATAGGGGAGGGAGGAGCCAACATGGATAGTTGTAAAGCTTAATGGGCACATGAAAAACATGGATTATGAGCCCTTCCCAGTGACCTCTAGAACATGCTTACCCATCAACCCTACATTTCTCCTCCATAAAGTCATCCCTTTCTCTGCACCCAGGATCTCCTGGTGCTCTTCTTTTTGCTCTACTCACCTCACGTGACAGATATTCTGGCAACACCACTGATTTATTCATCTGTCTATATCAATCCTTAACTCTTTACCATTCCATCTGCCATATATTCGCACTATTTGGCCTATTCACTGCTGAATCAAAATAAGAAACCAAGCAGGAATTACTCATATTTGTTAACAATCCTCCCATTCTTGTTATTGTCACTACTTCAAAAGCATTTCGAGGAAGAGCAATGAATCATTTTCTACTTGACTATTTCTCAATGTGACTTCACCCTGTGAAATCCTTCATTTTTTTTTTAAAGATTTTATTTATTTAATTGACAGAGAGAGAGAGACAGCGAGAGAGGGAACACAAGCAGGGGGAGGGTCAGAGGGAGAAGCAGGCTTCCCGCCGAGCAGGGAGCCCGATGCTGGGCTTGATCCCAGGACCCTGAGATCATGACCTGAGCTAAAGGCAGTCACTTACCCAACTGAGCCACCCAGGCGCCCCAGAAAACCTTCACTTCTTTTATAAAATCTCTGATACCTTTTATGATTTGTCCCTACCCACTGGTAATACCTTAGACTGGTCATCTTTTTTGAACTCTGACCTTCTCTTGGCTTTTAGTTTCTTTCTTTCCAACCTGCTGCCTTGAGTTACCTCTATCTGGGCAACAAGGTTCAATAAAGTTCTACTGGCCTGGGGGGCAAGTCCAAGGTCCATATCCACCTTGTGGAGCCGAACAGGTTATCCAAACCTCCTCCTTATTTCATCCTATGTCTCAATGTGGCCCTTTAAGAGCTGCCAACTTGCAACTTTGCATAGGGAATAATGTGCATGAAGTACTTGCTTCAAGAGAAGTCACTGATTAACAAATAATTGTCTAAAAAGTTTGATGACAGGAACTGAAGATGAATTCCCAGACTTTTTTCCAGGAAACCACTAAGAAAGAACAACATGAATATCTGGAACTAGAGAAACATATGCATTCAATTTGGGTTGTACTTATTGAGGCATTTTTAAACTATGCTGCTAGTAACTCAACCGAAAGCCAGACTATATTTAAGTTGGGTTTCTTTCATGGGTCCGAGATTCCACAGAAATTCACAATTTCATATGTGTAAGTCAAAACACAAAACTGAAGTGTGTTCCGAATCTCAAATGTACGCTGTCACATTCCTACAGAGACTATTAACATGGAATTTCCATGCTGTCTGTATATCGGCATTAATTTTGCTGGGGGAAGACTCTTACACTTTCAATTGAAAATGCTTTACGGAATATGGAACTATCTTCAGATTATTAGGTAAAGTTTAAAGCTTATGTCTATCACACACTGTCATTCATGTGTGTCCCATGGTTATCAGCACTGGCATCAATCACATTTTCAGCATTAAAACAAACTCTAAAATCTATGCCTATGTACAGAATGTGACCTGGCCATGAGATTAGACAGAAGTAGGCTAGTAACTTCAGGTGGACTGAAAGATCAGAAGGCTGCCTCTAGTGACATAGCCAAAAGAGAGGATTTAAAACAAGATGAGTGTACACTGTCATTATAAACAGCCTCTAATCAGGGAAAGGTGGGTGATGGAACAGATTCGTAGATAATAATCTAAACGGTACTAAAAGCTGCTTCAGGAATATTTTTCATTTGTTTGGATTTTTAAGCAGACATATTAATTTAAGGATTTACAGTCAATAAAACATGTTTGGAGAAGTGACATATTAGAGTTGATATCAAATCACAAACAAATTTAATGTACTGAGAGAAGACAGTAGTATAATTAATAAATCAGATGGCTAAATTACTTCCTTATGATTTAACTCTTAAAAGTTTATGAAATCCGCAATATGCTTGCTCTCTCTCTCATTCTCTCTCTCAGATAAATAAATAAAATCTTTAAAAAAAAAAAAAACTGTGGAGGAGAAGAATGAGAAAAGAAAGTATTGCTTTTAAACCCAAATGTCTATAATAAAAAACAGGATACTGGGGTTTTTTTAGGGGGCAACTCTTGGCATTTTATATAAATCAAGATTCATTTGAAGACGTAAAGTTTCTAATATTAGCATGGTAATTTTATAATTCAAATATTTCTTCTCTGTTGCATTAAATCCAAGCACATTTATTTTCTGCATTGAAAATACTGAAAAATTTAAATTCACCTTACTGCATCACAATGGTAAATGAATATAGGACAGCAAATGAGGTACATCGCAGTATAGTTAAATCTTGGATCAGTAAGTAAATTAATTTTAAAAGATCTCGAGGCAAAGGCCCGCGTCTTTGGTATCACAGTGACATAGAGCTGGGTGTGGACAATGCTACGGATATAGCGTATAGTGTGATTCTAGTGCTACATCTTAGACAGTACACACCATCCTCCCTTTCAAGTACTATACATCAGGGACATGAGAGAGAAGACACAATTGATGACAATCCAGAATTAAAAAATTATTCATGTCCAGGAGCAGTGGATAAAGAAGAACTTCAACAACCTTTACTTATATGTACTTTGGGATACACTTCACAGTTCATGAATGGAGGGGAAAACAACTAGGAAAAAAAATTATCCAAGTAGCAGAAATAAGTAAGTATAAAGATAAATATAAGTGAGAGTCTTTGGTGGAAGAAACAGGCATGGATTTCTTAAGGTTAATAAAAAGGAAAACTGAGAGGGCAGCCAGGTAGAGCTAAAAATGTAGAGATGAAGGATCTAAACAATCTTGATTTTTAGGCCCGGCATCACCAATAACTCAGTGTGCTATACTGGGCGAAAAACACTGAATCTCACAGGCTTCTTTCTTTTCGCTATAAATGTTGTAATTATTGGTAGGGCAACACAGGAAAGAATGGTGGGAAAAGATCTTGGGTTCAAATCTCAAGGGAGGAGCATGCTAATTAGTTTCTCTGAGCCTCAGTTACTCATGTACAAAATGGATATAAGAAAAGCTGCCTCTTAAATTCTCCACAAATCCATGGGCCACCCATAGCAACTGGCACATAGTAGGTGTTCAATTAAAGCTCTTGTGGCTGGTGCTGTATTCTTATCAGTCCCTTGCGTCCTCTATACCTTTGTTTGGGAGATGAAATGTGATAGCACTTTGAAGAAATAATAAAATCCTGTCCTCTATACCTCCATAATTTTGACCAAATTATTAATGTTTTTTTTTTTTTTTTTTTTTTTTAGGAAGATGAAAAAGCTGAATACTGGATAAAAACAGGGATCAAGGAAAGGATGGATAAATACCAGCTATGAGATAGAATGAAATATACCCACAAAGGACATAAAAAAAGCCAGGAGATAATTTTTAATCTAGCACCAAGACTGACCCATGGAAGGAACAGCAATTTCAGGTAATCTCAGTTACCACCAAAGCTTGCAAAGCTAGGGCACAATTCCAAAATGCTTGAGTTTCAGTTAACATGGAGTACAAAGTAAGAACTTCCCATACTTGATGCAGACCCAAGAGATTTTTAAAACTTAAATTGGCATAGCTCATTTATATATAAATGGGTAAAGCCACAGACTACCATCAGGAAGCACCACAGAACTGAACAACTATGTAAATTAGGACTAAAAAGCAGAGAAGTACCTTGACATCCTTTGTTGTCGTTTAGCTGGAATCCATCTGGACAAGTACAATCATATGACCCTTCAGTGTTAATGCAGTCTCCTCCTTGGCAAACACTGTTGTCCTCCAAGCATTCGTTGATATCTGTAAGTCAATTTTAAAAATTTAAAAGATGGAATAAACTATATTTTAAAAAATTAAGCCTAACTCTTACACACAAATCACATAAATGAACATTATTTTACATCTTTCACAAGAATATGATTTTTAATGGAAGACAGCTTTTTAACTTTTGATTTTTAAAAATGAAACATTCTGAAAAGATTTTGGCTTTGAACAATAAACTAAAGTTTTAACATCAAATGAAATTTGGAAAAGAAAACGTCAAAGTCTTGTACTAAACAATTTACTTGGCTATGTTCTTGGTAACAAGAGGGAATAAAAATATTCTTTAAATATGTATTAAGAGGGACACCTGGATGGATCTGCCTTCGGCTTGGGTCACGATCCTGGGGTCCTGGGATTCAGCCCAGAGTTGGGCTCCCTGCTCAGCGAGGAGTCTGCTTGTCCCTCTCTCTCTGCCCCTCCCCCTGCTTGTACTCTCTCTCTCTCTCTCTCTCTCTCTCTCTCTCTTAAATAAATAAATAAATAAAATCTTCAATAAATAAATAAATAAATAAATAAATCAGTATTAAGAATATCCTGAGCATCTAGGGGCGCCTGGGTGGCTAAGTCAGGTAAGCATCCCACTCGATTTCAGCTCAGGTCATGATCTCAGGGTCCCGAGAGTGAGCCCCAACACAGACTCTGCATTGGGTATGTAGTCTGCTTAAGATTCTTTCTCTCCCTCTGCCCCTCCCCCCCATCTCCCTCTCTAAAACATAAGTAATAAATATAGAAAGTGAGTGGGGGCAGTTGGATGGCTCAGTCAGTTAAGTGTCTGACTCTTGATTTTGGCTCAGGTCATAATCTCAGGGTCGTGAGACCAAGTCCTGTGTGGGGCTCACACTAGGCATGGAACCTGATTACAATTCTCTCTCTTCCTCTCCCTCTGCCCTTCTCCCACCGCTCTCCCTCTCAAAAAAGAAAAAAAAGAAGAATATCTTGAGCACCTATTTATGCAAGATCCTGTACTCTGCATTATAAGAAAATTTTTAAAGTATGTGGCATGATTTCCTCTCCCAAACAGAAATGATTTAAATTATATTAATAAAAATAAGCACAAAATATTACATTGCTTTGTAAGTCCAAGCAAATTCAACCTAAGAGTTGCCAAAATATATAATTACTTGTCAAAAGAATAGTACCAACTTCATGTGTCACATGGATTTAGAGAACAGATATCATAAAGGCTTCATGTAACAGAGGGGATTTACTTGAAGCCTGGAGAGCAGAGGAGAAAGTGGAGGCGGGGAAGAAGGGGGATTTTGGCAGGAAAGGGAATCAGTGAGATCAAAAGCTCCATTGAAGTCACTTACTCAGCAGCTATCACCAACAGGTTTGAGGTTGACTGGATTTTTTTAACGCATATATTTATAGCATATGTGCAACTAAACATGGTTTACGTAAGCAGTAATGAGTTCTGACTGTGAGCATGTGAGACAATTAATGACCCCCCTCACTGCGTGAATGCTGGGCTGATCTTTCCCAAGGACTCTTTATTACCACATTTACTTCCAGTCAGAGCTCATTACTCCTAACATAGTCCATGACTCCCTCTTCTGTTGTCTGTGCAGGACTTCAATTATGAGCACTGAGGCAAGCTAAGGAACAAAACCTTCTTTGTTCTCTCAGACCTGGGCATATGATGGCATTTCTTGCCAATAATTATGATTGCTGTGAAAACGCATGAGAAGGTCCAGGAAGAAGTGAACATGGAGACAGCTGCAGTCTCAATCTCCTCCCTGTCTCATTCAAAATGTTGGCACGCCAAATTAAATTTTCCTCACAGAACCCAATCCACTTATTAACTGGCTTCTGTCCCGTTCATGAGGCACATAAAAGAGAAACAAGCAAGCACCTTACAATTTTACTCCACCGAAAGAAACACAAGTCAGGCTGTCCCGCGAGATTAAAATGTTTCTGAATACTGATCCTAGAACATAAAACACAGCTGACGTGCCGCTGTCACAACTAAAGTGGGTTATCCCTTCTTCAGTGTGTTTTTCCAACTTCACTCAAGTAAAATTTACATACAATACATGCATTTAATTTTAAGAGTCTAGTTCAGTGAGTCTGAACAAATGTAGATCCATTCTTGTGATCACCATCACAATCAAAGTAGACATTTCTTTGTCCATTTACATCTGTTGGGATCACTGTTGGATTCTTATATCATCGCAAATGCAATCATTTTCTAAAGAACCGTGAGATATCTCTATAAGAATGTTATTCTATAGTTACAAACATAAGGCTTGGTGATATTTCCCTTTGACTCCTTTTCCAGTCTGCCCTGAAATTTCCATTCCTAATTAACCTCATGCCACGAAAGAGACACTAAAGAAAAGTTATTCACAAGACAGAGAAGAGCATGCAGGAGTGTCTCCCATGAAGTGTGAAACCTTTAGGTTTCATTTCCACGCCAAAGAATGTTTTATTCACCAGCTAACTGACCCTTGGTATATCAAGATTTCTAAAAGTGGAAACAAAGTTAACTGAGGCTAGGCTTTTAGATATAAATTCTGTGAAAATAATTCATAAACCCCAACTCTCTGATTTGTTTTCAATAATGATTGTGCCAAATGGGGATAAGCGCATCTACTGTGTATGAATCTCTGCCATAAAACATGTATTAAGTGAATATATTAGACCAACCATTAAAAAAAAAGATGTAGGCATTTCCATCACCCTAAAGGTTTCCTTGTGCCCCTTTTCCGTTTGGCTTCTGATCAGCACAGTGTTTTTGAGACTGATCTAAGTTATCATGTGTACCAACAGTTCTCTCCTCCTTATTGCTGAGTAGTATTCTACCATAAGAATGTGCCGCAATTTGTTGACCCATTCACCTTTGATGAGTGCCTGGATTGTTTACAGTTTGGCTATTATGAATAAAGTTTTAACAAACATTCATGTGTTAGTCTTTGTGTAATCACAGGCTTTCATTTTCCTTGAGTAAATTCCTAGGGGTGGAGTGGCTGAGTCACAAAGTAGGTTTAAGTTGTGATTAAACGGTCCCCTAAAGTGGCTGCACCATTTTACGTTCCCACAGGCTGGCATGAGAGCTCCAACTCTCCATATTTATTCTAACAGCTCCACAGCTATTCTCATGGGTGTTAACGTAGGCAGTGGGTTTTTAGATTTACCTTTCCTTGTTCTGTAGGAAACTAAGATAACCAAGGAAAGGCATATTGGGTCATTAGCATCATGTGAAAAATCTCAATTCAAAAAAGATGAAGGAGAGCCCTGAGAACATGACTTTTCATCCACAAGAGGAACACACTGCATTACCTAGATGTCTGCCTTAGCATAATGGAAGTGCATCAGCTTTGTTCATACTACTTTAAAATCATTTGATTCATTCATTTTTCAAAATCTAAGAGAACCTATGTGAGGAAAAGAAACACTTATTCTAAGTGTTTATAAATGATTGTATAGATTTGAAAACTGCATTATATTAGAGCCTGATTTAGTCTAAATTTCTTTTGAAAGACCTCTATCTTCAAAAGCAAAAAAAAAAGAAGAAAAAGAAGAGAAGAGAAAGAAAAGAAAAAGCAGGCTGAACATTAAGAGAGGGCCCAACACATGGGACGGTCCTGCACCACTGCCTAAGGTGGTGTGAAAGACAGAGCCCTTCTAAGATTTGGGCAACAGGCTTTAAGGAAATGATGTCAATCTTGATCACACCTTCACTAGAGAATGCACTGGTCAAAGTCACCAGAGATCCACACCCTGTTTAATCCCATGGTCAATTCCGGCCCTCATCTTGCTTAGCAGCAATGTTTGACAACAGTTCATGACTCCCTCCTCTCTGAAATGTTTTCTTCTCTTGGATTTTGATTTTCATCCTTCCTCTCTTGCCACTTGGTCTCGATCCCCTTTGCTTGTTCCTATCCTCCTCCTCACTTATAAGTGAGGGGCCAGGACTCCATTTTTGACCCCTTTTCTCCTCTAACTACACTTACTCCCTTGGTGATGTCTTCTAATTTCACAGCTTAAACACTATCTATATGTTAATGACTCGCAGCCCAGGACCCACTAGTGAATTCCACACACATAGGTCCATCTGCCTTTCAGATCAGCCCCCTCCCCCCTTCCACACTTCCCACTACCCCCTTTTATTTCTCTCCATAGCATTTATTGCCACTTACCGAACTATATATTTTACTTATTTATCATGCATATCTCCCTCACTAGAATGTTAGCTCCACAAAGGAAAGAATTTTTGTCTCTTTGGTTTATTACTATATATCCTATACCTAACAATACCTGGTACATCCCTGGCATGCAAATATTTGTGTAATGAATGCATACATGAAAAGAATGAATGATTTTGACTTGGAAAGAAATGTCACAAGGAAACAAATACAAGCACTTCTTTTCTCACCTTTTTTGATTTGGTCCACAAAGAAACGACCAAGAGAGAGGGGCCACAGAAAGGCAGAGTAAATCATAAATCTTCTTTTTCAGACTTTGCAAGGGACTAGCATGGAGCAATCATAGTGATGGGCTGGGGAAGGGGCTAAGGTGCACATGGAAATAGAGACTGTATCTAGAAAGGGAACAAGTCAGAGGCAGGGCCTTTAAAGGCTGAGATGCCAAGACCTCTAATAACCAGAACAATGGAGGCCACCCTTCACAGGCTGAATGGCTACTGAGCATGTTGGTGCAAGTAACACAGAGAAATTAGCACAATACTTGGGATTCTGACTCTGATTCTGACTTCCAGAAAGACTGTAGGATAACACTTCAAGAAAACAAGGCCTTTGGCAGAATTATTAGAGGAAAGTTACACATGTAAATATAAAAGCCAACAAGAAAGATGGTTCTTCCTCCCACAGCTGTGAGAGGCATGTGAACAGCAACAGCTCAGTTAATTACAGCTAAATACCACTGGGGAGGGTGGGAAACACTACTAGCTGGGAATTAGCAGGCTGAAATGCTACTATAGTTTCAAAGACAGCACTGAATTAGTTGAATGGACTCCAATTCTATTTATAACCTAGAACACTAGGGAAATTAGCCCTGACTTTAAGAGACAAAGGACCAATTAAATACTCCAAAAGAAGCCTTCTTATTGAATATCTATGTTAACAATGATGAGCAAATTGGCTAAAAAGTTTTTGTTTAGCTTTTCATGCGGTTGATGTTGATAGAATAAAAAATCCTGGACTTCTGATGAGATGGGCAACACATTGAAACAGTCAAAATACAGCAACGTGCCCTCTACTGAGGACCAATCAATAGCCTTGGTTGCCCTCTGGGTCGGTCAGGGGTTAGGACAGAAGAGATGCTGGTGGTCAGTTTAGGTTTTCAGGGCCTTAGCATGTGCCCCATCATCCAATTTATTCTGGAAGTAGTCCTTCCATGGCTGGTCCCCAGAGGCACGTCTGCCTCTCCCACCTTAGAAAGCCACTATGTTGAATCATTAACAGTTATCCCTATGTTACAGAGTTCCCAATACACAATTTTTCAATCAAATTTCATTATTTAGAGCATCACTTGTTTGCCTGTTTTTCAATAGGCATGCTGATTACAACTTTTCAATGGAGTCATTAGCCCTTTGAAGACTATTATTACCTTAGGATCAAATCCTAGATGATTTACTTATTTAGCAATAACATACATTTTAAGGCCTCTGAAACTGCCCCAACTGCCCTCTGGAAAGTTTGTCTCTGGTTGTTCCAAGTTCTCTGGTCAGTAAAGTAGGATGCTATGAAGTATAATGGATCTTTCCCAACCAAGAGGGACTGACAAGGGAGAAAGTTATCATGGCCATTTTTCACTGTGTATCACATTTGTGCCACAAAACCACTCCCTAAAAAGCTCATGTGTTGCTCTCCAAGGTGGGGTTTAACCCCTCACTCACAGACTCTAACTCTCCATGTGAGGCATAGCCCTGCCACACTCCTATTTCTGGTCTCACAACTGACAGGTTCTACATGTGGGACATCAGAGGATGAACTGGGAAAAAACGGTGAGGTGGGTAGACAATAAGCACAGAGAGTTCACATGTGACAGGCTGGTGAAAGACCAGCCGACCACCCCAGAGGCTCCGAGGCACAGCAGGTAGTGGGGTGGTTACAATTATACCATGCTCTACACCTGGGGTATCTTTTAGAAATACTTATGCAAAAAACTCAAAATTGAATTAAAGTTTAGCTCTTAAAAACTTCCCAGCTATCTGGAAAATTCACTTGTGTTTACTTATTTGCATGCTGGTCCTGCATAAATAAGGTGTCACTGTTCAGAACTATATACCCAGGAAAAACCATCTAAAGCTGAGGAAAGTGAAACTGACTCTTTACTCATTTGGCGGCGTCATTCTTCTAAACCACGGCTCTGAGCAGTGCAAGGAAAACCTGGATTCTACTGGCTTCTTTTCATTATTTGTGTGACCATGGGGAAAATGATTTTGCAGGAACCTAATGTCCTGACTGTGAGGTCAAAAGGTTGGACTCAAGTACAAAAGCCAGGATGATGTCCAGATTTTTCTGGGATTCTGCAATCAGGAGCAATTCTCACCTTCACAGTGGTCCCCAAGGGCGGATGCTCTGTAACCTCGGTCACAAACACAGAGGAAAGAGCCCTCTGTGTTCCTGCACTGTCCATTACTGCAGAGGTGATGGTGCTGACATTCATCAATATCTACGGGCAAGAGAGTAAAAAAAAAACTGTATAAGTGGTACTTTAAAAATATTTTTAATCATGCATGTAAAGAAGTCTATAAATTATCTAGGTTACAATTAATTTAGGCTCTTTGTTATGTGAATTAATCTGATCTCTAGTAAAAGGTCATGAATCCCCCAGGAGGGAAAATCCAGATGAACTTAAAATCTTAACCAGTAAGCTAAGAATCTGTGCATATTAATCCCAATGTTCACCAATGAGTGGCAAATACTTTGCTGTCATCTGTAAACCTCAATTTAGCTTCTTGAATCTCTTTTATATGTTCAAATAGAACACTGAGCTTGAAAGCACTTAGGCCTGTAACAGCCTGAAGAAGAGGTGAGCAAACTACAGTTACACAACTGTAATCAAAATTTTATTGGAAAATAGCACCAAAAACTCATGTACTATCTGGCCCTTTACAAGAGAAGTTTGTAAAAGCATCATGGCATAGACATTTTCATTTCTTTTTCATAGATACACCCTTCAGCCCCTTAGCAATTAGGCTTCCATTTTTTTTCTTCCCCTCTCAATGATTTTCTGGCCAAATCTAATGGCCTTTCCCTCCTTTCAGCCAATTTGATATTTGCATTGCCACCAAATCTCTCTCCTCTTAACCCACGTATCCTCAGCTTAGAGATGATTTGTTTTGTAACCCAACCCTAAGCTCAGGCTCAAGCACACACACGTGTCATATCTGCACATCAGAAGGCACATGACATACTGCATGTATTCAATTATTTTACTTTTACCATTAGATTTTAAGTTTCCTGAGGGCAGGACTATGCCTACCACATCCTTTATGACTTAGATGATCTAATGTTTTACAGTGAGTAAGCATTAATTCATGTTGTTTGTTGACAGGCTTTGTTCTTCACATCTGAGTACACTTACCTACTTCTGGCAATGGAATTCTAGAAGAGTCAACACAAACCTAAGTTTCCATAGGGACCCCACACAACTCTGCTCTCCCTTGCTCTGTTATAGCATCATGTTGATTATCATGGCATTTGGCACCTAAAATTGGTTTGCCCCTATTGATAATTTGGTAGGCGGTTTTGCTTGTATCTTATTTTAGGTAGTGATATCACAGGCTCTTCAAAAGAAAGGATTATGAATATGATAGCCTTATTATATTATCTGCAGACTGACCTCTTCCCTTATTATACATTCATTTGTAGTCCTCCATGCGCAGTGGGCATTTGATAAATGCTTAGCTAATTAAGGTCAGGAGTCACAGAATAAAGTAAAAAACTTTGAGACGGACTTGTAGAATCTAGAACGAATTACTTAATTTATCTGTGTGTATGAGCATGCTTGTGTGTGCTCTCAATTCCTAAATTAGGAATTGTAATGTCTTTCCTTGTTCAAGAAAGGGGAAACTGGGGAAGGTCGTGATGATACTGGTTGATCTCTTTGTGGTACCATCATTTATAATAGCATCTCAGAAGACATTTGCACTCATTAAATAGTCAAAGTTTACATACAGCCATGGACATGATTTGTTTCCTTATGGGTCCTGTAGACTGTATATTCTGTTCTTAAATAAATGGCATTTAAATGACCTTTCTTTTCAAGAACTCTAGACTCTTGTGCTTGTCACCAGTGATACCATCATATCAAGTGCAGGAAGCATATACTTATTGAGAAGTGAAGTAATTCTGTGAAAGATTCGACAAAGTATGTTTTTTAAGTCTGAGGTCAACCTCAGCGAGATCCAAAATACTATCACCTGTAGAAACAGGACATAGTTCACAAACTTGATCTGTGACATAAGGGGGATGCTGTTTCTTTCATTCTTGGGCTGAGATAATAACCTTCCAATTGCTGAAATCTGAGTAGGTAAGACTTTCGAATGAATTAAATAGAACCGATTTTCTGCAGCAAGGAATTACACAGAGAGCAATGCTTTTTCTTCCTAAGATGAATGCTCAGCCACTGATCACAAATACCTTCTTTTTCAAATTTAACACTTTTCCATCCTGTGTTACTGATTTTTCTGACTTAAGCTGAGGTCCCTTGCTTTTTGGCACTCTCCTGCAACCATCCAGTTAGCTTCTGAAAGATGCTCCCTTTACTGAGTACTGTTTTTCAGGCCAGAGACCTTAAACAAAAACCACAATAGTTCCCATAGCCACGCTCCTACCTTCACACTGGTCTTTTGCCGCTGATAGCTGGTACCCCTGCCCACAGGTACACCTGAAGGAGCCCTCCGTGTTTTTACACTGCCCATTCATGCACAGATTCCCTTGCTGACACTCATCAATATCTGTAAATAGAAAGAGTGACAATTATTTTAAATTAGGCCTGTATCTAGAACAATACCGTTACCTAAACTTTGAGCCTATAAATCAAGCTATGAAATCAGGTCCTAAAGATCAATGTCTAACTATTGTTTTCTTCTGAAAATATCTTATTATTTAAAATGCATCTGAAAGGTTTTGCCAGGAGAGCTCCATTTGGGGCACAGTCCTTCCCCTCAAGTATGACCAATAACTACCCATTTCCAGAGCAAAGCCGTATTTCTTAGCCTCTCATGTGGCATTAATCTTTTGAATTATATCCTGATGTAAGCAAGGTGTCACATTATCCCATGTTTCCTGAAATAGCTCACATAAACTGTTAATGTAATTGCAGCTCATGAATTCATTTTTTAATTAGTTTTTTTAGAGAAATTAATTTGGTTTACTAGAAACTTTTGTTTCACTTATTTGTAAATGAAACGGATCACCACCACAGCAAGTCCTGCCTGCCTACTATTGACTGCCAGTAGAGAAATTAAATCAGCGAGCTGAATGTCACTTTCAGAACGATGTTGTACCTTTCCAAATGCTCTAAGTCTATTAGCTTTAGGAGTGGTCAACAGTAAAGAACAGCCTATGCCACATTTTCTTTCAGCACATTCTAGTAAGTAGTTGAGACGTCAGTTCAGGAACTTAAGACCAACAAGAGCGTGTGGAGCTCGTTGGATCTCACGCAATGTCTGACAACATTTTTAGTGCCTTGGACTCTTTTTGACTTTCTCAAAGAAGATGACAAATTAAGCATTCCCATGCAAAGATGTCTGCAGCAAGAATATACCCCCCATTCCAAGTACTGTCAGGGTATGCCAGACATCTTACATAAGTTACTCATTTACGTCGGGAATACTGTCAGAAGTAATTCATTGTAAGAAATGACACACACACTTGGAACAACTTGAGGCAACCCCGTTATCTTGAATAAGGTGATCTTGGGGTCTTTAAAATGACCATGAGGACAGAGGCAGTGTAATTCTACAGATTAAAAAAAAAAAAGCCTTTTTCTTTTCTGATGAAGGACAAAATTCCTATGACTAAAGAATGCTTTCTAATAAAACAGGCATGCAGGACAAACGTCTTCTCTCTTTTGTGCCAAGAGATAAATAGAAAACAGCGTTTTCCCTCAAAAGGATTTAAGGGACTTTCACACATATCACTGTGACAAATCCAGCTCAGAGTTAAAATAGAGACGATCTCCAGGTATTTATAAATTTAGGACGTATAATGCTAAAATGTACAAAGAGATACAAGAAAGAAATAAAGAAACAAGTACTGAATTAATACACGAGACAGCATATTTACAACATGAAAAAAGGTTGTCAGTACATTTAGTGAGGTGAAAACCCCAAGTCAGTATTTAGCACTAAGGTGAAATTTGGCAGCTGCTGGAATATTGGAAAAGGAACAGATTTAAGATCTGGGAAGAATTTGACATCAGTGAGCTGAGGTGTTTTGGGAAAGATTATGAAATAATTACAGAAAAAGGGTGTTATATAAATTATTATCGTAAAAAGGGTGGGCTTTGATTGGGGAGTAAGGACAAGAATCAGTGTATATGTAGGTCTCTAGAGCGATGGATGGGGATCTTGCCTGACCGCATCCCACCCTGCAATGTGGAGACCAGGAAAACCAGGAGGGGGGGGACAAGGTTCATTGGCAAGCGGCGGTAACAGCCCTTTCCCACTGCCAACCTTTGACATGTGCAGTTTTCTCTGCCTCCTAAGGTTTTCTCCCTTCCGTATTCAAAATTTTAGGACCAAGGTCGAATAGCAGGCCCTCGGAAAGCTTTCCCAGCAGCACGCAAGCAGGATTAGCCACACACTTCTTGGCTTTAACAGAACTTTGTACACGCCTATGATCTGGTGAATAGCAACATCAACTGCATCAACTACGTGTCAGCCTCTGCCCCTGCGCTATCTCATTCTCCACACATTGCCTCTGCTTCTGTATTTTTTCACACAATCCTCACATCTACCTGAGTAGGTACCATTACCGTTGCCTTTCTGCAGATGAGCAAGTAAGGCTTAGCGAGGGAAGAAAACTTACCCAAGCTCACACTTCTGAGTGTCCAAACTAGGTTCTGATACACTGCCCTCCTCCTTTGTAAACTAAACTCCAGACTTCATTTGGGTTTCACCAGTTTTTTTGATTCATGCACTCACTCTGTTCCAGAACCCAGTCCAGGGTACGACACGGTATTTAGGGGTCCTGTCTCCCCCATCTTTCCTTATTCTTCACAACTTTAACAGTCTTGAGAGTATGGGCCAGACTCCTGTAGAATGTCGCCAATCTGGATTTGTCTGATATTTTCCTCATGATTAGAGGTTGGGGTTATGGGTTTTTTGGAAGGAATAAATACAAAGGTGAAACGCTCTGGCCCACACATAAGGTCAGGGGTATATGACATTCCCGTGACATCGCTGATACTGTTAACCTTCATCACTTGGTACTTTATTATCCACAATTACCTGTAGTAGGTCTCTGTCTTTTCCAACCAATAAAAGTCCTTTGAGAGATTAAAACCACTCCGTAGCATCTGCATTTGAACACAGTGCCTGGAATACGTGGGTTCCATGATACACCCAAAAGAAAGGGAAGGATGAAGAGAAGCTTCCACAGCCGAGCATCACATAGAGGTGACATTAGTGTTCCTAGGGCTGCCATCAAATGATGGTGTGAATTTGGGGATGCTGGGAAGCCTTCTTAGAAGAGGAGTAGGCTCAGCTGGGATGGCTGAGTAAGAAAGAGTGAAAAAGTGGTTTTAAGTCATTCACCTAACATGTGCTTACTCAGAGCATTATCCCTCTAAAGAGTCCAATCCCCCAATTTTAGAGATGGTATGAGACCTGGAAATCTGAGTTTATTTATCCACGGTTGCACGGTGAACCACTAGAAGAGCTTGGTAGGAAGGCTGTAGACGTGGGCTGGCAGGAAAAGGACCCAGGGGGAAGGGAGATGCGCCCACGTGACCTGCTCCCCTGGGAGTGGCCAGTGTTCCACTGTACATAAGGAGTTGGGCCCCCAGTGCGGAGGTCGGTGAATCTGCTACTGCCAGGAGATGCTACAGTTCTCACAAGACAGTAAGATTCTGTTTACTACTTGCCTACCATGGTGAGAAATTAACCTCTACCACCCTACCTCCTTCACTTTGAGATACTTCAGAAAGAAGAAAAATTCACTTATTTCCTCTCTTCCTCCCCTGCAAAGAGCATGCTTTTAGGTATAAAGAACTAGGAGCAGAAAGGAAGCCATCCACAGATTTGACCAGAGAAAAAATTTAAACTTAAAAAAAAGAATTATGCCAAGAAAATTAGAGAAACCTTGGACAAATTACAACAATAATACCCCCAAAAATATATTTGTAATGCACAGACACATGTATATAGGTTTACACATGTATTATAAATTGTTCATATAGATGCATTAAAAAACCTGATAAATGGGAACAGATATAACATAAATTTACACAAAAAAATACAAATGTTTAACAAACACCATGAAATAAATGTTGTAATAATTAGAAGTGCCCAGAGAATTAACAGATATAAGCATAAATAATAAATAATCTTTTAGAATTAAAAGAAACACATTTTAAAAATTAGAAGTTAGTGTTCAGTCAAAATAATAAAAGACATTGGGACGCCTGGGTGGCTGGCTCAGTCGTTAAGCGTCTGCCTTTGGCTCAGGTCATGATCCCAGGGTCCTGGGATCGAGCCCCACATCGGGCTCCCTGCTCGGCGGGAAGCCTGCTTCTCCCTCTCCCACTCCCCCCGCTTGTGTTCCCTCTCTCGCTGTGTCTCTCTCTGTCAAATAAATAAATAAAATCTTTAAAAAAATTAATAGTAAAAGACATTAAAAACATTTTACCCAATTATTCCACTTTTAAAAATAAGGAAATAATCCTAAAATTCAGACCAAGTTTTATTAAAAAAAAAAAAGCTTGTTAGATTTGTTTTTTTAACATAATGATGAGAAGTTTTAAAAAAAATGTGATTGTTGAACACATGAACAGCAAGAAAATGCTGAAGTAGTAATACACTGCCTATTAAACAGCTTTCAAAAATAATTGAAAAGTTTTTAATGATGTGTAAAATGCTCACGATATACTATTAAATGACAAAAAGCAAGATACAAAATTGCCCATATATTATCTTGTGATAGAAAATATCCATGAGATAGGACTATTGATGAATGAGATTGAGAAATTGTTATTTTTGTTTTGCTTATTTTCTGTGTTTGCTAGGTTTTCTAAAATGAATGTTTTTTTAAAAAGATTTTTTTTTTTATTTACTTGAGAGAGAAAGGGAGGGAGTGAGAGAGAGCATCGGGGGGGCAACAGAGAAGCAGGCTCCTGCTAAGCAGGGAGCCCAATGTGAGGCTTAATCCCAGGACGCTGAGATCATGACTTGAACCAAAGACAGAGGCCTAATGGACTGAGCCACCCACGGTACCCCTAGGATGAATGTTTTTTAATTGAGATATAATTCACCACCACATAATTCATCTGGAGTGTACAATTTAATGGTGTTCAGTATAGTCACAGAGTTGTGGAACTATGTGTATTGTTTTTATAATGAGAAGAAATGAAATAAATAGGTCTGTGGTTTAGAGATGCTCTCTAAAAATATGCTGTTTTCCTTTATGTAAATAGATATGGTCTGTATGTAACCACAATGGGGAGTGACTTTCAAAGGCACCAACAAAAATGTGCTCCGAGTAGCTCAGTCAGAATAAATGACAGGTAGCATGCTTCTCTCTCTCTCTTTATTTTTTAGTTCCCTTTTCTAAGCTAATTACTCTAACATATTCTTAAATGCAGTTCAAATAAAAAAGAGAAATCTGATCACAGCATTTACCTTTGCAGTGCTTGTGGTCTGGCGTCGGGGTATAACCCTTGTGGCATGAACACATGTAGGAGCCTTCAAGGTTGGAGCAAGTTCCGTTTGTGCAGACCTGTGGTTCCAGGCATTCATCCACATCTTGAAGAATGTTGCAGAAGGGGGAAAAAACCCACAAAGACAAAGAGAGAAAAAAAGAAAACATGAATAAAGTTGAATTTGGCTAAAAATAGAAAGAGCACATCCTCAAACAGGGACAGATTCTTTAAGATAAGCTTTCAAATTAGCCCAAAGGAGGAACAGGAGCTCTGGTGTGAGCTGCATGTATGATAGTTCTATGTCTTGATTTACTTTATGCAAAGTAACTCAAAAAAGGAACCAAGAATGCTCTATGAATCAATTCCATGGAAAGCTCGTTGTAGAGGGGAGGGCAGAAAAGATGGCAGGGTGGGAGTTAGCATCCCCTGCACAATGAAGTAGTCCAAAGAATCAAAGACGTACTGAGGTCTAGATATGGAACTGATGAGTTCAGCAGGAAGGGAGCGTTCGCGAAAGCCAAAGACAGGAGTCGGGACCTGAAGAAACCACAAGAGGTCTTAGCAGAAAGATTAAAAAAAAAAATGACAAAATGTTCAAAGATGGCACTGAATCGGTATTATAAAAACCAATCTAGGGGACAAACAAGCCTAGTGGGCAGTTTGAAGGTAGGGGACGGGCTGCAGAGATAGATAAAATAATAGCTCGTCTTCACCAAGCCCTTACTGCATGGAAGCAGGAAAGGCTGTGCATGTACATGAGCTTATTTAATCCTAATACGAGGCATAGAAGCCAACCATTTTATAGACAAAGGAACCAGGATTCAAAGAAGTTCCAACAGATTGCCCAAGTCCACATGGTTTGAGAAACTGGTGGCTCATAGGTGCATCCAGTCAGCTTAATTCCAAAGCCCATCCTTTTGACCGGTTTCTATGAACACAAGTGTAGTGATAGAAACCGCTGAAGAAGACAATTAGGAATGTTTGTTTTTATTATTTGCTAACACAGCATTTATATAGAAAATCATCAATGTGTTTACTGATTTCATTCAGCTTTCATTATGTTCTTACTAGAATGTTGTTAATTCAGGGGCACCTGGGTGGCTGAGTTGGTCAAGCGTCCGACTCTTGATTGATTTCGGCTCAGGTCATGGTCTCAGGGTTGTGAGATTGAGCCCCCCGTTGAGCTCCAGTAGGGAGCCTGCTTGAGATTTCTTCCTCTTCCTCTGCCCCTCCCCTGCTCACTCTCTCCCTCTCTCTCTCTCTAAAATAAATACATCTTTTTGAAAAAAGATGTTAATTCACAAAGAAAAACTTGAGTTCTGCGTCCCACCTAAATGCTTTTGTTAAGTCCATCGTATGTTGTAGTTGAGAAGACTGTGTAGCATGAACAACCAACACCGTAAGAGGAAAGATTGAAACCACTAAGTGCTGAAACTACACACAGCATCATGATGTAGGCTTAATTTTACAGCAGTCTGTAACTCAATCCAGGCATCTTAATCATAAGGCAGACCAACAATACGGAGGAAAATGCTCTTGACTACATCCATTTCATTTTGCAATGCTCGCCATGAAAGCAATAAAGCTTGCCACCCTCCTAATATTAATAGGCTGAGAGTCACGAACACATGAACATCAGAGACCTAGTTCTAACTGAGCATTCCAGAGTTCGAACTGCATTCATTTGCTTGACATTTCCTTAAACCTGTATTCTAGTTTTCTCTCTCTCCTTTTTTTTTTAGATTTTATTTATTCATCTGAGGCAGATACAGAGAAAGAGAGAATGAGCAGGGGAAGAGGCAAAGGGAGAGGGAGAAGCAGGCTTCCTGCTGAGCTGGGAGCCCGACATGGGGCTCAATCCCAGGACCTAAGGTCATGACCTGAGCCGAAGGCAGACGGTCAACCATCTGGGCTACCTAGGCACCCCTGTATTCTAGTTTTCTTAAAATGATATCTAGAAATAGAGTATTACCAAAATGAGGCTATGGTGTGTGAGCACGCATGCACACACTGGCACACATTTCACATGCAAACTGAAAACAGCCAACTAACTGGCATTGTCTGAGCGTTCTACCTCGCTTTCACAAAATCAATTACAGTGAACTGGACTCTACTCCATGATAACAAAAAGAGCACTTCCAGACTGACTCATTGTCCAACCTTTCTTTGGTTGTGGGAGTCCACTTTTATAAACACCGAATGCAAATAACTTGAAAGAAGAAGCTAAACATTGGAGCCAAAGTAAATAATGGGACAGAATGAGCCTAGACACTAGGCATGTAAATTCCAGACAGCAACATTAAAATGTCACGTCTGGTATCTGGATTGGTTTCAAAAAATGTTAAAAAGTTGAAAAATGTATGGATTGTTCTAATTATGTATGCACCAGGAAATGTGATTTATAGGGCTACAGAATATGACAACAAAATCAATTTCTAAGACCATATTTGCTCTAGTTAAAGCAAATTAACAGTACAGATGATCATTCATGAAATACTTTTAAAACACTTGATACTAGGGTGCCTGAGCGGCTCAGTCGGTTAAGTGTCTAACTCTTGATTCTGGCTCAGGTCATAATCGCAGGGTCGTGAGACCAAGCCCCCCACTGGGCTCGGCACTCAGCGCGGAGTCTGCTTGTCCCTCTCCCTCTGCTCCTCCCTTCAGTTGCAAACCACACTCTCTCACTCTCAAAAACATAAATAAAATCTTTAAAAAAATACTTGATACTTACACTTGAATTAACAGTACCACAGTGCCTATTTGGGAGCTGCTAAGAGAGTTGATCTTAAAAGTCCTCATCATAAGAAAAAAATTTTTTTTAATTCTGTAACTATGGTGATAAGACTTTCACCCGACTTACTGTGATCATTTTGTAATGTATACAAATATCAAATTATTATGTTCTAAACCGGAAACTCATATAACGCTATAGATGTATCATACCTCCATTTAAAAAAAACAGAATATATAGGAGGAAGGTGCCTGGAGTGGGGCCTCACCTGATGGATGTAAAAGGAGTGAAATAAACTCAGTGTTTTATCTTTCACCCAGACCTGTCTCTTAAACAGCCTAGTTGGTCAGTGTACTGGACATTCCCCCTCGATGTCCCACAGGCCCCTCTGAATCTTCACAGCCCAACCTGATCTTTCTCCCTGGGTGTCTTTTATTCCAGGTCAATATATGATACCACTATCCACTCAGATGCCCACGTCAGAAACTGGGAGTCATCCTCTCTAGATTCCTTATTCTCCCTCTTTCCCCACATTCGATTTATAACAGTCAAATCAAGTCTATCTTCCCAATATCTCTCAAATACACCTGCTTCATTTCATTCTTACTACCACCATTCTGTCTCACATGGGTTACCGCCACAGTTTGTTTCTCCACCTCAAGTCTCACCCTCTCTAATCCACTATCCAGCTGGTAGCCGGAGGCATCTGAAATACAAACACAATCAATGGTATCGCTCCTTTCAAAACCCTCAGTGGTTTCCAGTGTTCTTCCATTAAGTCAAAGATACAAACTTGTGGGGCCCTGAGTGTTACCAACAGAAAGCCTGCCCTCAGTTCTTACTTCAAACCCTTGGGAGATTCAGTGTTTTGGGAAACAAGGTAGTCCTTCTCCACCCCACCATCCAACACCCATAGCCTCTTACCCATGCTGCAGAGGGAGATGATTAAGTCTTTGGTTTTCTGTATTGGAGCTCAAATTGCATCTTACTCTAGGGTGATGGTCTTGTACAAGAGTCAGATTACCCAAATTCTTGTGATGCATATACATAATCAGTTCAAAAGGGAAACGTCATGAAAAACACTGTGTTCACAGAAAAATGTGTTCCAAACTCCCAAAATACAATTTACCAATGGGCTTTTGGGACATAATAATATGGCATCTGCTATCCAGTGAATTAATTAAACCTCCCACAGTAAGGAAATTGCCAGGGGTTTATGAGGTCAGCACTTTGTGGATATGATCGTTCAAAAGTTTATGAATCCACCCCAGTATACTATTACCCAATCCAAACTGATCATTGTCATCTACAACACCCCGAGAGACTCTAACAGAGGCCTGTGGGAAACCAGATATGCCATGTCTATAGGATTTCATGATCTGCTCCTCTCAGAAGCCTGTCAGAAGAGGCAGTCAGAGCAGTGGGCATGATTTGTCCTTAGTGAACCCTGGCTGATTCTTTTTTTTTTTTTTTAAGATTTTATTTATTTATTTGAGAAAGAGAGAGGGAGGGAGAAAGCATGAGCAGAGGGAGAAGCAGACTCCCTGCTGAGCAGGGAGCCTGATGTGGGCCTCAATCCCAGGACCCTGGGATCATGACCTGCGCCAAAGGCAGACACTTAACCAGGTGAGCCATGCAGGCACCCCAACCCTGGCTGATTCTTATGATCATCTTTTTCTTTTAAAATGTTTCACCTTGGGGTGCCTGGGTGGCGCAGTTGGTTAAGTGTCCGACTCTTGGTTTCAGCTCAGGTCCTGATCTCAGGATCATGAGATTGAGCCCTGCGTAAGACTCCCTCTCCTGCTCCCTCTGCCTCTCTCTCAAATAAATAAATAAATTCTAAAAAAAAAAAAAAACCACACAAAAAAAGTTTCACCTCATCATTTGAATCCTGCAGCCTACAGTTCTTTGTCAAGATTAACATGAAGCTCAGTGGTCATTAGTTCCTGAACTCCAGCTTTTTTCTTTGGGGGGAAATGAGGACATTAATCTCTTTCCAGCTCTCTGGCAACTTTCCATTCTCCACAATTTTTACAAAGACGACTTTCAGCTGGCCAGCAAATCCACCTGCAAATTCTCTCGTTGCCTTGGGATGTAATTTCTCTGGGTCAGGAACCCTTCTGAAATTTCCCTTCCTAATGTCCTGGGAAAACACAAGATAGCATGAAGCCCCTCTCTGACGGTTCAGAGGGTATTCAGTGGCTGACCTCACACAAGTCAGTTCAAGGCTATGCTGCCTCCTTCCACTTCACCTATCAGCTCCTTGAGGTTGGTCAGAGTTGGCTGACGGTCATAGGTAATAAATGACAGAGCTAGGACATGATCCCAGGTCTTTTATCTCCAAAACTAGTGTTCTGTTCTATACACTCCCTCTTCCTGTACACCCAAGACAATGAGAGAACAAAGCAACATGATTAAGATAACGGGAAAGAAAAGTTCATAGAGAGAGAGATGATCGATATGGGTGGGAATCATCCCTTGCAAGCAGCAGTAAGAATGGCTGAGGGATTCTTGACTCTAAGATGGCAGTCTTCTGCATAGATAGCCCCAGTTGAGTTTCGCTGAAAGACAAAATATTCTTTTGGAAAGGGGAGGCAGGAAGCCAGTTCAACAGTTTACCTGCATTACTTCCTGTATTTTCAAGGAAATTAATCTCTCAACACTGTGCATCAGTCATATCTCAGAGGCCATTGAGTCCCATTTAATTCCTTAATGAGCACCACAGACTTCAAGGAGCGAGCACCATTTGATATGTGAAGTAAACATCTTATTCTGTCACGATGACTACAGGAAAATACAAGATTGCTCCCCACCCCCAACATGACATTACTTCAGTGATCCCTCAACTATTCTGTACACACAGTCTTTTATAGTAAAGATGATAGCAGAACATACTTGACAGAAAAGCCAGCATGGTTAGGCCAGCGGGATGGAACAACCTGCACTTGCGGTACAGCAAATCCTCAGGATCTCAGGTGCCCCCTGTCAAGTCTGACCAAGTAAAGATACGCAGTAGCAGTGCAGCCGATAAAAATATGTTACGCATCCCTCAAAGACTCATCACTGTTCTTCAAAACTGGAGAACAGCCAGTGCTATGTACATCCCAGATAAAGACCCAAGGATGATCTCAGAAAATCAGTCCATTAACCCTACCACACCACTGGCTTCCTGCCTCCCCTTTCCAAAAGAATATTTTGTCTTTCAGTGAAACTCAACTGGGGCTATCTATGCAGAAGACTGCCATCTCAGAGTCAAGAATCCCTCAGCCATTCTTATTGCTGCTTGCAAGGGATGATTCCCACCCATATCGACCTTCTCTCTCTCTATGAACTTTTCTTTCCCATTATCTTAATCATGTTGCTTTGTTCTCTCATTGTCTTGGGTATACAAGAGGAGGGAGTGTATAGAACAGAACACTAGTTTTGGAGATAAAAGACCTGGGATCATGTCCTAGCTCTGTCATTTATAATGAAGTCAATGCCCTCTGTAGCAACTAGTATTCTCACACAGGTATGTTTCCTGCTTTCAAAAGTAGTTTTTTGGTTGCTTTTATTGAGATATAATTGACATATGACATAGGGTAAGTTTCAGTGATAATTTCGTATGCTTATATATTGCAAAATGATTAATAAAGTTAGCTAACGCCTCTCTTATGTCACATAATTATTTCCTTTTTTTTGTGAACACAATTACCATCTGGCCTCCTAGGAGCTTTGAAGTTGATAATACAGCACTGTTGATTATAATCACCAATCTGTGCAACAGGTCTCCAGGGCTTATCTACTTGCCAGTTGCAAGTTCGAACCCTTAAACAACACCTCCCCAATCCCCCTAGTGCCCAGCTCCTGATAACCACCATTCTATTCTGTTTTGCTTATTTGTAACTTCAAGTCTTCTCTGGAATTAAGTACATAATTAGGTATCCGATAATAACATAATGACTAATTAGAAGACTTCTTTAGCTATAGTGGGTTTAGGGATTAGGCTGGTGTTTGCACATTTAATAATTATCTGCAAAAGGTAGATGTTCAGTTCTGTTGCCATCTTATGCAAATAAATGTAGAATAAAAGTCTTCAATTTCAGATAAGTCCATGAATATTCATCTATTCCATAAAGGTTAACAAAGATTCTTAAAAATCTGAAAACAAATACTAGTGGTCAAAGAACGCCTAGAACAAGGAGCTTTCCATGTTTATCATGCACGTTCTGTGCACCTGGTTTTGGTTAAGACTATGGCTAACCAGTTGTCAAGTGGATCAAATGACACTAAGTTCTTCAAATTCCTAAGACCCATTACATTTAGAAAACGTAAATTGGAGTCACAAAGTCACTATTAACTTAATTACAGTTTGACAGAGAAGGATTAGTATGATAAAAATCTCAGAAATTTGTCTTCCCAGGTCACATGGTCTTTCAGACTCAATTATAAAGCAAGATATTAAAGTAAACTCAACAAGGGATCGCTGCCTACATCGACCATGTGATAGATACTGTGTCTTATGAAGGTAAGCCAAGAAAATGAAGTAAAAGGAGGGAGATGGCAGTACTGCAGAAGGTAAAACATTTGTTAGGGATGATCGATTACCCTACAGAAAAGTAATACGATTCTTTTTTTTTTTTTAAAGGTTTTATTTATTTATTTGACAGAGAGAGACAGCGAGAGAGGGAACACAAGAAGGGGGAGTGGGAGCGGGAGAGGGAGAAGCAGGCTTCCCGCCGAGCAGGGAGCCCGATGCGGGGCTTGATCCCAGGACCCGGGATCATGACCTGAGCCGAAGGCAGACGCTTAACGGCTGTCTTAAGAAATAGACCCCAGCTAAACAAAAATGCTGAGAAGTTGAAAGGTAATTATAAGACTAAGATTACTTAGATTCATAAAAGAAAGTTCCTATCAGATAGGGAGAGTTAAGAACTACAGGAAATGAACTTATTAAAGAAAGTCAAAGACAGTTATACATAGAAACTTGACATAAAATTTACTTAAACAAGTACCAGTTATTACTGCACTTCTAACATCTCAGGATTAGGGAGGTAAAAGGGAGGATGACAGAGTTGGGGGAAGAAGGGTTATAACATTTAATGGGTTCTACCTTGTGTCACATGCCTCACTAGGTGCTTTATATTGCTTATTTAATTCTGACAGTAAATCCCATGAGGAGAGCATTTCAATCCCCATTTTAAAGATGTTGAAACCAAGCTTCATAGAGGTCATACATAACCCCAAATCTGTCTAAATTCAGGGAAATATGATCTTTATATCAGAGTTACTGAATGTACCTTTAAACAATTAGATATTAGAGAATCTCCTTTAGAGGATGGCTCCAGTAGGGTTTAAATCAGGCCTGTTCTTGAGCGAAGAGAAACCTGCAAATTGAGTACCTGACAGGCTGGCTTCCCTCAAGAAAGGTCCTGGCTGAAGCAGCCAGTTGGAACTGGCCAGAACCCAGGGTGATGAAACAGTCATTAGAGGCGAGGATCAAGCGGGCAGCAACTCCAGGCTGAATGTGAGGTCCAAGGAATACAATGTTGAATGATGAAAGAGGCTTTCGAGAGAGGACTGAAATCGACAACTTGAAAGAAGAAGCTACGTTAACAGAGGAGCCAACAAGGTTGCCAAAAAGCATCAAGGGATAGATATTTTGAAAGTGGACAATAAACTACTGAGAATGAAGGATCATATACCCTGAACTCAACACTAGGAAAGAGCATGGTCTCCCAGACAACACCTGCTAACATCTGACCTGTTTCTGCCCCAAACAATTTCTGTTCTAATTCATAAATCACGGAGAAGCATCAATCAGTGAGATCCAGCCTACATGGCATGAATACAAGGAGGCAATTAACGGGTTCACCAAGTTCACCTTTGGGTCAGTGAAAGAAGCACAGTGTAATTGACATCAAATCCCTGCAGAACATAAGGGTCTAAATAGCAATTCTCGATTCCTAATGAATCCATTTAACAGAAAAAAAAAAGTCAAATCAACATATGGATTGATGGACTTTAGAAAAAACCATAAGCACTATGCCACACAAAAGTAGAATTACATACAACACTGTACAACTTTAATTATAATAATTTTTTATATATATATTTTAATTATTATGTTATGTTAACCACCATACATTACATCACTAGTTTCTGATGTGGTGTGCCAGGATTCATTGTTTGCGCACAACACCCAGCGCTCCATGCAGTACGTGCCCTCCTTGATACCCACCACCGGGCTAGCCCACCCCCCCCCCCCCCTCCCCCTTCGAACCCTCAGTTTGTTTCTCAGAGTCCGCAGTCTCTCGTGGTTCGTCTCCCCCTCCGATTTCCCCCCCTTCCTTTAAAACTAGTCAATGAGAGCAGAGTGGTAGAAAAAGGAGGACACTAAGACCTGTGAAACAGAATCCCCTGTAAGGAAGGGATTATCTTCTCTACAGATGACTAACAAATGCCAAGTTTAAGACTCTTCTTCAGATGGTGAGATTTGGGAAGATTTTAAGTCTTTAATGTTCTCATGTATTTAAGATTGGGGGGAAAAATCTTACAAATGTACCCTAAATTATCTGGACTAAAAGGATATTAAAAAGCCACAAACCAGTCCCAAGTAACCATTAGAAACAAAAACAAATAGAAAGGAACACAACAGAAATACCCTATCATTTGATGCCTTCTCTGACCCCCATAGAATCTCTGACACTCTGTCTCCCTTAAGCTGCTTTTTTTTTCCTTTGTGGCACTCAACACACATCTGACATACCATATGCTTTGCTTGCTGCTTTGTTTATTTGCAAGCACAATGTGAGCTCTAGAGTACAAGCACAATGAGGGGAGGGCATTTATTTCGTTCACTCTCAATCCCCTGGGTCTTGAAAAATGCCTGGCTCTTGGTAGGCACTCAACTGTTAAACTGAACAAACAAATATATAATCAAGTTGGTGCTGATGAGCTCAACTCAATGATACGTTTAAGTAATGTCTACACCTTCTAAAATGTGTCTTTGGAGTACCAGAAGGATAAAGGTGAGAACTAAAATGTATGTGATATGGCTGGGTATTCCCTCACATTGTCAGAGTTGAGCAGAAAAATCGAATTCATTCATCGGTTCAATAAGAACAGAAAAGCATGTTGCAATTCTACTTTTTAACATGTGAAAGCTCTACTACAGTCAAAAATTAAGACGGATCCATTTTGGTATAATCTGCAAAAGTCTTCCTGAGAATTTTAGAGGAGCTGCAAGTCCAGTATGAACAATGAGTGGAACTGAAATTACAGCACAGAAGAGAAGCTTCAACTGTAGACGACAGAGCCTAAAATTTTACCCAAGGCAGAAGGAAAGAGTACACGGTGTATTTTTCATAGGAAATGCATGATCTTAGCAATGCACAAATGAAAACTAGTGCTTGGAGCAAGTGGCTAGCTGTGTCACTCTGGTGGACTACACAGTGACCTAGTATTTCTGCTTATGATCCTACTCAGCTGGTTGGCAAAGTCAAGTTACTCTGAACGGAGGTACTGTGCTTCTGTCCCTGAACTGGAGCAAAGTGGTCATGCTGAGACTGATTGTATACATCTAGGTATAATAACTCATTTATTCTTATTGCCCAGTCTAGATAAATGCATTTATATTGAAGAGCACTCACTTGCCCATTTGCTCAGTCATATTTCATTAGTAAATTCATGAATCAGGACTGTGTTTATACCACTATTATGGACTTTAGTTATTTGAGGTAAAATTCAGGCTCTCTTCTTGGATTATAGTATGCAGCAGTATGTGAAAATGAAAACACAAATGAAATCTTGATGGGCAACTATGAAATCTGTGCCAAACGGGAAAATTAAAACCAAATGTACTAACCAGCACTGATCACATAAACAAATGCATAATAAATAAGCCATTAATGAACAAAAATCTCTTCTCCCAAAGATCAACATCTCACAATTCCAAGGATAGACACTCTTAGAGATGGGCATGAGCTTCATCTGTACCACGTACAGAGGCTTAGCTTCTGCAACCTGGTGATGAGTCCAGAGCTTTGCAACTGGGACTGTTTCTGCGAAGCCTACTTAGCCCACCTGTTCTGCAACACCTAAACGTCTTTCCCAGAGATGTAGGCGTAAAGATGAACATTTTATTATTTTTTTTTATGTTCAGTTAGCCAGCATATAGGACGTTAGTTTTGTTTTTTTTTTTTTCTAGGACATCATTAGTTTTTGATGTAGTGTTCAAGATGAACACTTGAAACAGGACTGAGAGAGAGGGTCTGGCATGGTCTGTCCCCTCATCCTGCTGCAAATCTTCTCTTGTTCTGTCCTTCAGCAGCACCAGCCTTCCAGCTTCTGGAACATGACTGCTTCCTCCTTCCCATGAGTCCCCTGAATATGCTCTTTTCTCTGTCCAAAACTATCTCCCTCCCATTCCCTTCCCTAGTTAAACCTCAATCAGGAATTTTCCCAGAGGCAACTCGTTCTGTGACACATTCTTATTTTTTTTTTTTTGGTAATTCTTTTATAAATTTTATTTTATTTTTTTAAATTTTTATTGTTATGTTAATCACCATACATTACATCATTAGTTTGTGATGTAGTGTTCCATGATTCATTGGTTGCGTATAACACCCAGTGCTCCATGCAGTACGTGCCCTCTTTAATACCCATCACCAGGCTAACCCATCCCCCCACCCCCTCCCCTCTAGAACCCTCAGTTTGTTTTTCAGAGTCCATAGTCTCTCATGGTTCGCTGTGACACATTCTTACAGCATCAGAGAACCCCCCTTCCCAAACAGTCTCATTTGTGTTTGTGCATTTATTTACGAGATGTCTGGGTATCAGTCTTCCTCACCAGATAGTTCCATGAAGAAGGTACTTTTTTTTGTCCCTCAGTGTATCCCAGCACTCAGCACAACTCTGGGTATATTATAGTAAGTTCTCCAGCATTTGTGGATGAAAAGAAAGAAGGTATGAATAAATGAGAAACTGAACTCACATCGTCAGAGTCTGGCATTGAGTGTAAAAGAGCTCAGCTTCTAAGGAAAAGATGACACAGAGACAGAAACAGAAGGGAAAACCATCAGGGGGGAAAGCTAACTAGAGCACAGCTAATTAGAACCAAAGCAGTTTTGCTGCTTCTCTTCCTCAGCGCCTGATGGCAGCATGAAGTATTTATTAAATACGTAAATGAATAAATATAAGAGGTGTGGCCATCCATCAAGATTTCTCTTTCTACTTCTGCTGCACGTCTGTGTTCGCATGTTCCTAATTCTACTAGTCTCTGGTAGCTTGCTTCTTCTTAGGCCTTTTCTCTCTTTTTTAGCCTTTTGTTCCCCACCACTCTCCACCCTCTGGTGATTCTTATTTTATTTGGTCTTGGTTATTCATCACATCAAGGACAATTTGCTTCCATCAGAATTATTTCTCCCAGGTAAAATCTCACATTCTTCATGCCAACTTCCTTTCTTATATGTCTCCCTGGTTAGAAATTACTTAGAACTTTTCTTAGAAGTTTTCTCAGAAGGACACAAGTTTATTATATTCCATGTTTTGTTTTGTTTGTTTTTTTAATTTTGAAAGAGGGCTCACTTGGCATTATGTCGCTCTGTCAGAAAACGGACTAGAGAGAAGAAATAAAACTATGATAAGAACACTCTAGTACCTACCAAGACACTGCCCATTCCAACCTCGGAACCCTTCTGTGCAGGGAACACACTGGTAAGACCCAGGAGAGTTCACACACTGCTCATCTGGACAAGTGCTTGCAGTCAAGCATTCGTCAATATCTGGAAAAATCAAAAAACCAGGTCACAAACATTTTATCAGAATACTGAAACAAAAACATACTTTTCTGATGAAGTGGGGGGCGGAAGATGTGTTCTATCTACATTTTGATGGAGAAAATGTTAAGTAGGTAAGTCAAACACTGCCTACACTTAAACACCACAGTGATAAAGCACGCCAGGTATACCTGGATTAAAATATTTACACAAATTCAAAAGAACTTGGCCCCAATTGCCCAGCTCCACCCTGGGAGCTGGCAGTTCCTTGGGGGCCACTTTCTGGACATCAAACAAGGTAACAGTGCAGCTTGCCAGACAGAAATATAACAAACGGGCATGAGAATGACGAAGCCACAAATCCACCTGGCCAAAGGTTCTCTCTTCAGACAATGGATGCTCTAGGGAAATCCTTGCTTTGGCTTCATGGGCCCAAGAATATCCTGGGTTTGAATAATTTAAAACCTTTCATAGGATAGGAATTCCTTGGAGGTGGAAGAAACACATTAAGAGAGAATGAACTCATCAAATACTTCAAAGAGTTTCCAGAAAACACGGTGATATGATCACAGGGTAATAGTTTCTCACAAAAATATACCTTATTTCTCACATTCACAGCTAACTGAAGTTATTCATCATTGTTCTTTTCAATGTGCATTGGAAAAAACACCTTCAGTATGGCTGGGGCTATGGCAGAGGGAACTACTACAATGGCGTTAGGCATTTTGAAGAATGGTAGGAAAACAGAATGGGGGAGAGGAAGGGTAAAGTTTCGAGAGGGTTCAAGAGTTTCACATGGATGGTGGTACCATGGGAACCAGCTGCATTCGAAATGATCATTTTTCTGGAGTTGGATTCCAAATTCATGTGAGTGGATTTAATGTCTAAGTGTTCTAATTTAAAATGTATATAGGACTCACCATAGCACACACACAAAAATAAATACATAAAAAATAAAATAAAAAAAATAAAATGTATACAGGACATCTAATCACACTTAAAATATAAACCGAATTTTCAGGACATAGGCTGAAAAGTGGAAGAAATATGTAATGGATACAGCCATGCGTTCTGGTAAATTCTCAAAAATTCTCTCCCCTTATCACTAGGCGAGTGTGAAAAGATGTTAAAGTAAAAATGTTGATGATGATATTAATAGAATAAGCACCAGGTCAGGGTGGTAATTTTTTTTCCTATCAGCAAAAAATCCTTGCCAATAGACAATGACACACAGTGGTTTTTTTTTTTAGGTCAGATGTTCTGGGACTTCTTGTTCTACAAAAAGATGATGCTTGCCAGTTTCATTTTCCAAACAGCATTACATTCTTCTCTGGAAGGAATTTTTTGTAATAGAACTACAACTGCTAAGTCAGAGAAGGTCAGTGAGAAAGGCTGGTCCAATAAATAAGGTGCAATGCTGAGCAATACAAGACAATATCCCTGAATGTCCCGCGACTCTCACCTCCGCTTGCTTGTTCCTTCATCTATAGATCAGAGACTACCTGCCTGGGAATACCTTAACTGAGCAAAGTAAGGATGCATGAGATAATGTCTGTGAACTAGAACAGACTCCTTGGAGACTGGTGCTGTTTAAAAGCAACTTTGTTAGTGGCAGCTGAGAAAATCTTTGGTGAGCCAGAAGCTTGGGGACCTTTGGTTCTGGTCCATGACGAAATTAGAAAACAGCCATGTTATTTGGCTCCCTCTTCTTTTCAAGCCGTTTCATAGGGATAGAATTATGGATTAGTTACTCGGGGAACCCTGGTAGTATTTCTGTTCATTTCCATACACTGAATATTCCCGAATAGTCCCCTAACTGCTTCCCATTTGCTTACAGAGCTTTCACATTTCTTTTCTCCTTCCCACTTTCCATCCTCACGCTATAGTTACTAGTTAAATATCTTCTCTTCCCATCCTGATAAACTGTATGCAGAACTTAAGAATCAGCATTTGACCTCTTTGGGGAGTGTTGTTTGCACATAAATGCTTGCCAGGTAAACCCATGCGATTTAAAAAAAAAAAAAAAAAAACCTCCCACAAATACAGATGTACTGAGAAGGTCTCTGCAAAAACAACGTAATCAGGGAAAGGGGGAGGTTTCCAGAGACTAACAGTTCTTGAGAACTAGCAAGGTGATAGGCACCATACAAGATACCGCAGCATGCATTTCTTCTCATGACAACCCTGAAAGTTAACTTTGCAGCACCCATTTCACAGGTTTCAAAAGGGCTAAGTCACCAGCTCCAAGCCAGACAGTTACTAAGCATGAGAGTCAGGAGCCAAGGCCACTGTCCTGCTCTCTCCCAGGGCCATGCTGCCTCTCCAGGGCAGAGGGAGGGTCCCCTGTAAGAGGAGAGTGGGGACGCTTCACCCCTTGCTGTCCCATGGCCCTCGGCTGCCGGTGGAGACCATATAGCTCCATTCTGATCCGAGGCGGTCAAAGATTCAGTAATGTAAAACGCTCCCATTTCTCTCCAGATCAGAGTACAAGGGGCTGAGCAAGGGGCCAGGGGGATAGTCAGGTGCAGGCTGCCAAAAAACATCTAATTAGCTTTCCCTCCAGGCCCGGGTCATTAGATCCATGAAGAAAACCAACACATAGGAGCCAGGGACAGCTGAGAGCAGCCTGCCCCAATGTGTCCATCCCTCCCTCGGCCTGGAAGCCCAGCCATATTCGAAAACAGGCTGATCCTCAGGCAGCCCGGCAAAGAGCCCCACGGAACCAGCACTGTCCACACAGCCTGGCTCCTCAGAACCGTGCTCAGGGCCCCCTGCTCCTCTAGCCGACACGTGTCCACGGCAGTATTTAAGCAGAAGCGCAATATCTTTCTTCAGGAAAATAATTCGTTAAAAAGTACCACGGCGGTTGCGAAAAGAACCTGTGTAACTGGGACACAAACATGAGCAGAAAAATTAAGTGGTTAATCATTCTGGCCATGCTCTAAAAGCTCTTCAGAACTTTTTTTCTTTTTTAATAACACTAGCAAACTCATTGCTGTGGTCAATAATAAAGAAATTTTATCTAGCATGGTTGGAATTTGACCTGCCGTTAGTCAGACAGTGCTTCTGTGGAGGGTTGGTAAACAAGTCCCAGAGCACAGGAAAGGAAGGTAACAAGGCGAAAAGGTTGGAAACTAAAAATCAACAGCGCGTAAACCTGCACCCAGCTCCCAGATGAATGACCCAGACGCTGGAATTAAGTCTGGGTTTATGCTAAGACACTCTGCAATTAATCGTTCTAAAGCAATTCACTCCAAATACGAGGGAAGGCAGATCCTGAAGTGGACAACAAGAATGTGAAGATGGAAAATAATCCAGACCAAGCCACTGAAGGGAGGCAAAGAGGCTGTGAGTCCAGAAGGCAGGAGGAGCGTGGATGAGAGGCTGGTGTCGTGCACACACTGGCAGAGGAAGCTAAGTACCAGGCTGGGTGCCTGGCAGCCCCAGCTGGGGGCCCAGCCCTGCATTTCAAGGTCTCGTGCACTCCGCACTTGGACGTGGCATAGACTCACCCTCGCAATGGCCTCCCCGGGTCATGCGGTAACCGCTGTCGCAGTATTCGCACCTGAAGGCCCCTGCGGTATTGACGCAGTGCCCTTCCCCGCACACATCTGGCCTCAGGCACTCGTCAACATCTACACAAAGCAGAAAACATTGTCGAGTTTTATTTCCCACAACAGAATTTCAAACCTCTCCCATCTCCCAGGTCAGATGGAAGTCAAGAATAAAATAACCCATTCCTACCACAATCTCTTCGATTCGTTTGACATGTTTCAAAAATTGAGTCGTTTTGATTTATGTGGGGCCCAAAACATGTAACACCTTGGGCTCTGCACACATTTGACATTCTTCATTCAAAAGTGTTGGAGAAAACATTCCATTTTTGTATCCTCCAGTATCTAGCGGATGACTATGTCATAAAAGGTGTTCAATAATAAATTCTGGGTTGCCTGAATAAGCAGTAAGATTGATGGGATCTTAGGGGAGCTAACAACCCAGATCTGGGAATTTATGCATCAGGAAGAATACTGCCATTACCTATGCAGTTAGTACCCTCCTCACTGGCCATAAATCCTGCTGGGCAAATACACAAGAAACTTCCCTCAGTGTTTTCACAGCGTCCCTGGGAGCAGAGCTGTTGGACCTGAGTGCATTCATCAATATCTGTTAACAAAAATACAGATAAAAGGATCAGTGCAGTGTAGCATGAAATTGTTTCCCTGTCCATAAAATACCAGCGTACTATTCCCTGTGCACCAAATCTTTATAACCGAGGAGAAGAGTGAAAGGAGGCATGATCACCCTCCTCAGACACTTGAAGGATGGTTCCTGGGAACAGGGAATATGTTTAGGGTGTATTGTTTCAAAAGCTGAAACTATAACCATGACATTGGTGTTTCTGAAAGATAGATCTGGGTCAACACAGAAGGACCCACCGGATACATGGAGTCATCTAAGCAGGGAAATTCGCTGTGGGACCCCCCAGGCCAGCTCAGGAGAAACATCCAGAAATATCGTGAAAGGGACTCTTCCACTGTGCATGTGGGTGAAGCTAGACAAGATCATCTCAACTGCCCCTTTCAACTTTATATTCTACGGTTCTAAACAGAATACATAGGATGTACGCAAATTCAAGAGAAACAGCCATGGGATGGCGCAGGTGGATACTCCTCTTGACCACATATATATACAAAATAACACAAGTCACACATCTTGCATAATGGCATTTAGCACACTAAAGCCATATTAATTGGGTATACACCTTTGTTACTTTATATTAATTGGGTATACACCTCTGTTGCTTTATAATTCTTAGTGCTAAATTTCCTTTTTCTAAAAAAGAGAGAAATTAAATTTAGTGTTAACATATGCACTGAAATGAGTTCCATAATGCTATTATACCTCTGAGATACTTTTTTTCCAAAGAACCATGGACAAGATCCTGTATTTGTAAATTCATTAACAGTTTTGTGTCAACTTATTTTCAGTTTAGAAATTGCTCTTAGGAATCAGATTTTATGCACTTACATGAGTATAAGTCTTTACTGCAGTATATATTAATTTTATTTTGGTTTTGCTAAATACATGTTTGTAGGTAGATATTTCTATCATTTTATTATATTATTTTATCTATATTTTATTATATTATTATACCTAGAAATCTTTGGAAATTTTTTCACCTTTATCTTTTTTTTCCCCACCTTTATCTAATTGTATTACATTTGGCCAGGTAGGGAGCATTGAGCCAGGAGATAAGAGCATCCCAGGAGATTAGCAAACCTCTTTTTGGGCTCCCTTAGTTCAGGGATAAAAATTTTTAAAAATTAAACACAATAACATTTCCCATGATAACTACATAAAACATGTTCTTAATGTGTAAATATTTGATATTTAATAATTTCATCTACTAAAAGCATCTCTTACCAACACATTTCCTCTGTTGCTCACTGAACTTGTAGCCCTCATAGCATATACAGGTATACCTCACGGGCAGGTTAATGCAGTGTCCTGCTCCACAGATATCGGGGTTCACAGTACATTCATTGATTTCTTAAAAATAAATAATAGAGGAAAAAACAGATATCAACTAAGATTTCATTGCTTTCAAACCATTCCTTTGCATTTCCTGATTAGCTTATCATCAGGTATGTAATTAGAAGACAAAAATCACCTCTAATTTATCCAGAGAAAATAAAAAATTACTTCGAAAAGATACACGCACACTTACGTTTATTGCAGCATTATTTACAATAGCCAAGATATGGAAGAGACCCAACTGTCTACCGAAAGATGAATGGATAAAGAAGATGTGGTATATATACACAGTGGACTATAACTCAGCCATAAAGAAGAATCAGATCTTGCCATTTTTGACAACATGAATGGACCTAGAGACTATTATGCTAAGTGAAGTAAGTCAGAGAAAGACAAATACCACATGATTTCACTTATATATGGAATCTAAAAACAAAACAAAACAAATGAGCAAACTAACAAAAAAGCACGAATAGACCTATAAATACAGAGAACAAACTGATGGTTGCCAAAGGAGAGGAGGGTGGGGGTTGGGCAAGGTGGCTGAAGGGGAGTGGGAGATACAGGCTTCCAGTTACGGAAAGATGAAGTCACTGGGATGAAAGGCACAGCACAGAGAATCTAGTTGATGGTACTGCAATAGCACTGGGTGGTGACAGATGGTAGCTGCACTTGTTGTGGGCACAGCATAGCAAAGAGACCTGTCCAATGACTAGATTATACACCTGAATCTAATGCAACAGTGTGTCAACTTTACTTCAACAAAAAAAGATGGTGACCTCTAAAATCAAGTATAAATTTGATTACTTCATAATTGCTCAGTTAGTCTCACCCAAAATCATCAATAACTCCTAATGAAACAACTTCTAAGTTGAACTGGAATGGATAGTAACTCAGAAAAAGGGCATTTTGGAAGTTGTAAGATAATCAATTCTTTCTAACTTCTAAGATGGCCCACAATGAGTTTCTTTTTTTTTTCCTTTTGGAAATTAATTATTTATTATTATTGTAAAATATGTACAGTGTGAAATTTACCATCAGTGACATTTGGTACATTCACCAGGCTGTGCAACATTGAGTTTCTATCCACTCCAGTTCATCTGGTATGATGGACTCAGAACCATCAGGTGAGTCCCCCTGATAAGAAATATGTGGTAACTTTTTATTCATTAGCAGGTCAAATTCAGTTTCCAACAACTATGTCGAACCTCCTCCAAAATTTCTCTTTAATTCTCAAGGAAGTTTTACCACTTCTAATCAAAGCCAAACTTTGGGGTGTAACTCACTCTTAATTTACCAATTTCAACATGAGCATATTTATGTTGATAAAGTAGAATCTTCTTCCCGATCTTCTCTGCTAAAATCTTTCCTTGTGCTCTTAATGACTCCTGTGTGAAACTCACTTCTTCTGTAAGGCCTGAGCAGATTGGCCCTGGGTCCTCACTCCATTTGGGGAACACAACCATGGTAGAGGCAGGGTCACAGGAGTCCACACTGAATGAAGGCCATCAAAATGAGCTTCATTACCAAAAGGATACATGACAACTTTAAAGTACCTGAGGACTCAAAAGTGTCCTCCTAAGAGGAATTACTCTCCTAAGACAGTCTGTTTTCAATGATCTTTGTAAGGAGTTATAATGGCATCATGGCGGCGGCGGGGGGTGGGGTGCGGGGCAGGCCAGCTGGTAGAAGCCCAGGTGTGCAGACAGTGCAAACACAAATCTTGCTGCCCTTTCTTAAATCTATAACACGGGGGCAAGTTACTCAAACATTCTATGTCTCACTTCTCTGAATGTAAGATAAATGGGAATAATCAGAGAACCAACCTGAGTGTCAGGTTCAAAGATAAATAATGTGCATAACCCAATGTCTGGCACACTATACAAGCTCAATGAAAGTTAGCCATTAAAGACCTACATGCGAGACCTGAAACCATAAAAACCCTAGAAGGGAGCACAAGCAGTAATTTCTCTGACATCGGATGTAGCAACATTTTTCTAGATATGTCCCCTGAGGCAAGGAAAACAAAAAGCAAAAATAAACTACTGGGACTTTATCAAAACAAAAGGCTTCTACACAGCAAAGGAAACAATCAACAAAACTAAAAGACAACCTGCTGAATGGGAGAAAATATCTGCAAATGATATACCTTGATAAGGGCTTAGTATCCAAAAATATATAAAGTGCTTGTTCACCTCAATACCAAAAAAACAAATAATCCACTTAAAAATGGGCAGAAGACATGAAAAGACATTGCTCCAAAGACCTACACATGGCCAAAAGACACATGAAAAGATGTTTAACATCACTTATCATCAGGGAAAATGCAAATCAAAACCACAATGAGATATCACCTCACATGTGTCAGACTGGCTAAAATCGACAACACAAAAAACAAGTGTTGGTGAGGACATGGAGAAAAAGGAACCCTCGTGTACTGTAGGTGGGAATGCAAACTGGTGCAGCCACTGGGGAAAACAATATGGAGGTTCCTCAAAAAATTACAAACAGAACTACCATATGATCTAGTTATTCCACTACTGGGTATTTACCAAAGAAAATGAAAACACTAATTCAAAGGGATACACACACCCGGATGTTTACTGCAGCTTTATTTACAATCGTCAAACTATAGAAGCAGCCCAAGTATCCATTGACAGGTGAATGGACAAAGGAGATGTGGTATATATATATATACAATGGAATATTATTCGGCCATAAAAAGAATGAAATCTTGCCATTTGCAACAACATGGATGGATTCTAGAGAGCATAATGCTAAGTAAGATAAGTCAATCAGAGAAAGACAAATACCATGTGATTTCACTCATACGCAGAATTGAGGAAACAAAACAAACGAACAAAGGAAAAAAAGAGACAAACCAAGAAACAGACTCTTAACTATAGAAAACAAACTGATGGTTCCCAGAGGGGAGTTAGGTGGGGGGATGGGTGAAATAGGGGAGGGGGATTAAGAGCACACTTGTGGTGAGCACTGAGAATTGTTGAATTCCTATTTTGTACACCTGGAATAACAATAACAATGTTACCTTGGACTATTATCCCATTGCCATCACAAAGCAAACAATGCTAAAAAGGCATTCGGCCATGGGTGTGTCCAAGTGCCCAGTGTAAGAAGACCAGGGCCTTAAGCACAAGCTAGAGCAACAGCCTCCCTGGAGGGGTCTGTGGTTTGAAACAGAAAAACAGGTATGCTACCATCACCAGTAACCTACAATGCATTCTTCATGAGGATGTGAAAAAACAGTGCTTTAACAAAGACTCCCTATGGAAATGACCCAACTTAGGGCTGAGGTTGCTTTCCAAAAACCCAAACCACATTATTCATTTCTCATCAAGTGTTATTCACTGTGCTGTGACTTTAAGACAATTGGTGCAAATCATTTGGAAAGTTGCTAGACTTTAAAAGGAAGCATATGAATACAGAGCTGCAGTATCTTCTTGGATGTCACGCATTTACAAATTAATACCTTTAGTGAGCCTATTTATGCTAATTCACTATCAGAAAAATAGACTGGCTTAGTCTGTATAATGTAAAGTCACAGAAAACATACCGTAATTCAAAAGGCTAAAGACATGGGTAATTAACATGACTGCTTAAAGTTAAGTGACTGGCAGTAATGCAAAAAATGAATTATGAAACATATAGAGCATAATTAAGCATTGACAGGATAGGAAAATGCTGATTTGTTAAAAAAAAAATAGTTGGTTACAAATACAGAATATAATCTAAATTACAATATTATACAGAAAAGAAGACAGGAAAGAAAGAAATCTCAATGTTATGATTATGGGGATTAGTATTTTCTGCTATATTTTTCGGCATTTTTCAAAATTTCTACAATGAGCATGTATGATTACTTTTATAATCAGAAGTCTTCCTTAAAAAAATGATCATTTCTATGCCACAAAAATCTGAAGGTAAAAGGTAATCTTCTCTAGGTTATAATCCTAGACACTTAGGTAAGAGTTCTCTTCTCTGTTTATAGGAATTCTTTACTAGAACAGTGTGAAAATCACATCTCTAACCATCTATTCCATATTGTAGGAAGACACCTTCTCTGAAAATTATTCGTATTTACTTTTCTCGATTATCTTTGTGATTACTGATCTTCCTCTAGAGTTTTCTCTGCCATTTTCATAAAACAGAAAAGACATATTGATCAGATTTGCAAAAAGAAAGATCAGAAGATGAATTAATACAGTCAGGCAAGGATTCACAAGTTCAAAGGCTATAAATCTGGGGTTTTCATGCAACACCGGAGCGTGACTCACTGCCCCAACGCCCATACATACCAACCTGTTGATTACCAAATATCTATAACTTTTCAAGCATAGCTTTAGAATGGAAGTTTTACATGTGTGAACAAAAATCTTCAAAACTATGTGATATTTAATTCAAATATAATACATTCTTACACCACAGTCTGCCAACATATTTAAATTGTTTCTTTTTACATCAGCTCTAAAATAGGAGAAATACTTAAGAAGTATACTGCTTAGTCTTAGGAAATGAAGTGAATATAATGGCCTTACCTTCCATTTTAGTATCTTAAATAGAAGCTATGAGGATATTTATGAGGCATGTTTGAGGATCTTTAGCTGATTACCTCACAGATAAAGTATATAGAGATACAGCTTAAAAAGGTTGATCCCATCAAAAACTAATGATGTCTGGTGATTAACATAACAATAAAAAATTTAAAGAAAAAAAAACACCACCTTTTTGCACTAAAAAAAAAAGGGTTATTCCCAGTTGGCAGGGCACTAACATATGTTAAGAAAATGTTACTCTGACACCACTAGAGGGTACTAAGAGATACATCAAAGGAGTGGAGGGACATGTACTAAAATATACTTGATTTTCTACCCCGTTTGTCCCATTTTTTTATATAAGTGATTAATTCATATAACTTTCATCAGTTTGGCCTCAGAGCTTCCTTCCATCCATCTGTGAGGCAGGACTCCACCCTTGTAAGTAGAAAGAAGAGTTGTAACACCTTCAAAACACCTCAGAACTTTTAAAACAAGTCTCCTAATCACCTCTTCCTGTGCTTTCCCCTCCTTTTCTATTAGATTTTCATTCTCCAGGATGTATTACACAGAAAGGCGAGTCCTGAGGTATTGTCTTGAGGAAGAATTGGAAAAATTCTCTCATTTTTCCATGTTTTTTTAGGGAAAAGACATTATGTTTTTTATTTTTCTAAGAGGTCACTCATACATAGGGATGTGAACCTGTTTCCACATAATGAATCAGCTTATGCTGAAATGTACATTTCTTTGAGCAGACTGTGTGGACATAAGCACAAGAATTATGGCAAAGCCTCATATAGGAAGCACTAATTATTGGTCTCCAGGGTACTCTAGTTAATGAAAATGTCTAGTCTTCTTTAACATGTTTGGTATCCCAAAGAGATCATCAAGATGCTCTTCCCACTGGATTCATCCCTAACGCCCACCACATGTCCCCTGATCCTCAGGACCACCTGACACTTTCTTTACTCTCTGTGCCCCTGAGACAACTTTAACTTTCACCAGGTCAAGGACCATATTCTGTTTCTTTCACCAGAGTGCCATTTAAAACCTGGAAAAAGAGTCATGACCAAAAGCCAGTGGAAAACCAAATACTCTACTTATCCCAGCAACAAGGCCAACAGTGGATTTAAGAGTTTGGTATCTTTATTATATTTTTTTTAAAAATGAAAAAGAAAGCTTTTTGCCAAAATATGAAAATGAGTATGCTGACCTTTGGCTTTTTTCCTCATCAGATGATTACTCAAAGTAAATTAATGAATTAATTAATTAATTAATAAAGCCTGGAAATATTAAAGTACAGTGATTTTACATGAAAAAAGGAGTTCATTTTCCATCAGCAAACATAGCTTACTGAAGCCGTAAGGACGCCGGCAATACGCTTTAGGAACAAACATTTTTTAAAGGGGTCAATTCTGAGCTCTGGAAAAGCTCTGATGAGCAAATAGTTTTTATAATGTTTGGGCCATGATAATTACAAAGGTTTCCACATGGTAGTCATGGAAGTCAAAGAATAATTTCTGGCTGTTATTCGAGGGCCATGGAGGAAGTCTGGGTAGAAGAGGAGGAAGGCATCAAATGTTAACTCATGGAAAGGTTTACAAAAATGCCCCGGCTTCCTAGCTGCCCCATAATGAGCATAAATTGTCCCACAACAATTGAAACAGATGTTTCCACTTTGTAAATATTTGCCAGAGGTTTGATTTTCCAACCTACCCTTGAGCTATTAAGACACTATGCTAAATCAAGAATTTATATGCTGAAATGTATAATTTATTTGGAAACAGTATGCCAATAATGTCGCAAGCCACCAAATCAGCTGTTAAGAGTGGAAAATATCATACTTATGTCCTGCAAATATGTGGCTCACTTTATAATTATAACATGTCAAAGTGTGTCTGAAGAAATCTGCAAAGGCTCCTTCCAATCTCACCACCATAAAGATATTGTCACTGAGCAATGTGGAGCTGATTTGTTTATTTTAGATTCCTATGTAATATTCTATTCCTTTCTTCAACTTGTGAGACAAACGAACAGTGACAAGTAAGATTTACCTCCTCTGTGTTTTAGGGGAAAAAACCATTGTGTAACATTCCGGACAGAGCTGATCGGATTGCTCCCTCAATCTACATGTTTGGCTCTCATATCAAATCAATGGGAACATCTACAGTTTAATTTAAATTTGACATAAAACAGTCTTCTTGTTCTAGTGTAGATTACCGATGATTGTGTAGCTCTAAAGTTGCAAACCATTTTAATTCAAAGACTATAATATTCTCCCTAAGGATTGTTTCAGAAAGATTCTTCTACTATAGGAAGTAGGAACACCTACAAATGTTGCATAAAATTTTAACGTCACTTTTTTTCTGGAAGGAAATATTCATGCTTCAAACATGCGATAGCAGATGTTGGCCGTGTATCTCTGCCAAACTCGAATTAAGCTGTCTTCTAACAACTTCATACAGCACAGCTACGTTTTTTTGGTTTTTTTTTTTTTTTTTAAATCAGCTCTGTAGTTCAGTTGAAGCTAAGTAACTTCAATTTGTTATTCCTCACACGGAATAACATTTGCATTTAAATGGAAAAACTGCATTTATCTAGCCAAACTTAACCCCTACAAAGCTAGCTTGCAAGAAGTCCATCCATTGAAGTCAGCCATTGTTAAAAAAGCACAAAACTGTATTTATACACTGGAAAACAGAAATATAGAAATACAGTATTTAAACCTAGTACATTACATTGTCACACTGCAATTTTCCTTTTTAATAATATGAGGTCAACAGTGAGAAGATCCTTGCTGTCCAAGATGGTGTATTACATCATTGTGTATGTTACAGCGCATAGCAGAGCCTCTCACAGATGTGCTTAATAAAGCGAGCAGACACATAAATGACTTCAGAATAGAGAAACGGTTTTAGCCATGGCCATTAAAAAACAAACACTATCGTATCATTGTATCACTCTAGAAGCACTGAGAAGATCTGATATTTCTCTATCACTTAACTCAATATTAAGAGTAAAATCAAAGAGCGGTTGCAATGCAGTAACTGGGGAAGGCTACGGCTCTGGCTACAGGTGCCCTGAACTGGGTAAAAACACACTGTGGTCCATGATGCGACTCCACACTCCTCTGTCGAGTGCATTTCATCTTGGAACACACAGGTGCTTTTTAAAAACACCTTCCAGGGGTGCCTGGGTGGCTCAGTTGGTTAGGCGACTGCCTTCGGCTCAGGTCATGATCCTGGAGTCCCGGGATCGAGTCCCACATCGGGCTCCCTGCTCAGCAGGGAGTCTGCTTCTCCCTCTGACCCTCTTCCCTCTCGTGCTCTCTATCTCTCATTCTCTCTCTCTCAAATAAATAAATAAAATCTCAAAAATAAATAAAATAAAATAAAAACACCTTCCAGGGGTACCTGGGTGGCTCAGTTGGTTAAGCATCCAACTCATGATTTCGGCTCAAGACCAACATCACGGGTCCTGAGATCAAGCCCCGTGAGGGGCTCTTCGTGGGCTTGGAGCCAGCTTGGGATTCTCTCTCTCTCCCCCTCTCCCTCTCCCTCCCCCACCCCCATCACCCCGCCCCATCCACTCTGGACATGCACTCTGTTTTTCTCTCAAAAAAACAAAATACTTTCCAGTCTGACATCTCAGTTCAAATATCTAAGAGAACTTACATCCACATTTTTGAGAAAATAGCCAAAAGTTTTTTTAACATATAAAAATTACATATTTTATATAATTTATTTTACATATTTTATGTAATTGTACTGTTTTCAACATAAAACATATACATATTTAAGGTGTACAACTTAATGTTTTGATATACACACACATTGTGAAATGATCGCTATAATTTGTCTAATTAACACACCAAGCACATTTTTACTTGAAAAATTATACATATCATGTTTCTGAGGAAAGAATATTTTAAGAAAGTCTGCAAATTCCTCTATTAACTTTTTGTTATACACGGCCAACTTCATCCTGACCTTAAGTTGGCATGACACATCTTGGTGATCTTTTTCTGACTATAGAATATTTGCCCATTATACAGTATATGGAAAATAGAAAAGATTCTACCAATACCCCCAAACCTCTTGGATCCTACTATAAAAAATAATCACTGCTAATATCTGGCATATTTTCTTCCAGTATTTTCTCAATGTATAAGTCTTTTTTATATAACTGGCAATAGTATTCTACATTCCTGCATTTTCATATACTTCATCTCACGTTTAACAGTATTTTGTGACCATTTGCTGCTAGATTTTAATAAAAATTCTTCAAAAATACTGCATTTGATGGCAGCATCATGTTCTAATGCATAGATGTAACATAATTATCTACTTCCCTATAGTTAAATGTTTAGATTGTTTCTACTTTTTCTCTATTCTACCTGGTGCTGTGGTAAGTATCCATTTATATAAACATTATCTCAGTCTTTAGGGACATTATTTCCTCACACTAGATATTTTAATATAGGATTACTGGATCAAAAGTTCTGAACATTTTTTTAAAAAAATTTATTTATTATTTATTAGAGAGCGAGAGAGAGAGAGAGAGAAACAGCATGAGAGGGGAGAGGGTCAGAGGGAGAAGCAGGCTCCCCACTGAGCTGGGAGCCCGATGCAGGACTCGATCCCAGGACTCCGGGATCATGACCTGAGCTGAAGGCAGTCGCTTAACCAACTGAGCCACCCGGGCACCCCTGAATATTTTTTTTTTCTTCAAAGATTTTACTTATATTTGACAGAGAGAGAGAGACAGCGAGAGAGGGAACAAGCAGGGGGAGTGGGAGAGGGAGAAGTACGCTTCCCGCCGAGCAGGGAGTCCAACGCGGGGCTCAATCCCAGGACCCTGGGATCACGACCTGAGCCGAAGGCAGACGCTCAATGACTGAGCCACCCAGGCGCCCCTGAACATTTTTAAAATTCTTGATACATTATGCCAGTTTGTGCTTTCCAGAAACATTGACCAGTTTACATTCCTTTTGGCAATGTGTTTGACTTCAATTTTACTCTAGTAAAAATTAAATGCTAATTTGATAATAATTATTTTAATCTGCATTTCTTTGATTACTGGTTGACATTTCCTATTATATGTTTTTCTATAAATTATCTGATTATATTATTTCCCCATTTTTCTATTAGTATTTTTATTGCTGATCTATAAAAGCTCACTATACATCAAGGATATTGACTCTTATGCTGTTGGTTTGTTTCACATTATGATAAATGTTTATAATGTGTCACTGATTAAAATTATCATAAAGAATTTTGAAAATATATAAAAATATATCGGAGAACAAAGATTATCCACGATCCTATTAACTGGTGATGAACACTTTGATGTACTTTTTTATTTATTTTTTTGTGTTTTATTTATTTAAGATTTTACTAATTTATTTGACAGAGAGAGAGAGAGTACAAGCAGGGGGAGTGGTAGAGGGAGAGGGAGAAGCAGGCTCCCCACTGAGCAGGGAGCCCGATGTGGGGCTCGATCCTAGGACCCCGAGATCATGACCTGAGCCGAAGGCAGATGCTTAACTGACCAAGCCACCCAGGCACCTCTTTGATGTGCTTTCTGTCTCTCTTTCTGTGTTTGTAAACATTTAAAAAATAAAATTGGAATCATACTATGTTCCGTATTGCTCATTTTGCCACAAGCATCTCCTCATGACATTAAATATTCTTTTACAACATTAACAGCTATGTAATATTTCACTGTATATGTACCATAATTTATTTAAATGCTCCTCCTTTTTAACAGTATTTAGATTATTTCCAAGTATTTGCTATTATGACTCACCCTGCCATGAGCAATCTCATACATTTGACACAACTGTGATACTACATTTAACAGGAGGCTCACCCCTATGTCTCCCGCACAGGCTGTGGAACAGAATACCATACCTACCTGTTACTTGAGTAGGTGCAATCACTTGGCTGGCACTTGATGTAGAAGCTTCAGGAGCTACTTCCACAGGCACAGGAGGTGATGTTTTTTCAATCACTACTACATGAGGAAAGAGGGGATGAAAAAAGTTAAAGCCTGTTAGGTGCTTTGAGATCCCATCCCAAAATGCAAGCATAATTTAATTCTAGTAACATACCACAGTCGTGCTTGGATAATTAAAGACTCTTAGAGATCCCTAAAGCTCCTGGTATTAATCTATAGCCTCAGTTTCAACATTTAGTAAGAAAATATGAGAACAATTCAGAAGCCAAGAAAAATGACACTTCATCAAATGATGACCTTCAAAAGCGTTCTAATAATATATACCTACTCCTGGCCACAGAAAATCGTGAGAAACTTACCTTCCTTTTAGTCTTCTAAAACTTACATGACCATCCCCACACTAACATTACAAGTATATTAATATACTTAAGTGTATGTTTCACATGGCATTTCACATATGAATTCTAATGATTTATCAAACTTTAAAATCAAAGACAAAAGAATCCTTATCTTACTCTTTTATTCACTGATAATACTCTTACAAATAGCACAGATCAACAGAGGTTACCTGGAAACTGTGGGTGCAGATGAATAGTTGAGATGCCTGGAGAAAGCTGGGGTTGACCAGGCTCAACTTTGGTGTTCTCTTGATCCAATGAAGGTATTTCCTGGGTGGTTGTATTAAAAAGAAAAAAAAGAGAGAGAGAACTTAAAGTAGGAATTATCTTTAATGTTCACATATTACTATCTTTATTTAATTCTACTCTTAGAAAGGCAACAAATATCACAGTACATTGGACAACAACCTGCGCAATCATGTGGGGGAAAAAAAATACACATACAAAGTGTTGCTGAGCCACTTTTGTAGCAAGCCTTTGATTCCCCCAACAGCGCTGACCCACGTACACACCCTCACCCATGGCCCAGGGGCCCAAAGCAAAAGGTCCCTTCAGACGTTGTAAACAAATGCGTTGGCTCAGGGGCCAACATCTGGTCTCAAACAAGGCAAAACTAACCCCAAAGGAAAACTAAACTATCCTCTCCTGGACATGGTGCTCTGCCCTAGGAAGATGACCAGCCACACTTTGCAGAGTAACTAATGGGTACTGCACATGTGTCATAACCAAGAACGTACAGTACATTAAAATATTTTAAGCCAGGGCGCCTGGGTGGCTCAGATGGTTAAGCGTCTGCCTTCAGCTCAGGTCATGATCCCAGGGTCCTGGGATCGAGTCCCGCATCGGGCTCCCTGCTCCTTGGGAGCCTGCTTCTCCCTCTGCCTCTCTCTCTCTCTCTCTGTCGCTCATGAATAAATAAATAAAATCTTTAAAAAAAATAAATAAATAAATAAATAAATAAAAATAAAATATTTTAAGCCAGGCAGTCATTAAGGCCTTTCTGAACCTCCCAACCAGGAACTTTGCACCTCCAGCTCTCAGCATAGGGGTAGTCAAGCACAGCAACAAAAACACAGGGGCTTGGACAAGCACCCAGGGCTTCCTCACGCGTAGGTTGCCCCCTCTCGTCCCCCAGACCAGAGGTGAAGAAACAGGCTTGCGGCACCTGTGGCTCAGCTTCTAGTTACAGCTGCTCAGGGCTCCTGCAGATTGAACTGTGAGGCCAGCAGACACACAGAGTGGGGCCAGCGTGCCCGTGCCACCATATCCTTAGAAGTGTTCATCAGGTTACTTGGTCATGGCTGCCCAGCACACCACTGCCATCTTCCCGAAAGCTCACTCCCCAGGTCTGTTTCCCTCTTCATCGCTGTCCTAACTTCAGTTATCTCCTTTTCTGCTTTTTAAAAAATAGATAACCTCTCTGAGTATCTCATCAAAAACCCAAATTCGTAGGCGTGAGTATTTACAGTGTGACTCCATTTAGATCTTCCACCAGCACCTCAAATCCATCCCCTCCAAAGCCCTGCAGGTTCTCATTCCAAGGTCTGCATTTCTGTCAAGGCCACAGGGATTAAACCGGCCAGGTTTCAAGTCACCTTGTGGTCCTTGCTCTTTCATTCTTCGTTCCAAGCTCTGCCCATCTGCACTGCTCTTGATGTTTGTTGACCTTTCCGTACCCATAGCCCCCACTGTCCCGGTCTGGACTCTCTTTCTCGTCCTGTTTATTATAATTATCTAATTGGTCTCTTAAGCTCCCTCTGTCTCCCTGTCTCAGTTAATCCTGCCGTGATTCATCTTCTAGAAGGACTGAGCATTTATTACTTTTTCCCACATTTTCCCTCAAGAATACAGGCCAATCGGGCACCTGGGTGTCTCAGTTGGTTAAGCAACTGTCTTTGGCTCAGGTCATGATCCCGGAGTCCTGGGATCGAGTCCTGCACCAGGCTCCCTGCTCAGCAGGGAGTCTGCTCCTCCCTCTGACCCTACCCCCTCTTGCGCGCTCTCTCTCTCAAATAAATAAATAAAAAATAAAATAAAAAGAATACAGACTAATCTTCCATTACCTATTAAAGGTGACCTCAATCAGTCTCTCAATTGCAGCCCATTCCCTGCAGCCCATGGTCAATGCCAGCAAGAAGCAGACCATCATCAGATGTTTATGGATTCCTGAAACTTACAGAAAGAATTTCCCCCATCAGCACGGGACAGCAGACTTCCTCATCAATGCTACTTCTCCACTTGACAAGTAGAGTCGAGAGAGAGGAGCACGGTATCTCGCCACTGATTACAACTGCCGTTTGGATTCCAAGCCTTCCAAAGCAGCCCCAAGTTCTCCTTCCAACCAAGCCTCTCCTGCTCCCCTAACTGACCTCTTGCTGTCTCCTCCATCGCACCTTTGCACATATAATTTCCCACCCACGGGCTACCCCGCTTTCTCTTCATCCATCTTTAGTATCATGAGACCTCTGTGAGGAGTCAAGACCGCAAAGACTATGACTGCATTTTTCCCACTGCCTCGTCTCCAAAAAATTTACAATGTAAGTATAGAAGAAAATGTTCAGGCCCTCTTTCAGATCCTTAGTGAGAGTTACCATAAACTCCATCCTCAACAGTGAAGAAAACAGAGATTATTAAATAAGATGAGGTTGGGCGCCTGGGTGGCTCAGTCGTTAAGCATCTGCCTTCGGCTCAGGTCATGATCCCAGGGTCCTGGTATCGAGTCCTACATCAGGCTCCCTGCTCAGCAGGAGACCTGCTTCTCCCTCTCCCACTCCCCCTGCTTGTGTTCCTGCTCTCGCTGTGTCTCTCTCTGTCAAATAAATAAATAAAATCTTTAAAAATAAATAAATAAATAAATAAGATGAGGTTATCAGGGAGCTGGCTGGTCTGTTCATGCCTTGAATGATTCCTTCCCCATATCAACCAGAACTGAATTCAAAATCAACAAAATTGCAAACTACTGCACACTACTGACCTTTAGAAACACAATCCAGGAGCTGTAAATGTGCGTATAAAATATGCATATGTGTTGTACTTCTTTTGGGGTCAATTTAACAATGCTCTTCTTTGTTGGGTGCTGTCACTCTAAAATCCTACGTCTTTGTTGTCTGGATTCTTTTAGCACTTAGGTTAGAACTCTGAAGTTATTCTATCCTATATGCATAAGCTAAAAATTTTAAAACTATTTATAGTAATTTATATGTGTTTGTGCCATTTAAATTCTAACACTTGTCATTCTTGTCTACTGAGCGATATATAAATGTATGAAGATTTAATAACGATCTAATTTTCATGTTATTATAGAATCAAAGCAAGATTCAGATGGGGAACAATATTACATAAACAGGACTTAGATCCAGCAAATTTCTATATTTCCTATGAATAAATCTCACAATTCATGGTCCCATTTTATGCCAAAAAACCAATAGGCTGACTAAATACTTCTCTGAAATTGCTAAGAACCAATATTCTAGTAATGAATTGTAACTTCCAAGAGTAAGCTCTGTTCTTCTTTTAATGTAATCAAACACGCATGTTAAATTTTAGCTGTTACTGGAACACTACATCAAAAACTAATGATGTAATGTATGGTGATTAACATAACAATAAAAAATTTAAAAAAAATTTTAGCTATTACTTAAGAAGAACTTCACTCAGTATATATGCACCCTAAGAATTCACAAATGCATGTACACACCGGAACCTTTCCTTCCGTCCACAGTCCAGGCCACGAACTGACTTGAATTCTGTGTAAGCCTCTGATTCCTTCAGTGCCACCTTTTTCTCTCACTAGAATTTAAGTTCCATGAGAACAAGGAGTTTTGTCTGATTTGTTCTCGATTGTTTTCTTAACTCAGGATAGTGCCAGTTATGTAGCAGGGGCTCAATCAGTATTTCTTGAATGAATGCTTTATTTCCTCAAACCAAATAATGAATAATAGGCATGTTACTGTATTTAAGTCTAAAAAAATCCATATGTATTCTAAAAGGAAATCATTGTGACAGTAAAAAGACAAAGACCTGCAAATAATGAAAGAATTACCTTCTCAGGGGGTACAGTTGCCACTAAAACCAGAAAAGAAAGGAAGACATTAGTACAATTGAAGTCAATTCACAACATAATAAATTTTTAAAAAATGACAGAAGTCCACTGCCACTCCAAAAGGATTAAAAATGAAACAAAATCAAATGCAGAATTACTGTCATCTACCATTTTGGAGAATTTTACACATGACCAAAAGACGAACTCTCCATGCTGGTACCATTCCTTAGCTACAAAAGTTCAGGTAGATGTGATAAAATTGTTTCCAACTCCCTCATTAACTGGAAAGGTTAAAGGAAACAATACTTCCTGGTACATTACTTTATGTCTAATCTCAATTTTATGGAACTTCCCACATCAAAAAAGCATTTTCATTAATTGGCCACATACTTATCCTTATCATAATATATAATACTTGATGTTAATGTTAAAAAAGAAAGCCACTTATTTCAATAAGAGATCTAAAACCGGGTACTGTACTCCTAGTATGTATTGAAGCCCTGTGGGCATCGTATGATAAACTAACTAAATTAGAGGGAAAGAACTCACAGGCCAATAAAATCTAATTAGAGATTAGCATCAATATGTTGAACAGATTACATATTACACAGTCATGACATTATTGTGAAGCGGTGGGAGTGGTTATGCCTTTGGATTTAGAAAGACTTGCTTCTCATTAATCAGTCCTTAGTATTAGTCCTCAAGCTTATGATTAACAATTACTGGGGTTTTTCTCATTAGTCATCATCCCCATAAACATCAGTGTTCAGTGTCGGTAGATGTCTAACTTCCAAAAGCAATCAGGACACCAGATAGCTTATCACTGCTGCTATATTCTTGTGGTTGGAACAGCCAACTAACGGTCGGCCCTGCGTAACCCACCAAAGAAGTCTTGAGGCAGAAGCTGGACCAGAGCCCATTTCCTCCTGCCTGTGCAGAGCAGGAGTAGTTGCAAACATCTGGCCATGATACCCCGTGCAGAGGAGCAAACCGGTCAATACTGTCAATTCTAGGGGAGGTCCTCCCTGCTCTGCCTAACAAGAAGGGCCACAAGTGAGACAGTGAAATAAAACAGGCCAGAACACAGAAAGATTCAAAGCCCTGGAAAAAGACCTCTCTAGAAGGCAGCTTGGCCAAGTTCCTGATTCTCCACTAACCTAGATACCTTCTCTCCTCACAAAACCCATAAATGGGCACCTTAAATTCTGACCCAACAAACTGTGAGAAGCCAACAGGGGCTTCATTAAAGAAAATATATATTCTGTACAAATCTAAAAATGTTTATTCTTTCTATCTGGGGGAAACATTTTTAGGATAATAAAGATATTCAAGGAATTGGAGATGCTGGCTTTTATCTAGAGACAAGGTCAATTGTCTCTAGGCTCCTAGAATATAAAGCCATACTCGCTTTCTTGGAAAAATGTGCTCCTTGGCCCCATTACATACGCTTCATATGACACTTGGCAAGCCATGTTCCCTCTCTAGGTCTCAGGCTTCTCAGAAAGTCAATGAAAGGACTGTGCGAGGAGACTTCCAAGATCCCTTCGATGGATTCTCCTGTCCTCCTCCTTGGAGCGCCATCATCCCTGACTGTCCGTTGCCCTCTATTTCATGGAAGCTCAGTCAATGCTTTAACTTCTTTAAGTCTGTGGATTCGACTTTGTAAAGTACATAACTATTTATTAAATGGCCCTCTAAACAAAGAAATGAATTAAGACTATTCCCTAAATGATCTGAATTACCCTTCAGGAATAAACACCAAGAAAAAGTAGCCCCCAGCATGTCCTGAGATCACCGTGGAATAGCGTTAGCTGCTACAAACCTATTACTCTACAGAGGTGGTTCTCAACCAGAGGTCATTTTACCCTACAGGGACATTTGGCGGGGCTGGACACCCTTCTGGTTGTAACACCTGGAAGGGGGGACGGTGCTACTGGCAACTAAAAGTTCGAGGCCAAGGAGAGGGCTGAACATCCTACCACGTACAGAGAAGCCCCTCACTAAGAATTATTCTGAAGTATCAATAGTGCTGAGGTTAAAAACCCTATTCTAGAAGGGTACTGACAGGGAAACCAAGACACACAAGACCTCCTCGATCTATTTTCACTCTCACCTTCTGGCTCCGCCACTCCTGGCCCGTGTTCCTGGGAGAAGGTCAGGGCCTCCACTGGCTCTTCCTTGGCTGGGAGAGGTGGAGGATGAGTACTTTTAGCAACAGGTTGAGTGTTCTTTGGCTTGACAAATACAGGTCCTTTACCTACATGGTGATGGATTGGCCTGCGTCTATGAACGCCAGAAACCGTATAACCCATTCCACCAGGACAGATTTCCTTAAAAGCAGCTAGATTTGGGATGGGAAAATATTCCTTTTAAAAATCTAAAAGTGCAAACTTATACAGAGGAAAATATCATGATGAGTATTTCTTAATAAATCACCATTAATATAGTTACATTTAAAAATTTCAAAAACAGACGCATAATGCTTGAATTTCTGTTAAACTTGCATATTTACAGAAAAAACCCAACCCTTTCTTTTACTCAACATTTCTCCATCTGTTAATTCCTTATCAATATTATATTTATAGCATATAGAGAGCATATATTTATATGATATATATCAGCAACCAATTAGGAGATATCATATATACATTTTCTATATTTAATTTTCTCTATCATATTATATATCACATATATGAAATATATGTAATGTATTAGGAGGTTTTCATGTACAGAAGATACTATATATATTATATATATTTCATAGGGTATGTGTATAAGATCAGCAAAAACCAGGCTTTCTTCTTTTCCTCCTGCTTTGGTATAATTGCATTAGTTATTAACAAGGAACTCAATAACATCTCTCTAAGCTAGATGACTAGCAAGAAGGTTAAAAGAGAAAAATCAATCACTAGTCAGGGAAATGAGAGGCTGAAATGTTCATAATTTGTTTCCAGTCGAAGAATCCAAAGGACTCAGCCAGAATGGAGCATATCAGCTGATATGGTGAGGCTGGTGAAGAAGGACTGAAAAGGGGAGTGTTTTTGAAGAGAAAGTCTCAGGATAGTGAGAAGGAATCCAGCAAAGTAAGACATACTAAAGGGATGATGGATAACAGTCAAGAACAACAGGACATGCCAAGTCAGAACGGAGTTATTTTCAAAAAAAGGGATGAGTAGGCAACAGCCTGATCTTGACCAGCTGGCTTAACTATCCAGAGGACAAGGAGATGTTCTGTGCCCCGAGACTGCTACCCTTGCCAGGAAAGTGGTCTTGCCTGTTTAAAAAAAAAAAAAAATGTAGACTGGGCCCATAGGACTTGCTAACCTCCACTGCATCATCTCCAGGAATAAGTAAAGGAGAAGACAGGGGTGGTAAGGCAGTGTGTGGCCTGAGAAGGAAAATCCACCTAATCCCTTTGGTGTTGCTATTGGAGGCAAGTTACCAAAGGCAGACACTAAGGAGCTTATGGTCAACTTTTTTATTTCTACTTTTCAAATTGAAAGTAAAATAAGTCATTTCTCACTTCTACTCAACAAGAGATCTCCTATTGAATGTTCTGGACCTAAAATTAGTTCTCAATAAAAAGGAAACTCTAAAATTCTCCTTGAAGCACGCTAAAACATTGTTTTTCTAAGGATCACACATTAAATGGTGGAACCTCATTCTTAAATTTAACTATGAAATACAATTCTTACTTGAAAGAACAGATGTTTCCAGAAGAAAACATGTTTTCCTATCAAATATTTGCAGTATTAATGAGTAAACATTGTGAAAATCACCATATAACCAAAAACTGGGTAAGTACAAAAAGTCTGTCTTTAATGTTATTTTCCAAATTTAGTTACTGGATGTTATGGAGGAGTCGCCCTGTGTTATATTCACCATCTTGATTTATGTTTCATGTAAGAGTTACAAAGCTATTAAAATTGAACTTGAAGAGAAATGGGTCTATAAATTATGAAGGTCATTTATTTCATGGATTATTACCTTTTAATCACTAGTAGTTCAGATCCCACAGGGAGATACTAGGCCCTTTTGAAGGTGTCTAAATTTATACAGTCTACTAAAATACCATCAGCATTATACTATCTTCCGCCTTACCAATTCTTTCTGATCCTAACCACCAACAAAGGTGGATTATGAGATTTAAATTTATACTTAAACCATGTCTGCTGCTGTGTAAGCTACAGCTTTGAGTCATTCAGTAGTCCTGTGAGAGTTGATGCACTTCTCTAGGTGGGAAGCATCTTAATCAAATAAGCACCTGATGAGACTTTTTTATGGCCATCACATGCCCGTGAAATAGGGACCACTCCTCCTTTGATAATGCTATGCCTGGTATTTGCAGGGTGTGTTTCTTTCTCTTCCACTTAATTCTGCTTGATCCTGCTTGAGAAGTTGAGGACTCCTTGGTAGCAGTAAGGCACTGAGAGAAATATATTTACCCTTTCAGGGCATTAGGCAAATATGTACCAAACTAAAGCATAAGGAATAATCAACTTCCATTAATATTCTGACTTGGAAGTTCCTCAGTGCACTGGCAGGATCTGCCCTTGCATTATTAATCTTCACAGCACAAATTCAATCATGAAGATAATTCCCTCCATTTCCAAGTGGAGAAAGTGACGAGCACATGTTCAACCAGTGAGTGAGTGAGTCAACCCGCACAGGGGCTCGTGGCCGTGCGCGTGACACACGGCCAGTCGTTAGGAGAGCACATGGCCCATCTGGTCTCTTTACACTTTTAAACACCAGACTTAGGGTCCCACAAAGTAATGGCTTTTCTTAACATTCAAGAGGAAGTCTCATGTTACACAGAAACAGGAAAATATCTCTTCTACTGATTCAACCTTCTATGGTCATGGTTTGTACAAAACTAGTAAAAAATACACTGTATTATTTACACAACGATTAAAAGTTGGAAACCAAAAAGAACACAAACTGCCAAAGTCCTCCTGTGTCCTTGTGTGGCTGGCAAGGAATATGAGCGTGCAGCTGGTCATGTCTTACCTGTGCCCGGAAGGGGACATTTCTCACAGTGTGGGCCCCAGGCCTTGCCCACACTACAACAGCAGAGCTGCTTGGTGAGGTGAACAGACAGAGGGTGCATACACTGCCTTCCGGAACTGACAAGACGGTAACAGGGCCCTTTCTCTTCAGAGAGCACAGGGGTATCCGCTGAAGCAGAGAGATAAGGCCTGATGTCACCGAAGAAACAACAAAAGACTACATCGACTTTTCTTGGCATAGTAAAACGAACCTTTAAGTCTGGATTAGACACCATACTTCAGAATAAATTTGTGTAGATTCAGGGCATCGCCTTTCCTGATTTAGAGTCGTTTACCAAATATGTTTTAGGTTTTAGAATCAGGGCCCCAAGCGTCCCCGTCCCTATCTGGTCCCTTCTTCCATTCTAGCAAGCATTAGATCAGGTATGTGTGCATGATGTAAAAAGAAACCATTTCAAGCAAAATCAACTGCCCAACAAAACCTAGGTACCTATTATCAAAATCACTACGCCATTTATTTTCTTGTATTTAGCCATAACACAGGTAGTTCTAGGGAAGAGTTTGGTGAGCAACCAGGCACTGTGAACGTCGGGAACTCAACATAGTTGATGCTGAAAGCCAGCTGCTGCCCTTCTTAAGGACTGTGAGAGCTTGCAGGGTCTCGCTGTAGGCCAGTCAACAGCGGATGGGAGGCAGGGAGCAGCTTCTGACCTGCCAGGTTACACAAGATGGCACACCAGAGAAGGCAACGGTGTGTTCAGTCCCTTAGAAAACATGCAACAACACACCAGCCCATAATCATGCAAGACCTAACTCCTATTCCTGATGCTTCTATTCTAAGTTTAGCAGATAAGACCTCACTAATCCAACAGCTAGACACTCTACTGAGCACACAAGGCAGTTATGAGGATAAGATACAGTCCTGCGTTTGAGAAGTTCATTTTCTAATGTAGAGGTGAGCCAGCTCTAGGCCAAGTAAAGTGCTGAACAGACCAAGCTTGAGGGTCCCCCCTTTTGTCCCTTCTTCCCTCCCAACCAAAGTTCTTCTCCACTGTATCACTGTCCAGATGAGGTTTTTCCAATTTGCCTTTCCCTTAACCAATTCCTCTAGCTCCTGCTGCTTCCAAAATCACCTTCCCTTCCTGCTCAGATCTCAATTTTCAATCATTCTCAAAGGACTGACATCTTAGTTAGATGCTCTAAGAAACAGTCTGATCAAATTAAGGTACTACAACACAGTGAAAAGAGCAAAGGTTTATAGAGCCAGATAGATCTGGATACTCATGGGACGCCTACCACTTGCCAGTAAGACAACCTATAGAAGTCACAGGGGCTGTGACGGTTGACTGGATCTTTCAGCTTGGCTAGGCCACAGCAAGTAGGTATTTGGTCAAACACAGGTCTGAAAGTTGCTCGGAAGGTATGTTTTACATGAGATTAACATTTATATTGGTGGACTCTGAGTAAAACAGATGATCTCCAGAGTGTGGGTGGGCCTCATCCTAATAGCAGAAAGGCCTTAAGAGGAAAAAGACTGAACTCTTCCGGCGAAGAGGGAATTTTGCCAGCAGACTGCCTTCAGACCCACGCTGTAACACTAACTCTTCCCTTTGTCTCCAGGATACAGCCTACTGTGCGGATCCTGGACTTGCCAACCTCTGCAATCATGTGAGTCAATTCCCTTAAAACCTCCCTCTCTACACACACGAGCATCCACACACACAGCCCCCTACTGGTTCTGTTTCTTTGGAAAGAACCTTAATACACTGTGGGAGCTTCAACCTCCCCCCGCCTATAAATAATAGGCTCAATGTGCTGATTAGAAAGAGCATGTGCTCATAAACCTCTGGTACAGAGTAGACACAAAATACATGTCAGCCACTCTTTAATTACAAGTATATATCTCCATCGTCTCAATGGGTGTTTGTACACAACTTCATCGCTGCTTAGTGGCAGAATTTGAACAAAGTGAAGATATTCAAAAACAGTTATTACCAGTGAACAGGAGCATGGGAACTGGGCATTGAGGGGAGCAGGGGAGACCTTCCTGAAGCCTCAGAGCTGATGCAGTTAGGATGCCTAATAAGGCCAGTTTTGTCCAGGGCTACTAAAAAAGTGCTCAGAGGGAGAAGTTTGAGTCTTTTCCTCTCCCTTCTCCCACTTACTTTCTGGAATCTTAAGAACATATACGTAGTTCTAGTATAATCAGCTCAGGAGGGATTCTACTAAAAAAAAATTTCTCTCCAAATTATTTGGAACTTACAACACATATTTCCATAGAAACAATGTCAGGCCATCTCACAGGATCCCATTTACACATGGCAGGGCTTAATTATACCACTAACTGCTCTAATGTTGGTTCTAGATCCCCGAAACAAGGGCCATTCAGAGCAGAGCAGACGGTTTCCTCAAATCCATGACACTGGATAATGGTGACATTGACTCCCTTCCACTTAATCCTCCACCCTCACTTCTTTGTAGCCACCTTGCCCGCACACCCAGGCGAGGGATACCATATTAGGCACCATCCTTTTTACACTCAAAGTGCCCCCCCCCATCCAAGGACTATACTTTGAAGAAACCTCCTACCATGCCTGTCCCGAAAATTAAACCAAAACTCCACATCGGCAATTCAGTGTTTTAAGGGATTACTACGTGCACATGTGTGAATTTTAAGAAATTGCTTGTTAATTAAAGTGAGTTGATTGTTGTTGAGATCTTGTGAACTACACACACACACACACACACACATACACACACACACACACACACACACAATTTTGGGTATTTTATCATCTGGAGAATAAAGATAGAAGTCCAGTGAGCTAATTCTTTCTAAACAAATCATCTAGAGACTTTTGTCTTCCCATCAGACAGTTTCCAAAGCATTTCAAATGGGGGTCTTTAGGGGACTAAGAGAATCACTGGCTTACAGTCACCAAGTCAATTGTCGGGGAGCATGGGTGTATCAGACTGTGTTCTAAGCAGACATGCCTCACCCCAACTACATATAAGAACAAGAAACTAATAAAAAAAAAAAATACACTCCTTCAAAGATGGAAGACAACCAAGAAGGAAGCCATTGAAAAGGTCTAGCCTACATACCTCAGTTTTACTGGTGCTCCCACGATTCAAATTTTCTTTGATCTACAACTATGTGGAGGAAAAAGTGTTCATTTATGCCTCAGATTTCTAACAGGGTATGCCTTTTTAAGCCACTCCTGTTTTAACACCTACATTACCTGTCATTCTTCTATCATTTCCAATCTCTCACATGGCAATTCCACTTATCTCTCACATTTTCACATTCCAGTCAACATGACATGTAAATCCAGAAACAATATGCTCTGAATTATGAAGTTGAGTATCTTTAGCCACAGATCGGAAGGCTAGTCATGAGGGGTAATTCATTATACACTACATCATTTATTATTTTAAAATATGGCACACACGATCATATATTCTCTTGAGTCATAAGGTTTTGTGCTACGCTAAAAGAAATCAGTATTGACAAAAGATTTCTAAAGATTAAGTGGAAATTGGTATGGGATGGAGTGCTGAGGTTCCCATATGTAGACACACTGAAACTGGTTTTGGCAGATTATATTTTTGCAAGATGCATTGCTAAGATTAAGGTGGGAAGATTCAGGTACTCTCTATAGATGGAAACACCTTTCAAGAGTGTAAACCTATTGGAAATGCCACCATCAGTCAGTCAGGAACACAAATCATTTTTCTTAGCTAGAGATAGAGAAATCCCCAAAGGTAATAAACATATAGCTCCATACCTTCGTCCTGAATCATCACTACACAGCCAATGCTATGATGCCCCACTTACAAAGGACAGTATGAAGGAAAGATGCTATGGTTCTCTTATTTGGGTTCCCCAGTAGCGTATCAAGCAGCTTAATTATAGGGCTATACCATAAATTCTGATCATACTTTCCCAAAGACATCTTCCACACACGAATGACAAGTGTCATTAAAAGCAGATATAAATTAATCTGGCACTTAGAGGAAGCTAAAAAAATACAGAAGACCTAAGGAGAGGGCATATAGCTAGCCTGTTTGAAATGCCCCCTGCACCAACACCCCCAATATCCTCATTCAGCTCTTGGATGAATTCCACATCAGAGTTTCATCTCTTTAAGCTTAAAACCCCTGTGGGAAGAGTGTTGGGAGGCAGGTAAAGTGTTGATGAGGAGTCTGAGAGATGAATTTGCTGAAAGAAGAGCCACCAGGCACCCTTTTCGGGAAACGGGCTACTAAATTCTGGGAGAACTAAAATAAAAGAAACCATGATTCTAGAGCCAGTGCAGAGTTACACCACCTATTCTATCGTGTGGCGAGTAAGACTTAAACAACAGCTCTCCTTAAATAAAGGACTCGCTCCCGTCAATTCAGACTAGTTTCTTCTTCCTGATTCAAAGCTCAGCTTGTGGACTAAGATCCAGCTTCAAACGTGGGCTTTACCACTTAAAGGCTGTGTGACTTTTGGCAAGATCCTTATTAACCCCTCCAAGCCTCCATTTCTTTATTCTAAAATAGAACGGCAACATAAACCTCATGGATGTCTTGGAAGTATTTTATCTGGTAATGCATACCAAGTGCTTAGTGCCTGGCACTTATGAAATGCACAACAAAGATGCTGACGTTGCTGCCCTGGTTTTGGCTGTTACTGTTAGGTGGGGGCAAACACTTTGTAGAGATGTGTGTGTCTAGCCCCCAAGCCACGATGCTACGAGACGGCTAAGTGAGGGAAGTGAGAGACCAAAGCTGGGATGGCCGCAGAGGAGGCAGAAAGACAAGAGAAGGTGTAAGACAGATTACAAAGATTAATGACTTTCTTAGAGACAAGGAGAGGACAGAGTCAAAAGTGGCAGAGGAGCTCCCAGCCTGCCTGCCTGGAAAATGGTGTCACATGCACAGAACCACTACGTCAGGAAGGAAAGGGGGAAAGGAGGAAGCCTAGCAGTCATTTACCCCATCAGCTGTGTCAAACAAGGATCTAGAACTATGCTGTCTGATACATTAACGCCTAGCCACGTGTTGCTACTTCAATAAAACTTCAATGAAATACAATTTAAAATTCAGTTCGTCAGTCACGCTGCCCACATGGGACTAGCACCTGCTACATCAGACAGCACAGATACAGAACATTCCCATCATCACACAACGTCCTATTGGACAGTGTTGATACAGCCCAAGAGTAAATAAACTCTTTCTGTAAAAGGCAAAATAATAAAGAGATATTTTAGACCTTGTGAGCCCTACGGTCTCTGCGGCAACTTCCCAACTCGGCCACCATGGCACTAAAGCAACACTAGACAATATGTAAATGAACAGACATGGCTGTGTTCCAATAAAACTTTATTTACAAAAACAGACAGTGGAACAGATTTGGTCCGTGAGCTGCATCTTGCCAACCCCTGATCTAGGACCCTAAACTTAGAGGCACAAAACCCAGTTTTAAATCTCAAGAGTCCCTGGGGTGCCTGGCTGTGCAGTCAGTTAAGTTTCCGACTCTTGGTTTTGGCTCAGGTCCTGATATCAGGGTCATTGAGATGGAGCCCCACGTCCTGCTTCATGCTCAGCATGGAGTCTGCTTGAGATTCTCTCTCCCTCTCCCTCCTCCCTCTCATGCTTGTGCACTCTTTCTCTCTCTCAAAAATAAATAAATCTTTAAATCTCAAGAGTCACTTTACTAGCTGTATGATCTTAAGAAGTTGTGTAAGCTCCCCAAGCTTCAGTTACCTAATGCATAAAATGAGAATAATACATATATCATTAAGATGTTAGGGTAATAGAAAGATATGATGGGCATCAATATGACTAACTTTTAGAAGGAATGTGTTCTTCATCTCATGATTTCCAGGTTGCTGAGCACATCTCTCCAACCCTCTAGTTTTAAATTAGCACCCAGGCCATGGGGCAAAAAAATGCAGTCAAACAGCAAACAGTCAGGCCCAGAGATTTTTCATCTGGGCATTTTTCTACCAAACCTATGGACACACCCACTGCAGCTCTCATCCTGGAGCTCCCGAATTCCCAAGAAAATTGCAGCTCAGAAAGAGAGTTTCCCTATTCCAACTACAAAACGTTATTATCCTTTTCTTGGATTTGCTCTGACAAATCCTAAAATTTCCCTTTTCCCCATGGAGAGGGAGGAGGCGGTCTGAAGACGCTGCGGTGACATCTGAAGGCACAGACAGAGAGGTCTGGGGTAGCAGAGGACAGAGCCCTCTGGCCTTCGTTCTTTGAGCTGTGCTAAGTCAGGGACAGAGAACAGGCAAGGAGAGAAAGAGAAATGGTTGCAACCTTTGGCCAGAGTCAAGGAATTCTGAGGGTGTTCACTTCAGTGCATCTGAGAATAGGGAGAGCTTCCCATTGCTCCTTGGCCATTGCCAAGTGCCTTTCTTTGCGTTCCGAGTCAGCCACACCTTTTATGGCCTGGCTATGCCCTCAATTCATGCTGCCTGAGCAAATGTGGTCAGTCTCTTCCATTTGCTTACATGCTCTATCCGTGGCTGACAGCTCTCAAAAAGATACTACAAACGTTAAGTAACAACTCCTCTCAGGGCCTTTGTGTGCCTGGGCACATGTGTCTATGTGTGTGCATGCGTGCAGGAGTATGTGTGACCTCCAGTCTCCTTCTGCTATTTCCCCATGACTATTAAGGATACCACCATCTTGCCAATATTTTTTCCCTTACTCTGTAAACATCACCTTCTTTCCTGATTCTTCTCAACTATTTTCAGACTTCTGCCTTGGTCCCCCACCCCCCACCCCGAGCCCTGCATTGATTTCTTCAAAATACAGTTCACAAACAAATCAGGCAGGACTGAACCAAGTCACAAATCCTGAAGGAACTCCACATACCTGGGATGTTACATGTGGTAAATTCAGAGGACAGAGAATTAAATCTGCCACTCAACGCTGGTAAAGATCCCAGGTTTTAACTCAAACTCTAAACTGGAACATTTAACTAGCAACAAACCTCTCTTAGTGCTTTATCATTTCAGCTGCTGTAGCTGAACCATAAAATTGAATTATTTTTCAAATAAGAATGAATGGTTGTTTAACGAGTTCAATATTATTTGGGCAACAACAGGGAAAATAAATGCTAAGGAAATGTCTAAGTGTTTCAAAAATCTCATTGGCAGATTTCTACAATCTTATTAAAACCTGGGTGTCTGCCCTTAACTCTAGACATCAGATCTAGTCAAAGTTCAATAAAACACTTTGCGATCAGATCTCCAACTTTACCTAATCTGCAGTCTTCAATGTGGTAATTTTAACCAGACTACAAGTCAAATTAAGAAGAAAAAAAAAAAACCCAAACATTTAAAGCAAATTCTACATCCAAACTCTGTAAAATCTTTTATGCTTAAAATTATGAAACTATTTAAAATATTTACACATGTAATTCTAATCAGCCAGAAACAATCCCTAAATTATCTGGATTTTATCAACAATGTGATTTTTGATCCGAAATTTCCAAATCCTTGCATTAGTTTTCAAATATACCTTGTATGCAAACATCATTTTAAAGTCTAATTTTACCACCCACCAAAAAAGCCCTATAATTAGGTGTCTGTCTGCTTCATGATCAGAATTGTCTGTGAAAGAACATGGAAAAAAGAACTTACGTGCAAAATTTCCTAATCTGCATTTGACAGGTTTTAAAAGAAAATAGTAGTAATTAGTAACAATTTTCCAGAAGACTCTCTGAACTCTTAGAATTTTAAAAGTAATGAATGAGACTGTCATTTTTATTTTACTACATTTGCCCATACTTCATTGTGTCCATGTATCTCAGGGGGAGTTGCACAATTAACGTAATAGCTATCAAGAACATGTCTTAACCAAATACCAAGTTTAAAAATGGAGGCCAGTATATCAAAGCCACATTAAAAAATAGGCAATAAAAACAAAAACCTATCAGGACAGAAATACAGAATTGCTCTTTAAAATTATCCTAACAGTTTTCTGCCATACGTTAATTTACAATGTTTAAGCTTTAATGGTATATGGCTTTTAAAAACCTTCAGTGTTTACCTGCTTTGTAATAATGAACACAAGTTCTTTAAAAAGTAAGGTAACCTTAAAAAAAATCTGCAGGTGAGAACTTTCTATCTAAATGCATCCATCTCTGGTCGTCGAGTGATCTGTAGTGATTATACTGGATTAGGTTTTGTGGCTAGAGAGTTTCTTTGGAGACACTATATTTTCTGTATTAATATTAGAACATATGGTTTAGTGAAGGATTTTTACCCTTACCAGGTACAAGAGAAAAACTTAGAGACAACATCTGTAAGGCAAAACAGTCTAACTCGGGAGACACATTTTGGTGGTTTTTGAGGACAACAGAGAGAATCTTAGAAATTAGAACTGAATAGAAAATCTGAAATGCAGGGCCTTTATAACTATTTCCCAGACTCTACCAACTAAGCAAGTACAGTGAAACCTCATTAAATCAGACACCAGTGACTCAGAATTTGGACTAATTAAAGGCAGAAGCTGGGACAAAGTTTAACCCGGCCTAAATAATGCTTAAAATGCTCACAAAGGAAAAAACTGTTGTCATCTTTCAGTTATGAAAATTTTAAATAACTCTTCATCAGAGTTTATTTTCTCAGTGTGCTTCTTCCCTACCTTGAGTTATAGCTGTTACATTTTTCTGATTGCAATAAAAATTTATTTTGGAGAAAGATCCAAAACAGAGATCTTAGTAGGTCTGCCTCCTTCCAGTTGTCCTTTCAATGAGATTTTCCCACATATTTACAATATTCAGTTGACTTCTGAGTATTTATCTTCTTTTGGATACCCCCTCTTCAAATAAAAAAGAACAATCCAAAATAGGAATAAAAAGTGATCATTACTTACGAACACAACTTGAAAAGGTGGGATCCGGCCCAAATCCCATTTTGCAGGTACATCTATAGCTGCCCATGGTATTCAAACACTCACCATTAGGGCACACGCCCTGTAGCTGGCATTCATTAATATCTGCAGGAAAACAAATCCTTTTAGAAGAAGTAGTCAAGCTCAGTTGAACAGATTCTGGCTGTAAAAAGCATTCACTTTCTTTTTCACTACAATAATCTCTTAGTGACAGTAAATAAGAGATGTTAGCTTTTAATGCAGCAGGTACAAGTGACCTAAAATCAAATCAAGCATTCACTGAACATCTACAATTTATATAACAGCTATTTATTATGTACCTACGATGTACCTGGTTCTGCTCTAGACACTAGACACTAGAAATTTACTAGTGAACCAAACTGACAAGATTCCAGTCCTCACAGTACTTACGTTAGTGGGTATTAGGTTTTAGAGATCGTATAGGTAAGGCAGAGACTCTCACCCTGAAGACATTAGCAATCTAGCTGGACATATAACTACCTACAAATTAAAGAAGTGAAAAGCAGTTGAACTTATCACAATTAGAAGAAAGGTCATCAACTTGAAGAAGTCAAATTATGAAACTGCCCGTGTAGACAAGTAAGAGCTGGTGGAGTTAGCGGAAGGTAGGGGAGACTAGAGCCTTGAGGAGGGGTTAAGATTTCATCAGGCATCGAGGTCAGGGAGAAGGTGGGTGGCTGGCTGGCTGGCTGGCTGGATAGATGGATGGATGGATGGATGGATGGATGGAGAGGAAGCGGGGGGACCTAGAGGAGTGACCCCAGAGCGTGGGCACAGAGACTGCAGGAGGGAAGGGGGGATTAGGAAAACCCTGAGTCAAACTGTTGGCTGGAAAAGTAGTTTCAGGAGGGTAAACTGTTGGAAAAAGGGCCGGTTAAGCCAGGCTAGGTTTGGATTCACTTTTACTGAGAACAGGGAGCTATCCTAAATGTTTCTGAGCACGAGGAGGATAGAACCAAAGGAAGGCTCGCGAAATTCATCTGGACAACACATGGCCCTCCTTGGTGAGAAGAGACCAAAAGTTGATGACTGAAGGAGTAATGCAAGTATGAGACGGGATAAGCCAGGTTGGGATGGTGAGAATGATCAGGAAGGAATTTTTCTTTTGAAAAGAACAATGGGCCAAATGCACAGTGTTTGACTCGCCAGCGTAACACTGGAAAGGAATAGAAAGGAGTCAAAGATGCCTGGGAGACATCTAATCTGGGAAAAGAGGAAAAGACATTGTTATTTTTGTGGAAAGTTCTGAGGAAAAAAAGAGGCAAATGAAAAGACTAGTTTTACACTTGAAGGTCACATAAGGATACCCAAGTATAAAATCCAACAGCAGTGGCAGATTCAGGAATAAACTAAAGAGGCAACGTGGCTAGAAATAGAGACTTGAGGTACCCACACAGGATGATTGCTATGGTCTGAATGTTTGTGTCCCCCCCAAAATTTAGGCATTGAAATCATAACCCCCAAACATAATGATATTAGTAGGGGGGCTTACGGGAGGTCCTTAAGCCATGAGGAAGATCCCTAGTCCCTTGTAACATCTGAGAACACAATAGTGATGTCTGCAACCAGAAGAGAGCCCTCACCAGGAGGCGACCATGCCGGCACCTTGACCTTGGACTTCCCAACCTTCAGAACTGTGAGCAATAAGTATCTGTGGTTTATGAGCTACCCAGTCAGTGGTAGTCTATTACGGCAGCCCGAATGGGCTATGACACTGATCCAAAGGAAAATCAAAACGATCTGGAAGAGGAGAGATAAAAATGTGTGCTTTAAAAAAAGATTAGAGAGTCTTCTGTAAAGGTAAGTGATTAAAAATGAAAAACAGAAGAGGACAAGTTAAAAGAGAAAAATTAATAGTCATTTCTATTTTTATTCAGGGTGGCTTATGAAGCTTAACAGTTAATAGACATGGTTATTAGCATTTCTGTTTCCAATAATGTTTGCTTGCTTCAATCATCAGTTCAAATAAAACTTTTATTAATGACTTTAAAATTAATTTTCTAAATTAAAACTGGACACAATTGGGAGCAAAATATTGCTAGCAAAATTGTCACATAATAAGGAAAATACAGCCCTCAATAAATCATTATTTGCTTATTTTTCATATTCTAAGTAGCCATTGATTTCTATAGTGGACCTATTTTATCGAACACATGCAGTTTTTAATTTCAGTAATAAAACGTTTTCAATGACATCCAAATAACAAATTAACACATATATTTGTTCAATAAATTCTACCGCTTTCTAACTTGGATCGAGCTGAAAACTGGCACTGCTAGATTACACCTGGCACAGCATATGGTCCACGACCTGATCATCTTATTTTTTTAAAGATTTTATTTATTTGAGAGAGAGAATGAAATAGAGAGAGAGAGCATGAGAGGGGGGAGGGTCCGAAGGAGAAACAGACTCCCTGCTGAGCAGGGAGCCCAATGCGGGACTCGATCCCGGGACTCCAGGATCATGACCTGAGCTGAAGGCAGTCGCTTAACCAACTGAGCCACCCAGGCGCCCCCGATCACCTTATTCTTTATCAGAATGTACATGGTGCTGTAATACACACTTATCCACAGCATGTAATTGAAAAATACTCCCCTATCACTCATTCTCCTTAAGAAAACCACCATGAAGGACCAGGAAGAATGCCAAGTCCAGTTGGGGCTACATGGTACAAGTAAAGCCCTTATCATATGTCCCAACTTAAATCTCAAATGTGGGTAACCAGCCAATTGTGGTCAAAAAGGTTGGACAAGATCTGCACTCTTCTGTTTTCCCTCATGTCCCCACTTGCCTGTGATTTATGAGACTTCCTCTCTCAGTGGTCTGTACTCCTGCTCATTGGTTGCACCCCGTTATGTCCCATGTTTACCTCTTGGGATGCAAAATTTTCCCTCGACTGGAGTTTTCTATGAAGTGGGGTATCAGCCTGGCTTCCGGCTGCCAGGTCAAGATGAAGGTTTCCTCCTCCAATGCATAAATATCTGATGTACAAACACTCGCTTGTGTCCTATGCCAAGAGCCCCTCCTTTGACTCTCCTCAACATTGCCCACTGCTTCAGCCATGACGCCATGGGAATGCAGGACAGGAATTAAGACTTCAAAACAAAAACCACTATGGCTATAGACAGGAATAGAAAAATTCAAGAAGAAGGGGAATCGTGCATTTCCTACTACCCATACCTTTATCAGCTTGTGCCACCGGCACTAAGGAGCAACACCACCTCCCCTAATTTTGGCCCTAGAAGCATGCAGCTTTCTACATCACTTTCTCGGCTTCCAGAAAAACTCCTATTTCCTTTGACTCAATTTATTTTTTAACCTAGTCTCCAAAATACCATAAATTACAGATTAAATTTCCAAGTTCCTTCCTAATTTATATGTATCAATCTTAAATATACAGCTACATGAACTTTTACACATACTTTTGTATACGTATATCCACGTGTGCACACGTACATAACGGAGTAACCACCATCCAGACTGTGATTTGGAAAGTTTCCACTGCCTCAGAGGGCTCCTTTACCACCCTTTCCCATCAACATCTCTGTCCCCACAGGTTAACTACTATCATCCATTAGTCTGCCCTGTTCTTCTACTTCATATAAAGGGAATCCTATTGCAGATGTTCTTTTGTCTGACTTTTAGTCATTATTAGGCCTGTTGCATGCAGCGATTCATTATTTCACTGTTGTTATATTTTATTGTGTGAGGATATCAAAATTAATTTATCCATGCAACTGCTGATTGACATTTGGGTTAGTCCCAATGTTTGGCTATCAGTAAAAATGCTTCTGTGAATATTCTTAATATAGACATCTTTTGGTAGGCCAAGGTACTCATTACTCTCCTGTATGTATCTAGGAGTAGAATTTCTGACTCACTAGAGAAGACTCATGATTGCTTTAATAAATAATCACACAGTTGTCCAAAGTGGTTATGCCAATTTCCATCCAAGTGTTCTGCATCCTCACCAAATTACTGTCAGTCTTTTTCACTGTAGCCATTCTGGTGGGATTGCAGTGTTCTTTCATTGTGGTTTTAATTTGCACTAATTTTTCATATATTTATTGGTCATCTTAATACAAAAACATTCTCTTCTAAAATGCAAATAGGGAATGTTGTAGGTCAGTAAGATTGCTTCCCTTTTGGTAGTCAGGGAGATCAGTCGGTGATTCTCAAAGGGGGAAGGGTGTGTGCTTGTCTACGGGACATTCTGGGTTGTCACAAGGACTAGAGAACCCTGAGAGTAGATACTAGGGAGCTCAGCATTCTGAAAAGTGTAGGTAGTTCCCCTTGACAAAGAATTGCTCAGCCAAAAACGTCTACAATGTCCTTGCTGAGAAATTCACACAAAGATGATGAAACGCTGAGTTTGTAAGTACAGAGGGGACCATTTTGAAGTGAGGAATGCTGGAGTGAAAGTGGGTGCTAGCTACACGAAAGGACTTGATGGGTTTCATTCGCTTGACTCAGCATCTGTATCTTGGCCATCTGACAATCTCCTGCTGTCACCGAGACTGTACTATGGTCTTAGCTAAAAGCACAAGAGACTGGGTCCCCCACATCCCTAAGTGTGGGCCTGTGCGGTTTGTGACTTACAAGGCCACAGTCCTCACACCAAGCCTGACCAGGTCTCTGACATGATTCATCAGACTTAACTGTCACCAGCTGAGCTGTCCCCAGAGTCATGGGGACCTGGTACAGCTGTTTTAAGCAAGGCAGTTCTTTTGCATTTGTTTCAAATATTGAGCTTCTATAATAAGATGGCACTTGTCAAAATTTTTAAGTTTTAAATCCTTTTTATTTCCGTGACAAATCATATGGAAGGTTTCAACAACGCACAAAACCTTCAAAAGCATTCCAATCATAAATTGTTAATTCCTAACACACAAAATTTTACACCTAAAACCTCGATTAAGAAAAAAAAATTTTTTTTTCACTTCCTTCTTCCATCCCCTGCTTTGCTCCTGAGAAGACTGTAGGTGATTAGTTTATATGCTCTGTGTTTAAAAAACAAAAACAAGGGGCTCCTGGGTGGCTCAGTCAGTTAAGGTCTGTCTTTGGCTCAGGTCATGATCCCAGGGTCCTGGGATCAGCTGGGGGCGGGGGGGGGGGGGTGGGGTGGGCAGTGTCTCCCTGGTAGGCAGGGAGTCAGCTTCTCCTTCTGCCCCCTCCCCCTACTCATGCTCTCTCTCTCTCTCTCTCTCTCTCTCTCTCTCTCTCTCGCACTCCCAAATAATTTAAAAACAAAATAAAAAAGATAAAAAACAGATCTCCCATGGTTTTTAATTTAGAATCTTAGAAATTAATATGAAACATGAATAGTTATTCAAATGACTTTCTCAGGTAGCCAAGCTCCTTAAGATCTTTCTAAATAACCTGAAGGAAATGAGAGATTCAAAATGCTTTAAGAACAAAACATGTATTAACTGAACGTGTTATATCTGGACATGAGAGGTTTAAGGAGTATACTAAGAGATGTTATCAGGCAAAAGTTTAGCAATTAGAACATGACGGGTAAATTATGAATTATAATTCTATTTAGATTCCAACAGCTATTTTTTAATTCAAATAAAAGCTTCTAACTTGATCATTTTTATAATAACATATTTGACAAACCTAACTGCGTTTCAGAAGTCTCATATTTGAGAGGGTCAGCCAATCTCCCTTAATGTATTCTGATTAAACTGAAAACAGTTTAGTGTTTAAACAGATAAACAAACTGGACTTGCTCATTATTTTTCTCTCTGTAGAGCACTGAATTTTTCTAGCCAGCTATGGAAATCTATCCTTCCAAAGAACGGTATAACCTCGCAGTTCACCGAGTTAACGAATAAAGATCCAAGTGAATGGCTGGAGGAGCAGGCCCTCTCGAATAGCCAGGCCCTATGCCTCCCAAGCTGAGCTGCTTTGCTAAGCCCCGAAGTTGACGGAAGCAGAAAGAAGGAAAAAAACTCATACAGCCCTATGTGCTCCTTTCCCGTAGGCAAAAATCCATAGGCCTACAAGGGAACATGAAGGAGACCTACATACTTCTCAACTCACTTAAAACATTTATAGAGTTTCTCTGCCCTCTATAGCCTACCATGTGCTTCTGGCCATAACAAGTTCAAGAATACAAAACTGCTCTTCTTTTAAGTCTGAAATGGTTGACTATTAGCAATGTCACATGGTTCAACCTAATACAACCGAAATTGAAGGCTGGGCCTCTATTACCCAGAAGCAGAAAAATACCGAGTAGTTGGAAAATATGCTTAACAAGAGACTCTTCAAATAACCTAATGTAACACAGCTTTAGCATTTCAATAGTAGGGAATGTTTACAATAATCTAGTAGAATGAGATAAGGATCCTCCCCTTCCTTTACGTTTGTACAGCACACCTCCTCTTATTGAAACATCATAACAATTCTGGACGGTGAGCAACACAATAGTTAATTCTCATTTTGTAAGCATAATTTGGCCAAGACCTTTTTTCTTAAGATTTTATTTATTTATTTATTTGAGAGAGAGAGCATGTGCAAGAGAAAGAGAGAGAGAGGGGGCATGCCCATGCGTGCGTGAGCTGAGGGGAGGGGCAGAGAGAGAGGGAGAGGAAGAAGGAAAGAATTCAGGCAGACTTCGTGCTAAGCGTGGAGCCCTATACAGGGCTTGATCTCAGGACCTTGAGATCATGACCTGAGCCGGACACTTAATGGACTGAGCCACCCAGGCGCCCGAAGATCTTATTTTTTACAAGGCTTAAGGGCGGGGGGGCGAGGGAGGTGTGTGAAAATCTAACGAGAGGCATATCCCATTAAGACCTACTTTTGGGGTAACTAGGATGCTAACTTATGTTACCTAGAACAAGTCACTTAGTTTCTCTTGATTTCATGTTCCTTTCCTGTAACACAAAGGGGCTGAGCCAGACAATTCCCAAGGTTACTTCCAGCTTGAATATTCAGACTTCAAAACAACCTGCCAGGGTTGAAAATGCCGAGGAATAAATAAAGTATGACAGTTAATGCATAACGTATTATGAATAGTGTAAGTGTCCTTAATGGGAAATAAACACACTTTTATGTATCCATTCTCCTAAAGGAAAGTATGTATGTTTAACAGACTCATAATTTACTGCCTCTTTAGTGACGCAAGTTTATACAGGAAATGAGGCATGTCCAGTAACTGAAAGGAATTAAGTACAAGGTGAGAAGAGTACATGAAGATCTTTATACTGTGTGAAAATATGAGGTTTTCTACAGCTTCTGCTGTGGATATTCAGTTTTTGCTGATGGACAGAAATACCAGCATATAATTTAGCAATAGGACTTCCACTTGAATGCAGATAAAAATACCTCTCGAGGTAAATACTTTTTCTAGCCGGACAGACCATTTGGCTATTTAATAGGGATCACTTGCTTTCCACGGAGAATGAATTCTCCCAGAAAACATATGGACCCTTCAACTCCTATAGAAGCAGATTCACACTGGGTACACCTAGAGCCCTAAAGGCATATGAGAGTATGTCACAAGGTACACACAGGCTTGGATACTCTTATTTAAGGCAATCAATTTCATACGTTTCTTTCTCTAAAAGTAATTTCCCCAAGAACACATGTGCCAATCTTCCTTTCCCATCCCTCCTTCCCTCAGAGCCTTCGTCCTCTTTACAAAGTCAAGGCACACCTCTTGCTCATCTGGAATCTTTTCTACAAGAAGCACACTGCCCTACACAATGTAAGATTCTCAAAGGCACCAAACATATGAACATTTCACAAATATACTCCTCCTGAGGAAGAGTCACAGGAAAAGTGTTAAGTCTGATTTGTTCAAGGCCCAGCTTTTGCCAATTAGGTTAGATGGTGACATTATTCATAAACTGAATGAGCCATCTCCGAAGCTCCAAGGTTTTGATGAAAATATGTTTAAAGCACATATCTAACACAAATGTCCCAGAAATGACTCCACTGTGTCCACTTAATTTTAACGGGAAAAATGTAGACGTCAACTTAAAAATGGGTGAACACTAAGTTTCTCCAAATTATTTCAGGAGATAAGTGAACTAAAAAAAAAAGGTCTGAAGGTCAATGTTCTAGAGCAACTTTACCCAAGGTATGTTACGTCAAACAAACTTTGTGAGCTTATAAAAGGGTCCTGTGGCCAAATATGTTTGAGAAACACTGCACATTCTACATACGTGAGCACATTACAGACCCTGAGAAGTCGTTTGGCAAGGACTCTTGGTTTTCTTTAACTTGGCGTTTTTCACGCCTTCAGCCACGGGGCCCTTTCGCACATACCGTCTATTAACATCCCTCTGAACTGGTGGTCTGTGGAGCACATTTTGTGAAATGCTCTCTGGGGATGGCCCCGAAAAGTATCGTACCGTAGACCTCTTTGCAGTTATATTCATGTCAACCTCGGCCTCGCCACTGCTGTAGCCTCCCCTCCCGACATGTAACTGCCCCACCTTCACAAAGGATAATCTAGCACAAGATAGATCTGATGGCTGGACTCAGCTGAGAGGAGGCAAACCACCGTGCCTGCAACTCCCTTCCTTCCAATTCTTCTGTCTTCAGGGTAACATGATAAAAGGATTATCAGAGCCCAGAGAACAGCTTGTATTTATTTCTTGATACACGTGTGCTACACATGGAAGATACTAAAAACATACACATCTCTGTTGGTCTTGGATTTCTGACTCTAGTCTACAGACATGACATTAATTTCTCCTTAAACATTCACAGTAACATGAATCCATCATGGGCTTTCCTCATCACTTGTGATACAACAGGCATCTTCCCATTGATTTTATAGCCCCAGAGATTAAGGTCAAAGAACTATTGGAAAATACAATGTGCTAATGACTCACTTCACCACTGTCTTTCCTGAAGAAAAGTGAATAAAATAAATAGACATTTCCTTTTTGAATCCTATCCCAGTGATAAAAGCACAGTAAGAATATACACTAGAAAAAGACTCTCAAATGGATCGGAGTGGGTCCCAAATTGATTTTTAAATGCTGAAATATGATGCTCAGGTCCAGACCAAAAACTGTTTAAGTTCTTACCAAAAATGTTGTGCCTATTTAAACTAGAAACTGCAGCAGGAGCTCCAGGAAAATGCCCAGGACAGTAAAACAACCTCTTCAAATCAGTAACACATCAATTCCCTCTTAGTCACTGACTTTTGTAAAACCTTTTGATTCAGAATCACATTAAGTACCACAGCACTGGGATTAAATCACTAAATATAGCAGAGCACTGTGATGCATTTCTGGTAGGCTAAACAAAAAGAATTTTAAACATTTTTAAGTGTTTTGAAGAACTGACTTATCAAGTCTGGTGGACTCCAGTCTTAACTTCCACCTACTGATTTTCTACTGTAACTTTCCAAATATATAGCAAGAACAACAGATTCTAACTTTCATATTTATACCCACATTGCTGTCATAAGCACATTACCCATTTCTTCCTAGAAAGAAATAAACATTACAATAATCAATGCCCTTTTGATAGTGGAACTGAAAGCAACTTTAGAGACCATGTTAACTGGAGAGAATCCTGCATAGACAGAGAAGTCAGAGAAGAACACGTTGAAGGAAGGGGGAAAAAGTACTGAAAAAGATTTTCAATGAAAACATCAATGGGTATTATCACTTCACTGGCCAGAATTGTGAATATTACTAGGAAATGGTACTGACCACATGCTGCTGCATGAAAGGAGTAGACCCAAAAGAACACGGACTGGATAATTTGAAAGTTCATAAAAAAACCCAAACTGATCTATTCTTGTAAGAGTCAGGCTAGTGAGGGGCACCTGAGTGGCTCAGTTGGTTAAGCAGCTGCCTTCGGCTCAGGTCATGATCCCAGGGTCCTGGGATCGAGCCCCGCATGGGGCTCCCTGCTCATCAGGGAGTCTGCTTCTCCCTCTCCCTCTGCCTGCCCCTCTGCCTACTTGTGCTCTCTATCTCTCTGTCAAATAAATAAATAAAATCTAAAAAAAAAAAAAGTCAAGCTAGTGATTACTTCTGGAAAAGAGAGTGCATAGGTTATACACAAATACGAAGTTTATTTAAAAATATAATGAACTACACAGTTTCTATTATAAACACCAGAATAGTGTTTTTTTCCACCAACACTTTGTTGATATGGCTCCATACACAGATGTAAAGTGACCTCATATTAATATAAGTAAATATCTTTATCTCCTTTTTTCCCCAGGCAAAGGCACTTATACTTGCTGAATCAGGATAAACCATCAGGGTGTTACAGATTGATTTTCAAAATGACCCCAATTTTCCACTCCCCCACATGTCCATGGCTTTTGCTATGTGACTTCATAGCTCCTCCCATGAAGAGGTGGAGTCCAATTCCCCTCCCCCTGAATGTGGGCTGGTTTTGTGACTTCTGACTTTCAGCCACTAGAATACAGTTGAAGAGACAGTATGTCAATTCCAAGCCCAGGCCTGAAAAGCTTTGTGCGCTTTTATTCTGTCTTGGAACCCTGCCACCACCATGAAAACAGCCCATGTTGGCTGCCCAGAAGATGAGAGATTGTGGAAGACGACAGAGTCATCCCAGCCAAGACCATCCTAGACCATCCAGCCCCAGGCACCCAGCGGCAGACGACAGATGTATGACTGAGCCTGGCTGAACTCATCCACACCTGGTGTGGGTCAGCAAAACCGCCCAGTTGCACCTATAAGTGTGAGGAAATACATGACTGTTTTATTAAATTGTTCACTGATGGGGAAGGGAAAAGAGAGGATACCAGAAAAGGCGTGCCTCAGAATCCAAAGGAACTGTAGCTTAAACAAAAGCAAAGAAGCATAAACACAAAAGCATACAAATAAACACAAAAGCATTTAGAAGCATAAATATTCTGCCTTTTAAAGACTTCTGGATAAAACTGAGGAGGTACAATGACTTAGTAATATTACAATAAAACATTTTTTTAAGTACACAGCAGACACATTTACAAGACAACTTGCTATAAAAATAAATGATGAAGTTTGGAGAACTTTATGATTTCTAAACCAAGCCAGTAAAGGAGCCTAAGAGCTAAATGCAGATTGTGAAAATATTGGCGAGCATCTAATATCACTCTCAGCACTGCCATTCACTGTGTAAGGCTTCACGTCATGGTTTCCCCACCTGTAACAAGTAGGTGTGGTCACTGTCACAAATTAAGGAGATGAGAAAATGTGTTAAAGTACTTTCCGTGGGGGGGTGCCTGGGTGGCTCAGTTGGTTAAGCGTCTGTCTTCAACTCAGGTCATGATCCCAGGGTCCTGGGATTGAGCCTCACATCAGGCTCCTTGCTCAGCAGGGAGCCTGCTTCTCCCTCTCCCTCTGCCTGCTACTCTGCCTACTTGTGATTGAGCTCTATCAAATAAATAAATAAATAACATCTTAAAAAAAAAAAAAAGTACTTTTGGTGAGCCTCGGTGGCTCAGTCAGTTGAGTGAGCATCTGACTCTTGATTTCGGCTCAGGTCACCATCTCAGGGTTGTGAGATCGAGCCCCGAGTCAGGCTCGCTGACTGAAATAAATAAATATTTTTTAAAAAAGTACCTTCATAAACTATAAACTGCGATATAAGTGCTAGTAGCCCAGGGAGGGGAGCCCAGGCTGCAGAGGTAAATTCTACCACTCTCCAGTTATGTGACCTTCCATCGCTTAATTTCTTTGAGCCTCAAGACTCAGTTTCATTATCAGTTTGAAGAAAAGATTGTTTCAGGGTTGTTTGACTATGACATACCTGAAGAATCCAACACAATGGCTCCACTAAATAGACTCTCAATAAAAGTTAGTAAAATATACAAATGGGCAGATAAAAATATGTAAGCAATAACAACCAGAAAGGAAATGTATTGTATTAGAAAAAAGAAAACTACCAAGCTATTCTTATGCAAGTAATACCATAAGGAGAAAAGCCTCACATCGATAAAATCAACAGTAATTAGAAATGGAGCAACAGGGGCACCTGGGTGGCCCAGCCAGTTAAGCATCCGACTTGATTCTGGCTCAGGTCATGATCTCATAAGTGGTGAGATCTAGCCCTACCATGACGGGCTCCCTGCGGAGCTCGGAACCTGCTTGAAGATTCTCTCCCTCTGCTCCTCCCCATCCCAAAAAATAAATAACTAAATTTTTTTAAAGAAATACCTGGGGAGAGCCTAAATAGAAATGTACAGGGCCTATGCGAAGAAAAAGATACTATTTTACTGCCCTTTGTGTGTTTTCAAATTTGTAAAGAAAGGAAGTAGAAGAGGAGAGGAGGGACACGGTGAATGAACTCCCTATTGCCACTGAGAAGGGAAATGGACATCCTCTCTGAGAGGTAATGTGCACAGGATGAATCACAGCTTGGAACCAGTAATTTCACTTGTAAATATAACCATGGATTCATCGAAGCTTTGTGTTCAAGTATGCCGGTGACAGTATATATATATTAAGAAAAAATAGAAACTAATCTGAAAAGAGCACTTTAGGGGGATGGCTAAATGAATTATCCTATATCCATTAAATGGGATACTAGATCAGCATTAAAATAATTTTTATAAGATTTAATAACATCAGAATGTAGTATCTATTAAGTAAAAAAAGTTTCACTTCCCACTTACCCATGAATTATAATCTCAAAAAAATATATATATACATATGATTGGCAGGAACTACGGTAAAATGCATCAGTTTTTGAGGGAGGTTAAGGTAATTTATATTTTTATACATTTCTTTAGTTTCTAAATTTTAAACAATAGGTATGATTTATTTTACAAATAGCAAAGACAATGTGTTTGTTTTAAAGAACACGTTTTTAAATTGGAACTTTCTTCTGAAATTGCAGGGTCTGGTTCATTTCTTAAGCATTTACTATATGCTGCTTTGATGTTTTAATTATACATGAGAATAGTGATCTTCCTAAGGGCAGGAGTTGAGTCTCATTATATTCTAATATTGCTCAGAGCACCCCTACTTATATCATCATTAAATATCTGTAAAATGAATGAGTTAATGAATGGCAGATGGTTAATATATCGATGTTGTGGGCTGCTTAATGACAACAGGAAAAAAGACAATCTTTGAATAACATTTAATTTATATAATTTGAAGCTTTCTCAATGTTTTTTAACATCCTCAAAGAAAATTTATAATAGATATATACACATTAAATACCACATTCCAATATTGGTATCTTGAATTTTAAAAAAGCTCAATCCTGATATGGATAAATGTTAAAGAAATGTAACATAAAAACTTCATGCTTTGGCATTCTCTCCTGTTCCAAATAACTAGCAATTGCAGATAATTATAAAAGAAGATTAAAAAAAAAGAAAAACCAAGACAAACATCCCAGTAAACCTGAAATGTCATAGAAATGCATGGCAGTGGATGGAGCCACTGAACTTCTGGAGCTACTGTCTAGGAAGAAATACGGGCAGCCAAGAATTTAGCAACTGAAGGTAAGAATCTGAAAGTACCTGTGCAGAAATGTTCTTCCTCAGCAACTGAAATCTTGCTAAACTTTTCAACATGCTTAAAAAGTTAAATGAACACATTTTAAAAGAAAAGAAACAAGAACAGGTAGCTATGAAAAATTATTAGAAACCTCAGAAGTGGAAAACAGACTTAAAATTAAAAGTATAACAGACGGGATAGAGTCCAGACAGACAGAATAAAGCAAGAATTAGAAAACCGTAAGATGGAACTGAGGTATTCCTTCAAAATGCCACATCAACAACAACAAAAAGACAAAAGGGTACAAGCACAAAAGACTTATTCAGAGGCATGAAAATTAGAGAGGTTCCCCAAACTAGTCAGTAGGACTTTCAGCTGAGAAGCATGGTGGAAAAACAGTATCTGAAGAGATAATAGTTGGGTCATTTTTCCAATTTGAGGACAGACACGACTGTTTGGAGGGAGGGACAATACACTCTGTCCACTGAGCAAAATCAAAATAAATGCCAATATTGACACAGTGCGATAAAATGACAGAAAATAAAGGATTCAAAGATCTCAAAAGAGAAAGAGAGATTATCTACAGGGGAGGAAAAGTATCAAAAAGAAGTCGGAAGACATCAGGATAAGGTGGTCAAATGTATTGCTGGAAAACCACCTAGACCTGTACACCTGACCAGTCTCCTTATAGAAGGAGCTCAAAAGAAAAATATTTTCAGACATCTAAAGTATATACTTCTCAGGCACCATCATTTAAAGAACAGTGAAAGAACACCATCTTAAAATACAGATTGGCAAATAAAAACACAGGATACACAATTAAATTTGAATTTCAGATAAACAAGTACTTTTTAGTATATATGTCCCAACCAAATTATTTGCTATTTATCAGAGATTCAAATTTAACTGGGTGTCCTGTACTTTATCTGGCAAACCTACCTTAAAAGAAAAAAAAAAGAATCCAGAAAGTAAGCACAGGGTACAAGAAATGATGCTGAATGCAAAACTTGATAAAATAGCTAAAAAAGCCTTCTCAATTTCCATTAACTATACCTTTGAAAATAACTGTAAAGTGATGACTCTAATTCTAAATGAACCCACCTATGCCACAGCCACATTCTTTTCTCCAGCCAAGTAGGTTTTCTTAAAACCTGTATTTTCTAAGTTTTCTCAAAGCCCCCAAAGACCAGTCTTCTATATGCTTACCATACTGCAGTCACAATTTTTTGTAATGATTAAGAGGTCTGAAATAGAAGCTATAGTCCAGCCAAGCTCTTCATAACCCAAAAATCCCATGTATGGCTTACTGGTATAGAGTGAGTTGTGAGTTTCATTTAATAACAGAGACATGCCCCTGAAAAAAAAAAGTCCATTATCCTTTCGGTGTTCCAAACAAAATTTGGTTTCAAATACAATTTGGGGCACCATCTTAAAGGAGCTCCACATTGAAAGTTTTGTACTGGGTATGATGATGCCCTAATGTATCTGTTTTGTAAATTTATTTTATTAAAACAGAAAAACCGGTGTAATAAAATGACGCCAAGAGAAAGTTATGTGGACAGCTCTTTCATATTTGCTTTAACGGGCTCATCTGGAGTCAGCTAAAATTTAGCTAGTTGGGAAAGTGAACAAAGCAAATTGTGTCCTGCTGATTCCAACTTATTTAATTACACTAAGTCCAAGGTCAGGAAGGATGTCTTATTCATCACTTATCCTCAGTCTGTAGCTCAAGAGAGCCCTGCCAATTAATCTGTGTGGATCACTGAATATTTTTTAATATTTTCAAGATTACCTATGAAAAAGGAATATACATACACTGGATTATGAAAGCATAGACGTCTCTCACTTATATATTTTGGCATTGCCCACAGCACCTCAGCACATGCTAAAAAACGTACAAAATAATACTAGGTTGATTTTATCCCTATAGCTCATGAAATAGGTGATTTCAACGTATCAAAAGAGGTATTTGCTTTTAATAAAAGACTTTCCTAAATAGCCTGGTCCCCAAGTAATTTCAGAACCAAATGTATTTTTAAAATTTGGATTTATGCCTAATTTTTAAGAGCTCATTTATCTCATGACAAAGTAATGGTCAAGTGAGAGTACTCAAAATGCAGGGAAGAACTGAGCTCTAGAGTCAAGGAGTATGAAAGCAGGCATTCCTATTATCATATTCATGAGGTATCAATCCATTTAACTCTAGCTGTACATCAAACTTTCGCACAATCAAATGACAAATGCTGCTCTAGATCCACTAGGAAATATGCTTGTATTGTTTGCTTTGATAAATGAAGCAAATTATAACAATTCCATAATGTTAAGGGTAGTGAGAGCAGGTTTTAGAGCTCCATGTGTGTATATGTAATAAATCATTCCTTTGAAAAGATAATTGCAGCATCACTAGAGAGGAGAAAAGACCCAACTTTGAGGGCAATTATTTCAAAGCTCCTCAAATTAACTTGTGCACAGTTGGTTCTTTGTTACTGAGCCCACATTACCAAACGTTGTTTCAGGACATTAGTTCGCTTAGGTGAAGGAAATAATGTAATTTTAGTTATTAATCACTTTAATTTTAAATGTGCTTTGTAAACTGAGAAGACATTAAACTCTAAGAACAATGAGGAACGCACAAGTAATTAGTGGTTAATGGGCTCCTTTTGAAAAACTCTAGGATAACAAAATCAAAAGCTTCAACACTCTCGGAAAAAGGAGTGTACATGTGTAATGTGAGAAAGTTCTATTTAATTTTGCTGACCGATAGTGTCACAAAGGGAGTGAAATTAAGCCCTTCTCTCAAAAGTAATTTTAATAGATTATGATGAACGGAATCATATTATTTTATGAGTCAGTCTCCTCTGTAGTGTAATTTAGCAGTGCCCTTTGGAGGCACCATGAAATAGAATTTTCTATGATACTTCACTCCAGAATCCATGCCAAAAAGTATAACGCTGTTTTGCAAATAACCTCCTGAGACAAATGTAAGCCAGGATTTGGTGTTACTGACCATCACTGCAAAGAACAAGATGGAACCACTAAGATATGCTCAATATGAACAAAACTTGCAAAAGGTCACTCCATACCAGCCATACCAGAGAAGCAAAATACAAAACGAACACCAACAATAATCAAGCAACTATTTAAAGGATTTTCACTCTATTTTGCTAAATGAGAGAGCAAGTGCAATAGTTGCAAATTTTTACTTCCACTTCTACCATGGTATTTTTAAGTACTGGTAGAACCTTGAAGCAGCTAGAAGGAGGAATATATTGGATAACCATCCTTTCTTATTACACAAAACCAAATTACTATTAATTGCTTCAACTTCTATTACTCCTCACAACAGATGGCGTGTCTTCTGTTCTAATGAGCTAGTATCTACAATAGTCATACTTCCCAGATACAAACAAAATCCGTAAAGGAGGCCACGTGGCACACAGAAACAGAGGTGGTTTGGGAGTTCAAGCCTGGCTGGGCCTCTTACTATCTGTGTGATCTTGGTAAAGTTACTCTCTTTGTGTCTCGGTTTTAATTGGGATTAATAATGTCCATATCCCAGCCCACCCCACCCCATCCCAACCACAAAAACAATGTACATTCTTCATCATTTGCAGTTAGGAAAAGATGACATTCTGGAGAATGTCTAACATTTAGGCACATAGGTTTACAATGGGGAAGGATAACTAGGGATTCTCCTCTGTCTGTAGTCTAAGGAGCAGGCAGTTACACCTCATCACAGGGCACATTTCAGGAAGCTTCCTATCTAGGGGTTAAAATCTGTGGGACACACCAAGATGTCATTTCTTTCTTCTCATCCACAGCCTCTATCCCGGCAACAGAGTAACGATGCATCAGACAACTGGAATGTACCTACAGAGTCACCCAACCTCATGTACTGCACAGGACAGAAATTGCCCAAAACACCCCTGACTAGCTGTTATTAAGGATCTATTGGATCACCTCCGTGTGCGGGAAGCTCAGTACTTCCAAACGCATTTCAGTACAGCGTTGGGGAATGCTATTCCACACAAAAAGTTTGCTTGTAATCGTAAATATGCTTCCTTTTAACTCCATTCTGTGCACTGGTTTTTGAAGCAACTCATAAAAGACTTGTTTTGTAGGACAGTTAATCAAACATTTATAGGCATGTTTGCATGGCCGCCATTACATTTCTCTTTAGTCTGCACTTCTCCAGGGCTAAACACCCTCAGGTTTCCAGGCCCTTTGCAAGCTTTGTTGACCTTATCAGCCAAGAGACAATGAACACCAAATGCCCAAACCTCAAATTCAGTCTGAGTGGCAGGGGGACAAGATTGTTATTTCCAACACCCTGCTCGTTCTACTTCTACTAACACATTCTAAAAATGGGCTAGGGCTTGTCATATAGATTTTTATCCAAATCTGTGAAGCAGTCACTTCATTTACACTGCAGAATGTACATTCATTCATTTGACATGTTCCTTCTTCCATCCATTTAATTCAATCTTCCCTCCGTTTAACAGACCCTTTTAAGGATGTCTTAAATTCTACCGGTTCCTAGATAATAATGATTAACCCATTATTCCCATGTGACCAAGGTTTACAGAGGTTTCTCAAAAAGTGTCTTGGGTGCCCTCTCCTTGAACAGTTAAATCTAACTTTCCCAATACTCTTTTACAAGAGGGCTTATCATATTTTAAGGCAAAACTTTTTCAAACACATGGTATACCTCTGTGCATTTCAGAAGAAAATTCTTTGTTTGCTAAAGCTCTACGAGTCATAAAAGTTAGATGCAATATGGAACAACTTGAGAAAATTCTCAGATAATTAAGATAGTCCATTGAAATGAGCCCTTTTAATAGGAATTAATCCATATTTTCCAACATCACCTTAATCTACTCTGTCCTATAAACACATACTGGTCAAGGATACAGAGCCCCAGACAAGTCAGAAAACATGCGCTGTGTTCTTGACATGGATCTTGGTTCACTAAGATTCTTGAAGGCTCTTTCTTTATTTCAATGTAGACATATTTCCAAGTTACTAATAATACCTGTATCCCAGACATGTCGGGGGAAATTAGGAGCATTAATTGGACATTCCACAAAGTAAGTGACACAAAATTTGCTATCATGTATGGGTACTAAACCAGGCATTAGTAAACGTGAGTTCTAACCTTCGCTCTAGCCTCAGGGAAGTCACTTAGCAAGTCTGGGCTTCAGCATCCTCATCTATAAGGTACAGACACTGGGCTAAATGATCTCTGAGGATCCCCTTGGCTTGCTCAACTCTGCTACGTGGTTCAAAATAAACTGAGCAAAAGTGCTTAGGACATTCCACATTTAGCTACATAGCTTTAACTATTGCCTAGGAAATGTGTATTCACCCTGATATTTAAAACCCCATACTTCGAGGTGGCTAGCAATATTCTGATGAGAGGGGGAAAAAAAAGGAACTCTCCTACCCAATCCTGTGTCAACAAGGAAGCAGTACTGCTAGGTACAGGTGTGAACTCATCTGTACCCAAGCATCCGCTCATGCATGGATAGGCAGTGACTAGTGTGGAGACCACAGAAGGCTCTGCTATGTAATCTAATCTCCTGTGGATTTCAGGAAAAATTTCAGGAAAAAAAAGTGCCATGAAATTTTAAATGTTACTAATTCTAGTAACCATACACTAGAACTCTTTATTTCCTTACAGCTAAATTGAGTGAGCAGGAGGTAGTCACTGTTAAGACCTTCACACATTGGGCTAATGAGCAAAACATGATCAAACAACCCAAATTCCTAAAAAGCCAAAACAATGAAGTCCACACCAATGAATTCAGTTAATCTTACCTTGACAAAAGGTGTTGTTAACCCGCTTATAACCTTGTAGACATTCCATCATTTGGTTATATCCATGATAAGCTGTAAGGAGAAATAATTCTTTGTTACATGTTTAAATTCTCACAGTCCTAAACTACCAATGTGATAACCTAAGCCTCCGAAGTCATCAGTGGTCTGTCTTATTCATTTCTAAGATACCCAACTCAACATATAGCAGTTTCTTTCACATTATCCCTGTTCTTCAGTATACTTCCTATTCTGCAATAGAGTTCCAAGTAGTTGTCAGCAAATCTTGATTATGTTAAACCAAAGAATCGTAAGACTGTTTTATATTTTCTTCCAATTAGTGATTATTTATATTACAGAGGATCTATTCCTCCCCAAATGACTGGCTACAGGAATTTGAATTTTCTTATAAGTTGGAGTGAACATACATCCCGGCCTGCCTGGGACAGCCCTGGGTTGAGCACTCTATTATACTCTCACAAGCGGCCCAGTTCCAAAAATAAACTCTATGCTCACCTAAATACTGGCTCACATATGCTGGTAATGAGGGATTATTACTACTATGAACCTGAGAAGAACAGGAGATGAAAAGAGGAAGCCAGGCAAGGAGAAGGGCTGCTGTGATCATTGGTATGATTCATCACCCCGAATTTTCACCAATACAATGCTGCTGTTACCAAATTACCAACAAAACCCTATTCATGGATTCTGGCACTCTTAACTGAGACCCAAGAGACTTCTTGGCATAATGGATACGGCTTAAGTTCAGGGACCAAGCAGTTCAAATCCTGGCTCTGCCTATCAATAGCTCTGCGACCCTGGGAGACAAGCTTTCCGGGTTTCAAATGGCAACTCTATACAATGGAAGTATTCACAACTACTGAGCAGGTCAGGGCTATTGTGGATTTTAGATATAATTTATGCAAAATGCCTACCACCGTGCCTGACAAAACCACTCACAAGATGACAGATGTCTTTATTTCCTGCCATACGGTATTCTTTCATTAAGAAGACCATGAGCAACAGAAAATGGCCAATAATCAAAACAGGATGGATGGTGAGACCACTAAAAAGACCTGAACAAAGAGTAAAGAGGGAAAATTCAAAATGAACAGGAAATTTTCTCTCAGAAAATAAAACTGTTTTGCCCCAACACATGCTCTTTATTCTCACCACTAATGGAATGCTCCCCTTTCCTCCTTCACTTCCTTTCTTTGCTATATGTCCCATCTCTTCAGATCCTTCTGAATTCTAGGAAAAGGTTACAGTGAGGAGTCTTGGAATGGTGAGTTATAAGGAGGGAGAAATTGACATGTGGGGAGTCACCCCATTCAAGCTCCTTGGCCACATAACTAGTCTTCCACAGAATGGAGACTCTCTGACGCAGGATGCCTACAAGATCTTGGGATCTCTGTGAACCGTTCAAATGAAAAAGAGAGGATAACTTGTTTAAAAAGTTCCAGCAGTCATCTACCTCAAGGCAGAGAGTCAGACCAGATGATCTCTTCAGGTCCTCGTCAGCTTAGGACTCGATGTTAATTTTCTTCTAAAAACTTTTAAAGGACCAGTGACTTGTTCACGCTAAGTACATTTTTAATAGATTACGGAGTATCTAATGAAATCATTTGCAGATTTAAAATTAAGTTTTCACAGTTAAAACTGATCAACAGTGAAAGGTCTTTCCGTATGTGGCTAAACAAAAACTTCAAACATTAAATAAAAGCCATTTGAAAACTGAAGTTTGAACTACTTCAAGTGAAAATTAAAAAAAAAAAAAAGGCATGGAACACAAAACCATAGCATATAAAGCCAAGGAAAGTCTGCTCTCTTCCAAAAAGAATATGATTTAGAGAGTAGTACCAACCAAGGAAAGGAAAGTTTCTAAATGACACAGGAAGAATGTGACCCTGACTGTGTTTCTTGGGAGTGAGTCACTTAGGACAGCACAAACAAAGTAAATGTCAAGATGTTAATAGTTTACTTCAGTCATAATCCACATTGCCCTTCCTGAAATGAAATCAATCGCTTCAATTTTATACCTTATATGAGCCAACATGAATTTATTTTCGTCAGCATTTAGTCAAAAGTGATAGCAACTTCGTGCTTTCACATTCTCCTTAAATTATTACTAGCACTAAAACATAGAATTAACAAAACCATTTAAAGCAGTGAATTTAGTTATGCTCAGAAAACACAATTCTAAATAAAAACAACAGAAGGTCGGGAGTAGAGGTTAGGGATTAAAAAACAACAAGAAGAATCTAGGATTCTCTTTACCCCTAACTTCTGTCCCTCTCTTTCAACTTTGGGATTGAGAAAATGGAGGAAAGGGAAGCAGTTAAGCAAAAAACACAGAAAGAAGGAGGGATAAGAAAAAGACGTAAGATAAGAGAAAAGATGGAACAAGTATTTAGAGAACATGAACTTGGCCCCAGAATAATGTTGGAAGAACTGGACTTCTCCTTCTGCAGTCCTGAGGCTTAGAGGTGGGAAACATACTGTCCCCTCCACAATATTCCTACAGACAAACTGAGAGAGTATATGAGGGATAGGCCATTAAAAGAAAAAGAAAAGAAAAGCTTTGCTTTTTCAACATTTTAGATACAGACTCTTGTTTCATGATACATATGACTCAACAGCAAATGACTAAGCTGGGAGTCAAACTCAGGTGTGGTGTGTCTAGCTCCAAACTCCAGGCTCTTTAAATCATATCAAATCTCTCCTGGATATCCCTTTGGTCAGGTTGCCAGAATCATTTTAGGCACATGGATCTTTCAGTGAGGAGGGACTATAACACTCAACCCACTTACTGGAAATCCAAATTACCAGTCATTATTGAATCAGCATAAAAAATCCACAGGGGACATTCTCAGTAATGAAGGTCTTCATTTATGTGCTCTTTCCCTAAATGAAGAATTCACTAGTTGCAGGAAATTTTAGTGGGTGTTTTCACAAATTAGTCCTCTGAGAAAAATAGAAGCAGTATCAACAAAATAAATGAAATTTTAGGCATTACTAAGTTTTACTTAGTAAAAACTTACTGTTTTAATAAGCAGTTCTCAATTGCCTTCTTAGTAATTTTAGGGTTCCATGTTAGAAAACACGTAAGTTTGAGAGATAAGGAAGTCCAAATGAGAGACAATTATTGACAGCAAATTACTATGATGGCAGAACAATAGTACATAAAACAAAGCTTTGGAGCAGGGATTCCAAGATGGCAGATTCTAGATTGAACAGAGGTGTGAAAGGCAATTGCGACTATCAAATCAACAGGTACTTAAGAAGAAAAAATAAAAATTACCCAATTGAAGCAAAGGAGAAATTCCTTGCAACACAAAGTGTAAAACACCTACTATAAAAATCTTCAGCTATATAAAGCAAAGGAAGATGACTAAGGAAAATATCACTTGCTTTTTTGGGAATCAAGTTACCTCTGTTTTTCTAAAACATCTCTATTAGGAGTCCGCTGGAGTTAATGCTACATTCAAAAACTAAAAATGTTAACTATAATTGGGGAAAAAGTAACAGAGACTCACAAATCTGGATTTACGCAATCATGAGGTCCTAAAAACCAGAATTTATACACTAACCAAAACATGTATCGGTATAGATTCAAGTCACTGAGAACTGTGATGGTATCAAAAATGTGGTGACTGGGGCACCTGGGCGGCTCAGTCAGTTTAGAGTCCGAATCATGGTTTCAGCACAGGTCATGATCTCAGGGTCCTGGGATCCAGCTCCATGCTCCGTGGGGAGTCTCTTCTCTCTCTCCCCTTCTCCCTCTGTTTGTGCCCCTCCCCCAACGTGTGTGTGTGCAAGTGCATGCGCACGTGTTCTCTCTCTCTCCCTCAAATAAATAAACAAATCTCAAAAAAAAAATTAAAAGTGTTGACTGAAAAGGCGAAAGTACTGTATCCTAGTGACTGTAGATTTATTTTTAGAGGTCAGCAACCAATCATTTCTCCATTTTAGCCTTTTTTTTTTTTTTTAGTGAAATCTGAAAACTTACAGTATAACAAACTTCTATTGTGGCTATTAATAAAAATTTCATTTAAGGAATTTAACCTAAGAAATAACAGCTTCACTAACTTTTTATCAGTTTTTGAAACATTTACCATTTTTAAAGACATTTTATTTTCTCTTCACCTAAAGGAAAAAGAACCTAGTTTAGTGTACTGCCTTCTTAAAACACCTTTTAAAAATAACTGGAGAAGGCAATTGAGAACTGCTTATTAAAACACGCAATCGACAGGAAATCTTTCTTAGCAAGGTTTCTGGAAATGCCAATTTTAGCACTATGTTCTAGAATTCAGTAAGAGTTCTTTGAAAGTCTAATGCTATCTCCACATTAAAACAGTGATCATAAGGCAACAGATATGCTACATTGACATTCAAATGAATGATGAAACATCACTTACACGGCTTCTTGGGGCATTTCTGGCATTTGTTAAAGCCCCAGGAGGTACCCACAGTTCCACAGCAGTCCTCCTGCTTTGAAAGGCCAGGGAGCGCCTTGCCACACTGCAGTGATGAGATGTGAAATAGGAAGGTTAATTGAGTGCGAGATGCCCAGCCCTAGAGCGCTGCTGGGCTTCCCGGTCACATTACAAAACAGTTCCCTTGTTATCGACACAATTAGAGAGGGATGAAAAAAAAAAAAAAACAACCCTCAAACTTTGAAACAAAACACCAGAACTGAATCAATACGACACTAATGAACAAGCATATTTCTAAGAACTTCTTGGCATGTTGAGAGTCTTAAGAAAATCTGTCACTGGCTCAGAGCACTTCATAAAACGTACGCTTCCAATGCCCCCCTCCTCTGTTTTTTTTTTTTCCCCCTTAAGAAGAATCTCAACTTGGGGCGCCTGGGTGGCTCAGTCGATAAGCGTTTGCCTTCGGCTCAGGTCATGATCCTGGGGTGCTGGGATCGAGCCCAGCATCAGGCTCCCTGCTCGGCGGGAAGCCTGCTTCTCCCTCTCCCGCTCCCCCTGCTTGTGTTCCTGATCTCACTATCTCTCTCTCTCTCTCTCTCTCTCTCTCTCTCTCTCTGTCAAATAAATAAATAAAACCTTTGAAAAAAATCTCAACTCAAAAGTTCAACATAAACTTTTAAAATTTAGTGTAACTGCTGGAAGCTCTGCTGTGGATCATCAGGGAACAGAGCTGTAAGGGTATGGGGGCAGGTGTGTCAACCTTGAGAAAGTGGCCCAGGTCCCATCTACAAGAGGCTTTTGGTCTTCCTATAACCACCAAGGCCTTGGCAGGAACAGGACAGGAGAGGGCAGGACAGGAAACGATCACTGGCTCCACCAGATCAGCTTTGGCAGGGATGAAAGCCCCACATAGCCACGTGGTCTGAGCCAGGGAGGTCAGCCAAGTTAGGAAGGGGCTGGCAGGGTTAAGCAAAGGCTAGCAGGGAGAATGGGGCTCACAGTTGTCAAATATAAAGACCCATCTCCTCTCCTGGTAAAACCATGGGAGGTCTGAAGAGGTTGAGAGGAAGGGGCCTGCAATCAGACTAACCCAATGAGGTCAGGAAGGGCCTAGGCAAACAGGTCCTACTCTGTGTACCCATCCTGAGGCCACCCGTGCAAGAAAAGCCACGTGGCTCTCCACCGATACTTTTGTCAGCTAAGCCCAGACTCCACACCTGAAGGGTCACTCTGCCTTTCTCTGTCTCAACCTCTGAAAAGTCCTCCAAACGGTTTCCAGTGTCATCTTTCCAAAGACGAATCTGATGACATCACTCAACCAATTAAAAACCTTCCATGATTCCCATAGTCTGAAGACGGCAAACTCCCCGGGATGATATACAGGGTTCTCCCTACCCTGCCTCGGAGCAGATGACTTTCCTTCTGCCCCCCTCCACCTCTCTACATCTAGCCTTCGGGCACACTAAGACTGTTTATTTTCTGAACAAATGTCTTTCCGAGAGCTGTCTCCTTCCTCTGCTAAGCCCCATACCCACCCCTCCTTTTCCCTTTGCCTGGAGAAACTTTACCCGGTGAACTCCAGCTCTGAAAGGCCGTCATGGCGAAGCCTCCTGTCTCCTCAGCTTCAGTGAGCTCCTCCTTTCTCTTCCCCACACTACACAGATCCACCGCCTCCGCTACGCTTTTTAATTAAATGCAGATGTATCTTGTGTATCTTTATATCCCAATACACAGTGCCCATGCTCAATAAATTCTGAACGAAGGAAGGAGCAAACAATCCAAGGAACTAAGAAACAACCCAGCTGCAGTCCATCCAGACAAGCAGTGGCTCTGTGAAAACCAGGAAGACGTAGCAAACGCACCCAGGCTAGTGAGTGCAACACGGTGACAGGGTCTGGGCAGGTGGTGACCCTTAGAAGGGCAGGGGATGCCAGGCACCTGGCAGGCCTCCGGGTCCAGGCGGACAGCATTCTGAGGGAGGCTCTAAGTGACTACAGGTCCGAAATCGTAAAACAAAGCCAGAAAAGACCCAGCACAGTTCATGAAGGTTTAGTTCCACCTAGTTCTGAAGTCCTTAGGTTTTTGTGTTTTTTCATAAGATTTTGATAGGATGTTGTGTCAAAACTGTCTACTCTCGAAGACAGTAAATGATGGGGGTTTAGGGGGTGGGGGGGAGAGGCAGGGAGACGGGGAGGAAAGTGAACACACCAACAAATAAGAACCTGACAGAAGAAAAGCATGCAGTGGCTGGGTTCAGGTCGTTCCCGGACTCCTTCGGCTCAGTCACAGAAGGCTTACATCTGAAAGAGGAAGCAGGAAGAAGGAAGAGAGAACTGTGCTACAGGTCTAAGACTGGAAACCAGCGATGATGCTGAGAACACAGAGGTCTGTCTCCACTGCTGCATTCTGCTGCCAGGGTGCCTCCTGTTTATTTCCAGTTTTAACAAGACACCAGTGTACCTCAGATGTAGATCATTCTTGTACCAGACTCTTCAGGTTCTTCTCTTCATCAAGTAAAACTTTCAACACTTGCTGATTTTATATGCTCAAAATTTTAGTAGCAGTTAAAATCCAATTTTCACCTCAGATTCCTAGAATGTTTTATTTGGTAGGGTAAAAATAAATCATCTCTCTCTACCAGGCCTCAGAAAAGGTACAAGATTTTCATTACAGGATTCGGGCTGCTTTATCCCATGGCTTTGTTTTTGCAGGTCCAAGGCCAAGAGCAGCACAAACCATCCAAATCGATTAAATAAATGACGGTGTAGGTGGTACCACGAAACTGTGTGTTCTTCTCAAAATTGGGCCTGCACAAGATAACAACAGGCTGCGAGGGGATGAAGTCAGGCTTATAACAAGGCGCAAAGTCTCACACATGCCCCTTGAGGTAGTTAATTATGAAGAGGCTTCCATGCGAGCCAGGAAAGGCTGAGAGATCTTTGTGGCCACAGGCAGGCTCTCACACAAGAGATTACACCTCCCACCATGAGATCTGACGTGGATGTAGGAAGTAGCCAGAGGAAAAAGAAGGGGCAAGAGGATCTTTTCTCCTCCACACTCAAGGTCACTTTGGGGAGAATCACGAAGAACAGGAGGAGTTAGCCTTCAGAATGCCCTTCTCTACGAGTAGTGGATTCTGCTTCTTCAGGAGACACCATCCCAAGGACCCAAAATGGGCTCTGCCCAACTGCATTTTTATGCCCAGATTGAGGTGATTTTTGACAAGTTGAAAACACAAATGGAATTTCTCCTATGTGATTCATTCACCACATTTTCAGAGAAAGCCTGTCTCTCATTTCAAGGCATCTCTTATGTATAAGCCATCCAGAAGAAATGTACTAAAAAATTTACAACCAATATTTAGCTATCTCAAGCCAGAAAGAAAAATCTATCCCGTCAAATGAGCGTTGTGCTGGAGCTCCTCAGAAAGCTCACCCACCCTCGGGCTGCACACCGGGGCCACTGTCACTCCACACGTCCACGCTAGGTTCGGCGAAAGCACGACCCACCTAGAGCAGCAAGCAGAACAGTGCTGGTTCTGGTAACCAGGTCCTGTGAGCGACAAGCAAAGAAAGGAGAGGCGAGACTCTCCTTCTCTTCACGGTATGACCATGATGGCGGAGTTGAGATATGTTAAGCAAGGCTGTTGGCCAAAGCCAGCTGCGTGATAAAGGGATGAGCAGGACCAAAGGCCACAAATCAAAGGAAGAGAGGACTTATGTCAACCAGCAGGAAACCTTTTTGACAGTGAATGCTCCTCAGCAATGGAAGATGCTGACATCTTCACTGGGAGCGGAAGCTGGAGGACCACCCGGCAGGAATGTCCAGGATATGAAGTGGGTGAGTTCTATGGTTTCTGCCAGGTCTGGGGTTCTGTGTTCAATACCTACTGATAGGTCACAGTACTTGGTTTAGAAAAGGCAAATTACGAGACACCGGAGCCAACCTGAAGAACCTCTGTTGCTCTCACATCTGTGTCCAGGACTGTGTCTGGGTAGATGCACTCCTAACCATCTTTTTTAAAGTCTTCCTTCCTTCCTCACATCAGTCTCTCCAGAGATGCTCACCCCAGGCTGAGCTTCCTCCTACAGGACTTATGTAAACTAGACAGAAAAGAAAAAAACAAAGAGCTACTCCCATCCCCAATCCACCAGTGCACTGGCCATGAGTCTTCGAAGACTGAGTGCAAGAAAATAATTCAGCGACCTTTCCTCCCTTCCTGTGTCAGCACTACGCCACCAAAGGTAAAGCTATTCAAGAACTGTTACAATTGCTCCATGAATAGTATAACACAAAATTATCACACGCGATAGCACGAAAACCTTTAATTTTTAAAGTAACTGTTAAGAATAAACAGATTGTGGAATAATGTACTTTTCTAAATCTTGACCTGGTTGAGAAAACTTCAGACTGCAACCTCAGTTTTAAGGTACTACCATGGCACTTTCCTGAAACTCAGAGTTAAGCTGTGATTGCTGTTGTTTTTAGATCTCCCTATAAATACATGAGCAGGAATGATAGTTCAAAACTTATCATTTGGCAACCAAGGCCCGTCATTTTTGTCAGTTAAAAACTCACCACTGGAGATGCTCCAGAGATGAATGGTAATTTGAGGAGGTTGTGATAAATATCGGAGCATGGCTTCATAAGATTGAATTTTCATGCCTTAAAATTACTAGTACCTACAGCACCCTCATTCTAAGAGTGTTTGCTGTGTTTTGCCAGGATCTGGGGAAGGAAGATCCAGTCGTGGGTAAAAGAAGAGGGTGCTGGATTATAATTAGCAAACCTGGATCTAAATCCCCACTCTCTCTCAAGAGCAGTGAGATGTTCACCAGACTGTCCAGACTCTCTGGGCTAATAATGGGACAATGGGACAATAATCCCAACAGCAAAGGATTGTGGCGAGATTAAATGATATGTGTCTGAGAAGGGCTGCCCTATCCCTTCAGCCCCTGTGCAGGGACTGGAAAAAAGTGACCCTTAAGATGTGTTGTGCATCGGGACATAGCATTCAGTAAACAGAGCATGGGCTGAATCCTTGTCTGCCCTCTCAGCTGGTGTCCCATGTTGAGTACGACCTAGAAAATGTTCAAGAGCTGGCTATCTGTTAGCTTCCTGGCATACATTTATTAAAATGGTTCAGATATTCCACGAGTAAAAGGGCCACTCAATGGAGATGGCCACCATGTCAAGGACCTACTAGTTAGTTTTCCTATTTAATACATTTTAAAATGACAATATCCAAAATACTCTTGGGAATTATCCTTTATCACACGTACAGAACTCGTTTTACTTTGTGATCAGGAACCATTCTACAATAAAGCATAAAATACTGAGTTTAAATAAAAAAAATGTTTTCCCGAAGAGAATAAGGCACTGGAGCCAAAAAAACAAATACAACTTCAAATGTTGAAGTGATACAGATTTTTTAAATGCACTAAAGTAAAACATGAAAGAACAGAGAAGGCTGACTCACTGCAACTCTTGCAAGAGTATGCAGGACTGTGTTTAGGCAAGAGCTGAAACAAGACAGTGACTCAACCGCTGGACTGGAGAGACAGATTCCAAAGAGATGGAGCAGCTCTAGCTAAGCCCAAGACTGACCACCAACTGGGAGAGGACCCAGGGGCAGGTGGGTGGGAGGGGAAGGGCGGAGGAAGGCAGGCCAAAGACAGAGGAACACAGAGAGTGGGTGGGGAAAGTCAGAGAATGAAGCAGAGCTGAGCCATGGAGAATTTTCCAAATTTGGGATTCAGTTTGTGGTTAGGTACCAAAATTAATCAGGAGATAGTTCCTTTTCCCAAAGCAAGAAGTTTTGGATTGCTTCCAGGGAAATATCTGGCATCTTTGAAGTAATGGCAAACACAGAAATATTGATAAAGAGGAGGAGAAAGAGAAGGAAAAAACTGTTTTTGTATAAGTATAGTTTTCTACATCTGCAACTTCCCCTCAAGAGTAAAAAGGAATTATCAGCATAGAGTATATTGTTCATGGGGGAAGGAATTACATTTAAAGTCAACATGAAAGGTTATCAGAGGACCAAAAAAAAACCCAAAATTGGATAATTATTAAAGGACTAGTAGCAATACTTCTCCTCAGGGAAAGAGCACAAGGGAGGTTTTATTTTTTAAAAAGATTTTATTTATTTATGTGAGAGAGAGAGATCTCGTGCATGTGCCCATGAGCGGGGTGAGGGGCAGAGGGAGAAGCAGACTCCCCGCTGAGCAGGGAGCCTGATGCAGGGCCCCATCCAGGCACTCCAGGATCATGACTTGAGCCAAAGGCAGACGCTCAACCAACTGAGCCACCCAGGTGCCCCACAAGGGAGTTTTTAAGTTCAGCACAAAACGAGCTCTTTCCCCAACAAATGCTATCCCCCACAAAGCACACACCCAGGCATCTCTGTGTCCGTTAGAACTGGTTCTCTCTGAAGGTGAAATTGACCTTTCCACACAATCACAGTCCCTGTGGACCAAGTGAGAAGTAGTGTAATGATGATCCATAAGAGAGTAAATGGTAAGAGCACACCTTTTGATGTTGGACCAACACGAGTTGGTGTTGGCTGACTTGACCAGTTACCACATATATTATTATCACGGGCAAAACTCTCAACCTCTCATTGCCTATATCCTCCTCTATAAAACATAACTAAAAATGCCCATTTTCACAGAGCTCTCAAGAGGACTGAGACAATACCTATGAGACAGATGGCCGGCATGCACTAGGCTCACAGTGTTAGATCCCTTTCTCCAGGACCCTCACCTGGAAACCAGGGTTGATTTAACAAAGGACTAAGTAACCTAACGATTATTCAGTATACAATGTCCCAGATTCAATGTATCAAGAAAAGAGATATAAAAATCATTTAGATAAAGAAATGTGAAAAGAAGGGGTGCCTGGGTGGCTCAGTCGTTAAGCGTCTGCCTTCGGCTCAGGTCATGATCCCAGCGACCTGGGATCGAGCCCCAAGTCAGGCTCCCTGCTCCGCGGGAGGCCTGCTTCTCCCTCTCCCACTCCCCCTGCTTGTGTTCCCTCTCTTACTGTCTGTCTCTCTCTCTGTCAAATAAATAAATAAAATCTTTAAAAAAAAGAAATGTGAAACAAAAAAGACATTACAATTTTGCTAAAAATGTTCAGGTTTTCACAAAAGTGCTCTGGCTAGTGAAAAAATAAATGCTCAAAGAATAAATGCTATGGAAGGTTTCTAACTGTATGGGTTTCATTTTAATTCTCCTCAAGAAACACAACATGATGTCACTGAATTACATAATTCAACCAGTTAATATCAGTGTTCCCCAAGTAGCAAATTTCACTTTGGGGACATCCAGATCCTTTTGGTCACCCATCATGTCTTGGTGCCAAAAGATCAAGACCATGAAGCCATAATAGCAGAGCCCACTCTGCACCTCTTTCCTACACCCAGGGCTTAGTCATAAAACACTGCAGAACATGGAACTCACTAAAACAGGTCCCAGAAATATATCTGTCCTTCTAGGTTCAGCTGGTGTTATACACTGAATATGTGCCTCAGCCCCCAAATCTCTATGCTGAAACCCTGAGCTCTAATGTGATAACATAGGGAGGTGGGGCCTTTGGGAAGTAATTAGGTTTATTTTTATTTTTTTTCCATATTCATATAACTTTTATTACAGTATATTGTTAAAATTGCTAATCTCTTACTATGCTAACTTACTTCTTTTTAATTAATTTTGTTTCAAATTTTTATTTAAATTCTAGTTAGTTAACATACAGTGGAATACTGGTTTCAGGAGTAGAATTTAGCGACTCATCACTTACATATAACAGTGCCCATCATAAGTGGCATTTAGTGCCCTCCTTAATATCCATCGCCCATTGACACCATCCCCCGCCCACTTCCCCTCTATCAACCCTCAGTCTGTTCTCTATAGGGGAAGTAATTAGGCTTAAATGAAGTCAGGAGAGCGGAGCTGCCATGATGGGATTAGTGTCCTTAGAAGGAGGGGAATGAAGACAGAGCACAGATTCCCTCTCTCTCTACCACATGAGCACATCAAGAAGGTGGGTGTCTGGACACCAGGAAAACAGCCCCACCAGGAACTGAATCTGTGAGCCTCTCTATCTGACTTCCAGTCTCCCCCACTGTAAGAAAGTAAGTTTTGGTTGTGTAAGCTACCCAGACTATGGTATTTTGTTATGGCAGCCTGAGCCAATGTATACAGATAGCAATGGTTTCTTGTGAATACTCCATGTCCAAAAGAGATGGCCTAAGAGCCAGGATGAAATAGTACAAAGAACACTGAAGTAGGAACCACAAAGCTCAGTTCTAGTCCTCACCAACCGCAAAGTCAATACCAGACGTGAAGCAAACTAATTCACTTCTCTGGACTTTAGCTTCCTCATCAACAAAGCTTTAAGGATGCTAATCCTCAATGATGTGCCTACATTCTATGATTTTAGAAAGGCTCCCGTGCAGAGGTAGAGAATAACCAGGGAGCTAAGAGTGGAATGGTTTGCCGTGTCAGGGAAATCCTATGAAGGTCATTGTTCCTTAAACATCCCCTGTCTGGCCAGATGGATACAGGACATTACATGATGCCGCCTATTCACCAGTCCTAACATCACACCCTGGCCTAGATCAGTGTGATCAGTGATAATCAGGATGGGTCTCCTCTTTCTTGACCCTACTTCATGCTCACTCCTTTCCTGATAGCCAGTATTCACAAAAAAAGGCAGCTCTGTCTTCCTGAAAATAGTCTCAGCTCTTAAACAGCTATTTTCTAGATTAGAGTAATTATAATGAATTGCATTATGATTATCAAGAGGCAAAGTATCAGAAATTATTCAAGATAGTCGTGGAGATGCAGATTTTGCATATCTTCAGCTGTGACCCATTATAAAGTCACATTATGACTGATCAACCCATACTGCATGGGTGTCCCGTAAATTATCCCACCTATGCAGTTGAGATGTTCATCTCCATCCAGAGCTAGAAAATCTTATTCCAACATTCTGGCACAAAACTGAGGTTTTCTGGCAAACAGAAGCTATACCCTCAGTACTCTAAATTTGGTTGAGGAATGTGAATCCCTTTTTTGGAAATCCTGGACTTCTTTTTGTTAAAACCAGAATGAGGTCCCTTACGGGGAAAGTTCTAACTGTATATAATGGGGTGGACTCATCCAAACTTCTGTCACAGCTCTTCTTTATTCCTATCATCAATCTTTTTCACTATGATATAAGCACATCTCCACTCCGGCAAAGTGACTTCTGCCCATCTTCCAAGCAAAACGGAGTTCCTGTAGCCTCTGGACCAACCATGGCCCCAAACTAAACTGGGAAGACCTCAGGAGAGCTCTTCAGTGTCCATGCACTAGAACATTAAATATGTTTATTTCTATGTGCCAGTAAGAAAGAGGGTCCAAATATCTAAGCCTATCATTAACGCAACTAGAGCAACATATTTGATCAACTTGTCCTAAAAGGACTATACTGTACTATAGAGCACTGGCGGCGTAACAGGCATTGTCTCATAAGAAGAGGAAAACGCTTAAATACTTCCAGATTTTCTAAAAGAACTTGTAAAAAATTTGCTTTGGCTTGAGCAGAACATTCTTTATAGGCAAGGTTTTTTTTTTTTTTAATCCACCCAGCTTTCTTTTATTAGAGTAATTAAAACAATGTTAGGCATTTGGGGTATCTGATACAACCATAATCCTCTGATATTTCAGGCTATTGATTTTACAAAATATCTACTGTGACTAGGGCATTAACTGCTGGAAACGTATCCACATTGATTTCTGACAGTGTATTTGTTTAAAGCCTGCTGAAGCCAAACCATGGGCTTCAAGGAATTCCAGACAACTACTTTAGTTTATGAAATGGTATTTTAAAAGTTACACGAAGGCAGAAATGGTTTTAAAAAGTAACATACAAAGGGGAAAAAAAATTCTTAAGCATGAAACTTCTGATTCTGCTTGACATCTTTTCTAAAGAAACAATTAAATTTGGGATATTTTCTCCATCTCTACCATGATTTGAGCATTTCAACAGTCATGATATATGTATCTTGCTATTCTTACATTGTGAAAAGAATAAGTATTGTCATGATTATATTCTGACATCATAATTCCCGTTAGTCTGTCCTTGCAGCAAAACAACACAAATCACATCATAAATCCTAGCACTCGATGGTGAGAACATGAAATTTATTCAAAGTTCCATTACCAAGGATGTGACTAAAAAGACAGACTCGTGTTGAGGGGGAAATAAAGAGGGACATACAGACATAGTTGTTATTACCATGACAACCGGATCACTCCCAAAATGATGACCATAAAGGCCTCTTTTCCCCAATGCTTCTTTCTACAACTGTATTGAGGGAAATTTTCTATATTAAGCTTCAGTGCTTCTCAGGTTCTTTTTTGTCTATGTAGAGATCCTGCAAGGAACAAAAAACATTTTGGGCCTCATACCACTGTGCAAATTGTAACACGTGCCTCATCTGGTTACGCTCCCAGGTTTTCTGTGCCTTATCCAAGTACACAGAACTCAAAACTAATAATTACCTGTGGTTTGGTTGCAAATAGTGTAGAAAAACTAAATGCCACAAATCATATTAATAGGTTTCTTTAGTTCCCTGGGAGCAGGAAACCAGGTCTGTCTTGACCACACTCTGCCGCTTGTGGCGGGAACATTCACTGCTCACCAAAGAACCACTTGTCCCAGCTTCCCCGCATATGACAGCTTCCTAACTACCATCAGTCAGCTCAGACTGCTGTTAACAAAATATCATAGACTGGGGGGCTTAAATAACAGAAGTCCATTTTCCCACAGCTCTATAGGCTTAAAGGGCAAGATGTATGAGCATGGCCAGTTCCAGTGAGGTCCTTCTTCCTGGCCTGTAGGAGGCTGCCATCTTGCTGTGTCCACATATGGCAGAGAACTGGAGTCAGGAGTTCTCGGGTATCACTTCTTAAAAGGACACTAATTCTGTCATGTCAAGGCTCCACCCTTATAATCTCACTGAATCTTAATTACCTCCTTATTGACTCTATCTCCAAATAAAGTCACATTGGAGTTTGAGATTTCAACATATGTTTTGGGAGGGCCACAACTCTGAGTCCATAGCCCAGGGCCAAGTGACTCATTCTGAACAAGGGTTGTAGGTAAAAGAGTGTCCCTTGCAGCACCTCTTTCTCCCCATTGTAGGAATTAAGGAGGCCACATATTCCAGATAGCAAGCATTAACATGGTGGAAGCCCATGAGCCAGAAGCTCAGCGATCTAGCACAGAGCTCTCAGCAAAATGCAAGCTTTCGTTATGTTAATTTAGGACGACCACACAACCTAGCTGAACCTAATAACGTATTTACTGACTATTCCTCTCTGCCCAGCACTAAGCTCAATTCCTAAACGGCCCTGCCCTCACAAGAAGCACAGTCTTGTGGGGAAAAGAGGATCAAAAACAACGATTTGAAGATAATTACATTCAAAATGGTCTGATTGGATTCCAAATGCAGTAAGAGTTCAGGGAGGAGAGAGAGAACGTGCGCTGAAGGATTGGAAGGCTTTTTGGAGGAGCCAGCACTGGAGTGGAGGCTCTTGGGTCAGCTGGATTTGGGAGATCATTGTAGGTCTTGATGTATTTGATGTTGGTGCAGTTTGCTCTGTCCACAGATCCTGTGCATATGTAACTCTTAGTGGCACGTAAGACCATGGTGGAAAAGAAGAAAGATGTCAAAATTATCACAGTCAGAGGACTGCAGGGCTAAAAGAGGCCATGGTAGTCTTCTCAGTCAAAGTTATTTGAAAAATGAACAAAACCGAGGGCCAGAGATATGGCGAGCTTGCAAAACAGAGAAAGATCTATGGACCTGGAAACCCCAACAGAGCTAGTCCCTACTTCTGAGCCTCGGGTTTCACATAAGTAAATGGGAGACAAAAATACCAACTTTTCCTTGTGTTTTAAAGGTCAAGTAAGGTCATAAATGTCAACATTCTCTATCAGCTATCAATTTTATACAAATGCACTGTCTTACTAGGATGCCTGCCCCTAAGCCCCAGAACGTTCATACCATTTTCTGAACAGCTCCATTAAAGCCTGAACATTCTAAACCAGACCTCTTCAAAGTGTCATCTTGAAAGCACTGCTGTTTTCATTCAAAATATTTAGAGCTCCTCTGTCTCGATTTCAGAATTCTCTTCAGGGCTGAAGACATACTATTTTAAGTATCCTCAATGGTGCAAATCCTTGCTTGCTGGAGGCTGAATCGACCATTGGAAGCCTTCGATCCACTGAGACTATAGCAAATGAGTGAGCTGCAGAAGATCAAAGACAGACTAATTTTCTTATGCAGCTCATAAACGGATTCTGAAACAACTACTTCAAAATAGAAATTGCAAGTCTGTTTGCACAACAGCATCACTAGAATAAAGACACAGTCCCTTAAGCAAAGACCTCAATGTGACAGAATATTCTATCTTATATATACCTTTTTTGATATATAAAAGGAGACAACAGGAGAAAAAAAAATGGAAGGATGAGAAAGAAAAAGAAACCTGTACTATCATCATTGTGGGAGAAGGGGCAGGGCTGTGCAGGGGAGTCATTCTGTAATCTCTCAACACAGGGCAATGTTGCTTTGTTCTCCACAAATTTATGGGTCAGATTCCAGAGGACTGAGGTTTATTTCAATTTTTTTTTCAAGTAAACCAGATGATTCCACTTTGTTTTAGCAAATCTCAATTCTAAGGGATCATGTAGACAAAGCCAAGAACCAACAGACTATGAGCTGCGACTCCTTAAACATTTTTGTAATGTACAGAGCCCAAATCAACCAGCAACTCAAGCCTTGGTCCCTTAAAACTACTTCCAACCTACTCAGAATTGTCATCATCAAATATCATGACCACAAAATCATGCCACGTTGCCAGTATCTGAACTGACCTAACATGCTTCCATTCTCAACTGCCCCATAATTCATTTTAATGCCTGTTGCTCAGCAAACATGGGAGTCTAATTATTAATAGGATATATTATTTTAGTGAGCCTAGAGATATAAAACATGGAAATTTGATATTCCATGTCATGATAAAGGCATTTTCATTGCCAATAAAATGAAAATCATCTGAGAGTGGGGGCTTGAGGAGGACCCAGGAAGTGTAAATGTGTCTATGAAACAGGTCAAGCGGTGTGAACACTCAAAGGAGTGAACACTTCTGGACACTGGTAGGCGCCCAGAAGACACTGGCCTGGGTGAAGAATGGTATTAGGCAGTAGGAAGGGTAATGTCTGGGGCATCATCCATTCTCTGAAGGACTCTACTTCAGGTCTAAGAATCTATATTTTGATTATCCTAATGTCTCAGTCCCACATTCAATCCAAGTCAAACTAGCAGTTCTCCCTGCCCCTGGCAGAAGCCCAGTGACACGCAGACATTCTCCCTTTCATGCAGCTCTTTCTCCCTTTGGATCTTATCCCCGTCTTTACTGATCTTTGCAACTTGAAGGAAGAGGGGCCCTGCACGAAGGAGGTCTGGCCGAGGCTGCTGGAACAAGACCAGCCACTGCTGGAGAGCTCCAGGCTCCCATCACTGATATGTGTGGAACACGTGCAGTGATACCTCTGCTGTTGACACAGGTAAGCTTTGGCAAGGGTGGCCATTTTAGAGCCACTGGAGACAACCAGACTCACTAACACTCAATTATATATTTCTTAGATTATGCCAAAGGACTATTTGAGTGGGATACTGAAGAAAAACCCAGATGTCATAGGAAGTGCCTGGTGTTAATGACTTATTCCACCCGAAGGAGGCCAAACTTCAGTAAATGCAATCAGCACACCCAGTGGGGCTCTCTGCTCACAGAGAAGGCAGATGTCTGGTAGCCCTAGCCCAGCCTTCCCCAGTCACTGCCCGGCAGTACGTCTGCAAGAAGATGAAGCCCAAGTTCACCTGGGATGGCCCTGCCCCTCAAAGCATGTGGCTGGGCAAATGGGGAAGGGGCGAGGGCCACATGCACACCTGTACCCACTGGTGACCCAGCCTGGGACACTCCGTCCCCCTTCCCACAGAAGGGGATAATACATCCGTGAGAGGCCAAGCGTCTTTGGTAAAATGTCTTATCGTTATTCCTTCTTTAGAAGTCTCAGCTACTTATGTCGCTTGTGGCCTCAGCTGAGGAAAATAACCAATATGAAATGTTACAATGATTCTGGCACGATCCCCATCAGAATATCCTCAACTAGCTATTTCATCTTAGCTTTACGCCTCATTCCAACAATGCACTAACGGTCACAGCAGAGGTGACTCTGTGGAAACTAAAGAACAGATTTCTAAGCAGAACTTAATGTCCCAGACCCTTTAATTGAGCACTAAATTCATTTTCCATCACTGAGAAGAGATTTTCAAAGTCTGTTCTCTGTCTCTATATGTACAGCGGTAACAATCCACATGGGTGTCTATACATCCATCTGTGTTTTTTTTCTGCCATGTGGGACTGACAGGCCTGGTATCTGTTTCCCTACTTTCTCACTGGCTTCTGTGTAGTAGAAACCAAGAACTATTTTTCTTCAAAGTCCTGTCACAGAAGAATTGAGACTTTCAGCCATAATTAGGATAGTTTCCACTTTGATGAGCTCACACTTCCCTGTTAATTTCTCCATGATGTTTACTTAAAAAAATTTTTTTAAACAAAAGTTAAGTGCACCTGTTTGACCCTTCAAAAACTGTGTGTGTGTGTGTGTGTGTGTGTCTTACTACTAAGGTTTAGAGACTGGGGATGTTATTGAATTTGTCTGCCAAAAAAGACCTATTTCCAATTATATCCCCCAATTATTTCTCCAAAGGCCCATTCTGTTTCCATTTTTCCTGTCTAAAGAGAACTGTTAGAACAACTTCTGGAACCTCTAAGAGGATCCCCCAAATAATTCTTGGGTGCTTTAACTCAGTTTTGCCCCAGCTCTTATTATTTGTATGAGCAGGAATTAAAGGAGAGAAAGGCTTTTCCAATAATTTCTGGATTTCACAGCAAGTATTGCTCCTTTCTCTTCTTCCTAATCCACATAAGGATTATTTTTTTTCTACAGAAGGCATATTTGAGAATTTAATCTTAGAGTTTGTTTCTTATGGTTTTGTTTTTTTTTTTTTTTACTTACGGACATTTTATACTTGTAAACTACAAAAGTGGGCTTGCATGTTGTTTGGTCATCTTTATTTGTGGTAAAGCACTGTACTAAAAATATCTTTTCTGTTTACACCGACTTCAGGTTTCCCAGTATTTCTGTTCTTAGTTAACTCAGGTGTTTATATGTGGAATTTTCTGCTCTTTTGGCATTTGCAATAGGAAGGTCTTGAAGTGCTTGAATTTTTTGTCTCGTTTTGTAATGTCTGTGTCTAATTAAGGGGAATGTTCCCATGTTTAACAAAGAGCACATGATTGCACAACTGGGCAATGGCAGACCCAAGCATGGACGCTGGACCCCAAGCCCTACCTACATCATGATTCTAAACACTTCTCAGACAAGGTCTTTGCATACCATCTGGCATCATTAGGTCACTGCAAATGTTTGTTTCCAGCAACTGGGCAACAAATAAAACATACTTAAAACAACCAAAACCTCAAATGCCAAGTAAGTTTCAAATTTAGGTCACTGTTAAGAGAACCAATTTAAAACAAAGGAAACCTGTGTACAATGGAAAAGGTATAGATATTCAATGTCCCTGTGATGCAAAAAGAAACTGGAGGGGTATTTTCTGAAATTTGGCCTCTCCTTAGAGATGAAAACTAGCATGGAAATGTTCAAGTTTTAAGCATTTGAAATAACATGAGATTTTCCTAAAAGTAGTTGGTAATTGTAGCCATTGGAGATGTAATTCTAACTTGATCTATACAGGAAGCAAACCCTCCAAAATGTTTTTAAACATATATCACAATTTACTTCAGATAGCACAGATACCTAACTGCCAAAATTATAACTTGCTGACTGCTTCAAATATGACTGACATTCAAGAAACTGATTCCTCTTAGTCACACCATACATTCCATTATTTTCTATCCTTTTAATACTTTAACATGAATTTAATGATGCCTGTACCCAGCTGATTCACACAGAAATAAATACTTTATATGATCTAAAGAACAAGAAATTATTTTTAGGGGGCACCTGGGTGGTTCAGTTGGTTAAGCGACTGCCTTCGGCTCAGGTCATGATCCTGGAGTCCCAGGATCGAGTCCCACATTGGGCTCCCTACTCAGCAGGGAGTCTGCTTCTCCCTCTGACCCTCTTCCCTCTCGTGCTCTCTATCTCTCATTCTCTCTCTCCAATAAAAAAATAAAATCTTAAAAAAAAAAGATAGCATTATTTAAAAAAAAAAAAGAAATTATTTTTAGGACTCAAAAGATGGAACGTCACTTTCTATAACAGTAAAACAATAGGACGGATTCCTCCCCCCCCCCCACTCCACCTCCCGCCCTTGTATCTTGACACACTCTGTCAAGGTGAAAAACATTGTAAATTTCCAATCGCATTATTTCTGCTCTTTTCTCTTCACGATACAAGCCAAAGAGATGTCCTCTGTTCTCATGAATTTATCACCACTAGATCTATTTGCTGCCTGCTGAATCTTGTCCATTCATCCACTCTCATTCCATCTCTGAAACAACACTGGGTTTCCCAATTGATACACAAGAATACACCATTCTTGATGTCAGTAAAGGATGGGGCTGCTTAAAACAAAGATGTAGTTACTCATCTTCACCTTACAATCCTCCCCCAGGGTCAGTTAATCAATGAGAGTGAGCATTTATCTGATTCCTGAAGCAAGGAATTTCAGAATGGTCCAACTCACCACCATCTTTTTCTTTGCAACAGCCCATAATCAAACCCTGATGCTTGATTCTTCACAAAAGCTCAGAGATTCATCTGTATTTTCAACTTCACTTCTTAGACTGGACCCTGGTCAATTCACAAATGGACCAAGGCCAACTTCTCTTCCCTGGTCTCCTCATGTCTACCATTTCCACATCCACCCACCCCATTCTTTCCTAAGTTGAAACTTTCAAAATTACTTTCTTAAAATTCATAAAATGTATCAAAGTTACAACTTTTAAGTTCAGCTTAAAATTCGATTACTCTAAGTCGAGAAAATGATCATTTTTCTGTTTCTTTTCCTCAAGAAATTTTCAAATACTCTGACATATTCAAAGAATAATACAGTGATCACTTGAATACTCACCTCTCAGAGTCGACAACAGTCAAAATTTTGCCATATCTCTGTGTAAAATGCATTTGAAAATAAATTATAGACATCACGGCATTTTACCCCTAAAACTTTCAACATTCATCTCTCAAGAATAAGGACACGGTCCTACATAACCCCAACACCATTATCATACCTAAATAATAGTAATTCCAAAATATCATCTAATATCCAGTCCTGTTTCGATTTCCCCAATTGTTCCCCAAATGTCCTTTAGAGCCAGGTGTTACATGTGCATGTTTTTCTAACCAGGATTTGATTAAGGTTCATATGTTACATTTGTTATTGTGTCTCTTTGTCTCTTTCTCGAAAAGTTTTTTTTTTCCCCATGAGAGGATTTTTTGAAGAAACCAGGCAATAATATCCTACATTATGAATCCGTCTGATGGAGGAGGCAGGTGTGTGATATTTTTAGTTGGCTTCCTCATTCCCTATAAGCTGGAGAGATTAAGGTGTACGGGCTTGATTAGATTCAGGTTAAACATTTTTGGCAAGAAAACTTCAAGGATGATGTGTAAACTCCATGCTGTATCACGTTGGGAGGCACATCATGTCAGCTGTCGTACTTCTAATGATTCTGACTTTGACTGCCTGGTTAAGGAGGCTTCATGAACATTGTTACCTTGACACCAAGTAGTTTATATTGCACTATGCCTCAGGTGTAAGGGGCTTCACTTATCTGTGCCAACGCATGCCAGGGATCCCAAGCTATTTCACTTCTCTGGTCTTTCCTGACACTCCTTTCTCCATTTCTTGTATTGTTCTCTTCCCTTTGTTTAATTATTCTCCCCCTCTTCTGTGGGAGCTTGCTCTCCTAAACAGTCATACATTTTCCTCCACCATCCAAGCAGTTCCTGAAATTCTACTGTACAAAGATTCCCTGAATTAAGTACATGATCACAGCTCATGTTGGGTTTTCAACCCCAAGTTTACCGTCTAATTATTAGAATGTGCCATAGAAACAAGGGCAAATTATGCCAAATTTGTTCTGTATATGACCGTTTATGGCAGCACATAAACACAGGTGCTTACTGATGACTCTAAGGCATTGAAAGTCTCAACAGCCAAAATCTGCAGCTTAATAAGTGTTTCAAATGGAGCAAAGCAATGTGCTCTGAGTGAGCATTTACGCAGTTGTTTCTGCAATTCATTCAAAATCTACCTACATCTCCTGGAGTTTTGTTTATAAACTAACCACAGCAAAAAGTACACATATTTTCCAACACCCTTGTAGGATACATCTTATATACTATTGACTATTTACCAATAGCGCATATATTTTTTTAAAGATTTTATTTATTTATTTGAGAAAGAGACAGAGCACAAGCAGGGGGAGGGATAAAGGAAGAGGGAGAAGCAGGCTCCCCGTTGAGCAAGGAGCCCCGACACCAGACTTGATCCCAGGACCCTGGGATCATGACCTGAGCCGAAGGCAGACTTTAGTTTAATCAACTGAGTCACCCAAGCACCCCAGTAGTATGTATTTTTAAATGCCTAGATCATCCTAATTACACAAATTAATTGGGCAATCACAGGCACCCAGCAACACTTCTCAGTAACAAGAAGACAAATATACACTGAGAATGTTTTCTGAAAACAGGTCTTATTTTGAAGCTGTGTATTAGTGACTACACATGCAAAATAAATTAAGAACTGAGATCACTGTCTGGATCATTCAGACCAAAAGTCAGAAAAGTATCCAGATAAGGCAAAAGTATTCCACGGAGTTCGAATTATTTGGGTAACTCCAATTATCCAATTCACTTTGACTGTATTGTCCAGCTTAGGCTTAAAAGTAAATAGTTTGTTTTTACCCTTTCTAGTTAGCAGTCATCTCCCTACTATTATACAAAAATTCTTAGTTTGTTAATGCCTCATTTTCTTGCTTTTTAGGCTCTGTGTTCCAACTTGGAAACTAGGGAGAAAGATACTGGGCATGTAGTTTTAAAAGGACCTGCTTTTTCCTTTCTCATGACCAACCCAAGCTGGAATGATTAAACAATGCAAATGGCACCAAAATCATCCTCTCTCTCCAAGGCTAACCCAGGGCAACACTGTGAAGTATGAAGTTTATGTTCTGCCCACTGCCCCCTATCAAAACCTGCCCTTAGCAGGATGCCTGGGTGGCTCAGTCGGTTAAGTGTCTGCCTTCGGCTCAGGTCATGATCCCAGTGTCCTGGGTTAAGTCCCACATCTGGCACCCTGCTCAGCGGAGAGCCTGCTTCTCCCTCTCCCTCTGCCTGCCACTCTGCCTATTTGTGCTCTCTCTCTCTCTCTCTGTCAAATAAATAAAATCTTTAAAAAAACAAACAAACAAAAAAAAACACCTGCCCTTATTAGCACAAGAATCCAGTCTTCACTTCTAAGCTAAATTTAAATTGATGATGTTTCTTCTCCAAAAAGCATTTGCTTAAGCCTGGTCTTCAACTGAGCAAAGAAAAGGTGCCCTTCAGTGGGCATATTTCAGGTATCTGCCAGCAGGTGATAAAGGTTGTGTTTGGGCAATCAAGCCTTCCTTGCTTTACTGAAATTACAGGACATAAGCAATCACCTACTTTAAGTTTGACTATCTGGATAGATAAGTATCTTCTAAGCTAATATTTGCAGAGTTCTCTAATGTTTGCAAAGCGGGGCTCATATTACCTTGTCTCATCTTGACAGACCTCCATATGCTTATCTCTACCTTACAGATAAGGAAGCTGGCTTCCTAGCACAGTGCTGGGCCCACGGCTGTAGCCAAGACCTTTAACTCTTATCTGCATGGGTGCTCTTTTCTGTTTGGGTCTATAAAGCAATTTTGTCTTACTGCCCTGGAAGAAAGGTTATAATCCTACCATTGACTTGTCCAGTACCTAAAAAGTATTTTCTAGGTTTCTAAAGCAGTAATAATTGATTCTATTACCTACAAATACTTCCCACACACACAAAAATTTTTTTTTAATATTGAGGTAACGACAGCTAAATAATAATACAGTTAGCGCATCTTCTCATGGGGGATCCAAACCACATCAAATGACAAGAGGAGAACCATAGGACAAATTAACATCATTATCATGTGATCCCAAACAAGTAGCACAAAGTAATTGGGGTAGAGGAACCAATATATTTATATTGCCTTTCCTATGTACATTCAACAATGAGTTTTAAAGAAAATTCAGCCTTTCTCTCACTTTATGATATAAATATAGGCCTGAAGTTACATGTAAATTCAATATTAAAATGCATTTCAAACAACTCCTGCATTGCCATTCTAGTTATGAATTTTTATCAGGAGAGAAAAGATGCCAAGTTATTAGTGCACAAAGGGGTCAAATTTCCTCTCTACCTACAACCTGCAAGCTACTGCAGAAAGGCATAAAGGTTTTCAAACATCTTTGCAGAATACATCTCACCATACCACATCTCATGCCTGACACGTTTCATACACAAATTACCTTAAGTGAAAAAATATATAAGCAGGCAATCATGGACTTCCAGGAACAATTATGAAATGTCACTACTTAATATTATAGACTGAGGTCAGCAAACTTTTACTGTAAAGGGCTTTGCAGACCACACTTTAGGATTTGGCTCTCAAATGATCTCACCGACACTACATAATTTTATCATCAATAGCATGAAAGCAAGGATAGACATACGTAAATGAATGGATGTGTCTGTGTTCCAGTAAAACTTTATTTACAAAAACAGGCCCATGGGTCAGTTTGCCAACCCCTTCGGTAGAAGATCATTTTACCAAGTCTGGCTTTCCTACTAATACGAGACCATATCTAGAATGTGTTCCTAACATGGGCTAGACAGTGTTGCTTACCTGTGACCCGATGGTTTCCTGGAAGCACCGGCCAAGCTGTGTCTTAGCGGCCACGGGATAGACATGGGGGATGACTTGCTGGTGAGAGTATGTGGAATGTACTGTCTGGGTCTTCTGGACGGGAAGCCCTTGGTAAGAGATTTGGGATTGGCCCGGTTGAGCTTCCTTTGCCTTCTGGCCTGTTGGGCCATCGATTCTTGAAACCTGATGTATCTGGACTGAAGCCTCAGGAGGGTGCTTCACATGGATATTGACTATGTTGGGAGGAAATTTCACTAAAAGAGATCAGGAGAAAAACTTAGTCATGAATAATTAACAGGCGAGTCAGCATGAGCGCAAACACTACATACACACGTATGTATTTATAGGCATCTATACCACCCCGGGGATAAAATATACACAGTGTGTATGCATTTTTGCTGCATAGCCATCAACTCTGGAGAATAAGAGGGTACTTCCAAAACACAAACTAGACCTGAATTTATATATTTTAAGGGATAAAACTGAGTAAAGTATAAAGAGAAATTAAAGCCTCTCCCAGTAACACATTCATGAGATGAAAATTTTTTCAGAGTCAGAAAACTATGAAATCCATTCTGCCTGTGGTCATAGGTGGGTACATTTTATCAAAGGATAGTGGTAAAGACTCAAGAGTTCGATTACTTTTGCATCTCTCAGAGTTTCCATTGCCAAACTTGGAAGATTCACCATTCTACATCAACAGAGGAAATAACAATTTCACAAAGAGTAATTCTTTTGGCCTGAACAGCAGAGTGTGGACGTACTCGTGTGCGTCTTGTGCCTCACCAAAGACCCATGTGTGATATTTTATATCTGTATTTACTTTCTGCCGCTTTCAAATACAATTTCATCTTCTGATGCTACCACTCAAGTTTTACAGAGTAAAGGCCAGTCACACCTCTCTGACCCTTTTTCAAAATCTGGGCATGGAAGAGATGCCAAGTTTAAAAGAATGAGTTAGTCATAGAATTTCTGAGCTCCAAGTGACCTAGTTTACGTTCCTCTACAGATGAATAAACTGAAGCCCAGTGAGGTTAACTGATTGTTTATAACTAAAACCAAGCACTCTTCAACTACAAAATAAACTAGGTATTCACCAGCAGGTAGTATATGATCCACTAGCTTATTCATCCTGTACGGGCCTGAACACAGCCTTGGCTCATCTTCCTGCTTCCCTGCCAGAAATGTGCGTGTAATAGCTCTTGGTGCTCAGAGCCAGCGGAGAAGGATGGGCTCCTTTCTGGTTTATTTCCTAGATTCCAAATCTCTATGGCCTAGAAAATACTGCAGCCACATAGGTGGGCCCATATTCTGTCCCTGCTGCCATTTCTTGGGCCACAGATCACATACTTCTTTCTGTTTCAATACCAGCCCTGCCACGTGCAGATACTTGCTTCCGTGTGGGTTTGACAGGTTACCAGAAGTCTGACGAATGGGCAAAAAGAAAATAAATAAGCTTACCTTTGACTCCTTGTTGGCTAGTCATGGTCAGAGGCAAGGTATGTGTGGAGTGGACTACATGCGTTCCCAATGCCTTGCCTGACTGCTGGGAATGCTGATACAGTTTCGGCATGCTGGCACCATGGACTGGGATCTGACAAAGCTTCCCTGTGAAATTCGGAGGGCACTGGCATTTGTCCCTTGAACTGCACTGGCCGCCATTCATACATGGAAGATGGCAAATGACTAAAAGCGGAAAGAGAAAATGTGGAGAGTTGGTTAGTTTCTCAAATGCTAAGTAACAACCAACCAACAAAACTCCCAAAACACACAGCCCATTATAACCATCATATTCCTGCTGACTTTAGAAACAGTCAACAAAGAAGTCACTACATGAAGAAAACAACAGTCTCTATTATTATCTTCTTCTTCCCATCTTATGTCATTTAACTCTCCAATTGCTTATGGCAACAATATCCCAACAATATCCCAACAATGGAAAGAATTCAGGGAGAAGAATATACATATATACACATACATACATATATACGTAGTCACTCAGGATTATTATCTATATAATTATTACATATAATTATATATGTTATATATTATATGTAATATAATTATATATTATATCTAGATCATATAGATTATATTATGTAGATTATATAAGTATTCTATAATTACTTTGCTTTTGTGTTTTATTATGTATTAACTATCTCTCAAGATTATAAAGTCCTTGGGAAAAAGAGGTATGTCTGGCTTAGTGATTTTTAGATCCTTAGCATCTAGAATAATTTCTGGCACACAGGAGACATTAGTTATTTCCTCAAAAAATAAACAAAGAAACACATGAGAGTGCTAAAAGTATCTGTTGAGTGTTTTCTCTAAGACAGGGAACTAAGTGCTAACCAGAATCAGGGGGAACAGTCTGGGTCCTGCTGTATCATAATGTGCAATATCACTGGGATAACAAGACCACCGGGAAACCCGGAAGTAGCAGAGTGATTAGTAGTATGGACTTGAACTGATTTAGAAAAAACAAAGAAAAAAGGATGCACAGGGTAAAGAACTGTAAGGGGAGTTTTAAATTCTGTCTAAATTCAGCTTATAGCCAACTTCTTGATCACTAATAAATTCTTCCTATCAGCCTTTTAACATGATCAGATTCCTACCAGCCTGAACATGTCAAAGCCCCTCAACTCTACTTCCTTCCAGCTTCTACCCTCTTTAAAATTTTCTCCTCCATGACCAACCTTTCAAAGAACTGTCTGTTCACTTCTCCACACGCTACCGTCTAGCTTGGACCCCGCCTCTCTTCTACAGGACCCTACTCTACAGGACATTCAAGGTGACTCACAGGCTCCATGTTGCTAAACCCAATGGACGGATTTCATTCTTCCTTTGATTTCCGTCACATCTCACTCACCTATTGTGCTCCTTCCTCTCTGCCCATTTCAACTTAATATTCTGCACAGACTCCATTTTCTATGCCTTTTAAGTATTGGTATGTGTTAAGGTCTGGTCTTAACCTCCTCATCTCTACTAATTCTATACACTCTTCCTCTATGATTTTACCATGTCAGACGCTGGTGTCACCCAAATTTGTATTTCCTAACCATCTACTACAAAACTATCTACTTTCCAAACTAACTACTACAATATATCTTCATGTAGAGATTCCACAGGCAACTCAAACTTGAAATACCCAAAATCAAATTCATCATCTCCCCCCAGTACCTCCATTCACCAAGTGGTCCATAACAGACACCTCGCTGCTGCTCCCCCATTTCACCCATCCAAACATCCAGTCCTGGAGGTCCTCCCTTGTAAACATTCATCAAATATATCCATTTCCTTCCCATCGCAGGACCCCTGTTCCTTCTGAAGTCTTATCTTTTATGAATCTCTCCTCAGCTATGAATTCGGCTACACTGAATTCCATTCATTTCCTCAATATACAGGGTCCTCTTGTGCTTTACCCATCCTGTGTCCACGGACTGAACACTCTTTCCATTTGGCCCCCTCACCTACCTGACTCCTCCTTATCTTTTAGACTCTGCTTGATTGTCCCCTCTTCTAGAAGCATTCCCAGTCACCCTTCATCTGGGCTTGGTGCCCCTCCTCTGTGCCTCCATGGGTTCTCACTCACTGCTCATCCTGGCACCAAGCTTACTACTGCATGTATTGTCTGACTACTTTTCTGCAATGCCTCATTCAGCTAGAGTCCTGTGAGGCCAGGGACTTCATCTTGGTATGTTCTACTTCTAGCATGTGGTTCAGCTTTTAGAGGAAAGCTGGAGATGGATGAAACACTGAATGAAGCAATGAAACAATGTATGCCTACCACTTTGCCCAATACCATTCCAGGTGCTCCAGAAGATACAGTCCCTGCCCTTTGAGAACATAAAAGCTACCTGAGCAGATAATACATGGTAACTCTCAACACAGATCAGCATAGAAGTGACAACCGGAAAATGTAAAATGTAAATCCTGGGGGATATCAGAGAAGAGAAAACTCCTTTCTCGGAAATCAAAATAGACTATACGGGCAAGATCATTTGGGATAAGTCTTTGAAAATGAGCAGTCAGAAAAACAAAGAGGAGTGCTTTCTAGGAAAAGGAAAGAAGCAGGCATATTTGGGAGCTAACCAATACAGCTGTCTTGCTAAAACCCTGGGTTCCTGAGTTAAGGATCAGGTGAGAAAATGGGAGATGGAGGCTTGAGTCAGACGAAGCAAGTCCTTAAAGGCCTGCCTGGTAAGAAGTGTGAATTTTATTCTGCAATCGGTGAGGGAGCTGGGAGGCTCCAAGGAGAGAAGTCAGGAAGACTGACTATCCCAGGAAGATTCGTCTTGTGATGGCATGTGAGGCTAGTTTGAAGAGTGAGTGATGAAGGTGGGGAATTCAGTGAGGAGATAACTGACGTCAATGAATCACAAGTTGAAAAACACCCAGATGAGGATCACAGCAACGGGAATGGAGACATACACAAATATAATGACAGAGGGAGAATCAGTACAACGTGGAGCTAGGACACAGGAAGTAAAGAACAGGCTGAGGAAGAGAGGAGACAGTGGAGGAGGAAGGAGAGAGCCAGAAAAAATGACCAAGGGGGCCACCGAGAAATTGCCTCCAGAGCCTGCCCATGCTGGGTAAAAGCTGAAATATGCTTTCTCCAGCACCCACTCTACTCTGAGGTGTTAGGTTAGAGGAGAGGAGTCAAAGCGGACTCCATGGTTGAATCAAACACTTCATAACTCCCAGTTCACTTCTCAATTCAATTTCTAAATCACTTGGCTACAGTGGATGCACTCAGTGTGTAACGGGCAAGGCGAGCCAAGCCAAGATTTAAATCAATTAAATTTACCACCTATGAGTAAGGCAGTCTTCACTTGGCGTGGTTCCGTGTGCTTGAATTTCAGTGACCACAGTCTGGTCACATAACACCAGTACCCCCAACAGCATGGTTCCAACTTCAGTTGTCACAGTTTATTAATGCTGAATTACATAAAGCACAAACTTCACCACTAGGTTTTTGGTCCAAAAACCCCTGCATGAATAACAGATGCGTATCATGATCACTAATCAATCGTGTCACTTCCACGACTGTCGGCAACTGATTCCTGCCCATCCATCGTTCAATTCATGCTCAGACAGACAGCAAACGGGTAGTCGTGTTGCTTTCTTATCTCATGGGAATAAACTCACAGGACATTTTACAAAAGCACACAATCAAAAGAGGGTGCGCAGTCAACACAAAATCAAAGTGTAACAAAGAAATAAAAAGTGGTAACAGTGGTAGTGAAATTGGAAAGTGATTGTAAGTTAGAAGATGAAGATGCCCCAGAGGAAGAGACATGGAAGGAACACTCAGTTCACGGCTGTGAAAGCACCAAGGATAACATGTTGGAAGCGGATCCAAACTCGGGAAGGGACAGGACAATCCAGTGCAGCAGAGAAAAGATAGTCCACATCGTACGTGACAAAATGAGGAGAAAGCAAATGTGTCCAAACTACTCTTGGTAAGTTCTCCTCAAAGAAATAAAACAGGTTAATTCTCGGTGTTCCTACCATTTTAAATTACAGGGCATTAAATTAATATTAGCTTCACTTTTTTTTTTTTTTGCATTGCCCTATACATTTATAACCTACAGTAAGAAAGCTTTAATGTTTTGACAAAAAATTTTAAAGGTCATAGAACTGGTCATTTTCCCATTGATTATTAAGGTCATTTTGCTCAGTTTCAGTTTGCAGATCATTTATTTGGTCCTCCAGTACCGTGTAGACTGCCTACAATCAGTACTAAAGTAACTTCATATATGTAACCATCTTTTCTCTTCACAGAAATGTTAACCAATTCACTTTTGTGAGACGTTTCTAATATCAACAGATTTTGAATCTAACATGAATTTAATCAGTTTTATTTAAATCTACCTTTAAACCCCTGAGGCAGCTTTCCTACAAGTGTTTCAAGAATGCACCAGTCTAAGCAGATACAGCAATATCCCACCACACAGCTCTAGTAACCTTGTGTCTCTCTCTGTTCATAAAGGAAACAGTTTCTGCTTGACTTATTCTAACCAATAAGTTGGCATTATTTATAACTATTTACGATTGAGAGGTAAAATATCTATTCCCCGGTTCCAGCATTTTCTAAAATCTAAATTACAATATCAAGTTCTTTGCCTCAACTCAATACCTACACGTTGAGTCCTTGGTGGCAGGCACTTTTTTTTATAGCTCAATAATCTTTTATATCAAAGAAAACAAATTTAAAAGTCAACCTACAAACTTAAGGTTTTAACTATGAATGGCTTCTTTCTGTTTCCCAAGTTCACATCACTCTCAAAACAATCATCTAGTGATATATGGTCCGTGCTGCCAGGGTTCTATAAAACCTTCTCAACACATGAAGAGGAAAAAGAATAAGTTATCTTTAAGGCTGACTTGAGAAGCCTGCAGTATGCCGGCTGTAAGTCTACCTATGGCACATGTAGGAGGTGTAACGTAGAATGCTGGCTGAGAAATTCCATCTCCTTGGCAGCCTGACATGTTGCCCACCACCACCCTAATTCACTAATTCACTCTATTGCATCACATGGTCACCTGGGACCTACTGCAAATAACGAGAGGTAGATGGGTCCTCAGCTTGTTACTCCGGGAATTGTAATTTCATGACAGCCGCTCTGTATATCTCATGGTACTACTATTCGAGGTCAAAATGAGAAAGGATCCATGCTGGAAGAACAGTAAGTTGGAGGTTTTAAGTATGTCAAGTGTCTCAGTGCGTTCTGCTGTCCGCTCTGGCCTAGAAAACAACCTGCAGGACTCGAGAAATCGGGCTAATGCAACAGTCCCATTTTACGTCACAAGCTGGAGGTTAAATGAATAGATATCAACTATTTGTAATGCAAATACGAGCGAACTGAATTTTCTCAAGATTCGTACTGTAAAAAGCCGTATTTTTTCTTTCCTGTTATCTCAGTTGACTATAAAAATGCTTCAGCTGCTTGTCCCCAAAAGGCGCCCTCGGAATGTACTCGACTTCCCTGCAGCAACATCCTGGCCCCTCCACCCACCTCCTCGATTTTCGTGCCAGCAGACAGACCGTTTCAAGTTATTGTGGCTAAGGCAGAACAGGGAAAACAAACCTCCATCTGAAGAAAAACCTACATCTGTCATTTCACAGAACAGACACACACATGATTTTGATTTGAAGAGCTACTTAAAGTTTCCCACTTATCTCTGATTAGAAGAATAATGTTCCCTGAAAGGGTTGCAGCATTTTTGTCGATATCCCTGGGAGTATGGAAAAAAAAAAAAGCAATAATATTTTTAGAAAGTCAAAGTTATCACTTTATTTCTTCCCCTAAACATCCCTACACCACCCCCTCTTTTCAAGGGTACCCTTAAAGTCTATTCAGCCCGAAAGTGGGCTAATACTGTAGCTGTTTAAAGCTTCTGGGTAACAAACGTTAGATAATAATTAGATGCTACAAACCACTGCTCACTTTAAGAACCTATCCCACTGTTAGAAAAACAAAAACAAAAACAAACCTTGACTGCTTGCCTTTTAATTCAGTATGCATCACCAGAAAACAAAAAACAAAACCTGGGAGCTGAAAGCAAAGATGGAGGTCACATTCTTCTGATGCAGGAACAGGGGAGCAGAAGGGGCCTAGCCCTACACAGAAGCCAAGGCAGAAAGCATGGAGATTAGCAGGCATTTACTATAATCTAGGTTTGGGGTTTATTTATGGAACGTAGAGATTTACAATTGTTCTGCTCTAAAATTGTCTATAGCCAATTCTTGGTTATCTGTCTGCTAACATACACGGACTCACAGGCTCTACCAAGAAAACATTTGAGATACAGGAGTCCAGAACAACCTGTCCGAGAAGGCAACATGTAAACTAAACCTAAAAGGAGAAGAATCCAGTGATGTCACAATTTGGCAGAAGAGCATCTGCAAAAGAAGAAATAACAGGAGCCAAGATCCTGAGGGGAGATAGGGCTTAGAAAGGCCCAGAAGCTCCGAGGAGGCTGATGTGGCAGGAGCGCAGGAGGCAAGGACAAAGTGAGAGCATCTGGGCTGGAGAGAGAGCAACACGGGCCAGGTTCCCATTTCTTCCCAAGAAGATATAGGGCAACCAGTAAAGGTAGATACAGAGCAACAGAATAAGTAGATATAAAAACTTAAAATCCAGGACCAGGATGGACAGCCATCACAAGAGTCAGAACCAGGGAAAAAGAGAGAAGACAGAGAAGCAAGGGTAAATAGGCTCCTTTATTATGTACACATGAAATGTGCACTACAAATCTGCTTTGAGTTCCTGGACCTCATTTTACATTTTTGAGTAAGTATTTAGCCAGATTCAAGTTAAATTCCAGAAGGTTTAATTTAAAACTCATTAAATATAGAATCATTCCATTGGGAAGAGGATTTTTTTTTTAATGTGTAAGAAAAGAGATTCATGTTCTTGATAATACATGCAAAAGGAAAGAAAAAAAAGAAATCTTGGGGCAAAGGGAAAAAAACTTTCATAGGAGTTAAAAATGCACCCACCACTCTCTCCCTGTCAGAGGGAATCTCTTTGTTTTACCTGCTCTGGTAATTAGGAAGACCATGTCATCCCATCCCCACTTATCAAATCCTCAAGTTTCTTACTGGGCTCGAGTTAAAGGGATTGCAGATTTCAACAAATGCAAAATATCAACCTTAATACAAACAAGAATTCCAAGAATGTCACTAGTTTTTAATGCTGTGTGCATTAGCAAATGCTTCAATACCATGTTCTGTTTACAATCCAGGAGATATGAGGCTCTGCCACACACATGCACATTAGAGCTTCCAACTTGGGATGAGGCCATTCATCATCTCAGCTTTGTTTATGGCTTTCTGTTCCTTTAGCCTCAACCTCACCATAGCACTCAGCTATCTAACTTGATCTAGTTCAAGCCTCTGCATGACCTAAGGAGCTCCATTTATCGATGCTATCACAAAATTCTACTTCCTACCCTTCAGCCACAGAAGCCATCAGGGCAGCTATCTCTTTAAAAATTCCTGAACACCAGGGCTCTTTTATTCTTAGAAAAAAAACACAGCAGCATTTGCAGGCTGCAGAGTCAACGCAAGAATCCCAGGCACCTTGGGATAGGGGTATCCTTCAGAAACAATCTTTGAAAACTGAAGCAGATGTTTTCACTTTGTGGGTTACAGTATCCCCATCTGCTAAAAGGGGTGGTTCCATAATACAATCTATGGGTTCTTTTCCATCCCTGAAATTCTGGTTCTCAAATGTTTAACCAAATTAGTCAATACAGTGAAATCCAGAATGCCCCATCTCATCTAATGGGAATGGCAGGATTTCAACTTGAAAATGGGGAAGAATGAATATCCAGACCCTTGCAATTTGTGTAGAAGTGACTGGGGTTACTCTGTTAACTGGTGTGCTTTATTGAATTATATGTATAAAGTATAATCAGACACTGATTCAAACATAAGTTTCCTTCTTACTGACAAAGCAGTTAATAAAATGCTCAGGGAGTTAGGAAAAGTGGACTTCATTTGGGGGAATCATATAAGCCTACCACACTGAAGAGATGGTAATGCTGCACCTAATGGGCAGTAAAACAGGTGTCATCCAATGATGACAGGCTTCATCTTCAGAGACCCTATCTTCTACAATGCTATCACTACAAAACTCTGTACAGACCCAGCGCCATTTAGGTGACTGCAGCCTGGCATGTTCTTTGATATCACTGCAAAATGCTTTCTCAAAAACCACATAATACCACTTATGCCTCGTACCAAGGAATACCACTTAAGCTACATACAATAGTATTACAAATAAAGATGAAAAACCTCTTAGTATTTATTGTAATTTGCAAGCTCTGTGAGGTCTCCAGAGACCAAGCTCAGACTCCTACTAAATTCAGTAATACTTGCTTGTTTTTTGTTTATTCCTGAGCCACAAGAAAGGACTTAAGTGTGAATTTAGAATTTTAAAACATTTGCAGTCAAAACCTCAACAATACATATCTGACTTGAGAACACAAAATTGCACTCAAACCTTCTGACATCACAGCCAGTCTAAATTCTGGAAGCTCTTTAATGTCTGGTACAAATATGGCCTCCAGAAAAAGGAATGTTCCTTCCAAGAAAGGGGCATGCTGTGTAAGAAAGAATCCTGGAGCCATTTGCAGATTTGGGGCCAGCACCTAACAACTTGCGTCATTTATCAACCTGCCTTGTGTTGTAATTTATTTTCTGTTCCCTTCTACTCAATTTTGAATATGGTAGGAAAGAGGCCACGGTGTTCTCATCTTTGTACCCCCTGTATTTCATAGCACAGTATTTTACAGATAAGAACTCAGCAAAAAATTCACATCAATCTCCTAAAAATTCCAAATGGAAGAGAAGCCAGCAAGTACCTACACCTCTTTTACTCCTCATTTTTTTTTCTCCTGACACATGGTAACTTTAGCATATACTGGAGAAGTTTTCTAACTACTAACTTTCTAACTATGTTCCAGAAAGTGCTAAGGTTCCACAGAGGTGCTAGAAAGTATCTACCAAATAATCTAATTCAACCACGTTATTCTACAGATAGTGAGCTACAGACACTGCACGTGCTTAGGACAACATGGCTGTGTAGTCACAGAAATGGGACCAGAACAGAGACGTCCCAAATCCTGATCTAGGGCTCTTGCCCACACAGCCCTTAGGATAGAAGGACCAAGACGTGTCCTTCAAATCTCACCACAGAGTCTTGTCTCAAGCCCTTTTAAATTCTTCTTCCAGAGGTACGTTTTTCATAACTTGTCATAATAAGGCTTGCTAACAGAGCCCTAATTCAGAGGAGAGGGTTTAGCTCACTGAAGATCAGGGTAGACTCCTGAACTTTTCAAGGGAATCTACATACATAAGCTGAATCACACCAGGGCTTCTTGTTCCTCTAACAGCAAGACACATGGGTTTTCTGCAGACATCAGAGGAAGATTAGAGGAACAGATTCAAGAACAACGAGATGAAAAAGGAAATGAACAGCATTTGTTGGATGGCGTAGATTGGACCATTTCCATCACGAGAAAGCTCTACTGCACACTGCTGGTCTATCACTTGTCCCCTTGAATTCCAGTGAGGACAGACGTGAAGGCTAGAAGCTCAAAAAGTGATGTTTGCTCATTCAATGAATGTTTACTGTAGATCTACCACATCCATGTCCCATTCCAAGCCCTTGGCAAATATCAGTCAACAAAACAGACAAAATTCCCTGCCCTCCTAGCATGTAGCTTCTGTCATCTATAGTCCCTGTGAGAATCTGGGCAGAAGGAGAATTGCTTTAGGGCCTAGGAGTCAATCAGCAGGACACGGCTGGAGAAAGCTATTCTCCCAGCTGTGCAGGCTACTACCACCAATAGGACCTTTTCAAAGAGTGTGAAGAGGCATCAGGCAAGGCAGAGAGCTGGGAGTTCTGGGGGGGGGGGGGGTGCTTTCCCATCTGCAGTGGCCCTGCAAGGATCTAGACAGGAAGACCTGGGCAGATGCCACATGGTGACTGCAGGTCATCAGCACTAGGCGAGGAACAGGGCACGCTTGGCAATCCTCAGATACGCTTGCAGGAGGGGTAGGGGCAGAAGGGATAAAAGTTCTGTGTAGGAAGGTAAGGGTTTGGGGCTAGCATACTCTGGGTTTTTCATCATCACTCTATTTTATACCTACGAGCTGGTGAAGCCTACAGGGACATCTGGGTTACAGTTATGACACTATAGTTCACATTTGCATTCTTCTGTTACTACACAGCCATACTGTTTCATGTTACATATTGCTACAGAGCCTTAACATTTTTAGGAGCTACATAACATTCTATTACGTTGACAGATGATAAATTACATAGTTACTCTTCTGTTTGTTTAGATTGCCTTTCTTTTTAACTATCACAGATAAAGTTGCAAGGAATGTTGTCAAGTATATAGTTTTATCCTTCTTAGTGATTATTTGCTCATGCATTAGACTAATATTTATTGTTTAGTATGCACCAGGCAATGTGCTAGGTGATAGAGTGAACAAGTAAGACACTGATGAGCCAATTATACCTGCCTCATCATGAGGAGGACAGACAAGCATAGGCATTAAGATCAAGGGCCTGGAATGAGACCTCCAGAGCATACGAATCCCAGTTTCATTATCGGTAGTGTTAGGACCTTGGGCAATTTACTGAACAATTCTCTGTCCCCCATTTCTTCACCTACAAAATGGCAATAAAACTGTACCTGGCTTAGCTGGGTTGTTGACTTGAATGAGGTCATATATTCAAAGCACTCAGAACTCAGCACACAGTAAGTACTCAGCAAAATGTGAGCCTCAGCAAATCAGCATCAACTTCATGAACAGGGTGCAATGGAATCATACAAAAGGGGAAACCAAACTAGCATTGTGACAAGAAAGGAACATGCATATCCTTATAACTAGTCTGCTCTGCACTAAACTGTACCGTGTATTATTCACTGCTCTGTTTGTAAAATCTATTGAGGAGTTTTGAATTGCTGAGTATATCAATAAATGAATCATCCAGAAAGAGCACATGAGTCACATCAACAGCATCTATCATTAACATATCAAATTCACATCTATCTTGTCAAAAACCGGATCTTATTTTTAAATATTTCTACTAGTTTAATAGTTTCAAAATGTTAACTTGAGAGCTTTAACATTTCACCTGTGATCAGATTATACTATCACAACACTAATTTTGCACATCTTTACTTAGTAAGGATTTTTGACATTTCCCCTACATATTTGTTCAGTTTTTATTTCCTCTTGTTTGACATATTTATGTTTATATATTTATATGTATCCCTTAGAGTCTTAATGATTTTAATTACTTTCATGATGTTTTATGGACAATAGATTTCAAGATCTTGTTTGTCCTTTGATGAAATAATCTTTGTAAACATATTTCCTGTTCCTTTTCATTTAGTTTGTTTTGGATACACACATTTTATTGTTTTCGTATAATTAACTTTGTAAGCTCTTTTCTCCCAGTTTCATTACTTTAAAACCGACTGTACCTCCAAGTATCTGATAAATAACCTATTTCATGCTAGCTTTCTAGATTATTTTCATCTCTTTTGCTAAATTGTGTAACTCATCCCATCTGGAGTTTTCACCCAGGGGATAAATATGGATTATAACTAATTTTGCTTCAAATTGCAATCTAAATATCTTAATATTTGTTATTACATAAAACTTGCTTTCCCACTTTTTAAAGATAAGCAGGTATTTTGAAAAGAAGGTTCCAAAATCGGGAAAACATAACGTGGTGGGAAATAAGAAAGAAAAGCAATGTGGCAGTTTCGGGCGGAGCTGGGGCTGGGAGCTCAGGGAAGAATGTAGGATAAACAGGCGTCGCGTAGGACGAACACAAGAGCGGAGAAACATTCCCTGGGAGACATGAAAGAAGAAACATACTGGGTCATAAAATGAAATGGGGTCTGTAAAATCCAGGCAGATGCCAAAAGGGATAAATTCTGGGTAGACAATGTTTGGGAACCACTACTATAAACACCAATCCACATGGTCTGTCTACAGCTTCCTTTTCTCCCCACCCTCCACGGATCATTAGTCTCCCATGGCTCCCACCTAACCGCCCGACCACAGGGAGGAGATACCACCGCAAGGCCGATTTCTCTACCCTCACCTTGTTCCTTTTAAAGGGCAGGGAACTCTTCAGCCTTCTCTTCCCGAGTAGTAAGCGGTCCCCGACAAGCAGCAAGGCAGGTAACGTTGAGCGGCAGCACCAAGAGTCAAAACCACCACAATGAAGAAATGACCCATTCCCAAGAGAATGGATAGATCTCCAATCTACCTAGCTACCTGAACGGAAAACCCTCAGGCAGGACAACAGGCTCCCAATGCCTGGTTTACATACGAAAGAGCCCAAACAGACTGTGGACTTCAAGCCTCCCTGTAACACAAAAATGCCCAAGGAAAACCAGTGTAGAGGCCTCTAGACTGGGTAAGCTATCCCCCACACTGATGGTTTCAAAGTCTTACACATAGGTCACAGGATGTACACACAGGTGTAGACAGAGATTGCCCACACTCACAGTCAAAATGGGCTGAATAACCACCTGACCATTGCTGCCGTGATTGCATACCAGTTGCTCCTTCAGTTAGTACGAAAACGACTGTCTTTTCACTTCTTTGCCTCTTAGACTTACAGTTCTTACTTGAAGGCACTGAAGTTAGAGACAGAAGAATGAGTTTTTACAAATACTAAATACTAAAAATTTCTTTCTTTTTCAAAAAAAGATTTATTTATTTGAAAAAGAGAGACGGTGGGGTGGAGGTGGGGAGACCGCAAGTGCGGAGAGGGGCAGAGGGAGAGAATCTTCAAACAGACCCCCCCACACACCCCGCCAAATGCAGAGCCGGACACGGGGCTCGATCTCACGACCTGTGAGATCCTGACCTGAGCCAAAACCAAGAGGTAGACGCTTAACCGACTGAGCCACCCAGGCACCCCAACACTAAAAATTTCAAAGACTGCAGCCCAAGTTTCAACCTCTTAGATTAAAAAAGATTTTTAATCCAGATTTCTTATTTCACACAGCATCCCATTTTTCATTATGTACCTGTGTGCAGAGAAGGATGAAAATGTGTAACAGGAACTAGAAGGTGATCTATGGACATTACCATTAACGTGGATGGTAGAAAAAAAGTTCTCAAGTAGCTTCTCCTGGATCATTCCTTCTGAGATACAGACTCCTCTGAGCTAAAAGCTGAACACATCAATATCCTGCCTATCTATTCCAGAGATGCTGTGCCTCCCCTGCAGAAGACATCAAAACCCAATCATGGCAGAAGGGCTCTTCTTGACCTAGCTCTTGCTACCTGTCTAGCCTGCTTTCCCACTGTTGCTGTCATGGTCTCTTCAGTTCCATTTATACCCAACCCTTGGTCGGTTCTAAGCGTGCCATGCTCCGTCTCACATGTGTGGTTCCATATAGTCTCTTTCCTCTCTCCTTCCCAACTTACCACCCCAACCCTACTACCTCAACCCAAGCCTCTAACGAAGTTTTACCTCATCACTAAGGCCTTCCCTAATGATGTGAGAGAAGAGCTAATAGACCCCACTCCCTGCCACATCATGAGAGCAATGCACGTATGTGTGCAACAGCTTGGCACAGAGAGCAATGAACTGGAACTTTCTGGGTGTGTGTTTGACTTCCTCAAAAGGCCATGAGCTCCTGGAGGGAAGAAATCTTGTTCAGGACCTTGCCTCTTTCAGCGGCCCATCCTTAGAGTTTAGCAAAATGCTAGTCACATGGTCGGTACCTGATATTTTTTGAATGAATAAATGAGCAAATGGAACTTTTTACAGAACATTTTTTGATTGCGAAGCCGACTGAACACCAAATTCTAGATTTTCTTTATAGTTTGCTTTCCAGTTTCTTACCCCGTCTTACCTGACCCTAAATGGACCATTAATATTATACTAGTCATTTGCTTTTATTGTCTTTCCAAATCATTTCACTTAATTTTCATTAAAAAAAAAACTCATTTTTTAACTGGTTTACATAATATTTCATTCAGTGATGTAATTTCTGGTCAGAACCAAAAAAAAAAAAGTGACTCTCTGTAGCTATTCAGCTCAGACCTGGGAGGTATATATGGTATACATGGGGTGAACTATCAGGAAGGAAGATTTACTATGTCGTGGGCATCAGTCCGTATATTCTAAAAAAGGAGTGGAGGGAGTTGGTTAATTTGAAAAGTTAGTTAGATAGAGGTAGTTTTAGAGAGCTTCTACCACAGATTGCTTAAAATCACACAGCAGAACTTTCCAGAGTCAAATGCTAAAGCTATTCAAAGCCACGTGATTCATTACTGACTGATGAGATGAGCCAAGATGTCTCCTTCCATTTAACTTAAATAACTTGATATGTCAAGTTCAGGTTATTAAAATATGTCTATTCATTCCTCAGGGCTCCATATATACTTCCTGGATCTGGAACATTCCATTAAATCAAGACAATATGTATCAAAACTGACTTCCTGAAGATAATTCTTTCTAATCCCCAGTATTGGCCCATGGGTATGTTTCTAATTAACTCTCTCGAGATGTAGCTCAGCCTCAGACTAAGTTAACTTTTGAAACATCTTAGTGTACACGCTAATACTCAGTTACCACAATAAAACAATTGGAGGTCTAGATTTTGTACAGGATAAGAATCAGAGACATGGAAGAAAAGTAAATTAAAACTACCATCATTAATCAGGACTAGAAAAATTTCCAAATCCTTCTGGCAACTTTCCTAAATAAACCAGTATCATCAGGGAAACTACTTGGGTATACGAAGAAGAATTTCAGAAACTTTTCCCTAATATTCCTCCTGTTTCTCCTTTCCTTTTATGGCCTGTCAGACACTGAACTTAAGGCAACTATATAAGGATGTTTTAATTCAGAATTAAAATGCACCATACAATGATTTTTACTGATATAAAATGAAATACTATAATTCTTATCAACTAAAAAATTTACCAAAGTGATTTCAGCATGAAGTTGTATAGTATATAACAGATCTGATCCAAACAATAAGAAAAAGCCCACATTATTTTTAGATGTGTATCTACTTTTAGAGTTATTCTGTTCTGGTAGAGGTAATTTCCACAACTGACCTGGTAACCTAAAAAACCTAACGAGGAAAGAGGGAAGCATTTCACAGCTTTTATACCTATTAGTAGGTTTAACACCACTGGAGCTTGAAACCTATCAAATGCCAAAGATCTATTTTCACAAACAAGCTATTTGGAGCAAAACGTTTTCACCTTTAAAATTCTACTAATTCTCAGGGCGCCTGAGTGGCTCAGTCAGTTAAGCATCTGCCTTCGGCTCAGGTCATGATCCCAGGGTCCTGGGATCGAATCCCGCATGGGGCTCCCTGCTCAGCGGGGAGCCTGCTTCTCTCTCTCCCACTCCCCCTGCTTGTGTTCCCTCTCTTGCTGTCTCTCTCTGTCAAATAAATAATCTTTAAATAAGTAAATAAATAAAATTCTACTAATTCTCTACCTGGAACTGATATATTTAAGCAACTTCACCACATGACTTAAGCACTTCCCATAGAATTCACTGTTTCTGGCCCCAAATTTTTATCAGGAAATAGATCCAGATGATGATGATGAAGGTAATAGTAATAATGCTTCCTCGATGTAATAAAATCACCTTCACTATAGAGATTTTTTTTCTGTACAAGTTGAAAGTCTAGTGTATCAGAAGATCTCTCTTCTGGGAGCCAAGAGACCCAAGTTCCAGGCCTAGCTCTGTATGACACAGCTCAGTGACCTTCGGCAATCCAATCTGGCTCTCTGGAACTTGGTTCTCTAGTTAGTAAAACAACAGATCTAACTGAAATACACATTTCCTTCTTGGTGCTAAACTTTTATACATCCTATAATGTACAAAATGTTAAAGACTACTGCTTCTGAGCCACAAACACTGGAGCCACGTTCTTCTCTGTCCCATGACCTGCACATTGTGAGCAAGTCCTACAGCCCCTCTCTCCTCATCTTCAGTAACTTTCCTGTTTATTTTTTTCCTCTGCATTCCCTGATGCCTTTGTCCAAGTTCAGGCTACTGTATCTTGCGTGGACTATGGCAAAGCTTTCTTGATTTTTCTTACCTCTCTCCGTACCATGTCCAGAATGTACTTCCTGACATATATACTCAGCTCATTACCCTACATGGTTTTTCCGTGGCTCTCTATCGCCTAAAAGAAAAACAAACAAACAACAACAAAAAAAACCCCACAAAAAACATGTTTTCTCAATGGAATTCAGGTAAAAGTGCCTGGGGGTAACTGCCTCATGGGATTTGTGGTAAGAATTAACGGCTCTACTCCTGGTAACAGTGCATTAAATACCAAGTGCTGCGGTCTTATCTCCACCAGGTCCTATTTTGGGCATTTTTGACCACAAAATCAATTTACGTGTGATTTCCAGGAACATACCACTCTCTCTTTTTCACTCATGCCAATGCACATGGCTAGATTCTGGAAGAATTCACATCTTTCCTTCTTCTTCAGTTCTTGGGCCCACCACCATTCCATGTCCTCTCTTTCCCTGAGGCCTCCCTTGATCACCCCCTGCAGACCTAGGAGCTCCTGCCTGTGCACCTAGGATGCCTAAGTAGATGCCCCATAAATGCCAGTGGTTTGAATGAACCTCATTGGAGCCAGCTTGCCAGCCCTCGGACAGAAGGCCAGAACACCCAAAGTTAAACTCTGTCTGGGTTTATGCAGGGACCAATTAAGAATTTTTCCCAGTACAGCCTTTTCTGTTTCTTTTTATTCCAAATGACATCAAAATAAGTAGAGTAATAATGCTTGAAGTGAAGGGATCGTTTCCGCCAGCATTCCATGATATTTTAGACTCCTCCAAAGCTTTTTCCACCACTTAGATAGCAGCAATCCTGGAAAGATTGAACATTTCTTCTACCCTGGTCACAAGCCTCAGAGTGTGTTAGAACTTTTAATATTATATCCAGAATATTTTTAAACTGTATTTTGTATTCTCTCCATAATTTTTAACATACTGCAATATTTCCAATGTTAAGCGATGATTCAAAGTCTCTTAAAGCTTCCTACTTCCTAGGTCTAAAAGGAACACTCCCTCACTCTCTTTCCCAGAGCCTTTTGCTTCCCAGACACATCTGTGCCACGTCTATGAATCAGGAGTCTGACAACAAGAGTCCTTGTTTGTATCTGGCAGGTCTCTTCTGAACACCTCCTACAAACTTCAACTAACTGCTCACTTACACTGTTCTCCCTATAGAAAGCTTCTACTACCTCTGGAAGAGAAATGCTATGCATGTGGATAAACTTACAGCTTGTTCCTAATCTTCATGAGTGACTTATGAAGAGATATCTTCCAGCTTTGAACAAGCTGATCAACAGCCATGCAGAGGAAAGACAGTGAACCTTATTTGTCAACTACATGTATCACCAATATGGTCCAGATTAGGAAAGCTTATATTTGACTTGAGGACAAGAACAAAATTTCTGCTTTTACCATTTGCATAAAACTGCAGACTTCTTACAATTAAAATGGAAAATTCTAGTTTTCATCGCCCAATACCCCATAGAAAACACACACAAAAAACAGAGATTGATGGAATTTTCCAATTATTAGATATATGATCATGACATCCAGTCAGAATTCCTAAAGCCAACAAGAAAAAATAATGTTTAAGGACTCAATTTTGATTTTTAAGATATTGTTTGACCACTATCTTTATGTGCTCTTGTGTACGAATCTATTGACACACATATGAACGAATACAAATCTCCTGAATCAACATTCAGGACTGATAAAACCTCACCCTTTATTCTGGTACCTTAAATTCAACCCGTCAGCAACAAAAGGTAGAGAGGAACAACACCACTGTCTCCCTCCAAATTCGCTCTTCTGACCCTGACAAAACAAATGATTTATCTGTGGCTGTCACTCTATTCTAAAATTGATCAGTATCAAATCAGTTCTTCCACATGTGTTTCTCAGATGCCTATGGAACTATCAAGGACTGTTAGCAAAAGTGCTCACTGTTACCAAGTCACTTCATTTCCATTTGAATGGAGCAATTCAAAAGCCAAGGGAGATATGGAACAAAGAGTTGAATGAGAGCTGTCTAGAAGTACAGAAGAGATTATTTAGTAACGAACCAAACCATCCAAAATGTCTAAGACTTATCAGTAAAAGTTACCATATGAATGTTTAGTCTAAGATCCAAGTTCTTCAATATGCCCAACATAAAAAAGAAAAGTCTCTACTTCATTAATAAGTTAAAATATATCAACCCTTGGGGCGCCTGGGTGGCTCAGTCGGTTAAGCGACTGCCTTCGGCTCAGGTCATGATCCCGGGGTCCTGGGATCGAGCCCCACATCGGGCTCCCTGCTCGGCGGGAGGCCTGCTTCCCCCTCTCCCCCTCCCACTGCTTGTGTTCCTGCTCTCGCTGTGTGTGTGTGTGTGTGTGTCTCTCTGTCAATTAAATAAATAAAATCTTTAAAAATATATATATATCAACCCTTGTCAGCTAATACATCTAGTATTAAGTGATGGAAATAACCTATCTTAAAATGCTTTTATGCCAATATTGACCTTATCTAATCAACCACACGAAAATGTTTGCAGAAGGCAAGAACAATGAAGTTTCAATAAGGATATGGCTACCTGTCCCCCACGTAAGGGAAAGGTGCTAAGAATTGTTGGACTTCTGCTCCTTCTAGGGTACTATACTCATTGTCGCATGTACTTTTTATAGCAACCCTGTGAATGACAGTTTCATATCAAACCACAGAAGAGATAACTGAGATTCTAAGACCATTAATACTCTTCCCAAGGCACACGATTAATAAATGGCCGTCCATATTTACAGTCTACCATGCTGTCTCCAAAGTGTGCACATCATCCTCAAAGATTCTGGAGAGTTCAGGAGGTGATGGAAAGGCCCAGTCATGGTTGTTATGACTAGTGGCTACTGCAAAGACCCATGGAAGCAACAGCCAGAGGCCAGGCACTATAGTCTCTCCTCCTAATGAGAAGTACTAACCTCTCATGGCTCCTCCTGCGCCTAGACGTAGACCCTGAATCCTTCTCAACACACTGCAAGGGTCAGCCACAGGTAGAGTCATTAGATAAAATCCACTTTCCATCCCTAAGTATTGCAATGATCAAGAATAATGAGGCAGAAATAGTGGCTGCCACTAACCACAAGGGCTCAACATCTAGTTACAAGTGTCCTTGTCCCTGATACAGATTTATTCTCAACTGAGCTGAAAAAGCCTATTTCTATGGGAGGGTCAAGCCGCTGTACTGAATTCCCCTATTTTCCCATTTCTTACACGAATCATTATTAAAAGAACAAATGGAGATGTGGTGCTCCATCTGCAAGAGTTTAGAAGCTAGCGAGAGGAAACCAAACTTACACAGGCATTCAAGCTCTTGGGAGGGCCACCCAAGGATGCTGACACAATCAATCAAAATATCCCCTTGGGAGCAGTACTGCCCTAACCACATGAATGACCGGCTCCAAGGAATCCCAAGGCACTTGGATCCCATTAAGTTCAAGTTTTGCTATTCATCTACCAACAATTAAAAGGGGCAGGGCTCTTCAAGACCCTAATACATTTTCTCCATGTGGCTACAGAAATGGAAAACTGTCCACAACAGTTATTTTTACAGTTGGATTAAATCTTGTAATTCTCTGCGTTGAGTACACGGACTTGCTCGGCCTCACGCTTCTAATCAAGGAATGGGAATAATACACCTATTGTTCTCAGGAAGAAGAGAAAGAGTATGTGAAAAATGCCTACAACTGTGCTGGGTACACAGAGGGTGCTCAATAAACATTAGTTCTCCTTTTCCTGCACCTCCAGCCTAGCTCTTTCCCCAGAGGTCTAACTCCAGGAATTTTTCTTCTCTAGAAAGCCACTGAACTCTCACACAGGAAGCTAGAGCAGCCCAAATTGGACCTACCCATAGGTCCCAGAGGCAGAGTCAGCACGTGGCTTCAGCAGGGACCCTCCCAACAGAAGCACAAACACTGGAGTTCCTGTCTTTCCGTTATTTAAACATATTATTTAACGAGTTAAATCATCAGACAGAAAGATGAGCAAATAGAAGAGAGGAGGAGCAGAATTCTTTCTCTGGCAATGGAACCAGCGACATTGTCTTTAAAAGGTGGACACGGGGTGCCGGCGGTGGGGGCTTGTTGAGAACTCAAACTCACCAGCTTGGTTAAGTGGCTGCCGAACTGAGCCCTGACTTGAAAGCCAGCCTACGGTTCAGAGGAACTATTACCATTCCTCTCGCTGCAGCTTAGAAGGACCCATATTTTCCCACTGTTTGTGACAGGAAGCCCTTCAGCTGCTGGGCGCCCAGGGGCAGCAGGTTGCTGCACTCCGTGAAGACCAGCGGGGCTCAGTCAAGGCCAAGGGGAGGCAGCCAAGCCAAATGCAGCTGTTGCTATATGACCACAGCTCACCAGGCTGCAGCTTTGTCCCCTCGTTCTGAGAGGCACATTCCGGGCTGGGATTAGGCAGACCCGAGCCCCACCACATTCCCGTCTCATTGCATTCTGTCTGGCCATGAGACAAAGCAGCACAAGGGACATTTCATCTTACCTTAACTGAGCTCTCCAAAGAAATGTGTTTCCTGCCTCATTACATGATGTGCTAGGCTAAGCCTGTGTCATCAGTTTCATAGAAAAAAAGGTAAACTCTGTGTTTCTACCATTTTGAAGACCGATAAGACTTTTGTCTTCACAGCTACTCAGCATTTAGGTACAGTACGGTCCATTTGAAGGATCAGGGTTACAGGGGAGGGGGAGAAGGGGAGAAAAGGGTGGGGGAAGGAGGGACACACAGGGGAGAGAAGGAGACAGAAGGGGAAGATTCACTGATTTGTGTCATTTAACAGTTATTACACTAAGGGATTTTAGTTTATATTTTAAGTTCCAAGAAGCCAAAATGTTCTGGGTAATACATGCGAATCACTGGAAAGAAATCTTCCATTTTCTGGCTAAAAGGTGACTCCTTTGATAACCACAGAGTCAATGAATCATAGGTACTTTATTACTCGACTTCCTTTCAATGAGCTAAGAAAAAGTTACTCAGGACCCCCTCTAGGAATTAGCCAAGGAAAAGTGAATCTCCCGGACTTGAGCTCATCTGGGACATTCTCTCTCAATTTCTCCTCTGGGTTCATTTCAGAAAATGGCACATAACTGTGGCATCCTGTCTTTACCATGCCCTGCGGAAGTTGCCTTCAGTAGCTGGGATGGGAGGGCCTGTCTGCCAATGCCCTGGGCTATTTCTTCAGCATGACTGCTTGCACTTTTAATTCTAAATCCCTGGATATCTGGATTTGATATTCCACACATCAATCTCTATCTGAAGTTTACACAGCGTTATCTACTCATGGTTTGGTTGAGCAAAGTTTACATAATGACTGGGGAATATTCTGTTCTGCATATATATTCTTCTCTGAGTATCAACATCGTGGTTTCCCCCAGTGCCTCTCGTCTTGCTTGGGTGGGAACAGGGGTCGGTAGGAAAGGCTACCTTTCCAGAGCAGAATCCAGCTCTAATACTCCCTCCTCACACATACAAACCGTGTTAGAAATCACCACACACTGGCATCCTCTGACAGCAGGCCACTTCAAGAAATCTCCAGATACAGAACCTTAAACCTCAAAATCCCGTTTGGCAATGCAATGAGAGTCATAAGTCTGCATCTGAACCAGAGCTCGGCCACTAGCTGTGACCGTGAGGTAGTCCCCTTCTGTCTCTGGGCCTCAGTGTTCTGATCTATAAAATGAAAAAGGTGAGCTATGTGCTCTCAGTTTTAAGGATCTCCCACTCACGGGACTATTTGGTACAACTGTATGATCACTGGCTCTCAACTTCTCAGAAACACCAATGACTGGAGAGAAGCCACTTGGGGAATGCCATTTTCCTTCCTTCATTGCTTACTGTCCTCACAGCAATTCATTCCCATACATGTATTAACCACATTTTAATGCTTTCTGCAGTAACAACTTCTTAAAAAAACGAGACAATAACAAGTCTCTGGAATCCAAACACCTTTGATGTGTGACATAAATTTTTCAGCATCTATAATTTTAAGGTTAAATTATATATTAAATTTCAAAGGCCAAGTACTTCAGAAAGGGTGGGGGGGAAGAGATTCTATGTGCTTTCCATGCACACCTTGAGTCCAAATAAAAAACCACTCTTCAGTCACCAATGGGGTAACTATCAACTGTGTAAAATCTGTCACTTGGGGAACTGTGAAATGTTTAAATTCTTTAATGAAAACCCCAGAGAGCAAATTAAACTGAGTCAAAGTTCTTTGGATGCTCCTAAAACTTATTAAAGCTATGTACAGACGATAATTTGTTTGTATCAGACTGAAAACTTCAGTTAAATGACATACAAACATCGACATACTAGGCAATGCGATCAATTTATGTTTCATAAGTTTAACGTACACAAGAAATTAAACATAAACTGGTAACATCTGTTAATGCCAACCTCATGTCTTAGAGTATGTTTTTTTTTTTAAAGATTTTATTTATTTATTTGAAAGAGAATGAGAGAGAGAGAGAGAGAGCACATGAGATGGGGTAGGGTCAGAGGGAGAAGAAGACTCCCTGCTGAGCCGGGAGCCTGACGTGGGACTCGATCCCGGGACTCTGGGATCATGACCTGAGCCGAAGGCAGTCGCTTAACCAACTGAGCCACCCAGGCGCCCCATACAGTATGTTAAAAATATGCTTGGCATTACAGTTAATGAATTGCATTCTGAGATAATCAATTGTATGTTGTACGGTAATCAGGCAATTAATAATAACCCTAAACATATGGACACTGCTCTGATCAGAAAGCACTCTGAGAAACCACGCTTCATTGAACCCTCTGAACAACTTTCTGAGGTGGGTATCATCTTTCCCGTTCTACAAATGGGGAAGGAAGCTCACACACACACGTGACAGAGCTTCCCCCAAGACACAAGAGTCAGTGAACAGCTTACTCACTTGCTCTGTAGCCTGGGGCAAGCTACTTACCTTGTCTGTACCTTATTTTCCTCATCCATAAAGTGAAAATAATGACCTGATCCTTCAGGGCTGTTGTAAGGTGAAGACAGAATGCATATAAAATGTCTAACACTGTGCTGTACATACAGAAGGCACTCACTAAGTAGTAATCTAAAATTTCTGATCCCCTCCAATATATTTATATGCCCCTCATCAACAAAATTCAGGCTTTACCCTGGTGTACCCCTCAGAGTTTGCTGTGTAGTACTGAAGAGGGGTCACAGCTGATCAAAGGAAGCTGAATTCAGTACCTTGATTTGATTAACAAAATTTTATCAAAAACAAATTTCTCTACCAATTGTATGTAAGGAAGAAGAAACACAGTGGTAACCCTGACTACATAAAAAAATCACAAGTTTCTTCACGACCTGAAAAGAAAAACATACTACCATAAGTGAAGTTAAAACACCAACAGTCCAGTGGAAAAGAAAAACAGCAAAGGAGAAAAACGTTTGGACCACTGGGTTCTCAACCAGGAGTGATTTTTGCTCCCAGGGACATTTGGTAAGGACTGGAGACATTTTTAGTTGCCACGTCTGTTGGGGAGAAGGAGAGGAGAGACTGCTACTTGAATCTAGTGAGGAGACACCAGAGGTGGTGCTACCGATATCCTACAATGCACAAAACAGCCCCTTGAAACAAAGAACTGTCCAGCCCAAATGTGAATGATGCTGAGGTTGAGAAACCCTAATGCAGACACAGGAGAAGACTTATTTTGAACTCAAGTTCAAAATGCTTAATAATCTGTATTGGAAAGGATATGGTCAAAAAGACAATCTCTGCATTAGGAGACACAAACCGGGGTTCTAAATCCAAATGTAAATTCTCTGGACTGGGAATGTGAGAGAGTTCCTCTGTATTTTAGGTAATTTGGTAATCATCCATTAAAATTAAGTCAGAACTTACCCTCCGATGTAGCAATTTCATTTCTAAGAATTGATAAAATTCTTAAGATATTCACACATGTATACTAAGAATTCATTATTCACTACAGCTCAGATAACGGCAAAAGTTGAAAAGGCAAATAGTGGACACCACAGTTAACTATGTTACAGTATATGCCAGGATAAAATATTATGCAGCCTTTAAAAAAAAAAAAGGCAGATTTGTTTGTGCTGATATTAACTGTTAAGTAAACAAACTAGACTGACTTTCACTCCAGAGCAGGTCCTGCTGTGTTTTTTAAATCTTGTGCCATATGTTACATAATCCAAAAAGTGCATTACTTTTTTTTTTTTTTAAAGAAGATGCCATGCAAATCAACTGTTTTAAAAATCTGCATTCAGGTCCTTAACTGTAATTTTAGTGTTAGTCAAGGCACAGTCAGGACAAAGAGGCACATTAAAATGTGGCAAAACTGAAGACAGTCTAATAGACTTTTTTTTAAGATTTTATTTATTTATTTGAGAGAGAGAGAGAGAGAGAAAGAGAGGGAAAGCACAAAGGCAGAGTGAGAGGGAGAAGCAGACTCCCAGCTGAGCAGGAAGCCCGATGTGGGGCTCGATCCCAGGACCCAAGATCATGACCTGAGCCATAGGCAGATGCTTAACCGACTGAGCCACCCAGGCGCCCCTAATTAAAGAGACTCTTGACATAGGTATATAGGAACTCGACTGAGTTTTGAGAAAACCATAGTAAGAACAGCACCCTGGAACCGCCAAAGAAAGAAACTGGCAAAGAGAGCTCCTCCTGACAGAGGCTGTGGCCTCTGGTCGAAAAACACCAAGACCCCCAGGGAGACTGCAGGCAGCCGCTGGGAATAAATACCCCAACCTATCTCCCCTTCCGTCCTCTAGTATCCTACAGAAGGGAGTCCACTGATGCCTCCAGGGACACAGAGCTGGGCGGGAATTCAGGCAGAAGCATTATTAAACTCTGTCCTCTGGCTGTTGAAGAATGCTCACTCACCTGGCCTTTTCTTTAAGTCCACACAAAGAAAAAATTCAAGGAGCTGTTAATCCAAGTAAATTAAGATAACCAGAAGAATTGGCAAGAGATAAATGAAGCCAAACATGCATCAGATGGAAGAAAACTACCTCTTCAATTACTATAAAAACCATGCTCCTTAAGTTTAAAATGAGCTTTTGACTTTATTCCCCGCCCCCCGCCACCCAGTAAAGTGATTTAAATCCTTGCAGCTCAGATTTTTAATCCTAAACCATACATCTGTTACACTGTAGAAGGGTCCCAGCACACTCTAAGGCATACAGGCCCTCACTGCAGTTCATTTCTATTATATCTTTTTTTTTTCATAAAAATGGGTATATTAGATTGGATAGTATCATTTTAGGGCTACAAGGGATTTTGAACATCTACTCCCTAAACTCCTCCTTTTGCAGATGAAAAAATTAAGATTTCAAAATGAGTCTTGTTCAAGGGGCAGGACCAGGACTAGAACTCGGGTCTCCCAAGACTCGCAGTCACTACTGACTATTGATTACATTGTAATTAAGTACTTAGCTTAGTGGAAATCTCAGTTTTTAAAAAATCATCTACAATAAACCAATTCAAAATTGGGCAAAGGACTTGGATAGACACTTCTCCAAAGAAGATATACAAATGGGTGATAAGCCCATGAAAAGAGACTTGACATCATTAGTAATTAGGAAAATGTAAATCAAAACCCCAATGAGAGATACTTCACACCTACAAGGATGGTTATCACCAAAAAAAGGCAGTGGAGGAGAGTAATAAATATTGGCAAGGATGTTATAAAATTAGAACTAGCATGCTACTGGTGGGAATGTAAAACGGTGCAGCCACTGTGGAAAACAGTTTGACAATTTCTCCTAAGTTAAATGGAATCATCATATGATCCAGTAGTTCCACTTCTATGCATATTCCCCAAAGAAATCAAAGCAGGTCCCCAACAAATCCTTGTGCACCAATATTCATGGCAGCGTTATTCACAGGAAACCTAAATGTCCATCAACAGATGAATGAACAAACAAAGCAGTCTCTATGCATACAATGGAATATTATTCAGTCTTAAAAAGGACGGAAATTCTGGCACATGCTACAACAGGGATGAACCTTGGAAACATCAGGCTAAGTGAAATAAGCCAGACACAAAAGGACAAATACTGTATGAATTACCACAAATAGGCAAACTCAGAGAGACAGAAAGTGGAATGAAGGTTGCCAGGGGCTGGGTGAGGGGAGAGAAGAATGGGAAATTATCATTTAATGGGTATGGAGTATGTTTGAAATGATGACAAGTTCTGGAAATGGTTAGTGGTCAGGGCTGCACATCACTGTAAATATACTCAATGCCACTAAAGTATATACTTCAAAATGGTTAAAATGGTAAATTTTGTGTTATGTATATTTTACCACAACTAAAAAAAAAATCAGTCATGTGAATTATGGGCTGAGGGTCTCATAAAAAGCAGCAATAAAATATTGCTGTGCTGACGGAATTAAGAACAGGCATTTCATTCAAGTAAAAAAAAAAAAAAGCACCAAACAACTGAAAATTCCAAGTTTCCTGGGCAAGATGACCAAAGCCTAAGGGAAAACTGGGTAAGGGGTTATATGCAGGTGAGGGTGAGGTCTTACTTGCTCTCTGGGGCTGTTTCTCAGGCCAAAAGTGAACGCTTTAAAAACTTGCTATACCTCATTGTCCAGCTAACCTGGAGTGTTTTGGCCACAAAGAGGCTTTTCTTTTTTCAACAAGTTAAATAATATGTCAGACTCTCAATGCTTGGATAGTTTTTTCTTTTAAACTTGGCAAAAATGACCCTTCAAAAAGCATGTGTAAAGACATTTGGGTTAGAAATAACAAACCTGCAACCCTCCCAAGGTGCTCTGTTTATTTGAACATGTGATGATGCTATTGTTCAAATAAACACACTCAGCTTTCTCTCCTTTTCCAACGGCCATAGCACAGACACTCTGCAAATGAATGTGCACGGTAGCAATGCTTAGTGTTGAAAAGTGGTTTCTATTATACAATCATTTCTGAGATGTGCAAAAAATGCCTCCCTTGCTAAGCATTTTCCCACTTGTTATTTCTTCAGTGTCCAAAGAATCCCCATAAAAGCCAATCAAACCACTTGAGTCATCCAGAGACACCGCAAATCATCTCAATCCCTGCACCCTCTGAAATCCAACATGATCATCAGGTATAAATGATCAAATGCAAATTTGGCCTCCAGGAGCCTGGGTCCCGTTTCTAGTTAATACATGTACAAGAAGGGCTGAAAGAACTGTCAGTTCAAGCCCCCCCACCATCACCAAAAAAGTGCCTTGTGACACAACACTGAAGGTTCTAGCTAGAGAACAATCTTGGGATTTAGGAGGGTGGATTCTCCAGGGACCTGGACAAAATATCCGAGAAGGTCTGAGATATTGTCCAAAAGGGAAAAAGAGCATTGCCTAGAGCAGTACTTCTTAGCTTCAGCACTGCTGACATTTTGGACCAAATAATTCTTTGTTGTAGGGGTGGTCCTGTGCACTGGAGGATGTTTAGGGGCATCCCTGGCATCTGCCCACTACATGCCAGGAGTATCCTCCCCCCCCCCCCCCCCCCCCCCCCAGTACGGACAACTACTAATGTCTGACACTGCCAAATGTCTCTTGGGGGGAAGTGGGGGACAAAACTTCCCCATGTTGAAAATCATTACCCAAACTCGGCTTTCCCCTTCCCATCTGCACCATGGGTGTGAACCAGAGACTGCACGGTAACTGAGGGAACTGAGCATGCGCCACCTGCGATCCGTCTGCGAGATGCACGGGAGGCAAAAGGTAGAGGCCAGAGTGAGGGGAAGGAAATACAATGGGACCATGAGGGCAAAAGGAAGAAGAGTTTTAGCTTTGCTATCCCAGCTAATGAATTCATTTTATTTTATTTCTGTTTTATTTCCCATTAAGTCAACTTCTCTAGTATGCTGTAGGTGCTCTCAAATATCATATTTATGAGTCAACATCTAGGCACTACAGGTGCCTAGGGAAGCTTGGGTGTAACAAAGTTCAGGTCAGAGATTATGTTGTCAGAGAGCCAGGCTGATGGTTGAGTGAAGGGTTTGGACAACTCAGTATCATTCAAGCACACCTTATCTTGAAGACTGTATTCTCAAGTCCTTTCAAAATGCTTAATATTAATCACAAGGAGAACTTAAGTGGAATAAGGATGGATCCATGCAAATATATCTCCCATTTCACTTCATCCAGAAAAACAATTCAAATTTATGTCCTATTACTAGTAGGCAAATAGTATCGCCCTTGCATATAGTTGTGCAGACTACGGAACTTTTTAAAGATTTTTATTTTTATTTATTTTAGAGAGAGAGAGCACAGCGGGGAGGGGCAGAGGGAGAGAGAGAAAAAGTCTCAAGCAGACTCCACACAGCACACAGCCCGACACAGGGCTCGATCCCACAACCCTGAAATCAGGACCTGAGCCAAAACCAAGAGTTGGCTGCTTTAACTTCTGTTAGCATTCCAAAGCTGCCAAAAGTCAGTAATAGTCATCTCACTGCCTGGGGTGTGGCTGCACTGCAGAAACCAGCTAGCTGCCCTAGGGAGGGAAGGGGACAATCATCGGGAGAGCCTGACACATATCCCTTGAAATTCAGGGGACATGATGAACAAAGAAATTTTCTGACTGTCCCTGGGAAAACTGTGAAGGCAGGAGGTCAGCTAGAGCAGGCTGGACTGGTAGCGTAGAGAAGGCAGCCCTGCGCACAGGCATTAGAGGCTTCCCTTTGCGACCGTACCCAAGAGGCAGTCTGGCAGGTGAGGCAACGCCAGCTTTTTTTTTTTTTTTTAAGACTTTATTTATTTATTTGACAGAGAGAGACAGCGAGAGAGGGAACACAAGCAGGAGGAGTGGGAGAGGGAGAAGCAGGCTTCCCACTGAGCAGGGAGCCCGATGCGGGGCTCAATCCCAGGACCCTGGGATCATGACCTGAGCTGAAGGCAGATGTTTAACAACTGAGCCACTCAGGCGCCCCAGGAAATACCAGCTTTAAGAGAGAAAGGAAAGGAGGTAGGAAAGTTGCAAAGGATTAACATATTTCAATTATATAGCAGTTATAAAACATTTCCTAATACAGTGTCACTCATAAGAATTCGGTAAGTATCATTAAATAAAGATAGTGTATCTTTTTGAAACCATTTTTGTTGAATTAGTAACACCTTAGATCTTTGCTATTCTGTGGGTGATGCATGGCCCCCAGCAGGATCCCATCCCCAGGAGCTTGTTAGGAATGCAGAATCTCAGGACCCATCCCAGAACCCCTGAATCAGAACCTGCATTTTGTCAAGATTCACAGTGATTCCTAAGCATTGAAGGGTGATGGGCACTGGCTTAGACTACAGGTTCTCTATCAAAGTTGTATCTAACCATTGCCAACATCGATGGTTTTCACAACACACACACACACATCCAAAACACACCCAGGCACTATGATCCAGAAGGCCAGCAGGGCGGGCTGGGCATCTGTACCTTTCAGTAATCCACAGGATCTTCTCCTGTAGAACTAGGACTGAGAACCACTGATTTAGGGGTTGGAAAAGGCAGACATTTGAAGTTGGGTTTCAGCCAGAGCTCCTAACTACTATCATACCTCCCTCACCCCCATAAACACTGTTATACAGGTGCATCCGCTTCTCCTCCTAGAGGCTTCATGAAGTCACCGCCAACCTCTAACAAAATGTACAATTAGATATACTTTTGTCTCAGGACTGATGAGGAACCCCATTCAAAATGATCAAACAGGATAAAAATGGCACAGAGACACGCAAAGCAAGACAGGTTGAAAAGATAGAAACTGTCCACAGCTGCCTGGGACGTGTCAGTTTGACTCAGCACTGACTTGTCAGGAGGGCTTGTTATTTGTGAATGAAGATGAAAGGAACCATTCACCAGCCACCAGCAAATTGTTAGGTTTTCTTGTCTAGATTCTGTCTTGAGGGAAGAGAGAACAGGACCTGATTTAAATCAGACCCTGATTTTAGCCGCTGTTATTGCTGCATACCCAAATATTCAAACTCAGCCACCACTGGAGCTGGTCAAATTTCAAATAACCAGCTAAAATAGAGCCCAAGCTCTTGAATCCCACCCTGATTTCTAGGATAGACTATTACGCAAATTGGACACTATTAGTCCCTCGTGCGGTATGTTTCTAAAGAGTTAATTTCCTTAAACGAGATTCCTCAGAATTCTTAAGTTTTCAAATGACTGCCAGGTAAAAAGAAGAAATACTTCTGGCAGAAAACGGTCTATAATATGATGAAGTTTGACAGAAGGGAAATAATAATTACTGTATGAACAGCACAGTCAGAAGGTCTTTTACCAAATAAGGTTATGATTGCTGCAGTGAATGTGTTTCAATAAGAGGATATTTTCAGCCTGAAGAGTTAGCTTCTTTTTCAAAATGCGTATAATACAGAGTAAATTCTGTTTAATGCTAATTCATCTATTTACCAAGTACACAACTTTGGCGTGAATGTTATTTTTTTTTTCTTTTCCATACAACGTCATGGTTTTCTGGGCACATTACGGGGCTCTCAGATGTTTCTAATTACCCTCTCTGTACACCCAATAAAACATCTGGCTCAAAATGTTATTAATACCACAAGAAGATCCAGAGGGCTCATAAATCACCCTTTCTTCAGAAAGGGACAATGCAGTGGCAAAAAGTGACATATTCTAATCTTGCTAAATAAGGCTAGTTAAGAATGTTCCAGTGCACTTCCTAATTTGCCAGAAAAAAGGGCAGTGGTCTGCTTTCCTTACTGTAAAAAAATCTTAATGTCAAGTTTCCCTTTCACCTCTTCTAAGGAAAATTTGATGAAAATCAGGTTGAGTTTTTGCACTAGGAAATCTTAGAAACTCTTCATATTCCAGAACAAATTTTTATTGAATCTGATGGGCATATGAAGTTTGGTCTCAGAGTGAAGAAATTTCTCATTACTGCCCAAAGTTTTCATTTTTCCCACCAAATCTTACAAAAGCCAACACTGCAGTCACGCCAGGTTTTTTTTGGTAATTATTGCATGAGTCAAAATTCAGGATAATTGTGTCGAGCAGGAAACCATTCCTTAAACCCCTACTCTTCCACTAAAGAGAAAATCAAGTTCTCTTTTTTTTTAAATCAAGTTTCCATAAGTGTATCAATGACAGCATTACATTAAATTGGCAAAGGGAGGGCATCTGGCTCTTCTCATTTTATTTCTGATATGATTTTGGAGAATCAGTCTCAAACTTCCTAACTAGCTTTATCCTTCCCCATTTGGTAGTTATTTTATTTTCCTGGACTGCGTAACATGAAGATGACTGTGTGGCCGCCCTCAAAAACATTTTCATATCATCTGTGAGGTGAGTTCCAGAAGGTTTTTCCAATGATACAGAAATGCATTATTCCTCTTCCACTTGGAAAAATATATATACCAAAAGCTGATATAAACATTTGACTCTTATACTATAGATGCAAAATTGAGCCCAATGTGTACGCCAGTTAAGTGCTGCAGATATATACCGTATCTCATAAATATGAGTTCAGTATTTATGTCTAGTCCAACTTCCTTACATTTACTCTAACCAGGGAGCCCAGAGGTAAATTACACAGTGACAGCAAAATGACTAGCACAAAGCAGGATCAAATGTTATCATCATACATCACTGGAGATGCCCCCATCTATGCAGGATGATTACTTTTCCTCCTGACCACAGCTTTCAGTTCCAAAATGTGTTACACTGTTTAAATGCTTTCACTCTTGTCAGCAGGCTTGGCAACAGGCAAGAGCTTCCTGGGTAAGCCAGTGAAGCCCTCAAGAGGGAGCGGATCCAAGGCAGAGGGAACATGGTGCTACTACATTGTCTCCACACTATGACAATGATACACGACATTACTTTGTATGTAGGCTAACCTGCCCAAAGTTAGCCTAAATGTGAGCAAGTACAGAGCCTTCTGTGCACTAGGAGTGGAGGACCAAAGTGGAGGAGACAGAAACATCCTTCTATGTCTTTTTTTTTTTTTTTTAAGAACAGGAGAGAGGGGAGGGAAGGGGCAGAAGGAGAGAGATAATCTTAAGGAGGCTCCACGCCCAGTGCAGAGCCCAATGCAGGGCTCAATCTCACAACCCTAAGATCATGACCTGAGCTCAAATCAAGAGTTGGACGCTTAACCGACTGAGCCACCCAGGCCCCCCTGTGTCATCAGGATCAGTAAATGAAGGAACCATGGTCTCTGTGGTACAAAGGGAACATACCCTATCCAAACTCAAGGAGATGTAAGCACAATGTGCCGTATCACAGGACACAGAGGTTGTAAATTAACAGAAGGATTGGTTATGTTTGGGAAAGACAAAGTTCTTCTTGAAATCACTCCAAGGAATCCATATACGCCCTCAGTCTCCTCCTTCTCATCAGCCTCAGGAAAGTGCTGCAAGAGATCAAGTCATTATTGGATTGTTTTACTAGTTTGGAACCAGACAGGTGAAATCACCAACCCAGGGTTCCAGAGCCATCAACAGTATACCTGAGCTAGAGCACCAGTGCCAACTGACAAGGTAATCACTAGAAGGAGAAAAGGAAAGAGAAAAAGCAGCACACACAGAAGCATTTGAAATAAAGCTCGAAGATGTTCCTTAAGAGACTGCAGGTATTGGGGCGCCTGGGTGGCTCAGTCATTGGGCATCTGCCTTCGGCTCAGGTCATGATCCCAGGGCCCTGGGATCAAGCCCTGCATCAGGCTCCCTGCTCAGCGGGAAGCCTGCTTCTCCCTCTGCCACTCCCCCTGCTTGTGTTCCCTCTCTTGCTGTGTCTCTTGTGTGTCAAATAAATAAATAAAATCTTTTTTACAAAAAGAGAGAGAGAGAGAGACTGTGGGTATTTAGACAGACGTAGGAATGGGGAGCAGGGGCAGCTAAAAGTACAGGAATCTAACCGCCCTTGGCCATGAGTAGAAAGTACACCATAGTCAGTGTTCAAAATGTAAAATCCAAACTCCACACAAAGTACTACAAAGGTGTCCTTTTTCCAGCATCTTGTAGTCACTAGAATATGTATGTTCTTCTATTCTGTGTCCCCAAGCTCTATAAAGACTCCTCAGATGGTTATTGTACTCCTGTGATTTCGGTCGCCTGGGGATTCATAAGGAAGCTGTATCGGGTAAAATCTCTGTGCCACCATTACAAGCACCCGCATAGACAATTTGCTCTGTCAACCCAGAAGCCAGAAGCATTCCTAAAGTAATGCACCATGCTGGCACCAGGGAGACCAACAAAAAGCAGACAGGTCCCTGTCCCCAAGCAGTTGAGAATTCAGTGGAATAAACAGGTAGGACAACAAATTAGGGAGATGAGGCTTCATGGCGTGAGCAGCGCTTGGCTGAGTCCTGACAAAGCAGTGGGGGGCTGCCCAGGCTCGCTGGCCAAGGAAAGGCACCTGCCAGGCTGACCCAGCGGTGTGAACAGGGGCACAGCTGCACAGAAGGCGTGGCGCATCTGGGGACCTCTGGTAACCGGAGCCTCGGTTGGGCAGAAACAGAGATTAAGATCGAATTATGGCCAGGGAGCCAGGCGGCAGCTTATCCTGGAAGCCCCAGCATGCTAAACTAAGTAGTCTGGTTTTCCAAAGATCAACGCATGCGCTCAAGCTGAGTGACTAGGAAAGAATACACACTTTGAGACACTGTGTTACAGACTCTGAGGAATTCTGAAAGGTCATTTATTCTAGGCTAGCCAGCATTAACCCCATTAAGGAGTCCCAGCCACCCCCATGATATACGCCAGGCATGGCTTACAAGAAACGATCGATCACACATGCCTTTCTCACAGAGCTAGCAAACGGCTGAACACTTTTACACACAGTTGTTTCTTTTCTTTCTTTCTTTTTTTTTTTTAGCTGTTCTGACTACAGACATACTTTCATATACAACCACTCTGATGCCCCTCACCTTCCCAGCTTCAAAGATCTTCTTCTTCAACCAAAAGGACCTCATTCTCTCCTGATTTTGGCTCTTAGCATCAACTTATTGCCTCTCCTTGGTCCAACTAACCCTAGAATCACCTTTGCTTGCAAACTTCCTCCACACTGGACCCTCCCCCTAAACACAAACACACAAACATGCACATGCACACGCGTACACACAAATACATTTGCCCTCACAACCAGTCTTATTTCCATTAAAAGCAAGCTCCATACCAAAATCATATGATCTGTCTTATATAAAATATTGGAGAAATAGGCAACACAGCTTCTTTGGTAATTCTTTCCTGTATCAAAGACCCTATACTTTTTATTATAAGTAACCAAGATTCCTTCTGCAATAATTCCAGGACCATTTTTACACCAAGAGACATGCTTGCCTCCATCCTCTGTGTATGAGGCTCTTTATCTACAGATGTTATTAATAGGATTCCTTGATACAATGTGTGTGTGTATGTGTGTGTGTGCACGCCTATATACAGATCGATAAAACCTAATCCAAGAAGACATACAGGGCAAATTTGCCTGAACGCTCCAAACACCAGCCCTCTGGAGATGAACCACAAGTTATATAAGACAAACACAGTGATAGTTAGATTATAAAGTTTGTGATGTTCCCTCCCAGAGCTCACTACTCACTCCATTCAGGTCTCTGCTCAAATGTCCTCTCACCAGAGAGCCCTTCGGGATGGGTCTAAAATAGCAATGCGTACCTTCCACCACCACTCCCATCCCTACGCCCTCTCCCAAGTTTCTATTTCTTCATAGCAGTTATCATTACTTGGCATATGTCCAGTTTTCCTTACATGTTGTATATTGTGGTAGTATACATTTGACTATAGTGTGTCCTCACACTATAGCTTAGGTTTTTTAATTTTTAGTTGTGGTAAAATACATGTAACATAAAATTTACTATCTTAACCATTTTTAACTGTACAGGTCTGTACTGTTAGGTCCATTCAGACTGTTGAGTATTCCAGCTCCAGAACTTTTTCATCTTGCAAAACTGAAGCTCTCTACCCATTAAACAGCACTTCCTTATTTCCCCCCTTTCCACCAGCCCCTGGTAACCACCATTCACTCTCCCTCTGTGAATCTGACTACCTAGGTAACTCATACAAGTAGAATCCTATACCATTTGTTACTTTGTGACTGGCCCATTCCACTTAGCATAATACTATCAAGGCTCACTCACATTACTCAGCCACACTGTATTTTTTTAATGTTGCAGGGACAAGTATCTGTTTTGTTCATTGCTATATTCCTACTGCCTACACCAATCCTTGGCACATAATAGGTGCTCGATAAATATGTTAAATAAATTAATGTTCCTAATACCACTTCCACAGCTCAAATAAAATAAACAAGAAAATGTTTTACAGTAATGGCATTTATTCAGTATCAGAAAATATTTGGAGAAGATTAAATATATTTGGGAGTAGTTTCTTTGATAAGTTCTTAACCAGTCCAAATTGCCCAAATGGCCAGCAACCACTTTTTTTTTAGTTTTGTATTAGATCATGTTTAAAAACATAAAATCTATACGATGCATCAAGGGGAAAATATACTTAGCAGTTAATTTAAGAGTGATATGCTGGCATTTCACTGGTTTTTGTGCTGGATAAATACCAAGGGATCCAAATGAAGACAACTGGCAGAGGACGAAAGACTCACTGTCTGAACTAAGTTGCCAGAAAAAAAATCTTAATGCTCCCTCCTCCCTGAGCAGTTATTGGTTTACTGATTGCCTCAGTGAGAGGGAACTGTTCTTCCCTCCTCACGAAGAGATCCCACATAATGAGTGTTAACAAAATGAACTGCTCCCATTCCTCAAAAACACTTCAGGACGAAGTTGGTTTTGTGAGACATACGGGGGAAAATTCCCAATGCAGAGCAGCAAGCCAATGTCAAAGCTGTTAAAAGTGGCTAGAGGTTGTCATCTATTATGAGCTGTTCAAAAGCTTATTTACGCTATTAAAACCTTAGTTTCCTGCCTTCAAAAAAACAGAAAACTTCCTCCTTTTTACAAAATGGTAACTATCTCTGTCCCCCTTTCAGAGGACTTTAGTAAGTTCTGAAAAAGTCCAAATTCCTAAGCTCGGAATTCAAGGTGCTCTCCAGCCTTGCCCCAGCTGACCTTCCCAGACTTGTCATGTATCATATCATTACCTTTGGTGCTTCCCACGTTTAAGTGAAACTACTCCCACTTCTCAGAAACTACCCGTGCCTTGCTGTCTCTATGCCTAATTCTAACAGGTAAATTCTTCCCTCCCATATCAGCTTTGCCTCCCTTCTATTTCCCATCCATCCACATTTTAGAACTTAACAATGCTTCCAGTCCCGCTGCCCCCACCGGTCTGCATTCAGGCAAATGTGCGTTTACCCAGCTCCCACTACGAGCCAACATGGGTAGCAGCTGGGAGAGCAGGGTGAACTAAAGAGGAAAGGCACATGCCATTCCTCGTCTCCCGAAGCATCCCTCCCTCAGCTGGACGTGGTATCTCCTTCTCCCGGCTCCTGCGAAACATCTTCTACCTTGATTTAGATTTATTTACACATACTCCTCGTTTCCCCCAAAGCAAAAGCTCTCAGCAGACAGCTTTATGATTTGTCTTGGAAAATCTAATACGGTGTTTTATACATACTCACTTGGCAACATGGAGAGCAGGAGGTATCTGGGACAGAAAAACCTAAGTGAGAGTCACCTTTAATCAAACCACAAGGGCCTTGGTATTCACACCCACAGAACATGAATACTATAATTTACCTCTCTCAGAGGAAGTAAGCATCAAATGAAGTAACATATGGGATGCTCATGGAAACTAAGTCCCCTATAACTCTTCAGAGAAAGCAGCATCATATAAACCAAATGTATTATTTTAGCCATCATGATTGCTTTTCACTGGTTCTACAAATAGGCTATGCCATGGATAGTGTTATTTTATTTCAAATATTCTAGTTGTGACAACATGAATTCCTGTGTTCTCCTTATTAGGGGGACTTACGACTCTATAAACAACTTTAAAAATACCAGGAGGTCATCTTCATTATATCCCTACGAGTGGAAAGAATCCATTAAAACAACAATGGTTAACCTGCTGGCCCACTCAACTGGGAATTTGTTCCCCTTTTTTAAAAAGGCAAAGGTGGGGAGAGCAAAGAGGCAAAGTTCAGAATGTCACAAAAAAAGTTATTATCATTAGAAATCTGCTTTAAAGGAAATGCCACTTAAGGTAAATATTCCGTTACATCATATCATGTTCATAAAAATGAATTTATTCTAGAATCTCAAGAGTACTTCCTTTGGATATCATCCTCATTCAGACCTCACAGTCAGTGGAAGTCATACCTTAGATTTCTCCAACTGGGGGTGCTTGCCTAGCTGAGTCAAGGCGTTGATCTTAGGGTTGTGAGTTTGAGCCCCATGTTAAGTGTGGAGATTACTTAAAAATAAAATCTTAAAAAAAAAAAGATTTCCCCAACTGAATACTCAAGAACAGAGACTATGTGCTTAATCGTCATGAAAAATACACCTGCCTCTCACATCTAAACAGCCCAGACTCACCATCACCATAGACCAGAAAGACAACCACAGAAGGAACACAAAAAAAGGAAGAAATGAGTATCACCCCTGTGTCTGCTACAGAACCACCCTCTGTATACCCATTATTACCTGTTTTGTGTGGCCAGTGACCTGAACCCAACAGGATCTAAAACCAGAACATGCCCAATGGCCATGATGACGCCAGGACTCCAACCCAGGGCTGCTGGTCTCTGAGCTGTCCATTCTCTATCAGACCACCCGTCCTTCCCACAAAACCGAACTCCACAAGGTCCTTCACCTGTGTCCCTCCTATACATTGTGGTCAGACGCCAGGAAATTAAGTAAACAGATGACCTAAAGAGATCTAAGTTCTAGTCCCAGCTAACAGACTTGCTGTGTAACTAAGTCAAGCTCCCTTATACCACCACCTAAGTTTCCTTATCAAAAAAATGTTAACAATATTATGTGTCCCACTTCCTTCAAAAAAAAAAAAAAAAAACAACAACACCAAAAACCAACCTATAAATCACCATGGAAATGTTCAAAATTATTTCTGTGTTCTAATTATCAAAATGGATTATTTAGTTAAGCTGCCTTGACTTTGAAGTCCATATGGTTTTCCCAGTATTATTTTGACTCCTTGGAGCACAGTCAGCAAACTGTGCCACTCAGCTCAAACCTGGCCCACCGAAGGTTTTGTACGGGGCCACACCCAGGCTGGTATATATCATCTATGGCTGCTTGCAAAGCCACTGCAGAGCTGAGCAGTTGGACACTGTACAGTTTGTATTGCAAAGTCTCAAGTATTTACTATCTGGCCCTTTACAGAAGTTTGCTAGCCCCCACATCTGACATACCAGAGGCCAAAGAGAGTAGCTAACAAGTCACGATGAATTTTGAATTTGCCCCAAGCTGTTCTATTTTCCATATACATATCTGATTTGCCAAAAGATTTAATATACCATAAGCAAGTATAAATAGAAAAACCACTAAGCTAGAAAGCCACTTTTTTGTAAATAATAAAGCTATATTAAACAAGCTAAGTCCACAAAGATATAGTTCTAAAAAATGAATTTCTAAAATTTTCTGTATTTCTGAAGAATCATAATCTGTGAGTTCTACAGAATTACCCTTCTTCGAATAAAAAAAAAAAGTAAAACTTCTCCCACAAATTATCCAATATTTGAACTTAAATAAAGAGAAGAGGAAAATAGCTGAGAATATAAATGAAGTATTTCCCAGGACTGCCAATGTGAAACTTTATTACCAAGCCCTCTCTGTCTCTCTCTTTTAAACTACTCTGCCAATCCTTTTGTGGCAGAGTTGAGTTCTGGTTTTGAAATTTTTTTGTGTGTAAATAAGTTTGCTCCATTTTATATTGTGAATAGGCTACGTGTATCCTGTTCCTAAACATCTGCTTAAATGCCAGACAGGAAAGTGTGCAGCATGTTTTAACAAGTAGACTTCCTCTGTTTCTCAAAGCCTTCAAATATTTAGTTTCAAAATGAATACACTGGAAGCCAAAAAAATTACCACCCATCCGATTACTTTGTCATTCCTACTGTAAAGATTTATGAAAAATGCAAGGAGGAGGAGGAGGGGCCGACGCTGCTGATGGAGCTGGGAAACACATGCGAGCAAGGAAGGCAATCAAGAAAAGTAAAAGTGGGAAAAAGCCATTAAGCCCGTAACAACCTCCTGGGAGCTGCCTTTTCTCTTCCCCTCATTGTCTACAACCCTCCAGAAAATAGGATTACTTGTTACTCATAAAAAGTCCTAAGATTTTAAAGACAGACTGAATTTCAGAGGTCACTAAGCCTAAGCCATTTATTTTATGGATGAGACCAAACTGAGGTCCAGAAACAGTAAGTGTCACACCCTGTGGATTAGGTAGTGGCAGGACCGGGACCAGAATCTAGATTCCCGATCCGCGGTTCAGCACACCTCCCATGAGGCTCGGCTCTCTGCCCTGCGAAGCGTAATGTGCCACTTGGCACCTACCAGCTAAATTCTTTTTAAAATATGCCCAAACACCCTTATCGTGGCCAGGAAATTCACAATACCCTTTTAAATAGTATCTACGGGCACATGTTTTTTCCAAGTACAGACTATCTAGAATACTGCTTTGACCCCAGAAGGACTAGGAGTCACAATAAAGCAGAATAATCAAAGAGCTAATAAGGACCTCAGGCTGTCCCCTTGTATTTTGTCTTGATGATCATCAGTTTGAAAGAGACACTCTCTCTCCTACCCCCCCAGACACACACACTCAAGACTAAACAGCAATATTCCATAAAAAGACCAGATCTAGCCAGTGTTATTATCTGTCTGACATTTGGGTTATTCTTGTGAGTAACTCATAAAGTAATGTGGGTGTCTGTGATTATTTGAGTACACATGGCAAACCATAATTGGTCAAAAAATAATAAAAGACATTTTTCCGTGACAAAAATACTGTATTGCATGACAACATGGCTGTGTGACAGTGTGACAGCATTCAGTGGACCGCAATACTTTCTCCCTTTACGAAAAAGTAAAAACAACACAAAAATTTTAAAGTAAAAAGCTTTCTTTTCAGTAAGCCACACAGTTCATATTTAAAATAGTTATGAAAGATTAAAAGGTTTGGAGTGCTGACAGTAAGCCACTAGCATTTTTTCCCCTAAATCCCTGTCATATATCAATTTATAATTCTGCCTTTTGATACAGAGCAGAAATGTGGCAAAAGATTCAAGTCCGTATTCCTTTCTACAACTGAAATGCAGTTTTCGACAATTTTTAGAAATTTTTTTAGAACATGACTATTCATCCAGTAAAATTTTTAACTTCATCACCATGATCCACATTTTGTAACATGAGGCAGATCTAATGCAAATTCTCCTTATGACCGGGCAGATAAAAATCTGAAGCTGATCAGTGCAAGTTGTGCACAAGGGTCTTAATCTAAAAAGCGATTTCCTTCTGTCCTATGGATACCTCCCATCGCCATGGGCTGCATAAATGATAGGCACTAAAGGGCAACCGTCTAGCTGCCATTGCTCTGAGAAGCCAAAAAGCAGGTTAACAATTATTCTGAAAGTTAAAGAGCTCACGGAAGCAGCATATTCGGACTCAGAGACAGAAACCCATTCAAGCAGAGAGCAGTGTGAGTAGAGGAGGATGTCTAAACGCTATGCTCTCATACAACTCTATGCAGTAAGGACGGTTAGGGACCGTGGAGGAACTCACCCACTCGGAAGTTCGTGGCCGTCAGGGTGTCAGCAGCATGACCATTCTCACTAATGAGAGTGGTGGTGTTCCCCTTCTCACAGCTGTTCTGACAGCTGCCCTTGGTGCAGGTCACTTTACAGATGCTCGGAGTAAAGACCACCTTGATGCGGCCAGTGTGGTTACTCACTAGGAGCGGAGGCAAGGAGAAAAAGAACAACAAACACATCAGCTTAGTATCCATGAACGTGCCTTGGAAGGTTTTTTTAAAAAAAAGGAAAAAAAAGAAAGGAGAGGAGAGGGGGGACGAGAGAGCCCACAACCCGACAGGTTTAAGGAAAGAGGGAAGCCTTTAGTGCGCGCTGCTCTGTATCCAGTGGTGTCTCTGAAACAGGAGTAGGAAGCTTAGCAAACAGAACTCTGGGATGCACTCCAAAACCACATTTGAAGTCGAGTCACTGGAGTGGGATTACTAACCACAATGCTGCACTTTATTCACGGGCAGACAAAGAGCACTACGGAGGGCACGACATGAAAGAGCCAACCCTGACAGGCAGATGTAATGCAAAGAGGTTGGCCATGCACCTCGTGGTGAATAAACTCCTGTGTCCTCAACTTGCATACTTTCCCGGTTTCTCCACTTATTAAGTCACTATTTGCAGTCCGACCCCTGGAAATGTTTTAGGCATGCGGCATGTCTGAAAACATCTGTCTCAAATCTCCTGGCACTCTCAGCTGAAGTGATCAAATCCTGTGATGCAGCTGTGGGAGCCCAGTTCTTTTTCACAACTCTGGGGCATTATTTCTCCACATTAATTTATACAACCTGTATTTTGTTTTACTGTAAACAGGGTCCGTCTAAGAAAACGGGAGGCCAGGTCACGAGGCTCAAGGGCTGCCTCTGTTCAAGGACCATCCTGGAGTCCTCGCTGCGCCTCTTCATAGGCCACCTCAGGCAGGTTATTTCCTGCATTCGCGTGGCCCTCTCCTTAAAACCAAATGCTATAACCTGACTGCACAGCAGAGGCAGCAGAGGATCACAAAATGGGCACAGATCTCGCAGTCAGACTCTGGCTTATAAACCTGGCTCAACCGAGGTGTGACTTTGCACATGTCATTTCACCTTTTCTACAAAACATGAGAGAATTGCAGCTGATGTTTTCGAGCTAGTTCTAACTTTCAATGTCTCTATCAGGGGTCAGCAAACTGCAGCCCAGGGATCAAATCTGGCCCTCTGCCTGCTTTTATAAATAAAGTTTTATTGGAACACAGCCACACTTCCTCCTTTACATATTCACTATGGCTGCTTTTGTGCTGCAATAGCGGAGCTGCACAGAGGATGTCTGAGCTCACCCAGAACTGCCATTCATGGCCAAGTCCCAATCTAGACTCTATGACAAAGTGCAATACAGAAACTCTAGTCTGACTTCTACGTCTATGATATGTCCCCAACCAGCTTGTTCCTCTTTCCAGGAGCCTAGGCAGAAAGCAAAGACAGTAGCAGCAACTGGAGAGACAGATGGTCCATCTCTGAGACTAAGGATGGCAGGAAGTAGTACCCTTCCTATTACCACTGTGTTACTTTAGAAGCCAAGGAGAGACTAGCTCTGGGTCAGCCTTTCTGTGGCCATCCCCTGACTACCAGAAGCAATTCTGCCCCTTTATACTGCCTCGGTCTGACCAAGATTATATTTTCAGGAAATCACCCAAGAGGCCTCTACAGGCCCTCAACAAAATAACTGTGGTCAGATCTGAGCTTGGAAACAAAAAACCTTAACAACAACAACAACAACATTAGAATTTCAAAGCTGGAACTGGGGTCTCAAAGGTCCTCTGACACAACATTATTTAAACATCTCTAGTGACAGGTTGTTCATTATCCACTAAGATAGCACATTCTAGTTATAAGCCATTCCTAGCAAGTGCTCTTCCTCCTTGAGCTCAAGTGTGGCAGTTGCACCCATTAATCCTGACTCTGCTCCCCATGGTTTCACAATCTAACAATGCCTCTTCCACATGATTGCCCTTCAACTCCTCAAAGAGAACTACCAAGTAAGCAAAGAAAACTCAAGTTAGCAGGAACTTGAAGAGATCAGCTTGGGTTGGCCCTCTCACTTAACAGAAGAAAACAGTTCTTCCAGAAGAGAAATAGCCTCTGTTCTTTTCAAATGTTTTTCCAAGACGATTTCCCATTCTTATTCAGTGGTTCTAACACAAGAGATCAGGACACATAGCGTGAAGTGGGGAGATATCCTAGGGGTCAACCGGATCTTCCAGCACCTTGCAAAATGGCATCTAGAAACTTTTTCTACAATGGGCCAAATAATAAATATTTTAAGGCTATAGACCTGATGGACTCTGTTGGCAACTACTTAACTCTCTTGTGGTAGCAGGAAAGCAGACTGTCAAAAACAGTATGTAAATGAATGGTTGTGGCTGTGTTCCAATAAAACTTTATTTATTTATTTATTTTTAAGATTTTATTTACTTATTCGAGAGAGAGAATGAGAGATAGAGAGCACGAGAGGGAAGAGGGTCAGAGGGAGAAGCAGACTCCCTGCTGAGCAGAGCGCCTGATGCAGGACTCGATCCCGGGACTCCAGGATCATGACCTGAGCCGAAGGCAGTCACTTAACCAACTGAGCCACCCAGGTGCCCTAAAACTTTATTTAAAGAAACAGTTTGCCAACCACTGCTTTGAATGCTTATACATCTAAAATTTTTGAGTGTACCCAGAAATTTAAAAAACTACAATAGGATGTTAATTCCACAATCAGGCAAAATTCATATAGTTCAACTTCTTTTTCTTTTACAGTAGCACACACGCTCACACACAAACCAGCTCACACTCAAAATTGTCAGACTATGCTTACAAATATCTTGAGAATACTTTGTGTATCTAAGTGTGTGGAGCCTATTTAAAAAAAGAGAGATACAACATCATCCCACTTCAAAAGAACATAAACTTCTATTTTTTCTGGCTCTTGGTAAAATAATGAAATTAGAAATGGTGTGCCAACTATTTTGTCTTCTCTGGCATTAACTCATGGCACCAGCAGCTGCCATGCAGATGCTCAGACTGTCACCTAAATTATGCTCACTTAGGCGAAGAGAGACATCCAAAGAAAGCAAGCACTTAATCATTATTCGCATTTCACCTCTCAGCTACAGTAGTCACTTTATAGGCATTCGAGATTCTCCGGGTCTATTGTTTTTAAAAACTTATTCTATTTCTTAGCCAAAAAAATTTTTTTTGGCCTGGAATCATTTGTATTTTCAAAAGGCGGAGACAGTTTCATATGACTTAATTCCGATTTTTATGATGTTCACATCTTCTTGGAAGAAGACACACTTATTTCATATTTCCCTTTGTGTTTTACTAACATTCTGCTATAAAGTAGTCTAATTCTAAAGCAGACACATAATCTCAGCGGGTCCTCTTGTCTTCACAAAGCATTGACTTCTTCATTACAATTAGCTTTTTTTTTCCACATCCATCTCCCAATCAGTATTGAAAAACTCCCAACTTCTTTTGACACTAGGTGGTCATTTGTAGCTCTCACAGGATCTCCGTAAATATTAAATGGGTTAGAAAATACACTCTCCCATCCCCTTGTAAAAATCATTTCTATGTATCTACTAGGGTATCATGTAGAGTTTAACCTTCAAGGTACCCAAGAGTAATATAAAGTGCTCCGAGTTTCAAATTCCTCACATGTGACGAGCTCAAGACACCACTCATCTGTTAAGAGTTTGGTGGGAATTCACCAACAGTGGCAGTGAACTTTCCTCCAGAGACTCCTTGGTCTGTAAGAGGCATCTTCCTCAAATGCTTTGAGTGAACTAATACTCAAGAACCCCACATGCCTGCATACAGGAGGTACCTAATAAAGGTAGAATACATGAAGTGACCCCAAGGAAGACAGTCGAACCCCATGGAGATCATGAAGTCACAGGATGCTGGAGACCATTCTGCTCTAAGGCCTTCCTTCACTGGTGAGGAGACTGAAGCCCATGGCGAAATCAGCGGTCAAAGACCACCCCTGGAGTGCTAATAGCTGATTAAGAATTACAAATCTGGAGGGGAGCGCCTGGGTGGCTCAGTCGGTTAAGCCTCTACCATTGGCTCAGGTCATGATCTCAGGGTCCTGGGATTGAGCCCCGTGTCGGGCTCCCTGCTCCGCGGGGAGTCTGCTCCTCCCTCTCCCTCTGCCCCCATCTTGTGCTCTCTCTCACTCACTTTCTCTCTCAAAGAAATAAATAAAATCTTAAAAAAAGAAAAAAAAAAGAAGTACAAATCTGGAAAGCAAAAGTCAGGTCAGTCAGGAGTTAACAGGAAAACTGCTGGCAGAGCCTTCATGCTTGGTCCCTCTGACGAAAAAAATGTAATTTTTAGATCCCCGTGGGTAAATCAGCCCCAGAAATCTGAAGCAAGTGCTTTCAAACCTTGCATTTTCGAGGCCTTGGCTAGTGTGCTCACTTCGGCAGCACATATACTAGAGGCCTTGGCTAGAAACATAGATTGCCTGGAGCCATGTAGCACCTCCAGCAGGCCTCCCAGTCAGTCCGTCAGTCAAGACACTCAAGAGTCAACATCCTGTCTGCAGGGTCTACCAGACCCTGTGCGAATTTCAACCTCCAAGAAGAGGCACTGGCACATGCTTTAAAACAAACCACAGACATTCAGAGCGTATGGTGAATGGGATGGAAGTGAAGCCGATATCCTCCCAATAGGAAAAGTTTTCACTTCAGCTTCCCGATCATTAACAACGGAGAAAAACCCAAAAATGTGAAAATGGTTCTTGACAAATAGACTTCAGTCTAGAGAAGAGCCCAGCTACCATCTTTCAGTCATTAGCCCAGGATGGGACCAAAAGTGAAGGCAGCCAAAGAAATAAATAGCACAAGTTCAAGACCCACATCAGATGTCATGCACAAATACAGTCTCCTCCACATTTATCCAGAAGGCTGTGATAGCACATCGGCATTCAACCAACTTAAACAAGAGCGACCAACTAGCACAGACAATATCCTCGGTGAAGGAGAAGCACCTCCTCTGTGGTTAAAAGCCATCACCCTACCCATTAACTGAGGCTGCTTAAAAGAGACTTCGAAGCTCATTCAATACACAGGTCACATGTGAGGAACGGGGCAAATAGCTCATTCTCCTGCTGCAGTCCACTGCTTGCCCAAAGGCCAAGAATTCTTTGAAGGACAAATCAGAAAAGTATTAAATAATGCTTCGAATAACAGGAGTTCATTGTTCTGCTCTCCAGGCTTGCTTAACTCCTCGTGGACTATTAAAATAATTCCCACAGAATACCGTGTTCCTCGAGAAACGTGCCGTGCAAACAAACTAGTATGAGATCTATTACTTCACCGCGTGGCTCCAGTCCTGGAACAGATTTCTAGTTGTCATGTGAGCACCTCCTCAGATAAGACTCTAGGAGTTACATTCCAGGACCATCTCTTGAGGTTCTTTTCCCAGATAGATGTAACAAAATGAAGAAGTAGAGGAAGAACTACATGCTACACAGTTGATACACATTAAAGGAAAGACCATGTGAGTTTCCTCTCCCATTCAATTCTCCAATAATATCCACTCAAGGCAACTATGTCACTTATCTCTCTCACAGGTATATACAAGATTTCCTTTCCTTTTTATACATTTAAGGAGATAAACTCTTCTTTGCCTTTCTATGGGTCCATTAAATCATTTAATGTAAGAGTCAGTTTCTGGACACATTCTGAGTTCCTTACAGAATTGCCTACCACTCATCAAAAACCAGGTATCAACTATACACTATGTGTGAATACAATCCCCAAAATATCCACTTGGGCAGACATGTAGCAGCAACCTAGTCACGCACTCTCTTGTATGACCTCACTCCCTGATTCACTAAGAAAATAAAAGCTCTAAAGACCCAGGCCTGCCAACTTACCTGGATCCACAGCTGTCCTGCCTCCCTCTGACCAAGGATGGGGTTCTAGCTAAAGCCAAGCCCCGCACCCCCCCATTTCCCCTGGCTAAAGTAATGGATCCCTTCCTCTCTTACAGACTCAAAGACTTGCTCTCTTCTCATCTGTGTTCGCATGCAAACATGTTGCACTCTTGCCCAAATATCAAGAATACCATTCCTTATTGTCTCGATTCCTCTCTACTGCAGGTAATGCTCTATTTCTCTGCAGAGAACTCCTCAAAAGAGCTGCTCTACTAGCTGTCTCCACTACCTCCCCAACCATTCTTTCTAGAAACTGCTGCAGTTAAGCTGCTGCTGTCCATACTTCACCAAAACTGCCCTTATGAAGGTCACCAGAGTCTACACATTTGACAAAATTCAATGGCAAATTCTCTGGGTCTTTCTTCCTCAAACATTCAGCCTCTCTGACACACAAGGACACTGCTTCATGATACACTTTCTCCACTGGGCTCCTAGGTCACTCTACTCTTTCATGGTTCTCTCCTACCTTGCGGGCCTCTGCTCTTCATGACCCTATCCAGGGGAGGGCCCCAGAGCCTAACAGACACCTCAAACAAAATGTATTCAGAATTAAGCTTTGATTCCTTCCTGTACCCACATACAAATTTGCTCCTCTTCAAGTGTTCCCCCATTTCAGAAAATGACAAGCCTATTCTTGACTGGGGTGGGGGGTTGTCCATCTGAGACTCAATAAAACAGCAAATCCTGTTAGCTCTCTTTCCAGAGGTAACAATTTCTCGCTACTTCCGTGACAAACACTCTGGTACAATCCATCATCATCTTCGGTCTGGTTTATTTCAACAGGCTCCTAAACCAGACTCCCTGCTTTCACCTTTGCCCTCCTGCAATTTATTCTCCTCACAGCGCTCAGGGTATCTTTTCTAATTTATGTCCGTGAGATCATAGCATTCCTTTCAGTGGCTTCCCCTCTCAATCAGAACACAAGCCAAAGGTCTCACAATGGCCAAAGGGGGCGTCCACGGCTGCAACCTCTGACCTCATCTCCCACAACCCTCCTCAACCCATTCACTCTGGCTTCCTTGCTAAACTGGGCATGCTTCTGTCCCAGGCCCTTGCACCTCCACCTAGAACACTCTTCCTCTTCTATATGCAGCTTCCTCCCCCACTTCCTTCAAGATTTCTCCAGAATGTCAGATCATCAGGAGGCCTTTCCTAACAACCTGACATAAAACTGCCAACAGCCCCACACATTACCTATCCCCCATACCTTGCCCTACATTTCCTATTTATTGTACACATACTTTATATATTTGTGTTTGATTATCATCCTGAGAACACAAACTCCATGATAGCAGGAATATATCTGGTCACTATTATATGCCCAACATGTTTTTCATAGTAAGTGCTCAAGAACAGTAACTGAATGAACAAACTAAACTGAAAGAAATTAAATAAATAATATTTAACTGTGGGTTAATTGCCAGTAGTGTTAAAATAGTATAGAATACTCCTATTAAACGTTTAGCCCTAAAACATACTTGCCATATGCTGTATTTGTCAAAGAGAAATGTTTTAGCCATAAAAGTTTCAAATCAAGCGAAAACACAGTTGTTATTCAGGAAACCCTGCAATCATTACAAAACACAGTTTTCCCAAAATCATTAAAACATTACCCAAAAATGGCCAATGACATAAAAAAGTGAAAATTTTCATTTGAACATGCCAATGAGAGAATAACTGAATAAACAGGAAATAGAAATTTCTCAAACACTTTTTCAAAAGAAAAACAATTATTTGCTCCCAAAGTTTCACAACATATTATGCAGAAATCAAACTGACACATGATAGAAACCTCCTTTAATTTTGTAAATAAGAGTTACAGTGATGTGTAAGGAGTTTTTAAACTCATTTTTATTCACTAAGTATCCATCCCCTTTGTCAGGCAAAGAACTAGGAAACTGAAAACACTACTACCGAGATTCTGTGAGCCAGAAATGAATTGCCACTGGGCCATAAAACCCACCCAATAACCCAACCATGTTGGGGGATGCCCATGAGAACAAGCCCCATGTCAGGGCTCAGCACCGAGTCTGCTTGAGAAGCTCTTCCTCTCCCTCCCTGTCAGTCCCTCCCCTGCTCACGCACCTGCGCACACACACTCTCTCACAAACAAACAAACAAACAAACAAACAAACAAATAAAATCTTATGAAATACATGTTGGTTCCCAGCTCAGAGAGACTGGCCAAGAGACTAGCCAGAGATTCACCAACAAAGACAACAGATTTTGTCCCAAATTTCTACAGATTTCAGGAGTCAGGTCTAATATCCTATTTCGTTCAGTCTTTGTTTTACCTTGACTCAAGACATAAAATCTCAGATTGTCACCTAGCCCCTGTCACATTTTCTCAGTCTTCAATCTTGCCCTGCCAACTGGACTCCATGCAACACACCCTGAGACCATGGGCTTTGTTTTCATCCTTCCTTTTTCCTCCTTGGGATTTCTACTCTTTAAATACCAACCATTAAGTTCTTTTCTCTAAAAATATTTTTTAAAAGATTCTATTTTTATCTCTGGAACAAAATCAAATATGTTTGAAGGTGTAATATATTTTACAGTCAGAAGACTAACTTTTCCCCAACAAGTTGCTCATCTAGCAGGATCTGGCCCAGTGTTTGGGGAAAGAAATACAGTCAGTACAAAAAGTGGAAAACCAGCAAAACAACCGATGGCTTTTTGACATTTTCCTATTCTGACCTTTTTTTGTAAAGTAATTCCTTTAACATCCCCTGAGGGGATTCAACCGTCTAGGCATATCTCAGCTAATGCATAAAGAACACCCAGGGAAGTTCAGGACAGGCTCTGGACTGCAGTCCAGGGAAAGAGGTGACCACACTCTAAGGCACCTCAGTCCTGGCATCCTGAACTGTACCAGGCTGTTTCATAGGGGTTCCTTTGACATGACTTTAAAAACTCTCCTGTCTAAAATATATCTGGAAATCTCTGCTCCTAATCTTGAATACCAGGGAACCTACCATTGCCCATCTATCCAGAAGGGATGGTGGCATTTGAAATGCTGTGGCCATTCCCCAGGATTCCTGGGTGGCTCAGTTGGTTCAGTGTCCGACTCTTGGTTTCAGCTCAGGTCATGATCTCATGGGTCATGAGACTGAGCCCCACATCGGGCTCCACACTCAGCAGGGAGATTGAAGATTCTCTCCCTCTGCCCCTCTCTCCACACACACTCTTACACTCTCTCTCTCAAATAAGTAAATTTTAAAGAAAAAAAGAGAGAGAGAAACACATCCCCAAGGAGACAGGATTTAACATAAAAATTTCATAACATAAAAGGAGCAAAGAAGAAGGGGGGGGACTCACTGTACCCATGTTCTCAATTCTGAATTGAGAATGTAATCTACCACCTGGATTTAGAATCCTGACAATTATGGGAACCATACTTGGGGAGGTTTGAGTGAGTTTGTCCAGGGAGTTGTTTTGTTTTGTTTTTTTGGCATCAACTTTCAAGATGCTACTCCGTCTCCCAAGGGAGAAATACCATTTAAAAGATGCATTTTTTCATGTGAAAATCTCTACCTCCCTTAAAAAATCCACACTGGACTTTGCAGCAGCACAGCTAGAGATCTCACACACAGCCATGGGAGGACAGTCTTCCTACAGCTGAGAAGAGAGGACTTCACTGATGTCCCTGAACCCAGAGAACAAGGTGTGGAGCAGTGAACACTTACATGTCTTCTAGCTCTAGTCCTCATACATTCTGGCTAGCTTGTACAGTCTCCTTACAGAAAGCATGGGTTAGATACGCTTCACATGATTCGAATTTTCTGTGCCTTAATTTTGGAACAGAATTAGGTTTTACTTATCCCCACATTTGTTGTTTTTCCAAAGAGAAGTAAATGGAGGCATTTGTTATCAGTCTATCACTCATCATTTCCATAAATAACATCTGTTTGTTTGTATGTGGGGAAGCAAGTCTGACTCAAAAGACAGATTATCTACTGGGCTGTTTGTTTACCAAAGAACAAGTTTCATGACTTATCACAGGCTTGATTAAGTGGGGGCCACTTCTCCTGCAGGTCCCAGATTGTATCTACCATATGCTTTGAGAATTAGGATTCCATATAATTTACGTACCAGTTATGACAAATATTTTTGACAAACATTTCTGACAACATCAAACTCCTTAAAAGAAAGTTGAGATCCTTTCCCATCTAGACCAAATCTAGCCTCACATCCTGCAGCATTCCACAGAGAGCCTGGGCACTAGCCGAACCAAACTGCCCCACGGTCCTCACTCACATGGCCTACTTACTTCACATGTAGTTTTCTCCCCCTGGAAAACCTTTCCTCCTTTTTCTCCACCCCTCATCCTCTTGAACCAACCCACTTAATCTCTCCCTACACAGTTTTCAGCAACCTAGGCATGCCAGATTAGACAGTGCATCTCTCCATTTTCCCCTAGCTTTTAGCACGTAAGTCTATTTACATATATTTTCCTACTTTACCAATCTTCCTTTGGCCTCAAGCAAGCCCAAAAAAACAGTCTGTATTCTTATCCTCCTGCTCTATTTGTAACAAATGTCCCACCTGGTGGTTTTCCTTCTTTGGGAGCAAGAAAAGATAACATGGTGGGAGCGGAGTGCCATGGGAAAGAATGCAGGGGTAGGAAAGGAAGAGAAGTGAATCAAAGGTAGTATGAACTCAGGCGAGGAATACACAGGCACTCCACTGTCTACTGCAAAGGGCAAAGCAGCAACTTTTACTCAAACTAATAACCGGAAGGCACAAAACTTGAAAGGAGCTGAAAGCGATCAGGGTTCCATTGCCTTCGTACGGGGGCATGGAAACTTCCCTCCTACACTACAGGCAGACACAAAGAAGAAAATGATCTATCACACTTTACAAGATTTAAATTCCGCCTGAAAGAAGAAAAAACTCAAAACATAGGGCAGAGACTCTGGAGACCCAAAACTTCCGGTGTCCTGTTGGGAATGAGCTGGCCTGACCAGAAGCAGATACTTCCTGTGCCTCTCAGGAATTCCAATTCAGTCACAGAGGCAATAAAAATCCAGAGCAAAAAAATACTATAATATGAATGCATTTTATTTTAAGAAGCCTTAAGAAAGGTGAAGGTATGAACATTTTTGTAACCGCCAAAACAACTCAAGTTTGGTGGACTCAGTTGAAAGAAAAAATTCTGTTGGAGCAATTGGTTATATAGAATAAAACTGGCATTTTTAACTCTCTGAATTGAGAATTATAGCATCAGAGGTATCTAAGCTTGCAGAATACAGATTCTGTCATTCACTTTTTGTTCCCTTCCCCCACAGCACAAACTTCTCTCTGGCTGTTTTTAAATGACTCCATCAAATGGCCCCAACTACTCTCTCCAAGGGATTACTGCCAAATTCAAGAGAACTCAGCATTAGAAAAGATTTCAGCCTAAATATCCTTTTTCTCAAAGTCATATTCTATCTAGCTTTTATCATGTGATAAATAAAATTGAAAAATGATTAGTCGCCAATAAAAAAAATGAATTACTGATGTGTAATCACACACTGTAAATTTTCCAGCTTTCAGTTAATTCTTTTTGGGTTACTCATTCTCAACTTCCTCTCTCATCAAGATAGTGCCTCTCCTGTTGAACACTGTGATGGTTTTAAAATCCATCCACAAATTCTTTTGAAATCTAATTCTAAATCTAAATACGAGCTGGTCTTAGCAACTCATGTCTTAAGAACAGAATAAACAGAAGTGATGGTTTCAGCTTCAGAGACTAGATCACAAAAGGCAGTTTCTGTCTTGGGCTCTCTCTCTCCAGTCACTCATTCTGGAGGGGGGAAGCCAGCTCCATGTCATGAGAATACTTAAGGGGCCCATAGAGTGGCCCACATGGCAGAGAACCAAAGTCTCCTGCCAAATGCCATGTGAGTGAGCCACCCTGAGAGTGAATCTTCCAGCCCCAGGCAAGCCTTCAGATGTCTGCAGCCCCTGCTGATACCCTGACAGCAACTTCATGACAGAATCGGAGCCAAAACCAATCAGCTAAGGTATTTCTGAATTTCTGAGGCACAGAAAGTCTAAGATAATGTTTGTTGCTTTAAACCACTAAGGTTTGGGTTAATTTGTTACACGTTAAAGTATAAACACACAGACGCACACTTCACTGCTCTTCTTCTTCCCTAGATTCTGAGGACACAGAAGCTGAATTTATGGACCTTTCTATATGTACACAGCACTGTCTGCATAACTGATGGGCTCATGAAACATGTACTGAGTCCCTAACTAAGCTATGGAGCTCACATGCACACCACAGTCATTTAAATAATACTCACCCCTTTGCAGACTAGGAAACTACAGAGATGTTCATCAGAAACCTGACCAAGGTCATTTTGTTAGGAAACGGTAGAGCTGGGATTTCAGCACAAGCCTTCACTCTTTCCTCACTACCCAATGCCTCTCCTACACTTCCAATGAGCATTTACTATAAAAACTACAGGATAACCAGCACCTGGGAAGGCTGGAGCAAGGGAGGGAAACAAACAGATTGAGCACATAATATGTGTTTGGCAGTATGTTACGTTTCATATCCCTTACCTCATTTCATTCTTACGACAGACCTATGGGAATAAGTGCTAAGATGTGTATTTGACAGAGAAACCAATATTCAGAGTTTCGATGGAATAGAAGACAGTGAAGCGAGTCACAGGCTCCACCCTGCAGGATCTTGCAAACTAGAGTGGGGACAAAGAGACACACGGAATAATGCTACCTGACCCATCTGCCTAGTGAGACCGTGGCAGGGGCCACATGAAATAATCTGTATGGATGTGATTCATAACCTGTTAAACACTATGCAAACCCAAGAGGCTATCATTACACGTGGTCAGCTCTTGGTGGAGCAACTGTGAGGGAAAGCTCAAACTAGTGGTGACATTTACCCCATGATATATCATACAGCAAAACCCACAAGAGCTGCTAAATATGGAAAATTTCATCTCAAGATGTTTGTTTTATCATAATTATTATTTAAGACTCTAGAATAAAGTTCCACTGTGGACTTTGATTGCTACATAATTTCCAGATAAGATCTGATTGCTTGACTTGGTTTGAAAGGTATCAAAATGGATTTCAATGAATAACAGACACCCATTGATTAGAATAGCTTATTTTGCCTAATTTGAATAATTAAGTTAAACAATTCTTACCAGAAACTCTAAGTTTAGGTCATTTTTAAGTGATACTGTCATTAAAGCCCTACATATAATAATAAAGCTGACAGACTTTTTTTTTAATGTCGTCAAATTTGGCTTTGCATTCACTTAAAAATAACACATAAAGAGCTAGAGTTGTACTCTTTTTTTTCCATCGTTACTACTGAAGTATTCTTGAAACAGTGTTACATTCACTTCAGGTGTAGGACAGAGATCCAACCACTAGAGACATTATGCTGTGCTCATCACAAGTGTAGCTACCATCTGGCACCGTTATCAGGTAAAGCGAAACTCTTCCCAATGAGTAAGATTGCTTTTGGCAATTTTTAACTCATCATAGTTTTGTCTCCTAATAAACTTACATGAATATACATGTAGGGTAAATTTTAAACAGTCAATGTACTAATATTATAATGTAACACATTGACTTAATGCACGTCAGGCTCTTAGTACAGTGGCTGACATATACTAAGCCAAATAGATGAGGAAAAAGAGGAAGATGGAATCTGCATAGTGCCACTGGTGGGAACAAATGAGCTTATGTCCAAATTTCCTAATTACCTGATGTTCAGAGACAAGAATATAATTTCCAATACCTTCAGCAGGTTTTTAAATATATATATTATATGTTCTTGAGGTATATTAAGGTGTGTTTTGGAAACTGGGATCTCTGACAAGAAACATTATGAATCACTTTCTCCACTAAGAGTCTTTTTAAAACTTAAAAAAAAAAAGAGGTATCTAATTTTGCTCTATTTCCATGTTCAAGACATGGCAGAACATGCCTGACAGGTATTTGCACACACACCCCACTGTGGATGCCTGAAAACCCATACCAGAAAAAGATGACTAGGAGGCATGACGGGATTTCGGGGTCTTATTGGAAAGGTTCCTGTCTATACTCACTAATGAACTGAAGTTGGACATTCTCCATTCCATGTGAGCAAGAATTCGAGAGCTGAAAACATTTCTATTAAAAATCCAAATGGGTACTGAGATATAAATTTGGTAAAACCACAGGCCCTATGAAACCCCAGGCCAGGCAGAACAATTCTGAGTGCTCAGTGGTCTTGGAGAACATATGTAGCTGACCCCACTCACCTGTCTGTGCATCTCCCAATACCCCAAGCTTTCGCAGGAATAAGAGAATATAGACGGACTAAGGGAGTGAAGAAGAGTAAAGCAGCTGGGTTATCCTTCTCTGAAAGACAGTCTTTGGTGCTCTGAGACATCAAGACATGCAGCTATCAAAGGGAAGGGTTCAAACAGAATGTGTGCTAGCTGGGGTCTCTACCTACAATACAATGGGGGGGCGTGTGTTGCACACACTCTCAAGTGATGGGATTGTGCAATAGAGCTGTGCTCAGCAACATGGGAGATGCAAGTCTCAAGACAACCCAGAACAGCCTGCCACATAGGCCAGACCTAATGGAGACTAGAATATACTTCAGTAAGTGGGAATACATTAAGAATTCATAGTACTTTCAGCAACCCATTATATGTTGCCCTATATCCAGAAAATGCTTTTCAGAAAATGCCGTTAGACTTCATTCTCGGACCCAACATTAACATGACACAAAGCTTCTCCTGGCTGTTTATGCTTCTACTTTGTATTCTACTTCTGTTCCAGTCGCTTACTGTTCACCTCTAACTTACAAATTCCTTGAAAAATTCTGGTCAATCTTACTTCATCAGTGTCATCCCTCTTAGGGAATGCTCTTCTGTCGGGCCACCTTACAGCAGCTGGCTAACTCAGGTTGGTTTTCTTGGGTCAAGTGCCTACCCATCTTCTAGTCCACTGTGGCAAGAGGGTGAGGTCACCCAGAGCAGCATTTTTACCTGTATGTATCCTAGCTGATTAAAACAGTATCATCTGCTCTGAGACCAACAACTGTCCAGATTGTCTTAAAAAGTCCCTCTTCTGCCCTGCTAAGGTAATCTAAGAAAAACAGAAGTCAAAGGAACTGGCATGTCAGCAGACCAGATCCATAGGGTTTTCACGGTACAAGGAAGAGTGGAACCCTACAACTCTAAGCTCTGAAATGGTACACTGTCATTCCACCCACACTCCATTACTAAGAGCAAGTCACAGAGCCAAGTTCCAAGTCAATGGGGTAGCAAAGTCCTCTATGCCCACAAGGAAGCCATGGTGAGGAGGAGGAGGGAAGAAAGAATTACATGTAAATAAGATCTACATTTTTATTATTTATTCTGGGATGAAAAAAATGTCATGGAGAAAAGTTAAACAGGACAGGAAAATAGTAACAAAATATACGTGCCTCCCTCTCTCCCTGTAAAAACAAACTAAAGCACACTTAAATCGTGCTTTGTTTTTGTTAAATATCTAGAGTTACAAACACAAAGAAAAAGACCTTTGGACCAGATAGCATCTACCTAACTGAATTACCAAAGGTGGCAAAATATTTCTGAATGACGAATAAAGGGGAAAAAAACATCAAAAGATTTTGTTTGGGGAGTGTTATTCGGGAGCCCTCCAAAGCCAAGCAGAGCCTCCTTCAGCGGCTCTTCGGGGCACGGACACTGAACGCGTGGGAGGAAGAGCTCCGCTTTCTGCGGCGTCGGAGGCAGGCAGTGGCCAGCATGAGATGCACCTGTAGCCGGTAAGTGGGCTTCATTAAAACAAACAGCACAGGGGCGCCTGGGTGACTCAGTCGTTAAGCGTCTGCCTTCGGCTCAGGTCATGATCCCAGGGTCCTGGAATCAAGCCCCGCCTTGGGCGCCCTGCTCCGCGGGAAGCCTGCTTCTCCCTCTCTCACTCCCCCTGCTTGTGTTCCCTCTCTCACTGTGTGTCTCTCTGCCAAATAAATAAAATCTTTTAAAAAATTAAAAACAAAAACACAAACACAGCACAGCTGCCTGGTGCGTGAGGCTCCAGGCATCGTTAGCAGCGAGCCCTCGATCCCACGCAAGCAGCCCAGGGGCCATCTACCATAGGGAACCCCATGACCACCGCCCTCCCACCTGCTGTCCAGATTCTTTGCTTCCCCAAAGCTTTCTATGTCTGTTCCTAGGATATAGGGGTTTTGAAATAACTATGAGGTTTTTCACAAGAGCAACCACGGCCTGTTTAAAGTTTTCATTTAGTTAAAAAGCTGGGACCTTGGAAGCGCAAATGGGGGAAGCGCTGTTAGGGCTACGCGTTTTTTTTTTTTAACGGATACTTGTGAGATGGATAATGTAGGTGGCTGCAAAGAAATAACTCTTTAAATAACACATATTTTTATATGTGATTGAACATGTATGTGTATATATGCATATACATACGGCATACATACACATTTTGTGGTTTACTGCTTTCCTGTCAGAAGAAGTACTCAAATATAATCATATTGCAATTACCTCTTAGGGAAGAAAGGTTTCCCTCCCATTCACAGCCGTGTGTGAACTTGTACTTCCTCTGTACGGGAACACAGAAGTTGGGCAACTGGGTTTCAGTAAAGATACATTTCAATTTAAAAGGGGCTAATACTAAGTAAATATCAAAAAATCATGCAGAACTAAAACGGTAGAAAATTACAACACAAACTCTTTAAAGGTCATAAAATGTAAGGGAGGTAAGGAGCTCTTTACCTCAAAGTGGGGAAGACAGACTCAACACAAGGCAGTAATTTTCAATGCTAAGAGGACCCCTCTTTTAAGGGGACTAACCTGAGTAAATACCAATTCTATTTCAATTCCCTTTGGAATATCTCCTTAGCAATATTTTTGTACAATCTCATTTCTGTTGAATCAAAACCATCAATTCAACTTTAACAATGATTATTTCCTAGAAACTATTTTCTTATTCAGAAATAAAATCAAAGCCCTCCGTTTCTGGCAGAGAAATCCAAAGTCTGAGTAGGAACATCTCTTCAAACACAGATTTTTCTCCTCCTAAAACACTATTTTGTACTTTCCAGGCAACCTGTAAATTCATTCGTGGTATTTTCCCCCACCATTATCACAGTTTGATCACAGAATATTCTGGAACCATACAGGATCTATTCCTCAATATCTTGAACTTGGTCTCAACACCCAGAAATATCCTTGGATTACTTTGTTTATTTATTATGAAATCTGGGACGCTTGGGATTGAAACCTCCTTCTCTGGCACGAAAGGCTGCCCATTGGAGAATTTAGATTACATAACCCTTCACTCTAGGTTTCCTCCACTGTTGTTTTTAATATTGCTGGATAAGCTTCCTGGAAGTGTTTATAATCAGTCTATGTCTACCATTTCCCAGTGATCTTCCACTGTGTGTAAGCGATCAAGAGGCAAAGAGAACGTTCATGTTCACCTACCTTCCTAGACTGGGATGTGATCAGACAACTCCTGGATAAAACATACCACCGGCGCTCACCACCCCCAACTGAGGCACAGTGGCCATGGTAAGACTGCACATATAACCCTCTCTACAGCGAGTAATACCCTGCTCTTCAATGGAATATAGATTCTTGAGGGCGTTGGCTCAGCAAAACCCTGGTCCTTCACCCACATTCACTGGAATGTCTTCTCGAGCATCAGTTTGTACCAAGGAATGCTGCGGCTTTGCCATCTAGGCATTTAAGCCAACAAGAACTTTGCCAGAAATTACTGAAGAATAGGTGATATTCTTTTAGCCATCTATAGTGCTAACATCCACACTGACATACAGCTGGAAACTGGCTCAAGGTTCCTTATTCCCACACACAGAGTGGTGTAGGTGACCGAACAGACCAATCAGGAATTTGATTTCATAAGGCAAAAAGCATGGAGTTTTACCACAATTTCTTCTTTAAAGCAGTCTTTTTTTCCCCCCACCTAGTATTTTAAATGCTAAATTGTTTCTTTGTTAGTTTTCATCAGCTTCTTGGAGGATCTAGCTCCTGGCTGGTCCCACTTCCACTTTGTACCCACTGGTTTGTTGTGGGGCCAATCCCAAAGACATTCATTTGCACCTGACCCAACCAAAGGTGGTCTCCACACAGGGAAGGCTGTCAAGGCTGCAGAACGTGCGCCTACGGAATTCTTCTTCCCCTCAAGTGCACTCTCAGTCCATGGGCAGAGCTTGGCCCCAGTGGGGCTCCCATCAATCAGTAATTGTCGGTGAGGGCAACGCAGACACCTGGAGTTGCCAGCACAAGCAATTTCTCCCTCTGCTCTTTCTTTTCTCCCTTCACACTCATATCCTAAAATGAGGCTTGGGTGGTTCTCAGGACCAGATTCTTCTTTACCTGCATTTTCAAACTGCTCCTCCCCTGACAATCTCCCGATAACAATTCATCCCATGCAGAGCAATCTGGCTCTGATTTCCTCATCTCTGCTGATTGCATATACATTTGTGTTTATCCAATAGCTGGTCCAGGGTTTCTCTCCTCTTTTGTGAAGGGCCAACAGATGGAGGATGAATTTGGTCTTTCTCCCCCACATCACCTTCTATCCCATGGTGGGTGCTCTGAGCTATACCGCAGACTCTCTCTGTGATGACTCAGACTGGCACTGGGCATCCAGAGCCTTTTAGTAGTGTTCTTGTCTACCTCCTTGAAGTGGCCGGGGTAAGCAGAACAATCCCGGCCAAACACTGCCTGCCTCCTAACCTTCAGATTTGTTTTGCCAAAGAAAAAACATTGTCATCTCTGAGCTTTTGCAGAAGCACTGCATTCCCACAGTGAAAACAACCAGGAAGTGCATGGTTTTATGGGTAACGTTACTCTTCGCTGTACCAGTCTGCAACCATACACAATCCTCACTCCAAACACAGGGACTTACTTTTTCAAGGGGGAGACATAACCATCAAACCCTGAAATGCTTCCATGCCTTGTTAGGCTTCTTGATGTCACTGGGAACAAAGCCTGGGGGCTCATGCTAGCACATCCAACCACAGTGTCACTAGAAGTACAAAGAGAAGGTCTCGTGGCCAAAGGGTCCATGCTCTTCACCACCTGGGACTGTGGGCTACAGTCAGGCCAGAGCTGGGATGCGGGGGCTCAGGTAGCAAGGCTGCTGGTGTGAGAACAATGGTATCTTTGCCTCCCCCTCTCAGGCCTGACACCTGGCTGCCTGCTCTATCTTTAAATGGGGGGGGGGGGCAGGAATTCCAGGTAGCCTGTGACCGACTGCTGGGCGGTTGCTGAGCTGCCTGCTCTGTTGCAAGGACTGACAGAAGTCAACAGAGACCACAGGATCCAGGGCTAAGGTGGTCCCGGTGCAAGCACGATTATATTTTCTTCTCTCCAGAGGGGCCCAGTGGGGGCTGCGTACCTTCTTCCTGCACCATGGTGGCTGCTTAGTCAAGCAGCAAGGCTTTGCTTAACACTGAAAGTAGTGAGCTTGTCCGAACTTTGGTAACGTGTGTCTGAAAGGCCAGCAATCCATCTCTCTGCCATATTTCAGCACATCAGAGGAAAAACTGCCAATTCTTTTAAGAGTCTGATTTGTATCGGCTTTTAAAACTTTAAAAAGGTAGCATGTAAAAGAGGACATGTGTCTTTCCTGAAATTTAAAATTTAAATGAAAAACTGAAATGAAATTAAATTTAAAATTTAAATGAAATTAAAGTAAATTTAAGTGAAAGTAAACTAAAATTTTAGATGACTTTAAAACATAAATAACCTCTTTAAAAGCAAAGTCCATCTTGACAGGAAAACAACTGGAATTGGCAATGGAAAATCTGATTTAGAGAAGTTTTAATTTCTAAGTACTTCCAAATATTAAAATATAATAGAAAAAGAGACTAAGCAGCTGTATATTTAAGTCAGAGACTGCCCAGTCTTTTAGCTCTTAGGACTCTTTGCATAACCTGCAAACCATTTCAGTTGCATGAATATTTCTGCTCATCCTAAAGATCTCCTTTTTAAGTAAGTCTACCACCTTTCTTAGGAAGCTCTCCAGTACTTATAGCCCTGAAGATAAAAACGTCCTTCCACCACAGATTATAACAGAAATATTCTCCGCTTTTAACATCATCGAGCACCCCACAGTGTTTTTACTACAACAGCAGATAGTCTGGTGTGAATACTCATTAATTACATTCAAGGTCTTTTTCTAGTGAGTTGTGCCAAACTAATCTCTTTTTGCATGAGTTATTTGGGTTTGTTCCTGGGCATATGTTATACTAATAGTCTCGAATGTTTTTTATAAGATGATTTTTCAAATGTTATCAAGTCACTTTAACTTTTCTTCCGCTGGGTTATAAATACTAAAATAAACACAATAGAATTTGGTTTACATACCCAATTTTTTCCTAGAAGTTACCAAGGAAGATACTGGATAAAGGAGACCCCTCAGCCCATACCATACTTAGAGAGAGCCCAAGGAGCTCCATTCCTGGAGGTCATGCTAAGTCTTTTGTAACTACCTATATGGCGCAAAAAAAAAAAAAAATTGTAAGTACTTTAATTTTTTTAACAGGGCTCTTAATATATTCACAGGTCCACAGGTCATACAACCACCATGACTAATCCCACAATACTTATCAACCCAAAAGAAACTCCTTATTCATAAACAATCACTCCCCATTCCCCCTTCTCCTCAACCCCTAGCAATCACTAATCTACTTTCTGTCTGTATGGATTTGCCTATTCTGGACATTTCGTATAACGGAATTATATGTGATCTGAATCCTTTCATGTCTGGATTCCTTCACTCCACATGTTTTCAAGGTTCATTCATGCTGTGGCATGTATTAGTATTCCATTCCTTTTTTATGGCTGAACAACCCCCTTGTCAGATACACCATATTTTGTTTATATATTCATCAGATGAGAGACACTTTGGTTGTTCTCACTTTTTGGTTGTTATGAATAATGCTGCTATGAACATTTGTATACGAGTTTTTGTATGAACATATGTTTTCAATTCTCTTGGATATATACCTAGAAGTGGAAACGCTGGGTCATATAACAACTATGTTTAACTTTTGGAGGACTTCAGGTGATAGTTTAATGTGATTCAGTCTAGCCAGATGGCAGTTACTGGTTCATCCAATAAAAATGTTATTTCTGTCAATATTAAAAGGCTTTCCTTAAACAACCGGGAGTAACATCCATTATTTTCCCAATTGCTGTGTGGCTTGTCGCTCTAACAGTAAAGGAAACTAGATGTATCGGACTAGAGTGGTCTTCTAGTAGTTCATATTTTTCTGGCTGCCTTCAAACTAGTGAAGATTTATCTGAACATGATGGTGAGGAGGGTGGGTTGCCAGGGACAGTGACAATGAAGGACAGCTGGTTATAGACAGGGCCTCTTGGACAGCTTTTAATTCAATGGCTATGATCTAGGTACCTACAGGTCTAAACTCTAGATGTTTTTCATATACTGAGAGACTAAGGCACTAGATCAGCACCTGGCTAACTTGACCACCCATGAGACTAATCTAGCCAGCCACTCAATTTTTTTTTTTTTTACAACCTGCCAGCTAAGAATGATTTTCACATCTTTAAATTGTCACATTTTCAACAGTTATGTAAGAACCTATATGTAACATCCTCACAATGCCAAGCCTGCAGTATTTACTATCAGATCCTTTAAGAGAAAGTTTACAGACCCCTGCTGTAGCTGATAGTCATGCAAATTAAATTCTCTTAAGACCAATGAATAAAGCACCACTATGCTAGAGACAGCCAGTAAGCAGCAAACACCCAACACAGGATGTTAAGCAACCTGGGAAGTGACTCAGAAGGATGGTAAAGCACAGAACCAAGATAGGAAAAAAGCAGTATGTGCACAGTGGTAAGGGATGACGCGTCAGGTCATCAAAACTCTGGGAAATCCTAATAAAATGTTCATTCTTTGCAGCAGAGAACACCTCCCTAGCAACATGATAGTTTGTTTCTCCCTATCTACTTTGCTTTATCTAGAGAGTGCTAGACATAACATATTAACACACTTTGCTTTACTGAACCCATCCTACCCTGCCCCCACCACTGTCATTCTTTTCCTGCTTCTTCTGGCCATTTCTCTCTAGACCTACCGGGCATCAATGGCAAATCCTTATTCACTGGGCTTGTAGGGCTATGGCTCCCCTATTATAAGGTGATTAATTTACATGATGCTTAGAGCTCTAAGTAAGCATCATGGATGCTGTTTGCATGATATTATTATACCTACATTCATTACAGTAGACCACCTTTTTTATCCCAATTCAACAGGGAAAACAACACTTGTCTTTTGCCAACCTCAGTGTTTTCTCTAGTCACCAAAGCTTCCCAAAAGTTACGGCAGTGGACTGTTATGACACTGGTCGCTAAGTCTCTTTCCAAGACATATTATCCCCACCTGCTGGTAATATCTTGTTTTTCTCATGAGTCAGAATTATCTACTCCTAAAATTGGACCTTAAAAGTCTTCAGCAAAATGAGAGGTTCATCTGTTTACATTTGATCTCTTCTATAAAGATAAAATTAAAGACACTAAAAGTTCCTGCTTTTCCTCAGACTTCCTTACTAACTTTCTCTTCCTTTCTGTTACATGTAAGGTGTCCTTGGGGGCTCCTTTCATCTAATGTGAGGCTGATGTGGGGAGACATTACTTTTAGGTTCTTAGTATTACTCGTTCCTCCTTCCTAGTTTTAATCTTTCTATTGTTGTTCTTACTCAATTTTGCTATTTCCATATTCTCATGGTCCTGCCAAATTACCTCTTTTCAAAACTTTCCCATTAGCCTTCCAGCTCTCAACAGAGTTTCGGGCTCAGCAAAAAATAGCCACATTGCCTTTCCTGGCCTTTCTATATGCCTATTTCTGTTAGTTCCTGGGCCTTTTTTTTTTTTTTCTTTTGAACAGCAATTAACTCCTGGGGACTTTGAGCAGAGAACCCCATCACTGTGACTATGTCTTAGTGTGAATTACTATACTAGCTCCCAGCTATGGAAAAACTACATTTAAACAGAAAGGTTGGGAAATTTATGGACAATACAGATAAACTTCTCTCCCTGTTTTTCTAAAATATAATTTCATCTTCTAGAAGACACTTCAACAAAGGTCTGAGAGTTTAAAATACACACACATCGTGGGACCAGTCATTCCAATAACGAATCATCAACAAACCCAAACCAGTCCCGGCTCTAGACTCAATACCAGTGATTCTCAGACCACCTTTTCCTGACACTTCCATAGAGTTCAAAATTCTCTTCCTTACCAGTAAGGTTATAAGCTTCCAAAAACTTTCCTCCCATCACATTCTAATTCTGGAAAGATTCTACGAAATCCCTGATCTATATAAAAACCCAAAGAAATAATAAGTATACCTCTTTGGGGTTATTTTTTAAATTAAGATTAGAAAAATATTATATACTCAGGGATATTCACAAAGAACAGGTTATGAAGCACTTACACCAAAGGGTCTTTAAAAACAAGATGGACACCTCTATTGTTATGCAAATAACTTGAAAGTATCTTGCCAAAAAGACAAGGAGATAATCTATAGGATTTCTCCATTCTTCCCTCTTGAAAATCCCCAGAGCTTGCTGTCCTCATGGGCCCTGTGAATCTCATCACCTTATTGCTCTGGGGAATCCAGCCTCAGGTCACGGAGCAGAATTTTCTCAAAAGATGAAAAATACAAGGTGCAAACCTTACACGAGATACTTTTTCTTAAGTCACCAATTCTAAGGGAAGAGTCAATCACTCTAGAATGGTGACCAATGCAGGGAGGTGGGGATGGGCCCAGGGAATGAAACCCATACAGATACAGACTTCTGAAGGGCCCAACAGTCGTAAAAACTCTGTCTCAGCTCTTTGCACTGTGTTTGGTGGTGAAAGACACTCCTTTTCAACCGAACAACTGGCATTCTCCTCTATTACTTGTGGCTCAGGCAATAAGTCAGTGTGAGACGGAGCAGGAAGCTGCTGGAAGGAGGGCGTGTGTCTAGCTCTCGGCTCTGAATGGTCTGCGCCTCACTCCAGAACGTTTCCTCCAGATGCTGCAAGCAGACACTCCGTAATACCTAAACCACAAATCATCACATTCCCCACCCTTTGAACCCGGGCTTGTCCTTGAGCTTCCCACATAGTGAGATAGTAACCAAGCTGGCCTCGGATACAATCGCTCTTTACAAATTCAGACGAAAACCTGACACACCATCTGCTCCATAGACTAGAAAGTGGACCTCATGTCATAAAAATATCCGCTGGAGGTGAACCTCAGAGAGTAATGCAGGGCATTTCAGACATTTCACAGGGCATGAATCCTGGCTAGCTTACTAAAGAAAATATTTTATCAATGTAAACAGGTCGGGCATACAACTGTATCTAAAAGGAGAACAAGTATGTCTCAGAAATGGAGTCATCTTGCAGAAACAGAATTACAGGCAGGTCACTGCAGATTCTCTGCCAACATCCAAGGAAACTGCCTTTCCTCCAAATAAAGAAAATGGGCCACTGTCTGGTTGTTTGGGGAACCAGGGTGGGTTTGTTGTGTTTGGGTTGTTTTGGTTTTTTTTTACGACTCTGAAGTTTTATCCACTGTGACATATTAAAGCCATCTAAACCAAACAAAGTATTTCCAAACTATGATACTGTAACTTAGAAAAATCATTGACCAGACTATACTCACACTGAAAAGGTGCCGTGACTTGACCCTGCCCGTATCTCGAAGGGAACGAACCTTCAGTGGACTGCTCTCCCGAAATCACCTTCTGCGCTGCAAAGTACTTGGGCTTGAGCACATATTCCTGGGTCTGGCCGTGATGAATCATCACATTCTGTGAGGAAAGGGGTGTCACTCTGGGAAGAACAAAGCCAGGATAGGGAAATTAATTATGGATTTATAAGGCTAAGATGGGAAAAATAAGAAATTAAACTCAAAAGGAAAGAGATTTCGCACAAGGCTCAATTTTTCCTTCAAATACTATAGCTGACCATTTATAACACAAGGAACTAACCACTTACACATAGAAACCTTAACTCAGGGCACCTGGGTGGCTCAGTTGGTTAAGCATCCGACTCCTCGTTTTGGCTCAGGTCATGATCTGGGGGTTGTGAGACTAATCCCTGTATCGGGCTCCACACTCAGCAGAGTCTGTCTCCCTCTCCCCCTCCCCCTAGCTCGTGCACTCTCTCTCTCTGTCTCTCTCTCTCAATAATCTAGAAAAAGAGAGAGAGAGAGAGAGAAAGAAAGAGAGAGAATCCTTAAAAGGGACTCTGCCTCTCTAGTCAAGAAGCATAGGCTAAAGAGGCCACCACAGGTGGATTCTATCACAGGATTCAGAGCAAAGTTACCACAGCCTGTATGCAGAACACAGGACATTTATATGTAAGAAAGACAATGACCTATACATGAGCAGGTACATATATTTAAAAAGTGCATTTGAAATACACTGATAAGTAGGCAGTATTAGAAATGCAAAGAGGGGAAAGGAAGAAGGAAAAACAGAAAGAAGGCTATGCAAGAAATCACGCGCTTGATCAGTTATGCAAAACTAACTCTCAACAGTCAGAGCCTGAAGAGTAAAGGGTGGGACCTTCCTAATGATAGAAGATGGGCAAGCTCTCAGCCTCACCTTCCTAACCTGTACCACAGAACCTCCGTCACACAGGGCAAAGAAAAAATGCTCATAAAAAATCTGAACACACAAAAACTGGAAAAAAAAAGAATTTTTTAAATTATCTTTTGAAATATAATTATGATAAGGAAGAAACATTCAACTTTTTCTAGTTAACATTTAAATATTTTATGCTGTATCTCATAATAACTAAAACCGTACTATTCTGGTTAAATGTTTTACAATGACTAGTTCCTAAGAATAATAACAATGGTAAGAATGACTAATCACAATCTCATTTCTTCAATACCACGAATCAAGAACTCTGGGGACTTCTAAACACAATGACTGTGTATTCACCCTCCGGCCCAACCATTTTCTATGACAGTTCTCTTTTGTTACATGTAATGGAAACTGTTTTTTTAAATAATTTTTTAATTTTAATTCCAGTATATTTAACATACAGTGTTATATTAGTTCTGGGTATTTTATCCAAACAATACAAAAACACTAATTCAAAGGGATACATGCACCCCAATGTTTATAGCCGCATTATCTACAATAGCCAAGATATGGAAGCAGCCCAAGGGTCCATCGATAGATGAATGGACAAAGAAGATGTGGTAATATATACACAATGGAATACTATTCAGCATGTAAAATTTAAAACAATAAACCTTTGCCCAGATTTAGTAATTCCCTGGGGAACAGAACTAAAATCATTAGCTAAGCAAGACTAATAAATAATCAAACAATATAAAGATACACCAATTCCAAAAAATGCTTAATTGCTACCAAAACTGCTGAGACAGAGCATTTTAGCAGCAAACTGGGCCTATGAAAGGTGACCTCTCCAGTAGTAACCTTGAATTTTATCAAATGTGGCACATTAAAGCCATCTAAACCAATCAAAATATTTCCAAACTATGATACATGAACTTGGGAAATGGTTGACTGGGATATAATCACACTGATAAGGTACCCCAAAGCCCCAAAGATTGTCCCTAATGAGGGACTCTAAATGAGAGGAAGAAATGACACTGTGACAGGGGAGTATGAAAGGTCAATTGTCAAGCCACCCAAAACACCACCACACAGTGTCTCCTCAAAAGCAGGAACAGTCCTGAATAAAGTCAGTCTATGTGACTGACTCTAACTGGAGCTGATGAATGAGCTATTCTGCAGGACAAGGCGTCCACGAGAATGAAGGAAGAGGGGGGGATGAAGACTGCTTCCCTCTTAGCAAGTCAGGGACCTCGATCCACCACTCTAAAGCTTGGAGTTGCAGGAAAGCCTAGGAAAATCCACCCTGGACTTGAGTTTTCCCAGACACAATTCCATGAAAGGGTACTCCCTCTATCACTAGACTAATGACTCAAATTGCTAAAAGCCTAAGTAAGGCTTAACGTTGTAAACACTTTTGTTTTGATGATGTAAGTGTTGGTTTGAACGTTAAGTGTGTTTGGTTGGGATTGAGTAGAAAGTGTAACAGCTGGACACATCTGGCGGTGAGTGATAAGAACAAGTCTACTCCATCAGCCTCGTGAAAACAGGAAGCCCTTCTCATCTCCGGGGCAACTCACTCCCCAGCGATGCTGTCATCCTGTCACTATGCTGCTGGCCCCTGCTGGCAGAAGTATTCCTGTTCACGAGAAGACAGCATCCAGCTCTGACCGTTGCCAGGTAGGATGGACTCGGGGTCGGGGCGGGGGGAGATCTGCCTCCTAGTTGAGGTCCTCCCTTCTTTCCCTTCTGAATCAAGGAAGTGAGAGGCACCAAGAAATGAGCTGAAAGCTTACCTATGGGCTCCTTTTCCCAGCACCTCACTGGAAAGTAATGAACAAACAAGGAAGACGGGCTTACCGGGTCTCGAACTTGAGCAACAACCCTCAGCCATCATGGACTTAAGGAAATGAGCAGTGAGTAAATGCCAGTGTAATGGTACTTAAGTCTTAACTGCAGTAGAAGCACCTGCCAAAGTCACAGATTGCAAATATGGAGCTACACCCGAACTGCGCTTCCCTTTCTCCATCACCCTTCCTTTTCCCCAGTGCCAGTGTGTCACCACACAGGAATAGACTGAAGCCACTCTGCATGACAGCCCCACAGAGAAAGAAGCAAAACCATGGATGGCGGCATCACATGGGGCAAACGGAGGAAACTGTGCGATCACTCATTTCACAAATACACGATTTGCATCTTCTCTCTTCCTCCCTTGATGGTTGGCGTCCACTTTGCCCGCTAACGCCATCATCCGTTACAAATGAAAAAGCCTTACAAATACATATCCTCTTTAACTCTTCTCTTTTACCCGAGTATTTCAGGAATAATCTCTCTCCTTTCATTCCAATTGGGATTTTCTCCATTCTTCCCTCCTCCCGGGGCTTGGGGGGAGGGAGGGAGACTCAACTATCACTAGTGAACATCAGGTTTGTCAGAGCATTACAATTTTTTTTTTTAAAGAGAACTAAAGTATTTGAGAAAATTAAGTTAGAAATGAAAACTGTAGGACCTCTGGTTCAAAATGTTTTGGTTTTTGTGTGTTTTTTTTTTTTAGGTACCTATATATCTCACCTTCCTCCAAAGATGCCCTTAAAATTTTAAGGAATAAAAAAAGATTTAATTCAGAGTTGACATTTGGCTGTTACCCAACAGTACAGCCACACTAGTCATTAAAATATGGCAATATTCTGGTCTGATAAAGAGCTGCTATCCCAAGACCTTTAGTGCCCCTCCCTCCTCCCTCCACTGGGTGCCCCCAAGACATACGTCCCTTCAATCCTGTAAATAAGGAGTTAACACTTGGCAGAGCTGGATCCCTAGGTCTCTGTTCCAGCATCCCTTCAGATTAGTCAATACCTGTGCCACACAGGGTACTAAATATGGTTTGTTGTACCCATTAATAAACCCACAAGAGATATTCCAACAAATCTGTAAGATTCAAAGTGGATTGAGAAATGTTGACTGTTGCAGCAGCATGGAGGAAGCCACGGCCTGAAAAATATTCTCCTAATTTCTTTTAGTTCAACCTGCAGTAAGAAGTCCATTTTACTTGAGACCCAATTCACATGTACATATGGGTCTGTGTTTTTATATAACTAAAACAAGTGTTATGAAACAATATTTACCCTTTGCATGTGTAGGACACTTTGAGATTTTTGTCCTCTAATCTGTTTTTTAAGTGACAGTCTTGAACCACTACAGTGATTTCATGACTTCATGACTCCCTAATGGGTTGCAACCAGTAGGCTTAAGGGCACTGGTCAAGAATCACTCTGTGAGGCAAAGGCACAAAGGAGACAATATTCTCTGGGAAACACAGAGGAGGTTTGGACCCGAAACCAAGTAAAGCAAAGGGTGATAAAAAGTAGGGCTGATCACTGGTGCCTTAACTAAAAATCTATATATAAAGGCAGCTATCCTCCCCAACTCTAGCAAACAAAGCATCCAGATGTCAGACTTCTACTCTTCTCAGGGGGAAAAAAAAAAAGAGTACTCTTCTCTAAAAGAATGGAACTAGGTTGTATAAACCACAAAACTTACTGCTCCCTACTCCCAGAGTAAGGCCTTCTTATTCTGGATTCTGGGTTCCCCTAGCTCAAAAGACTGGTCTCCCATTTTTCCCCTAAAAAGAAGCCTGCTGGGAAATCAGGAAGACAGGGAGCTCTGGGAGAATGATGCCAGGGGGAAAAGGAGTCACAAGAATGGAAAATATGGTTATGAATTTTGGAGACACTTGACTATATGGTATAAATGCAACTGTTGGAAAGAAAAATGGAGAATACACTCAAATTTGATGCTAGGAACACTCTCCTTTGAGAAGCATGCATGAGAGCAAAGGACAGACAGAGAGAGAGAAACCCAAGCACTGAGTGGTACATCGACAGACAAAATATTACAAACGCTATAACTGTCAGAAACAACTGGGTTCCCAGCTTTGGTGATATTAATGTACAGAATTAGCTAGAGAAGGTTGGAAGATTCTTGAAGAGGAGGAGAAGGGGAGGGAAGACTGGGAGAGCCACTGCCCTTGCCTTATAAAATGCAGGGTCATCAGATACTATTCATGACCTTGACAGATGACACTGACAGAAGAAGAAATAGAAGCCTAAATGTGCCATTGGGGTGTACACAAGCTATGAAAATGAAATAATGATTTTGAGAGAAAGGGTGGGGAGTAAGATGTGAAGTAAATAAGCTAAATCTTCACCTCCTAGGGCAAGAAGTATTCAGACAATACTTAAAAGGAATAAATGAAGAAATGGCTGGGTGGAGCTAAGGACCCAGAAGGACCCATAGGACTTGATGATTAAATGCAGGACAGCTGGGGACAAAAGGCAAAGGGCTCAAGTGACAAGGAAAGGTTTCGAGCCTGGTTGACTGGACAGGTATTTTTGTTCAAGGCCAAGGGGAAAAGAAACAGCAAAGAAGCATGCTGAGTTATGGCAGGCAGAAGAAAGGGTCAGTCTGTGAGGATGGTGATCATGTTAGAGACAGAACACGGAGCAAGTCTCTGAGGGGCAATTAGGGAAAGCCTCCAAGATGAGGAAAAGTGATGTTCAAAGAGGAGCCAACTTCTTCAAAGGCAAAAATGTTTCAGAAAAAAAGAACACAGAACCACATGGTCTGGAGGACATTCACACGTAAGGGTAGAGACATAAAGAGAAAATGGGGGGGAAATTAGGAGAAAAACAAGAATAACGTGGGTCCAGAAATGATAAATGGAAGAAAGTTCCTAGGAGGAAAGGAGAGAGGACCACCTGCCAACTGCAACAGAAAAAGCAGGGAAAGAAATGAGGAAAGGCCACGCCTGGGTTGGGGAGGTCACTGGCACCATTCACAGTGCGTTTTCAGCAGTGACAGGAGTGTGGCTGCAGTGGGCCATCCATTTGACAGGTGGCGAAAGACAGAAAAGGAAACAGAGGCCGGAGCTTAGGGGAAGAGCTGGCCATCTGAAGACCCGAATCCGTGGAAACCTCTGTATCTTTATAAGCAGCAGGGAAACAATCCCATACAACTTCTTTCCTTAAAAGAAAGGATTAGTCACACTGTTTACACTGCTGCCTTCATAGTGGCAATTTTTGGCACACGTATGGACTAAACTTTTCCATATTTCTACTAGACTCATTATTTGACCTGTGGAACGGGTGGGAGGATCTGGCAAAACACAAGCCCCTTTCCACTTAAGGAAAGAGCTTTGGACCTCACAGAAGGAAACCCCCAACAGGCCATAAAATGTTTCCCACAGAAGGCCAGTCTAACACGATCCAAACCTTTCCCCGATGTGTAGCATACTCAGGTTTATAATCAAGACTAAGAGAAACCAGAAGGGGAAGAAAACAGAGCTAGAGGAGGAAGCCACGAAGGGTCACCTCCAGACTTCCAGGGTCAGTTTCTCCTGACAAAATGCAAGCGATCCTAGGTGACTTGCATGGGTTCCAAACTGTTCAGAAGCAGGGGTACCTGCTACTCAAGGAACAGGCGGTGTGCTCAAGTACAGGAGATGCCAGCTATGGTCTGACGGAGGAAACAGAGTTCTCGAGGCTGATAAGCACAGAGGGAAGGACCAAAAAAAAAGCATACGGCTAAGAAGAGGTCACGAGGCATAATAACACACATGTGAAGGGAGACTAATTTTTGTGGTGAGCCCATTCATACAGAATTATCTTCCAGACCAAGGAAAGGATTAGGAAGTAAAAGGTTGCTGATGACGAGATCAAAGGGCAGCACAGACAGACAGCACAGACAGACTGCCAGTAACAGGATAAGGGAGAGCCGGAGTCTGCCAGAACACACACAGTGAAAGTAAAATGAAACAAGCAAAGACACAGTCTGGAGAACAGAAGGAAAGAAAAGAGTATATGAAAAATCTAAGTGTAGGGGACAGACCAGTAGGGGATTGAGGAAATGAAATGAAAGAAGGTAGATATTGCGGGGGGAGAGGGAAAGCATGGAAATGAAGTAAACTGTGGTGGTCATCATTAATAAACACGGAAAACACATCCAAGTACTTTGGGAACTAATTTTCTTTGGCAAGTGGTTCTTTCCTGGGAGTGATTTTGCCCCCATGGGCATCTGGCAATATCAGAGACATTTTCAAATGTTACAACTCAGAGGTAAGGGGCTCAATCCCGTGGGGAGAAGCCAGGGAGCTACTGAATGTCCTATAACGTACAGGACAGTCCTCCACAAGAAGGAATTACCTGGCCCCAAAAGTCAGTAGGGCCAAGGCTGAAAAACCCTATTCTCAACATGTGCTACTCTCCCCAAACGATTTTAATAGACATGAGTAAAGAGCAAATGGCCTGTAGGAATGGCAATGAAAAGCTTTAGAGGAGATAAAACCTGCACAACCTCCTATGTGTTTTGTAAGCCCTATGAGGCCAGGGACGCAGCCCTGGCCTCAGGTTCCCTGGCCGGAAACCTGCAAGGGGGGCTAGCCTATCACTGAAAATGGTATGGAATAGAGATTTTTAAAAAAATCATTTACTAGAAGCCCTTGCAGGAACAGTACAACATAGAGTTGGGAAGAACTTTTTGTTAAACTACTTAGCAAGGGAAGGGAGTGTGCCATGAAGAGATGGTAGAAAAAGAGCTGCCAAATGCTTTCTAAGGCGGGCGAGTCCAATCGACCATACGTGTTTAGTTATGCCAAGAAGGTCACACGTGTTCGGGGCTTGGTGTGAACCGTCGGGGTAACAGACAAAGCTGAGTGCTGCACCTACAATTTCCCACATCTGCCCTGTCTTCAAATGGTCCTCCACATCTTCTCTAAAGAAATGTCTAATCTGAGGTGTCTCACAACTGGTCCCCGAGAGGGAACCTGTGTCTCCACACAGCCCTGGTTAGTAGATACTCTTCTTTTTCTTTTTCTTTTTTTTAAAGATTTTATTTTTGACAGAGAGAGAGAGAGAGAACACAAGCAGGGGAAGAGCAGAGGGAAAGGGAGAAGCAGACTCCCCGCTGAGCAGGGAGCCTGATGCGGGGCTCGATCCCAGGACCCCGGGATCATGACCTGAGCCGAAGGCAGACGCTTAACCATCTGAGCCACCCAGGTGCCCCTAGGAGATACTCTTCTGAACATGACTGCTACATGAAAACATCCCAGGAATTCTCAACCCATCTAATCCCAAGTTCCTTGAGGAGGGGAAAATATAATCAAAGAGCTGTAATGAAGAGGAAATTTTAAGAAGCAGGGAGGAAAAGGCCTCCCCTTGGAAAGTTTAATAAAATAATCCCAACACTTCGGAAATAAAAAATGAAGTTGGCTGAAATTAAGTGCTTGGGGAAAAAAAAAAAAAGGAAATGGTCTAAACAACTCAATTAAAAACCAGAGCTTGTCAGACTGGTTAGAAAGCAAGACCCAACTACACAGCTGCCTACAACAAACCCACCTTAACTATAAAGACACACATGTTAAAAGCAAAAGAATGAGAAAAGATTTCACATGTTCACGTGAATCAGAACAAATCTGGAGTAGCTAGGACTATGTTAGTAACAGGCAGAGTAGATTTCAGAGCAAAGATTATTACTAAGGATAAAAAGGATCATTCCATAAGGATAAAGGGTCAATTCATCAAGAGGACACCAAGAATCCGAAACAGCTGTGCACTTGATAACAGAGCTTCAAAATATGTGAAGCAAAAATTGTTTTAAAAAAAAAGAGCCATGAGAAACAGATAATTTTGTTTTAGTTCCTGTTTCAATACCCGTTTAAAAAATGGACAAAACAAGCACACGGAAAATCAGTGAGGATATAAAAGACCTAACACTATCAATCAACTTAACCTAATTGACATTCATAGAACACCACACCCAACAACAGCTGAACACATGTTTTTCAAGTGCATACAGAGTATTTACCAAGATAGACCATTTGGGCATATAAAAAGTGTCAGTAATGTTTAAAGGATTTGAGTCATACAAACTATGTTCTCTGGCCATCATGAAATTAAATCAGAAATCAGTAACAGAAAGATCTCTGGAAAATCCTCTAAATATTTGTAAACTAAAAACCAAACTAAATTTGTGAACTTCAAAGCAACCAAAGGATTCACAGAACTAGAACAATCCTAAAATTTGTATGGAACCACAAAAGACTCCAAATAGCCAAAGCAAACTTGAAAACAAAAAGCAAAGCTGGAGGCATCACAATTCTGGACCTTAAGTTATATCACAAAGCTGTAGTGATCAAGACAGTATGGTACTGGCACAAAAACAGACACAAAGATAATGGAACAGAATGGAAAACCCAGAAATAAACGCACAACTGCATGGTCAATTAATCTTCGACAAAGCAGCAAAGAATACCCAATGGAAAAAAGACAGTCTCTTCATCTTCAACAAACGGTGTTGGGAAAAATGGACAGCAACATGGAGAAGAATGAAACTGGGCAACTTCCTTACACCATACACAAAAATAAATCCAAAATGGATAAAAGACCTAAATGTGAGACAGAAAACCATCAAAATCCTAGAGAACACAGACTGTAACCTCTTTGACATCGGCTGTAGCAACTTCTTACTAAACATGTCTCCTGAGGCAAAGGAAACAAAAACAAAAATAGACAATTGGGACTTCATCAAAATAAAAAACTTCTGCACAGCGAAGGAAACAATCGACAAAACTGAAAGGCAACCTACAGAATGGGAGAAGATATTTGCAAATGACATATCTGATAAAAGTTTAGCATCCAAAATCTATAAAGAATTTATCAAACTCAATACCCAAAAAACAAATAATATAGTTAAAAAATGGGCAGAAGACATGAATAGACATTTTTCCAAAGAAGACATACCAATGGCCAACGGACACATTAAAAAAATGCTCAACATCACTGATCATCAAGGAAATACAAATCAAAACTACAAGGAGATACCACCTCACACCTGTCAGAATGGCTCAAAATAAACAACACAAGAAACAACAGGTGTTGGTGAGGATGTAGAGAAAGGGGAACCCTCTTGCCATGTTGGTGGGAACGCAAACTGGTGCAGCCGCTCTGGAAAACAGTATGGAGGTTCCTCAAAAAGTTAAAAATAGAACTACCCTAAGATTCCCTAAGATCCAGCAATTGTGCTACTAAAGAATACAAGAATACAAAAAAAAGTCATTCAAAGGCCTACATGCACCCCAATGTTTACAGATTATTTACAATAGCCAAATTATGGAAAGAGCCCAAATTTCCACTGACTGATGAATGGATAAAGAAGATGTAGCATTTGTGTGGAATATTACTCAGCCACAGAAAAGAATGAAATCTTGTCATCTGCTACAATTGGAATGGAGCTAGAGAATATTATGCTAAGCAAAATCAGTCAGAGAAAGACAAATACCATATGGTTTCACTCATATGTGGAGTTTAAGAAACAAACTTAAACTTTGTTTAAGAAACAAAATACAAGATCATAGAGGGAGAAAAGGGAGACAGACAAACCAAGAAACAGATTCTTAACTAGAGAGAACAAATGGATGGTTACCAGAGGGGAGGTGGGTGGGGGCTGAGTCACACAGGTGATGGGATAAAGGAAGGCACTTGCTGTGACAACTGCTCAAGTGTTATACAGAAGTATCAAATTACTATATTATACACCTGAAACCAATATTACACTGTGTTAACTAACTGGAATTTAAATAAAAAGTTTAAAAAAAAGATAAACAGGTCCTGGGAAATCTAATATATACCATACATATTGCATGGTGGCTATAGTTAATATTATGATATTTGCAAGTCTAAATTTTCTAAGAGGGTTGATTGCAAGTGTTCTCACCACAATAACTTGTGAAGTAATAAACGTTAATTAGCTTGATTGTGTAATTATTTCACAATGTGTATGCATATCAAGCCATCACATTATAGACCTTAAATATGCAAATTTTTGTCAATTTAAAAATAAAAAACCAAAGGATCAAAGAAGAAATCCAAAGAAAAATTCAAAATTATTTTGAACTGAAAAATGAAAACACAACCTATCTAAGTTTATGGGATGCTGCTCAACCATTATCAAGGAGTAAACGTGTAGGGCTAAATACCTGTATTAGAAATGAAGATCTCAAATCAATGGCCTCAGCTTCCACATAGAGAAACTAGAAAAAAAAATGCAACTCAAAATGGAGAGGAAATGAAATAAAGGTCAGGGCAGAAATCAATGAAATACAGAAATAGAGAAAAATCACTAAACCCAAAAGCTGTTTGAGATCAGTGAAACTGATAAAACTAGCTAGACTGATTTTAAAAAACAAGCAAAGAAAGACACAAATTCTATCAGAAATGGGAAGGGTGATGTCACTATAGATCCAAAAGGTCAAAAGGTCTAAGGGAATAATTTGAAGAAGCCCCCATTAGCCAAGGATGAAACAATTTCAGCATTGGTAAGAAAAAGTGATGATTTGAAATATTTCATATGTGTTTAAATACATTCATTCATTTTAAAAAAATCACAAGTGGGGACACCTAGGTGGCTCAGTTGGTTAACGTCTGACTCTTGATCTCAGGGTCATAAGTTCAAGCCCCGAGTTGTTCAAAAAAAAAGAAGACGACGACAAAAAAATCCTAACTCACCTTTGGAAAATGCTGATAATCAACTCGTTTCAAAACTGGTCAATGAAAGGATAGAATCAAGCATAGTATACCCTCATGTGATGGGTATTTTTGTATGTCAACTTGGAGGATACTTTTGGATGAGACTAACGCTTAAGTCACTGCACCAGGTAAACAGATGACCCTTCATAATGTGGGTGAGTTGAAGGCCTCCCTGGCTAACAGCAAACTCTTAGCAGACTGTTTGAAATTTACCTGCACCACTCGTTCTCCTGGGTCTATACCTGGGTCTATTCCCCATCAATAAATCTCTTTACATATACGCGCATCCTTGCTGGTTCTGTTTCTCTGGAGAAGCCTAATATGCCCACTACCTTCCCTATACAAACTGAAGCCCAGTCAAATAATTGAGGAAAGGAAGTAAAAAAGGAACAGGATTAAAACACCATTGTTTGCAAGCCCTTATAAAACGTAGGTGCTGATCACCAATGGCTGCTAACATCACAAAGAGAGACAATGCGTTCTGATAGAAGAGCGGGACCCTACTTATGAAGAAGTCCAATCAAAAATCAAACTCAAATCTGACCAAGCCTCTAGATCTATACACATTTATATGAAATTCAGCGGGGCAGAATACCTGTTAGCATTACAGGGGTACAACAAACAAAATCTATAGGTTCTGCAAGAAATTTCAAGTAAAAAGAGAGGAGTTTAAAAGATTTGAGAAATATAGATCTACTGCAGTGGATGAACATTGTTTCGATCCTGATGTGAACAAGTAGGAAGTACTTATGAAACATTTAGGGAAATTTAAATGCCTGGATTTTTATTGATATTATTTGTTTTGGATAGGCTAATAGTCTTACAGCTACTTATTAAGGGCCCGTATCTTTTACAGACACATGCTGAAACATTTATAGATTGATTTCAGAGGGAGGGAGAGAAGCAGACTGAGTATAAACAAAACAACTAATTTTGGATGGTTAAGCATGAAAACTGCTGCGTGGGTACTGTGAGGTATTTTTATACTATGTTCTCTGTTATTTTTGTGTTTAAACTATTCTATAAGAGTTTACAAAATATAAATATCCTACAACAATTACCTTTTGTGATTTTTTTTAACCTGTATCAAATCACATATTTACAAGTACTCTGAAAAGGAGAAAACACTCTATGAGTAAGATAGCAATGTTACTTATTCACAAAAAGAAAAAAGGAGACCAACAAACACCGAGAGAGGAAAAAAAGGATGAAATGGAAAATTTCAGCAATGCATATCCCCTTTTTCCTCCTATCGCTAATTACAGAGGCTACATGCTAATGAGGCAGATATCCTATCTGCCAAGAATGAGGTAACTATTCAACAGCCCTGAAAAACCCAGAAGACTAAAATCATCAGAACCTTGACCTGGATTAAGTTATTTAGCAAGTAACCATGGAAGGAAATATTGTTAATAACTAAAGTCCTTAGTTTGTCAAAAATGAGCTGGCACATTTGGTTATTTGAGACAATCTCCCTGAACACAAACTAAAAAGGAACTGTCGTCATCGATTTATCTGGACTAATAAGAAAGGCCAGAGGAAACCTAAATACAATCCAAAAAAATTCCAAAATGTAAACAATAAGGCTTCTACCCTCTTGGGAAGCTGCCAACTGCAAGGTTTTTTAATCAAATTTTAGGAATCAAATCCTGACTCTACTACTTACCATGGGAAGGGGAGAATTACCTCAATGTCCTCATTGTAATCTAAGGGTAATAACATCCACCTCACAACATTAACATGAAGGCAAACACAAAATGTGATTTCATTTTTTTTCCTGAAATGTGTGGAAATACCTAGCACAATACCTGACACACCCTCTGGAGTGGTCAATTCTTTCTTTCTCCTCCACTAGGTAAGGAGGACAGCACAAAAACAGAATTTCACCCCTCTGGTTATATTCGAGTTCATATTCAGAAATGACTCAGTATAGTTAAGAGAAAAGCAACATTTGTTTCAAAGTTTTATAAGCAACTTCAGATCTTTTCTTTTAAGACTGTGAGTTCAGAATTTATAGTCCCATTCAGCAACCTTGAGGTCAGTTGTTCATACTGATACACTTAGAAAGGAAAGCCCTCCATGGGCTTGCAACTGTCAAGGAACCCAGCACCACAGCTGCTATGAAATAGAGTTTGGTAGTTCCTCAAACAAATAAACAAACAAAAAAACATAGAATGACTGTATGATCTAGCAATTCCGCTCAAGGTATAAACCCAAAACAACTGAAGGCAAGGTACTCAAAAAGACAACTGTACACCAAAGTTCATTGCAGCATCATTCATAATAGTCAAAAAGGTAGAAACAACCCAAGATATGCCCTTCACAGATGAATGGATCAACAAATTGTGATACATACATACAATGGAATATGATCCAACTCTACAAAGGAATGAAGTTCTGACACATGTTATGATCTTGGAAAATGTTATGCCAAGTGAAATAAGCCAGATTAAAAAGGACAAATTTTGTACAATTTTTATGAGGTACCTAGAATAGGCAAATTTATAGACACAAAGTAGAATGAATAGGGATAAGGGATGAAAGTTTTGTTTAATAGGTACAAAGTTTCTGGTTTGGGGTGAGGAAAGTTTTGGAAACAGTGGTGATAGTTGTACGATGCCCTGAATGTAATTAATGCTAATGAATTATACACTTAAAATGGTTAAAATGGCAAATTTTGTTATCTATGTTTTACCACAATTAGGAAAAAAAAACTTACATAATAAAGATCCCAGATCTATTTAAAAAAAAAAAAATAGCACTACAGTCAGAGAAGAAGGGAGAAGGCAGGTTTCTTAGGCCCTGACCTCCAGCCTCCAGGATTTCTGGTAATACAGCAATAAGACTTGTTCATCTCAGGAAATCCCAAGTATGTTCTTGTCCCCTTTTAGCCAACTGTTTAAGACACCAATTCTACGGTAATGATCAGGTCTATGGTTCCGTCCCCTATATTATCACTTCAATCTTTTTTTCCTCCTGCTTTCTGAAACTCTTTGAGTAGCCACTCCTTGAACACACTGAGATTTCGGCCTCGGCAGGCCTAATGCTTTACATTCTCCAATGACCCTCCTCTTACAGCAATGAAGGAATTAACATCCTGTTTGCCAGACATGGGAAATAACCTCTATCCACTTGCCTAGGAAGACTTTCATACTTAATTGTGCTCATTCTCCAAATTCTTCCTCCCCAGCATTGTGGTTAGCTGTTATATTTATGTGAATTTTTTTAGTCAACTCTCCATCATGGACCCTGGTGGCAGCAGGAAGAGACATTCATGGTTTTTGGGTTTATGCTAACTTCATATACTCCCTCTCATTACCTGTAAACCTGGAAAAATAGAACAAGATAGTGGGAACATGTCAAACACAACTACTCTTTCACTATTTCCCCCTTCCTGATTACCAACATCTTCCTTACACAGAGCTCTTTGAAGGGCATCTAGAGAGTGTCAAGGACAGATGCAATGGGTACAAGGATCCAAGAGCTCACTTCTCCAGGGCAAGGCATTCACAGAATTCAAGGTGGAGGAAGGATCAACAGCACTGAATCAGATTTGGTAAATTAAAATCATACCACTGAATCTGTAAGCCAAGGGTCAGAGTCCTATCCATAAAGCAGAGGGATCTATGAGACAAGCTCCCAAGTCCCCCAGCTCTGAAATTCAGTTATAAACACATCAACAACCCTAACTCCAAAACTGTTCTCTAATCACATTAAGAAATATTTCATATAGGATGTATTTGTTTTTAATGTAGTATACATTTAGGTATCTGTTAAAGTAGAAAGAGAATCTCTCAATATTTTATTTTCCCACATTGAAGCTACATAAAAAAGAAAATTCTTTCAATTTTTAAGGTGAATGCAATAAACTCTGTTTTCCCCAAATGGCCTTGTTTTTTTCTATTACAATTGCTGCTAAACTAGGTCACCTAAGTAATAAATATTGAAAGCATTTAACCAAATTCAAACATCTGTTTCAATCCTCTTTTAGGGCTTGATCCAGCTGAAACAAAATACCCACTGCCGTACAGGACCTGCAAGATCCACGCTGCTGGAAATGTTGGGCTTTTTCCTAAAACCAATATACCTGGTGAAAAAAATATGGCTATTTCAATATGTCTGGAGAACAATGAGTACAAAAGTACATGAGAGGCAGCAAAATCCAACCAAGTAAATCATGCCACACTGGATCTTCCTGTGCAGGACAAAAGAACTCATAAACTTCGGTTGGTACATATCCAACTGAAGGCCTGGCTTGGTAGGTCTATTCAGAGAATGTGATGAAGGAAGTGCCTCTCCAGCTCCCATATACACTAGGAGAGCTTTGCTCTGAGAGTAGCCGCCCCCTTTTCCACTGGAATTTCTAAGCCAATAACTCAAATTTGACTTCAGGGAAAATTATATTGAGTTTAAGAAACAGAAATGGTTTGTATATAAAAAGACTCTTTTATAAAAGACACTAAATACAAGATTAGAAAAAGTATCTGCAAGGCACATAAAAAATAAGGGTATTAGATACAGAGATCTCTTTTAAATTAATGACAAAACTGGTAACCCAACAGGAACAAAACAAAACCTCATAGGAAAATGGACAAGGGATATGAATGGGCAATTTACTGAAGAATAATTTTTTTTTTTTTAAACTAGAAAGAGGGAGGTAGGGACAGAAGGAGAGGGAGAGAGAATCTTAATCAGGCTCCACACCCAGCGCAGAGCCTGACGCAGGGCTCGATCTCATGATCCTGAGATCATGACCTGAGCCGAAATCAAGAGTCAGAACTTAAGTGAGCCACCCAGGTGCACTGAAGGGTAAATCTAAAACACTGTGGCATCCCAACCACACCAGTGATACAAACTTAAAATTGCTTTTGACATCTACTTTGCTAATTTTTTCAAATTAACAAAATTTGAAACAAAAATGACAATTCCTGCTGATAGGAATATAAAGCGGGAAGAGGGTATTCTGAGCATCACTGGTAGAAATATGAATGGTAACAGAATTTGGAAACCAACCTAGAAAAACCTAAATTCAAAATGAACATACCCATTAGGCGAGTAATCACATTCTTTATGATTCACTTACAAGAAATAAAAACGTAGTATGTAAGGATATATTTGACATGTTTACTGAATCGCTGTTTATAATAGCAAAAAAAAAGAAAAAATACCGGAAACAAACTGCCCTTTAGTTAAAGAGTCGTCTAATTAATCAGAACATTGACAATACAGAATATTATAACCATTAAAAGGAATTATATCCATGTTATGGAAGAGTTTCTATGATCTCTTTTAAGTGAGAAGATCATGATTCAGAAACATTTATGTAGTATGTCCCTATGGTTTATTAAAAAATAAAAAAAAAATAGCCAGACATGACTATATGGGCATAAGAAATACAGAAGACTGTCCTCCAGATTGTTATTGGATATATGTGGAAAGCAAGGGGTACTGTTAAAGAGGGCTTAAGTTTTAACAACAAAACCCCATCAGGCAGATTTTGATCACCTAGTTACTTACAGATTCTACAGAATTATGAATAGACATATAGATTAGCTCTGGCTCTTGCTTCCTGGTCCTAGTAGACCAGGTTATCAGCAGGCTCCTCTCCCCTCCTACCCTCTCAGAGTCACCAAGTTAAAAAAAGTAACTCTCACTGGGGCGCCTGGGTGGCTCCGTTAAGCATCTGACTTTTGGTTTCAGCTCAGGTCATAATCTCAGGGTCGTGAGATTGAGCCCCATGGTGGGCTCCCAGCTGGGTGCAGAGTCTTGGGATTCTTTCCCTCTTCTTCTCCCTGCCCCTCCGCATCCACCCCCCGGCTTCTGCACATACACACTCTCTCTCTCTCTCAAATAAATAAATAAAATCTTTAAAAAAAGTAACTCTCAGAAGTTAAATATTTTTGTTTTTATTTAAATTCCAGTTCGTTACCATGTACATAATACTAGTTTCATGTGTACAAAATAGCAGTTCAACACTTCCATACAAGGTGCTCATCACAAGGGCAATCCAACAGATCAATGAAACCAGGACCTAGTTCTTTGAAAACATTAAAATTTATTTTAATCTGCTCGTGCAACTAGTTCCTGTTAATGTGATTAATCTATACCTGCTATCACCACCTCCTTCTCTTTCTTAATCTGAATTTCATATTATCTTCTAAATGCCTGCTCCCAAACAATCCTGTGAGCATGATCCTGTGAATACATGACATTAAAAAACTCTGAAAACTAAAAGCACCATAAAATTGCCATTGATAACTCTCTCATCCTTGTAAGAATAAACTTCATGGATCTCACTATCTTTGAAGTCTCTACAGCACTTGTAATATATATGAAAATGTAAGACTTTAACATCTACATATATAATAAATCCCCATGCTATTATACTCAGTTCCCATCTGGTGTCATTTCCCTTCAGCCAGAAGAACTTCTTCAGAATTTTTTGATGTACCAATCTACAGCAAATGGTCTCCATTCTCATTTTTCTGAAAATATCTTTATTTCACCTTCACTTGTGAAGATTTTTCTTTGAATATAAAATTCCAAGTAGATAACTGGATTTTTCAGCACCTGAAAAATGTTTCACCACTTTATAATTTCCCTTGTTCCTGATGAAAAGTGACCCACCATTTCCATCATTGTTCCACTGTATATATCCTTTTACTCTGTCTCCTTTCCAGATAAATTATCTTTTATCTTTGATTTTCAGCTGTTTTACTCCGAAGTGCCTTAGGTGTGGTTTTCTTTGTATTTACCTTGCTTGAGCCATTAGTTCTTCAAACCTCTTCCCTGCCACATGCTCTCCCTTCTCGCCTTCTGAGATTACATATACATATGTATTAATTTATTTTATCCCAACGGTACTGAGACTTTCCACTTTTCTTTTATCATTTTTCCCTTTTCTCCAGATGGGGTAACTTCCTTTCATCATTGATCTTTATCCTACTTCCACTTTCAGGTTTTCTATTTCTATTAAAATTCCCCATCTGTTGTTTCATTATGACATTTGAAGTTGAAACTATTTACAGGAGCTGCTTTGAAAGTCCTATTGCATGAGTTCCAACATCTCAGTCATCCTGGGGTTGTTTTCTACTGACTGCTTCTTCTCTTGATGGAGTCATATTTCCTTTTCTTTCTCATGATTAGTATATTATGGAAAGAGTATTATGAACATCATGGTGTAGAGACTATCTTGTTCTGAAGAATTTTGGCCAGACAGTTACTTGGCTAGATTCAAACTCCAAATTCTATTTCCCTATGGTGTGCACTGGCTGGAACTCCTCAGTTCCTTCAGCTTTCCAGCTTTTGCATTTCACTGGAAACCGTAGCGTCTCCCCATGGATCAGCCAGGAATTTGGGCAGAGTTTCTATACAGATGTTGGGGCTTCCTCTGCTGTGGCTCTTTCCTTTCCTGGAAGTGTCTGACTCTGCAGTCACTCTGGCAGTCACAAATGCCATTCATCTTCTGACTCGAGTCAGTAACTGCCACTTTCTGCTCTAGGTCTAGCCACCCCACTCTGCACAGACTGGGGAATGCCAGCAGGCAAAACCAAAACATATGTTAATTTACCCAAATGCAATTCATTGCTTTTAAGAATCAACTCCTCTCCAATTTGTCTACTTTCAGTTGCTCTCCGGTATCTTCAGGTCACTGACGCTGTATTTTACCAAGAGTTTATAAATGTTATCTGCAGGAAGCTTAGTCTGATAAAAGTCTATCACTATCACCATCACCAGAATAAAAACCTTCCCCATCTATATTTTTAAAAACATGTTTCTTTCAATCAAGATCACTAATATTTTACATGGATATGTTTAGTTTTTGTTTTTTTTAAAAAGCACGGAAGAGATACATTTCCTGTTAATTTTTAAGTAATCAGATTCCTTAAGTAATAAAGATCTTAGTTTTCAGTTTCATAACAACTATTTGCTTACACTAGTGCAAAAGCATAGGGTATAAATTTAGAAACGATCACATGCATGTTTACATTTGGTAATGGAATTATTTTTAAAGTGGAAAAAAAAATATGTCCTCTTTAGAGAGAGGGACAGATGTAGTTTTTCCCCATTTGGAAGATAGCATTACCTCGCACATTAGCTCAGAAAACCATGAGGTTTATTACGATGTGCGATGCAACTCAGGAAAGCAGTATGTTTGCCAAGGCCAGCAGGATTCATCACATTTCTGGCAGCTGGGGAATTTGTAAAATCTAACTCACTGAACAATAAAATAACATCATTATGTGGTACTCACTGAGCACGACAAGCCAATTACAGTAAATGGCTTTGTGTAATTCCCCAGACTAAGTCTGCAATTCATGTGATAATGGTCTGGTATTCTACATTCTGCGAGAAGGCCAGCTATAACTTCATTGATGAAAAGCAGTATTCAGACAGCTTAAAGAGACCTGGATATCATCTAGTTCAATCATGTCATTCTACAGATAGGGAAACTGAGGGCCTGAGGAATTAAGTAACTTACCCAAAATAAAAAAAAATTAACTCTCAACAATGGCAGAAACAAATCTAGAGCCAACTGCTTTTTCCAGTATCTTCCACTATTGGTCCTAGATCCAGCATAAAAAAAAATAATAAGCAAAACAATTTTTTTTACATGTGAAAGATACAGAGGTAAAAAGTTTTAAGGGAAGAACAAAAAAACCCTCCAAATCTTTACTCTCTTACTGCTTGGCGAGATTAGGTATTTAACCTTCTAGTGCCTTTTAAGACTTCAAACAGCAAAATAAACCTACCCCAAAAGAGTTGTCTTACAGAAATATCAATAAAAATAACTACAAATAGGGGCACCTGGGTGGCTCAGCCCATTAAGCATCTGCCTCCGGCTCAAGTCATGATCCCAGGGTCCTGGGATCGAGCCCTGCATCAGGCTCCTTGTTCAGCAGGGAGTCTGCTTCTCCCTCTCCTTCTGCCTGCCATTCCCCCTGCTTGTGCTCCCTCGCTTTCTCTATCAAATAAATAAATAAAATCTTTAAAAAAAAATAACCGAGCAGCCCAGTGGCGCCTGGGTGGCTCAGTCGTTAAGCATCTGCCTTTGGCTCAGGTCATGATTCCAAGGTCCTACGATCGAGCCCCGCATCGGGCTCCCTGCTCAGCAGGAAGCCTGCTTCTCCCTCTCGCACTCCCCCTGCTTGTGTTCCCTCTCTCGCTGTCTCTCTGTCAAATAAATAAATAAAATCTTTTTAAAAAAATAACTACAAATAGCTCATAAACATGAATAACTGGGAAAAACTCCTTTGCCAACTGTTGGTCATTAACTTACATCGCTCACCCACTACCCTTTTATCGCCAGAACCCATTCATCCCATTAAGATCTCTTTCTGCATCTTTCAGTCCCACATTCAACCACCCATGTGGGATCTGGGAGATGCGAAGTTCTAAGCCCACACTTCCACAAACGCCAAGTGCTATGAGATCATCATTGTGGTCTTCACTTCTGTAACAGGGCTCTTCCATGGAGTTCCATTAGTTGCCTTCTGATAATGGCAGCTTCGCAATGGTTTCTCAACAGAAACAATTGCATTTTTAAAATCAAAAGAACTGGAGTCATCTGTGTGTGTGTGTGTGTGTGTGTGTGTGTACTATACCAGTTGCCTGAGTTCTTAAGAAAGAAATCAAGAGAACAATTTGGAAACATTTACACTGGCAAATGCAGAGCCCATGAAGGTAAAACATTTTTTAAAAAAATATTTTGAGCAGTCCTATCTTAGCTGCCAGAAAAAAAAAAAAAAACTGCCAAGAAACTGTTTCAAAATGCTTGGATTGTTCTGCCTTTTTTTTTTCCCTCCCAACTGTTTCCACCAGGCAGTAAATAAAATCCCAGAGTCCTTGGGCCAAATTCTATCTCCCTGAATAGGAGGGAGAGCAGGAGCAGAAGACTATGGAGGAGAAAGAGGGGCAAGTCAAAAACGTTTGCATTTAACCATCTTAACTGCTGTAAACCAAATATTTGATTTTGCTCACTTATTTCCCTTTGAAAATACATGCACATGAAACAAAGGTTTGATTCAAATATATGAGGGACTGGTGAGAACGTTATGAGCAAAATGCTAGTTTGTCGAAAGGTACTTTCTACTTTAGAGACTGCTAGAATGGGTGTGGGTACCATGTGGTTTCCTAGTGCTTGGGATGCCCTATGGGGTGGTCTCTTTCTCTTACCCCTTAGATTTCCTACCCTCCACCTGTGACGGAAATCAAGGAAATATAAAATTAGAAGCGACTGAAATCTTCCCACTAAGAAGGAGCAGCCCAGGTCTCGAAAGCAGCCCCATCAGGTGGGTGGGATTTATACAAGAACAGAATGCACTAGCAGCAGACGGGCCCATAAAAGGGGAGAGAAGGGAGAAGAGTTTCAGAGTTTAGGGTCGTGGGAATGGGGGCTCCTCAGGGATAATTCCTGCGTGCAGAGAGGAACAGCCAGGGCGAGGGAAGATTTCCAGCTTTTCTGTCACACCCAGGAGCTCCTCAAGACTTGACCAAGTATTTATACAAAAACTAAGGATAAATTACTTATGTTTCCCTACGGTTGGAACTCCACCCATGAAATATCTCTCCACTATTTATTCCTCTAAGGAAAACACTTTTATCCCATCGTTCGTATGTAATATAGATGATGAGAGCATGGAGTCAAGAGTCAGAAGGAATAATCCAGAAGTCTTAAAGTCCGCAGTTGTCAACACCTATTTGATAGGAGCCTAAACTGTAACCCTAAGTCTTTTTTTTTCTTTTTTGCACTTCAAAACACAGGCTCTAAGGTTTATGAATTTCACGAGTTCTTTTTTTTTTTTTTAAGGAGATAGAAGTGTATTGAATACAACGCAAGGAAGCAGCGGGTAAGGACAGCAGAGGAGAGGCTATTTGCCTAAAAGTTCAAGTGCTAAGAGACAAGACTATCTTTTCCTTAAATTTGCTTAAAACAACAACAAAGGAAGCCCACATTATCCAGGCATGCCATACACTGTGAGAGACAGAACCCAGTAAAGTCTAGATCCTCTCCATCGGATAACTGGCAGATGGATGGGCTTTGGGTGAGGAGAGTCCCAAAGAATTGCACAACTAATTGTGTATGTATGTATTTTTGTGTTTTTTGCAATTTAAGAGGTCAATAATTTCTCACACACACACACACATACAGACACACCTGGTACTACTATTAATTCAGATAACCTGCTACTTCAAGTCCCTTTCATTACAGATGAGAAACCTGAGGTGCACCAAAAATGACCTCTGTCCACAGTGACACAGCTAGAGGTGCCCCCCGCCTGGCCACTGTGCTTTCAGGGAGCTAGGGGTGGCATGAGGCCCCATCAGGGCATGTTGGAATAAAGAATCACACTGCAAGTCCACATCCAAACAGCAACAAGGAAAGTTTGGAAAGCTTTCCCTGCCAGGGCTCTGGAAGCAGATTCAAAAGTTAGACTGGAGACTGAAAAATCCAGACCTGTGGAGACACAGACGGGGCGGAGACTCAGAACACAGAGCTTCCTTCTGCTGCCAGTCAGACTCCCGGGACCATGGGCTCTCGCCACTTATTCCTATTTGTTTTCCTACTCTGCTTCATACCCGGGTAAGAACAATGGTTAGCTTCCACCTAGAAGCATCCATGGGCATTATTCATTCATTCAACACTTATTAAGTACCATGTGCCTGAAATGCAAAGATAAAAAAGATGAAGACAAGATAGAAGGGGTGAAAAGTGCAGAGATGTTCACATCAGACAGCCTCATTGATGTAACTCAGCCGCTGGCTGAGTCATCTCAGGCAGTTCTTTCTGCCTCTGGGACTCTACTTCCTCATCAATAAAACCAGGAGCGCCTAGAACACACATGGGCTCTGTTACTACTAGTAGCAACACAGTATCTGTCCTGAAGGAGCTCACAGACCAGAGAGGAGGAGGAAGAATTAACTAGTTACCACCCCACAGGACCTGAGCTCTACCACCAAGCGCCCAGGGAGGAGTCCCCACCTTCCCCATCACCGCCAATGGGAGTCACGCGTGATACACGCATGGAAAGGCGCACAGTACAAACCTCAATTCATACAGCTTCCAGGACAAGGACGCTCCATGAAAGGGCTGCGACTGAGAGGTGCAGCAATCCTGGACAGTTACGAGGCACCACCAGACCCCCACGTGGCATGCAGAGGTCTGTCTAGCCTGAAGAGAGCAACCCTGACTCAAGCAGGCTTCTCCCCAGATCACACATACTAATTCCAGTCTGTACATCCACATTCTGCCCCAACGGCAAACAAAAGGGACCGAAACTGACTTCACAAGGTAATCCTCTTTGAACCCTACTTCTTCTACCAACAAGTACCTTCCCTGTCCTTGCAGAGCTGTAAGAAATGGTACTTCGCTGATGCTTTGTTAATCATTGCAGTTGAGAGGTAAGGTCAGATTTCTCTCTAGTACTGTACTCCACTGGAAGTCCCACCACCACCTTGACCCTTCCTTTCAAGACAGCAAAGATCCTTAGCAATGTAGCTTGACCTATTCTGGCCCCACCATGCTTTAGTTATACAACCGTGAACAAGTCACTTAACCCTGCCTCTGTTTCCTTCCCTCTTAAAATGGGAATCATAATAGCATGGCATGGCAATGAGGACAAAATAGTCATTCGTGAGGAGTGTTTTGCACTGTACCTGAAACAAACTAAGTACTCAGTGTCACCCATTTTCACAACAAACTATAGCTGAGTTGAATACAATGTCACAAGCATAAAACAGATCATTATACATCAGAACCTCTTTTGGGGAAACATCAGACCAGACCACCCAAGACAATGCCTGTTACCCTACCAAGTGAGTAACTGATGTGTCATGAAACATCCGGGAAATGGGGTCAACTTTGAAGACAACAATAATAAACAAAGAATATCTTCAAAGTCTTTTCCCCTCCATATAATTCCTCAAACATGATACATTGCACAACATCTAAATAAGAAAACAAATGAAACAATGGAATTACCCAAATTTTCCAACTTTCCTCTCTTACCTTGGAAATTCACAATATTCCTCCACCAGAAAAAAAAAAAACTTTCATGTAAAAATTTTTTTTTCTCAGATTTTAAATGCAGGTTTTTAAGTACACATGAATCACATAAGGTCAATCAAGTTTAGCTCAATCAACATCACCAAGTTGCTCGAACGCATTTTGGTCAAATGTAATTTAAACTTCTAACAAGTTAATAGTTCCAGTCTTCCATGGTGGTTGTAACTGTATCAAACAGTATTGTTTGCTGAGCTAAGCAATGATTCATTATCTATATGTTTATTCTATTGTTTGGGAAGCAAATAACTTTTTAAGATATATAAATATATTGATGAAAAAAATCCCAAACTAACAGAAACTACTTTAGGTCTGGAATCAAAGTATCACAAATTGAAAAAATTCATTTACTTGCTACATATTAACAGACTTTAGTTGGTAAGTAATACCTAGTCCAACATAGGATACATACAGTGACACACTTTTTATTTTGCTCAATATTTTTTTGATTTTTTTAAAGATTTATTTATTTATTTGAGAGACAGCACAAGTGGGGGATAGGGGCAGAGGCAGAGAGAGAAGCAGACCCCCTGGCTGAGTAGGGAGCTCGATGTGGAGCTTGATCCCAGGACCCAGAGATCATGACCTGAGCCGAAGGTAGATGTTTAACCGACTGAGCCACCTAGGTACCCCTGTTTTGCTAAATATTTTAATATTATACTTTCATGACTGTCTGGGACAGGATATAACCTCAGCACTATTGATGCTTTCTGCCAGATAATTTTTTTTTTAAGTAGGCTCCACACCCAGCATGGAGTCCAAGGTGAGGCTTGAATTCACAACCCTGAGATCAAGACATGACCTGAGATCAAGAGTCAGATCTTGATGGCTGGCCTAAGCCACCCAGGCACCCCTATGCCAGATAATTCTTTACTATGGGGGCCTGTCTTATACACAGTAGGGTAGTTAGCAGCATCCCTAGCCTCCGGCCACAGAAGCCCATAGTACCCTCCCCCAAATCAGGACAATCAGCCACATCTCCAGTCACTGCCAGATGTCCCTTTGGCAGGCGGGGGGGGGGGGGGGGCGGGGAGACAAGATTGCCATGGTTGAAAACCACTGACTTAAGACATGACTGTTTCCTTCTCAGGTTTATCTGGAAAACACACATGAGATGGAGAAGCAATCATTCTATGCTATTATTCTGTAACAGCAGCGCTGCAACGTGTTCTTCATACATCTTGTCCAATCTCACAATCCTATTTTGTTCCCATTAAAGAAAGATATGGCCAGGGCAGTCTTTCAAGTCCTAAAGCCCAAAATGTGCCCATTTTGTCATTCATTTATAATACAGTTATTTTTCAGGGGCGCCTGGGTGGCTCAGGGGTTAAGCCTCTGCCTTCAGCTCAGGTCATGATCCCAGGGTCCTGGGATCGAGCCCCGCATCGGGCTCCCTGCTCCACGGGAAACCTGCTTCTCCCTCTCCCACTCCCCCTGCTTGTGTTCCCTCTCTCACTGTGTCTCTCACTGTCAAATAAATAAATAAAATCTTTAAGAAAACATACAGTTATTTTTCAATGAGGTGTTATTTTAAATGCTATATTCAAAGCACCATGATCACCATTAAGGAGCATACAAGGCTCTTCTTTTAATTTCCACTTGTCACCAAAAAACCTACCTCATTTCTCGCCCCCTTTATACACCCATTCATTAAATCACTCAACAAATACACATTAATTTCCTACTTTGCAATGTCTGAGGCCAAGGAATTTAGCAATGAACAAAACTGACAGAGTCCTTGCCTTCACAGAGCTCAGAGTCTAGTGAGGTATTTCCAAACAGAACATAACACGTGAAGGCACCGGCACAGGCAAATCACAAATCTGCCTTAGCATTTCTGCTTCTAATTCCAATCTCCAGGAATTAACAAAAGATTTCTATTGTATTATTCTGTAGAATGAAGGTAACTGCCTTAGCTATCCTACTTGTAAAAGCTTTTATGCTTCATGCGCCTGATATTACCCAGGAATTTTATCAAAGTGAATGCCTAAAGACTGAAATTTACTATTTTAATTTTTTTAAAGATTTTATTTATTTGACAGAGAGAGTGTACAGAGGGAAAGTGACAGGGAGAAGCAGACTCCCCGCCGAGCAGGGAGCCCAACACAGGACTCGATCCCAGGACCCTGGGATCATGACCTGAGCCGAAGGCAGTTGCTTAACTGACTGAGCCACCCAAGTGCCCCTGAAATTTACTCTTTTAACAACAAATAATTTTAATTCATTTTGACTATACTTAATAGAATTTTCTGTGAACCAGACAAAAATCACTCCACGTCCTAAATTTGCACCCCAGCACCATCCACTCTAGCCACAAAATCCCATTCAGTTTTTGAAGTTCTCTAACTTCATAAGGTAGCAATCGGAACATCATGGTACAGCTTATAAAAGTCAACTCATTTCAATTCCTGCAAACTGGTGAAACCTACTTAAATTATTAAGGCAAAGAAAATTTTGTTTGGATAACTTCCACTGACAGTTCATAAACCAAACAACCTGTTTTTGTGGCCATCTTTCTGAAAGATGATTTTGGACACTGTTATCATTTACATTCTGCTTTCTCCCATGCTTAAACTTGGGGGGGGATGGAGGTGGTAAGGGATGGGCAGACAGAGAATGAGAAATTTCTGAGCTGAGATAGAATACTGATTTACTGTCATGTTATCTCAATTCCCTCATTTAAAAAAACGCAGGCTAGTCCTTAAGACTACCTGGAGGAGCAAATGAAACCACCATTTTGGGCAGGCTTTGAAAATGGGAAAAGTAAAATACCAGGGTAAAGGTAAAGAAACACAGCATAAGGGAGACTGTCCAGAATCCAACACGACAGCAAAAAAATGGAGACCACAAAACGATCTCTAGGATAAAGTGCCCAGACAGGTAAGTTTCTACACAAATAACCACAAGATGGGGACAGTCTCCCATTGAAAAAAAAAAAAAAATGTTACTCCTTTTTCCTTTGCCACAAGTTAGAAGATGGAACCGGGCCCAACGAGATAAGGAAGTAAAAGCTATTCCAGGCGCTGAGTCAACAGAAACTGTTCTTAATGCTTCTGATAAATTAAAAGACATGAACAATGACCGTCAAGATAATTTTACTAAAAGTAAAAGTTAAAAAATTACATCATCAAGTTCACAGAAAGCCCAAAAGGAGGCAGCCAAACCCTCTGTTCCCTGATTATACTGAGAAGGTAAATGAGAACAAGCCATAGTGCTATCAAGGGCTGATTCAAAGTTTCAGGCCTAATACAGGTCATCGTCCCCATGAGATCATAACCCTGGGGCTCTCAACAGCAAGGTCTACCTATTTCCCATCATCAGCCTGCTGCTACCACACTCCCCGCAGTGGGTGCCAACTGACCACTCGACTTGGTGTCAGTCATTTCTGGTGAACCTGGCCCTCTGGCTATGGGTCCGAGGTCCATCTTTCAGGACATGGGATTCCCTTAACCGGATACCCATCTTAGGGTCCGAGCCGACAGCTCCTTCTTGGTAACCTATCCAGTGCCTCAGTTCCTCAAGACTAGAGTCCGGCTTATTCCTGCAATCCTCTCACTGAGGAACTTCTCTGTACCTGAACTCTAAGCAGTTGCCTACGGGTAGTGCCCTCCCATGCTAACACGGTGCCTGCTTCGTAGTGCACTAACACATGTAAAGCACTTAGAGCAATGCCTGGCCCGCCATCGGAACTAATGTTTGTCATTACTAGTGTTTTAACCCTACCTTTTCACTCCACCTGCGGGGGTCTCATTACTCCAACACATGGTGCTGTTTCCGACTCCCCAGGTCCTCTGGACCCCACCTTCTGCCTGACAGACCAGACTTCTTCCCGGGTGCAGCTGAGCCTGTCTCCACCAGGACCCACCACAGCCAGTAGCCAGGCCATGTCCATACAACATGGCACCTAAACATTTAACATGGGGTTCATATTTTCAATCTAGGATCATGGGTAAGAACACAGAATTTGGAGTCAGATCCTGGCCTTGCTTCCTACTGACACACGATCATGCGCAATTGACTTCAGCACTCTAAACCTCAGTTTGCCCTCTGAAAATGAAGATGCTAATAAGCATTTGATAGGGTTAGTATAAGAGAGTGTAGGCACAATGCTTGACACACAATGAGTACTCAGCACCCCAAAGCTGCTACAGATATTCACATTATTCCTAAGGCAAGGATGCATGTATTTTTATATCTGAGGGTGGAAATATTATCAGAACTGAGAACCAGAATTCCACTTCTGGAGACCTGTCTTACAGATGAGACTTAGCAGGCGTGCACAGAGGAGTCTTGAGAGGGTGTTCAGTAGATGAGTTTACACAGTGTAGTAGCTTCCTACGGCGCCCTCACAAATCACCACAAACTGGGAGGCTTCACACAACAGCAACGCATTCTCTCACAGTTACCGAGTCCACAACCAAGGTGCTGACAGGGCTGCCCCCCCTCCGAGTGCTCCAGGGAGAATCCTTCCTTGCCTCTTGCTTCTGAGGGCTGGAGGCATTTCTTGGCTTCTGGCTGCACCACTCCATCTCGGCCTGGCTCTCCACACGTGGCCTTCTCTTCCTCTTCTGTTCCGAGGACGTGGGATTAAATTAGGGCCTTACCTGCTTAAGCCAGGATGACGTCATCTTAAGTTTCTTAAGCTAAATCCACTGCAGACTCTCTTTCCACATAAGTTCGCACTCACAGGTTCCAGGGATGGGAATGTGGATTTTCCTTGCAGAGGGCCACCGTGCCACACACTAACAGGAGAGGTAGGGGGACAGGGACAGCAGAGGTGCTTATCACGGAGACCTGGTCGGACCACCTGAGGAACAGGGTAGAACCCTCCCAGCTGTGGGAGCGGGACTGATCCCCAGAAGGCACCTGAGGGCACCCTTGGCAATGGTATACAGTAGAGCATTTGAAAAATGGCGGGGAGGGGGGCACCTGGGTGGCTCAGCTGGTTAAGCAACTGCCTTCAGCTCAGGTCATGATCTCAGGGTCCTGGGATCGAGCCCC